>NC_081212.1:27893015-28628015 GCF_902713425.1 Acipenser ruthenus
CACTAAAGCAGGCAATTGTGAGGGAGGCTTCTGGAACTCAAGAAACAAAGCCCCCTTTAACATGTAAATTCTAGCTTAGTGCATTTTTAACAGAAAGCATACACCTATTAAATAGTGCATTTTATAATAATGCAAATGTGACTTATCAGCTCCCTACAAACAGTGGAAACACTGCTCCACTGGCATGAGTACAAATGCTTTCAAAGAAACTGGGCATTCCAGCGCAAGCGGAACAATTTCTACTACTCAATTTGTGGGAGATGCATAAAGTATTAGTGACTGATAATAAGGTACCAGGGCAGGTGTTGGTGAGGGACTGTCTAGATGGTACAAATGCCCATTCTGGTTACTTTTCTCACATCATATTTTCCATGTGGGTGGTGACGTTTATCAAGAGCCGGGTCTCTAGTAAGCCCAGTTTGTCCATTTTAGCTGTAATCGCCCAAAAATATATTATTTTTTTATTCCACATTAGACCACGGCCCATCTTTTGTTAGTTTACTGCTTCTAAAAGGGCGATTCAGAAGTCTACTAGTTATATTAAAAAGCATCTATTTTTACCGGTACTTTCACAAGCAGAGTGTATTTATCTCATATATCATATGCCATGATCATTAAAACATATGGTAAGGCTTCAGAGTGTATTTATGTTATAAAACCAGTTCACTCGCAGTAAACGCACAACTAAAACGGTTATATAAATGGGTTTCCAATTATACAATGTTCTTGGCGTACTTGTCTGAGTATTTTCTGCACGTACAGCTCCACATGGCCTGGGTGTCACTAGTCACAGTAGTTTTTGCTGTACTCGAATAAACCTTCAACTGTAGTGGTTCTTTTCAAAAACCAAACCAGCTAATGAATAAACAGACCACAACATGCTCTCAAAACACACATTTCTCCACCTGCCCGCCCCGTCTAAGGCAGCTTAACACGACCAGACAGCCCCCCTTCCGCCCTGCGGCCTAAGCTACACCAGTCTCCGGTCTTTCTCAGCACTGTTTTCCCGTCTATACCTTCACATCTTCTTCTTCGTCTTCGCCCTCCCATTTGTCTAGCACCACTCCCTTTTTGACCGGCACGTCCGGCACCAAATTCTCGAAATTGTCCGCGTCTGTGAAAAACAAAAAGAACACGAGGTCAAGACGAAGGTGAACAGGGGATTATTATGTATGTAAAGCGTTAATTTTAACAGACAAACCACGTTGTCTCTTCTCTTACCCCAGGAGTCCTCGTCCGCCATCTTCGCTCCGTGTGTGTCTGTTCGAGCCAGTCCAACTGCTGGCCGGCTGCTCCGCGCCCGGAATGATGGGATACTGGGGGACTTTCACGGAGGACACGCGTGTGCCAGACATGCATAATACACCAGTTCTAACGGCGCCGTTTAGCGACAGATCTCGGGTCTTGTATTTGAATTGTATTCAATATTTTCTTTCTCAGGTTAAAACTGTGTGCACAGTGGGTCAGGTTTATTAATGTATTTCCACCAAAAAATAAATAAAATAATACAACGTTGTTTGTTGCTAGTTATGTTAAAGTTGTGTTTCGTGCAAATTCCTGGACCTATCTGCCCCAACATAGTGCATTTACTTTTTCGTTAATGTTGGAGTTTCTATCTAAGCACAAAGTTTAAAAAATAAAATAAAATACTTGACTTTACGCATGCTCCGCTGCCAGGCCATTGTATAACTGCAGCTGCACAACTCAGCCACCAGGTGGCATACACACTACACAAATCAAATTCAATGTAATATTAATGACGCGTGCTGTGAGATTATGTTGGGACATTTTGGGGTAACATTGATTTTTATTTGGTGGTATGTTTTGTTGGATTTTCGTGTGTAATGTTCTGGGAAGTTGTCAATATAAAATAAGGATAATTCAGGTTATTTAAGGAATGTGTTTTTTATTGTTTTATATTTAAAAATACAGAGAATGATGTACCACAGTACCACTCCATGACAAATATAATGTATACATACCTAAAGAAAAACAAATAAACACACACAAAACAATTCAACACATTATCATTTAAATTAATAAGTAACATCATCACATCATTTTTCAGTTAGAGCAACACAAACACAACCACAAAGCACATACATACATATATATATATATATATATATATATATATATATATATATATATATATATATAAGAAAATAAATACTAGAAAGCACAGGGAACCATGAATATTCAATATCTTTATAATAAGCTGCTGTGGCATGCTGGGGGTGGGGTGGCTCTTGAGCCAGACAGACAGTAGCTCACTGAGATCCACAATATTACGCAAAGAGGACAATATGTAAATAATGAAATAGATATTGTGAATTGTCAATTTTATTGATACTCCTTAGAGTGCAATGAGGTGCTTTCTAAACTGAAAAAAACATTTTCAGATTGACAGACTCAGTATTGTCAAAGGGGTTGTAGCTTATGAAATAAATACCCATTAGTACACTTCCATTTACTGTGTACTGTAGCTATCAAGTGTGCAGCTTTGAAAGAACCATGTGTTCAAAAAACTGTTTACTTTCACACAGTCTGTTAGACTTGCACTCCTTAGGTCAGTTCACCTTGACAATGTCATTCTCTCCAGCCTCTACAAGACCTTCTTTCCTGGTATTAACCATCCAGTTTCTTCCCCCTAATGACTGACGTGCTGTGAATCCAGTGACATGCTTTGATCCCAAAGCAATGCTGATGACCTAGGAACCTGAAATGAAGGCACGCAAACTGCGATCTTCATTGGAAGTGCACGGCAGGTAAGATTTAAGGAAGTATTTCACTAGCTGTAACCCCCTTTAAGAGTACCCCATCATCCTTTGGTTTCACAGACCCCGATTAGCACTAATCCTGGACTTCCTAATGTCACCTTAAGTATGGTAGTGCATGATTAGTGCTAATCAGGGTCTGTGGAACTAGCCAAATGCATGTGCTGCAAATTAGACAGACGGTGGAGATGTCCTTTTGATTGGGCGGTCAATGGGTGAAGAGCGACACAAGCAGCAGGCTGGACAGGACTTCAAACGGGATTGGACACAGAGGTATACCAGCAGATCTTCCTGTGAAAATAAAACACAACAACATTGCCACACCGGGATCCATTCCCAGAACCCTCCATGGTGCTCAGAAGCAGGAGGGTTAACCCCAAACACTCTTCGGAGACGGTCAAGAAAGAACTCATAAAGGGCAATTCATCAAAACAGACTTGGCAGAATGGAAGTTTGGTGGATACAGCCAGCCAGTCAAATTATCACAAGAGAAATAAACCCAGCTGGTTTCTTTCCTGAAAGCATGCACAATGTTTTCATGGTCCAGATACAGGAGGAGCCAGTGGTTTGAGTATCCTCACCTCGGAAGTCGGCGGGTTTGTCTTCCCAAGAGGTCAACACCATGGACAGGGCAGTCTGCTGGAGGCTGTTGAGGGATTTCAGCTGACTGCTGGTCAGGGCCGCTCCCTGCTCATAGGAGAACATTCGCATGTGGTCCTGGCTGAACACGACCTAGGCAAAAAAAACTGCTCTGAATACTTCTAATAATACTGCACCATATCATCAGTATTCTGATAGTACCCAGCGTGTGTGTAAATGCAGGGACATGCACACCCGCTCTTAACAGGCCTGCTTCTGTTTCTTGACTTACAGAGAATTTCTGCGGTGGAATCATTGAAATCGCCAGTGGTGTGAGTCCTTCAATTTGTTCCTTTGCCAACGAAGACAGAACAATATCCTCAAGACCAGCTTTGGAGACAAAATGAAACAGAGGGACTAGGAATCTTGTTTATAACTGCCAAAACGTCACACATTCCAATTCTGCCTCGCAGTGAAGGCTCAGTTGAGGACGGGCTCGTACCTGCGATGCCTCCGATTTCAATGAAGACTTCAGACCCCCAGCTGCTGACCGGTCCGAAAGCAAGGCTGTGTGTGAGCAGCTTAGCCAGAGCTCCCAGCTGCTCCTCTGTGCAATCCAACCGCAGCAGCCCGACCCAGCGCACTGACTTACTGCAGGGCAAGAGCAGAGGGGGCGATCAGCACACAGGACACAGGGAGCACAAGAGAAAACAGCCTGGTTTTTATGTCTGAATCGAATGCAAATGCAGATTTCTCCACATTAACATTGCATGCACCTAGTTAATTCAACCAAGGAGAATGAGCTGTGGTCATAAACAAATATACTGTGCATGTCCTGATACTGTTGTTTAAGACTTCATGTACAACGGTGTTGGAAAGCAGAGCCCCTCAAAGTCATGATAGAAGCTGTAGACTCCGTATTAGACTGCCTGTCATGTGTGAAGCCTGTTAAACATTGACAGCTGGCTGGACATCACACTGCTGCAATGTGCTCTCCTTTGCAGAGAGCCCTCCCCTGTGCTCTGCACTCACAGTGACCAGCTTTCACAGTCTCCAGTTCAGTCAGGATGCCATTTGTTCTCTAGCCTGGATGAGATCAGTGTTCTAACTGCAGCTCATTACTCTAGCAGCTCACAAACAGCTCATTTGATACAGTCAATGAGGCAAGGGCTGTACATTCCTGATTCTGTGTCGGTAACTGGTGCAGCAGTGCTTTCCAATGTGAACTGCTATTAAAACGCAAGGCGTTTTCCTGTCTAGCCGAAAGCTGTCCCGCAATGTTTTTAGAGCAAGCTGATAACACAGCAGCGGCTGCTCAAGTGTCTGCCTACCTGAATTCCACCGGATTCATGGCTGGAATTTCCGACGCTTTTATTCCACAGATTCCATACCCCAGAGCCACCAGAGTACTGGCATCCAGGTCACTCCCGGTCAGTTTGGTGGAGTTCAGAACAGCAGCATACAGAACTGAGAGCTGAGACAGAGGAACAGTAATGGACACGGAAATCAGTTTCGAAGTCACCAGTTAAAATGCATATATTTGTTTGCTGTGGTTTTATAAGGAGGTTCTGTTGGATCTCACAGTGCTTTCTCTCATGAGCAATGTCACACGGGGGCAGGGGGGCGGGGGGGGGGGGCGGAGGGGGTGTTGGCTCAGCTGGGAATGTTAGTATGCATTGTTACGGGTGCCTGCAGTTCACCTGTCTGCTGGTCCAGGTTTTGATTCTACCCAGAGCCGTGACAGCTGCCAGGTCGTTCAGTTTGAGTTTCTGCAGCTCGTCGCTGGTGAACTGCGTGGCGATCCTCCCCAGCTGTTGGATCACTTTGGGAGTCAGTGCAGAGGCTGGCCCATAGATCTAGAGAGAGAGAAGAGCTGCCGTATCACCTGCAAGCTGAACAACACTTCAACCTGTTACTGCAGGCAACTTGCAGGTCGTTCTGGAGGGCGTTGCAGAGGAAACTCTTTTTACTTGCAATTAAAAATCAAACAAAGGTGAGCAATATCACCTAAAAGGGGAAGACTTTTTATTTCTCTTATTTCATTATGGGTGCTTCTGAAGGTGACTGATACAGTTAAAACATACACAATAACACTTCCTAAAGGGGATGTGATTTTAGCCACACTGCCTGAATTGTTTTGCACAGCAGGGGTTTAACTAGTTCAGACAAAGCCTTCAAACAGAAACCCAGTAAGGAATTGCAAAAACCAGTGTGAATGACTGTCTCACCTGTTTAACTTTTCCCAGCAGCAGGGTGAGCTCTCCAGGCTGGAAGTTGGGGTCTTGTCCGATGGCCTCCAGGCAGTTGCTGAAGTGGTCAGCAGCCATGCTGGTCAGACTGTCCACAGCCCAGGCCGAAGGCAGCGTGGCTCGGACATTGCTGCAGCTTGGAACCAGAGCTGAGGAGGAGCACAGCATTTATCAGTCATGAATCAAGCTCCTTTTTTAATAAAAGTCTTAATTCCCCATTTCGAACATTGAGATCTTACGTATACTTTTGCATTGACTTTTTAAATTGCAAGCATAATCTGTTATGTTATGAGGAACAAAAACAACACTGTCCAGGCAGTGTTGATTTACAAACTCTCCCAAAGACCAGGAATGGGTTAAAACTGACAGCACAGTAAGATGAGTAACTGTATAACTAGTGACGCAGCGCTAGCACAGTATTCTTTACCTCTTCAGATTTCATACATTCCAATCTGCTGCTCTCACCTAATTTCGGAAGCACTCCTATTCCCAGCACTCCCAGGAAATACTGCAGCATGAACTGCTGGTTCGCAAACATTCCATCCACTTCAGCCATGTCCCTGTTCTGGTGACAGATGGTGCCAAACGCACTCTTCTCCCACTGTCTCTGGCTCTGGAACAGCCTCTCCATTCTCTCCACTGTCATGAGACTCTGAAACACAGAGACAGGCACACTGAGGCGCATTCACCTAGCACTATTCAAGTCTTCATTAACCTCTCAGGGTTTGCTACTCATGAAACCTTCCTCAGTGTCTTCTAATGAGAGTATTAACAAACAGGCTTTAACTTTAGCAGCCTTTCAATATAAGGTGTTCTCAGTTTCTATTGGAGCGTATAGTGTAGCTCACGCCTGTAACCAGGAAAAATCATCTCTCTCTTTCTACACTACCTACCTTATTTATTTGCTTCATTGCTGTTGTGGGCAGAAAGAAAATGAATCTATCCACCTGATCAAGTGTCTCTGATGTCCAGTTAGAAACAGGCCTAAAGAAAAAGCACATCAGTTACACTATTGAACAATGTTATTCTTCATATCACAGTTGATAATCCAAGGTTAGCTGTCCAGCACTACCCAGCCCCCACAGTAACTGCATTTTGTAGAACACAGCTTTTCAAATGAGCTCTGCTCAAAGATCCAGTTGCCAAACATTATGACATGGCTTGCATAAGGGAGCATGTATTGCACAAAACAGACGAGGCACGTATAGGTACTTGATGGCATGGTAGCTATGTTATTGTACTAATTCACATGTATAGCTTATACACAGAATTATTTATTTATCTCATACCCAAATGTTGCTTTCTCTTGCAGCATCATGGCTAAGACGTCCTTCTTGTTTTTATAAAAACAGTAGTTCCTGATGCGTTCGATGTTCTCCACAAAAAAAAATCTGGAGATGTTGATAAATATCTCATCCACGACAAACGTTGCCATGACTCCCAGAGAATGGAATTCCTCCCCAGTAAACATTCCGTCGGACATCCCCTGCAAATCAGGAATAAAACCAGTGTGTCCCTACTGCTTAAAAAAAACCAGTGTGTCCCTACTGCTTCATAAAACCAGTGTGTCCCTACTGCTTCATAAAACCAGTGTGTCCCTACTGCTTCATAAAACCAGTGTGTCCCTACTGCTTCATAAAAACCAGTGTGTCCCTACTGCTTCATAAAAACCAGTGTCCCTACTGCTTCATAAAACCAGTGTGTCCCTACTGCTTCATAAAAACCAGTGTGTCCCTACTGCTTCATAAAAACCAGTGTGTCCCTACTGCTTCATAAAAAACAGTGTGTCCCTACTGCTTCATAAAACCAGTGTGTCCCTACTGCTTCATAAAAAACAGTGTGTCCCTACTGCTTCATAAAACCCAGTGTGTCCCTACTGCTTCATATGGTCCTCAGAGAGCTGCATACACAGAAAATAAGAGCAGTTGTGCTGGTCCTTTAGATAATGAAGACAGTAAGGATGCTATAGAAGGCATACCTTTCATAATATAATAATACATGTCAGAGGATAACCATTATACAAGTTTCCCACAGTAAAAGCCCAGTGAAAGCATAAAGCGTAGGTAAGCATTGCAAAGCATAGGTAATTATTGTAGAGACCAGAATATTAAAAAACATGGGAAACCACGGTATGGTAAATGCATAGAATACCCATGGGAAAAGCATGGGAAAAGTGCAAGATTACTGTAAAATAACTGTTCAAAGGGATCTCACGCTACATATTGAGTTGTTCATACCAGCCTCTGAACCACCTTGTCCACCAGAAGACTCTGCTTTATGCTGGGCAGTCTGAGAAAATATTCCGGAGCGTTTACTATGATCCTCCGAAAGGTTTCCATCATGTCCGCAGGGAAGCGCTTTATAATGCTGACCCTACAGACACACAGGAAAACAGAGCAATAATCAGCCTTCAGCCTTCAAGAGAACGCTGCGCTCACTGTTAAACAGATCTGCCTTTAAGAGAACGCTGTGCTCACTGACAAACAGATCAGCCTTCAGCCTTCAAGAGAACGCTGCGCTCACTGACAAACAGATCAGCCTTCAACCTTCAAGAGAACGCTGCGCTCACTGACAAACAGATCAGCCTTCAGCCTTCAAGAGAACGCTGCGCTCACTGACAAACAGATCAGCCTTCAGCCTTCAAGAGAACGCTGCGCTCGCTGACAAACAGATCAGCTTCAAGAGAACGCTGCACTCACTGACAAACAGATCAGCTTCAAGAGAACGCTGCACTCACTGACAAACAGATCAGCCTTCAAGAGAACGCTGTGCTCACTGACAAACAGATCAGCCTTCAAGAGAACGCTGCGCTCACTGACGAACAGATCAGCCTTCAAGAGAACGCTGCGCTCACTGACAAACAGATCAGCCTTCAAGAGAACGCTGTGCTCACTGACAAACAGATCAGCCTTCAAGAGAACGCTGCACTCACTGACAAACAGATCAGCCTTCAAGAGAACGCTGCGCTCACTGACAAACAGATCAGCCTTCAAGAGAACGCTGTGCTCACTGACAAACAGATCAGCCTTCAAGAGAACGCTGCACTCACTGACAAACAGATCAGCCTTCAAGAGAACGCTGCGCTCACTGACAAACAGATCAGCCTTCAAGAGAACGCTGTGCTCACTGACAAACAGATCAGCCTTCAAGAGAACGCTGCGCTCACTGACAAACAGATCAGCCTTCAAGAGAACGCTGCACTCACTGACAAACAGATCAGCCTTCAAGAGAACGCTGCGTTCACTGACAAACAGATCAGCCTTCAAGAGAACGCTGCACTCACTGACAAACAGATTGGGGTGCAGGAGGTTAAACACAATGACAAACACAATGTCAGGGTGCAGGAGGCTGAACACAATGTCGGGGTGCAGGAGGTTAAACACAATGTCGGGGTGCAGGAGGTTAAACACAATGTCAGGGTGCAGGAGGTTAAACACAGTGTCGGGGTGCAGGAGGCTGAACACAATGTCGGGGTGCAGGAGGTTAAACACAATGTCGGGGTGCAGGAGGCTGAACACAGTGTCGGGGTGCAGGAGGTTAAACACAATGTCGGGGTGCAGGAGGCTGAACACAGTGTCGGGGTGCAGGAGGTTAAACACAATGTCGGGGTGCAGGAGGCTGAACACAGTGTCGGGGTGCAGGAGGTTAAACACAATGTCGGGGTGCAGGACACAAAGAAACTCACGGGAGCTCGACAGCGACCTGTGCACCCATTTCTTCCAGCAGTCCAGCGGAGAAGCTGAAGTTGTATGACTCGTTGGTGATGCATTTTTTCTGTAGAAAGAACGACGATGTATTAAAACACAGAGCCCTGGATTCAAAGAATACTGTGTGTTTGGAATGAAAGCAGACTTTAAAATATACCAGATTTTCGGATCTGAAACCAGCACTGAAAATCCTGGAGCGGAATGTCTACTGATATCCATTACTGATACAAACACATTGTAAATACTGTCTTCTTTATGGGCAATACAATAGGGAAGAATTCCAAACAGAGCTTCATACACTAAACTAGAACAATATTCTAAAACCGTGTTATGTTAATGGACATCTTAAAACAGATCACTCCCACTGGCTGATCCAATAAAAAAACAGCATATTAAGAAGTGATATCAGCCCCCCCCCCCCTCTGCTAATCAGCTCTCGATGAACCGCTGGCAGTTCAGTCTCTACTGGATTCCCAGAGGTGAAACACCATTTGTATTTTAGCAGTTCATTAGAAACTGCAGCAGCTGCCCCCAGTGAGATTAGCATACCAGAGAGCTGTGCAGCTGAGCTGGCAAGCCGTGCAGGAAGAGCAGGATCCTGCTGATCACTGAGGACGAGCTGCTCAGAAACCGCCTCTTCAGGGTCTCGCAGTCCACACCTTGAGAGATCATCCCCAGTGACCTGTGCAGTACATCCAGAGGCATGAGGGCATTGCATTCAACAAGCATGAGGAAAGCATGCACTGACTTCAGAGTGACATCATTTCTATCAAGCGGATCTAATCAGAATAGAATGCAAAAGGGCAAAGCCTGACTTCCTGAGCTATTCCCATCGGAAAAAAACCCATGTGATAAAATAAATCACTCATAAGATATTAAAGAAAGTCTGGTCTGGTGGTTAAACATCTAGTATGCTGGTATCAAACTATATGTGATGCTAACAAAACACTGACTATGCTATAACTTTCTGAATAAGGCAGTAAAAACAGCTAAACAAACAAAGAAAGTTCATTTGAAAATGTTCTGTGTTACTGAAGAGTTACTGGATAGGCTATATAATTTTTCTGTTGTACCACAAATCTATTCCACTCCTAAGACAGCCATATCTATCATGACCAGGACCAGCTCCTCCTATCACAGGAAACACATTCATCTGAAATAAACCCCCATAAATAGCCATGGCAGTGGGGGGAGGGGATATGGGATGGACTACAAGCATGGCATGATCTATAACAGTAAACATTACTTACAAGAACCCATCTTCCCTAATATCGCTGAATGCTTTTAGAGATTCCCTGAAAAGAAGTTTTGCCTGTAAAATAAAAAGCACTTTTATTTGACGTTATCTTGCACAAATAATCAATATGCAATGTATGTGTATTTCAGTGAGCAAGCCTTAGAACCAATCATTTTGAGCGGTATTGTGGAAAACACAAACAAAAAGAAATCCATGCGTATTATAGTTACTACCTCTCAGATATCCAGATTTGTTCTTTATAAAGAGGGTCTCATACATACATAAGTACAGTACAGCCAGGTTTCCCACCCAGCTTAGCACAGCTGCTTGCTCAGCTCAGACAGATTAGTCTTCATTACTTGCTACTTAGTGAGTGTGAATGGGAGCCTAATGAAAGAGCCAGAAGCAGCGCTGGGGCCGTTTATAGCACTTACACAGCGCTGCTACCACTGCTGACCTGTGCTGGTCTAAATAATTCAAGATTTCATTACGGGCATGAACAGGCACCTCGAGGGGAGGAGCTACAACCGACTGGCCGGAAAACATCCATCATCAGCTAAATAAGAAGGTGTTTGAGGACAGCGTCTCTGAGGGAGGGAACCTGAGCCGCTTAGCCCAATCCATTGCCATGCATTAGTAACAAACCTGCACAATGAGCTGGCAGCGCTACAGCACCGGAGACTGGAGTCCCTTTATACAGGGCTCACAGTGGTGTACCATGGTAACAGCACAGCAAAGGGTAGTAAAGCACAGAGAAATCATGGGGGAGGTATGGACAAATCGCTAGTAAAGCACTTCCCTGTATAAGCATGGGGAACGCTTGGTAACAACAATATGACTGTACAACATAGCCGTGGTCCATTTTATATGGGTGCTCTACAAATGACAAAGTAATGAAGGAAGGGCAGCTCTAAAATGACAAAGTAATGACAGAAGGGCTGGGCTGCACTCGGTGGCTGACCTGCTGTGTGTTCCAGGCGCGGTGACTGACGGTGCTCAGGTTGGACAGCAAGGGGGTCAGTCGCGACCTCACACTCAGGAGAGGAGTCTCGGGGAGCAGGGGATCAAGAGCACCCAGCCACCCTGTAACCTGATTAGAGCCCTGAAACACAACGGAGGATAGGACATCGCTGACCATTACAAACCACACAGAGAGATCTATGTGCTTTATACTGTGCACTCTGACCTAACAGGGGTCTTTAGAAAGCTCACTGTAACAGCAGCTTAGAAACATGTGATCTGCTACAATATGGATAGATAGATAGATAGATCGACAGACAGACAGACAGACTGACAGGTAGATATATAATCAGACAGACATACAGACAGATTGATATATACAGATTCTATAGATAGACACACAGACACAGAGTTAGCTAGATAGATCAACAGACAGACAGACAGACAGACAGGTTTTAGATAGAGCGTGCAATCAGTAAGCCAGCTCAAGTTCGCTCAATGTGTCCCGAGATTCCGCCCCATGCCCTGCACATCCTGGCAGAGCCTCGTCTCTCATTACTGCCTGGCACCCTGCCACCCAGCCCCAGAGCTGGAAACATTGAAATCCAGTTTCCTATTTCTCACTTCCTTGAGTTTCACGCTGAAATCTTACACTCAACGGGATGTGGAAGGGATTGTAGCTGCATGTTACTAAGAAAGGCATGCAAGTGATGGAATACTATGTGCCATACATGTATAACGCTTGGGTCAGCTTCATTGACGAGCATTCACTGTAGTGTTAATGTTACCACACTCTGAATGCTACGCACATCCCCATTTAGTTTCAGGAACGTGCAAATTCAAATCACTGCAAAGAAGACTTTTGGAATCGTACGCTGTAGACCCACAAATTTCGTTTTTACATTCGTTTCTGTTTAAAGAACAATATTCACCACAGTGCCGGCAGTGCAGTGTATCGCTCTGCATGCTGGGAATCAGAATGCAGTAACAGACATACCCACAGCTTGGTTGTGATGGCAGTGTGCTGAGCAGGACTGAGCCGGCTCCTCTGCAGTGTAATGTTGGGCAGAGCGGTGAGAAGTGTGTCTGTGGGCAGGACTCTCAGTGTCTCTGCCTTCACTCCACTGATCAGAGTGCCCAGGCTTGCCAGCATCTCAGGGAGAACCTGCTGAAAACACATTGCCATCCACACTTTAAAAAAAACTCAAAATATCATTCTTTATGTTATTTTATTTTAGTGATTGACAGGATGGACTTTTAAAAAAAAAAAAAAAAAAAAAAAAGATTTATACTATGCATTTAAATGCAGGTACCTCAATGTCTGACACTGGACCAGTTCACAACACACTCGATTCAAACACTTTCATTGAAACAGGGTTAAAACAACATGATCATTGCGTGGATGTGTCCCAGTGCCATGGTATAAGCAGTGCCCTTATAATCTGTGCTACACGGGATCCTTCAGCACTGCAGTGTTCAGCTTTATCATAAGAACAGTTCTGACAATGGATGTACTTACACCTCTGCTTTGAAACAGCTTGTCTACAAGTTCTCTTGCCTACGAAGAAAAGGACAACACTCATTTTAGACATACTCTGACTTCATCAATTCCGTTTTCCTTCGATTCTAGTTTCCTGTACATTAGAAGCATGAACAGTTCAGTTTCAGTTAGTCATATTTCCGAGGTGACTCTGCTGTACTTAATGAGAAATTCAGGGTTAATGAAACAAAGTGTTGCTGATAAAAGAAATGGGCCAAATTGCACTGAATTGGTTAACACACCCAGAAACAAGCAACATTTCATTTAGAGGCTTGTCGTAGTTAGTATTGGGGTATTAGGTTGAAATTGGTGTCTGTTCCTTTTAGAAATCAAAGTGCTAAAAATAAGAGCAAAAAGCTTTGAGAATCTGTCTCTTATGGTTAAATATTGCATATAGCGTATAGTGTATAGCGTATAGTATATAGTGTATAGTGTATAGTGTACAGTGTACAGTGTACAGTGTACAGTGTATAGTGTATAGCGTATAGCGTATAGCGTATAGCGTATAGCGTATAGTGTATAGTGTACAGTGTGCTCTTTGCCCTTTTCTTTGATCAGCAGCCTGTTTCAGTCCCTATGACCCACCTGTCCTATAAATGACAACCCCTTAAAGTAACAAATGTTCACTTTATTACAACTCAACAAGAAAGAAAAAAAAGCCCTTTGAAGTTGCTGCAGAGTCATTGTATATTGCGTGGTGAGCCCATTTCGATTTCCCCTGTTGAAAGACCTCCCTGTGCTCTTGGTCTGTCTATTAGCCAGCTGTGTGGCTCCCTGCGGCTGTGTCACAGAGCCCTCTCCCCAGGGGCAGGTTACTTTGTCTGTTCAGGTTCGCTCAGGCAGAGCCTCACCTGTGCAGGTGAGAAGTCCACGGAGCTGAGCGCTGGCAGAGCAGCTTGGACTTGTGAAGGGAGGAGCTGATTAATGAAGGGGATGCCCAGGGAAGGCATTATGACAGCGAGGTGGTACAGCTGCTCTGGGCTGAGGGACCCCGGCTCAGCCAGGACTGCTTGCTCCACCAGGAGGCTGGAGACCTGCTCGGGACAGTTACTTTATTTATACAGGCAATATGTCAAGACAGAGCAAACAAAGTACTATAGGCTGAACGGAAATCTATAAGCTACCTTGCAATCAAGTGTACAAAATAACTATAGAAGTGATTCTAAAAGTCATTTACACTAAAACCCTGGAATGTATGCATTTTTTTACTTGATATACTGATCAGGAAACAAAGTAATCATTTGAGTGAGTTGAGACATATTTAAGATCCTAAAGAGCTCTCATTCCATGATTACAGTGTGGTGTCTTTCAAACATTCACTTTTTAAATGCATGTTTTGAAATCATACCATTTCACTAGGAACGACAGATCCCAGTCTAACACAGTCTTGGATGTTTAGCTTGATGGCGTCAAGCGCTGGAGTTTGCATGTAGACCAGCAGGTCGGCAGTATTTGCAAGGCATGTGAGGTTGCCCAGTCTAGAAGGGAAACATTGCAGATGAAATTCAATCCTGTTTGAACGAATTGTGCTTTTGAGGTGGAGAACCACGACTGTAACAGATTGAAACTTCCCAAAGTTACCGCACAGGAACATCCAAAGACACTCACCTTCGGAAGTCAGGGGCTGTTAAGTTGTGGTAAGTCTTCAGAATGCTTTGAGCTATGAAGCGCCTCTGCAGGCCAGTCAGTGTATTATTTAACAGAATGTCAAGTCCGAAGAACATCTGAAACAGACAAGGATACCGCAGCACAGTGCACAGTAAGTGTCTGCACTGAGAAGCTGGAGACAGGGAAGTGCTGCAACACATTGAGTTTAGATAGAGCATGCATTTCTTACCTGAGCAGCACAGGATTGAGTTTAGATAGAGCATGCAGTTGTTACCTGAGCAGCAGAAAGGGTCTTAAACTTCTCAAACGGGAGATATGCCAACAGACTCCCGGCATCTTGTATAGCAGACATTGGCCATTGAGTCACGTTCAAGAACTGTGTTGAGCTTCCAAACCACTTTCCAAACTCTCTCCTCTGGTCCAGGGTGAGCTTGTGAAAGATTTGATTAATAGAAACCAACCTAGAAGCAAGAAGATGAACAGTTACTGGAGTCATTTGAGGCAAAGCTGTTATCATGATGCAAAAAATCCCCAAATAACCCAAAATAAACCCCCAATGAAGGGCACCCTTGACAACGTGCCGCACGTGCAGCACATAGCTGAAGATGAAATGCTTACGCAGCTTTATTGTTCTGTAGACCTGGCAGACTGGAAATCTCCAAAACACTGAAGTAAGGAAGCAGCTGACCGAACTCCAGGAGTATGGTGGAATCAATAGACATGTATTTTTGGAAAAACACAGATGCCATGGTTTGTAAATACCTGTCACTTAGCTGAGAATGAAAAGAAAAAAAAAGATAATTAGATTATTATTATTATTATTATTATTATTATTATTATTATTATTATTATTATTCGAATGAATGGTTTCCAAATGCTCTGTAAGTCCATCTGATCTCATGTCCACCTTCAATGCAGCCCAGTTCCTGTTCAGATATTGTAATATTTGTCTTCCAGCTTTGATTTCTACCGGCATCAGTATTGGTTTGAGATCTTTAATTGGAAGTTGAAAGTACTCCTGTAATTAAAGGGAAAAATAACAATAGTTCATTTTAAAATAGCCAAGGTTTTGTACAGCAGAGCCCAACTTTATATATGTGTGAGCTGCAGTTTTATGGTCTGTTACAAAACAAAGCCTGCTGGTCAATACGTTTTCAAATTTCTGGCTGAAAGTGAATAGCTCGTCAGGTTCTTGGCCTGTGGCAATCACTCCTTCCATTTTTAAAGCACATATTGGTATATTCCTACCTTTATGAGAAAGAAATTTCCATCAGACACTTCTCTTCCAGTCTGCATCAGGTTCATTAAGAGGTTCTGCGTAAGAGGGAGGAAACAGTTCAGTTCATCCCATATGTTTTGTATTTTTGTACAAGACGTGATTGACAAGACCCTGCAGTTGATATCTTATAAAATGTTTCACTACCTGATTTATTTTAATGCGCAGATCGGCTAACGTTAAAAAAGCTGGCAAAAATATGTCAACATTTATTAAAATAATACATTATAAAAACTGACCACCAGGTGGCAATATTCTCTATAATGCGGGAATGGGTAAACAATAACCTCTTAAAGAGGAAGTCTATTAGTAAGATACATCCAGGTCTCCTGCGGGGTCATTTCTCTTGAAAGATGATTGAGTTGGACTGGTCAAAACCGGGAATGTTTCTTAAACAGCATTTATAACAAAGTAGTATAGAAGCGTGGTATTCGGCTTACCCCAAAGCACTGCAGGAGCTCTCTCTTATTTGTAAAACTCTCCTCGTGCTTCAGGTAATCCATGACAGACTGCAGCACACTTAGCCTAATGTTTTCTGTTACTTGTAAGGAAACCAGTTTGCTTTCCTCCAGGGTGACCAGCAGGGCTACGATGTTATTGGCTGCTTTTCTGAGTGCAGAGGAAACCTGCTCAACAAGGACGCTGTTCACACCGAGCCCGACAGACTCCATCCCACACTGGATTAAGTGATGAAGGCTCTTCAGCTGGAAAGAGTCCTGCTGGCACACAGCTGAGTAGTCAATACTGCATGACCAGTTCAACTGTCTTATGATGTCTCTCACAATGCACGCCTGAGGATATGAAGCGTTGTTATAGGTATGGTTTGTGATTTCATTGTAAGAGGAACACAGTGACCTAACCCAGCTGTTGGTAGGATCCTGGCTCATTGTGGACAGCTGAAGTTTATTTTTACAGACAAGCATTACAAAGTTTCCCTGGTCATAGTCCCAGCACACCGCTACGAGGGTTGGGTCTGGAATCTGAACTGCCCACGTTTCATAGCGACAGATTACTTGAGGATTGAAATTCATTGCGTATCCGGATCTGGAATGGTTAGCGCAGAATTGTAAGAGCCAGGTGTTATCTAGGTTTTTTATTAGCTGCAGAAGAAAGGTTTTATTGGTGCACACGGCTCTTGTGAAATTGACCGTGTCAAACTCGCTGCAGACCGCTATGTCTGTCATGTCGACTCCAGCCGGGTCCGTCCACTCACTATAGCGACACACCAGCTCCAACACTTCCTTTGTTTCGTTCGCTGTCTCGCTGCTGTTACCTCTGCAGACGGTCAGAAGCCATTCATTCTGAGGGTCCTGGGTCATTTTCTCAAGCAAGTCCATGTTACAGCACACGTTCTTACTAAAGCTGAGCTGATCCTGATCCCAACAAAGTGCAACAATGGACGGGTCTACCACTGTCTCTGCCCACTGTCCATACTGGCAGAAACTGGCTGAACTGAACACGCTGGAAGAACTTGAGCAAAAATCATTGAGCCAGGAATTCACCTGATTCTTCAACAGCTTGTCAAGCACGGTTGAGTTAGTGCATACTGTGCGTGTAAAATTCTTTGTGTCATATGAAACACAGATGCTAATGATAGACACATCTATAGCTGCAGGGTCTTGCCACTCGCTGTACCTGCACCACTGGTCTACGTTGTCCACAATAGCAATGTCAATGGGCTCCTCAGCTGGCGTGCAGTTGGCCACTATCCAGTTGTTCTCTGGATTTGACATAATTTGGAGGAATAATCCAAGGTCTTCACAGAGGAGTTTTTCAAACTGTGCCCTATCGTTATTCCAGCAAAAAGCCACCAGCGTGACGTCTATCTGGTCACTTACCCACGAGGAGTAGGTGCACCAGTTGTAAACACTTACAATGGTAAATGCATCAGAGAAGTTTGAGCAATAGGCAAACAGCCAGTCATTGTCCTTGATCAGGATGTCCAACAGCTTCCCGTTGTAGCAAACAGCCAGTACGAAACTCTCCTGGTCGTTCTCGCTGCACAGAGCTACAGATGCTGGGTCTACCGAGTCTGAATTTGTCCAGATGTCATACAGACACACAAGGTCACTGAGACTCAGCTGCGACTCTGAGACGGACCTGGTCACTTTTGAGCGAGGCTCACAGGGGCTGGCATATGACTCCAGCTGGGTTTGGAAGAAAGAAGACACTTGGTTAGCTCTGGCACAGCCGTTGCTTGCCACCCGCGAGACTTGACTGGCTGTTAAGCTGTCCATGGCGCTGCACACTGAGCGCAGCACTGTCGAGTTGAGTCTGTTTTGGGGGAGTTTGGTGCAAAGGGTCTCATTGAAAGCTGTGAAATTGTACTGGTCACATCCCTCAAACACTGTGGAGGTATCAGGCATCAAGGATCTTGAGAAATGAACGTTCCTACATTCAGGGGTTGGGTAAATGCACAGCGGTGAACTCAAATACATGTCCAGTATTGTTTCATCAAAGCTCCAGCTCATATTGTGGCTCATTCCCCTGAGTAACAAAGACAGCATGAATGGGATTTCTGTGCATTATTCTGTAGCATGCAATACTGAAGGCACAACTGGAGACATGCTCATGCACACATCTTATCAGCAGGGATTATAAAAGAGGCACAACCCTGTTACCAATTGCCTTGCTCACGTGTACTAAATCAGATTCAAGCTACTGATCTGAGGAATCGCTTTCACTATCCTCTGTATATCCTGCATGAAAACTAGCTAAAACACACAAAGTAATTCACCAGCCAAAGCAAAAACACAACATGAAGACTACTCTTTACACAAAAATAATTTGTGATAGAGCAAAGTGAAATGCCATAGTTGTGATGTGATGAACATGTGCTTGATGAAACAGGCCACTTATAAAGGAGTAATATTACTCTGTGTGTGTGTGTGTGTGTGTGTGTGTGTGTGTGTGTGTGTGTGTGTGTGTGTGTGTGTGTGTGCGTGCGTGTGCGTGTGCGTGTGTGCGTGTGTGCAAACTTGAACAATTATGTCGTAGGTGCGTGAATTGAAATATAAATAAGAAAAAGAAAAAGAAAAAAAAAATCTTACCAAAGAATGAGCTGTTTTAAATCGCCTGCATTTGAAAATAGTGTAGGAAACAAAATAAATAAATACAAGTAATTATGAACAATCACTAACGAATTGAATAAAGAATGTAAACAAATCAAATTAAACATTATAAACATGATTTATATTACCTTGTGAACACTGCTCATTTTGATCCAGACTTGGAACACCAACCAGAATCTGCAATTCACGCATGATAAAATCTGCAGGCGTGAGAATTAGCGTTATGATCTTATCGCCAATATATCTATCGAACGCTGGGAAAACTACTCTGAGGAACACCTGCCACGCAACCTGCAGCCTTTGAGCTAACACCTGGGGCAGCAGATCCAGGAAGGACGCCACCTGGACCTGGAGATCCACAATTCGAGCCGTCACCGCCTGTGAACTCGTTCGCACAGAAGGCGAGAGGGACGCTCCAAGACTTGTGACTGCAGATCTTCCAAAGCTGTTAATATTAGCCGATGTAGTGCTGCAGGCTTGTCTTTTCAATGCGTCCAACATGTCTCGCAGGCTACCCCCAATCTGACCGGAAAAACGCCTCACAAAACTAGAAATAATGCCGCAGTCTTTCTTATCCTGCAGAATGCACAGGAGAGCCCCGGGCAGCCGATCCCAGGAATCCTGTGTAATAAACGGCGTGTAAATTGCAAACGTGTTTTTTAGAAAGTCGTAGTGCGTTTCCAGTTCGGTTCCCTGAATGATCGTTGCCACGATGGCTTTGAGTAGCTCTGCTGTGGTCTGTGTTGGGTTGGTTGGGTTCAGAAACATTCGACTCTTGACGGAGTCGCTGGTGATGTTGGATCTGGATGCGGGATTCGATGGGTTAAATTTCTCCAGGAGCGTTTTGAGTTTTTCTTCGAATTCGGTTTCATTCTCCTCCACAGCAGACTGAGAGTTGTGTTTTCTTGTAATAATATTCGCAGAGCGCGTCCTTCTCGAATCACTAACATGGTTTGAATTACTGCAAAATGAACCTAAAACGAGGACAAAGAAAACACATAGTTGATTTACACAAATGACATACAGAAATATGTTACAATGTTGAAAGTCTAAATCTGATTTATCATTGTCAAGCAATAATTTGCTATATAATTGTATCTGACAGTACAGCCCAACACAGTCTGCAGATACTAGGCTCGTCATTGCAAAATACTAGACTACAGTTTATTGCAGTAATCCGAAAATAGAGTATAATTTTTTGCAGTATATTGTATTTTTTTTTTTACTTATGTTTGTTATTGTTTGAATTAGACTCAATTTTTTTGTGTGTATGGACTCGTAATATTAGTGTACAGTAGGCATACATTTGAGCAGGGTTTAGTGTAATGAATAATGATAACAAATGATATTACTGTTGGAACACGTATGTAGTTCTATGCATGTGTTCTTCGGATACATACATATTTTGGACACATATTATTATTCATATTTTTTTTTGTGAAAAATATCGTCTTTTAAAATTGCCGACAAGAATATCAGTTCTTCTGAACCTTACCTGAAAGAATGCATAAGCAGAAGAGGATGAAACCCGTTCTCCCCATCCTAATGCAGCACTAACCTCCAGTGAATCACCGGCAAAGCAGAACACAAATTCTATGATAAACCTAATGTGCGCCTTTCATGTATAAAATAACAATGTTGAAAAGTATGTTTTAGTTAAAAATTCAACAGAAACAAAACTAAACTAGGTATGCGTTATAATATTCTTCCAACTGGACAGTATAAAAAAAATACTGGATTTTATCATCATTATTCTTAAAACAGTGATCGCCTCACTTCTGCTTTTACGCGAAAGGTATTTGCCTCAGAAGTTTCCAAAGGTCAGCCCTTTTTAAGATCTCGTTTAGCTTGTGTAAAACATGCTTATGTTCTGGAAAAATGTTGTGGACACCCTATACACAAGAGCTTGGCTGGGAGCCGCGATGCACACACCCTCCCCGTCGCGCATCGATTAGCGGATTGGGCGCTTTGTGCGCTCTCGTCTCCAGTAGCGGTATATCTCGTGTAACATTATCCTCAGGTAATTAAAACACAGCATTAAAAAATAGGTGCCGAAAGGCTCTGTAAAATACACAGGACGAGTTAGCTGATAAACACGGAGCGCTTTAAATAATGAATCTGTAATACACACCTGCCCTTTATAACGGAGAGTCGCAACTTACACCTGAGTTTCTGGAAACGGCGCTAAAGGACTGCTCCGTGCCAAGAGTGGAATTATTCGTTAGTTTTGTATTCTATTCACACACACACACACACACACACACACATATAGGGCTTATAAGAAATAAGAACATAACTCAGATGTTTGCTTCCGTTTTTCGTTATAACAATAACAGGAAATAATTTTGAAGACTGGTTGCTGAAACCGTTGTCTAATAGTGTAAATTTAAAGATGTTTACAATACCCAAACGCTGTTTTCTCTGTAGGCACCAAGTACTGGGGGACTACACCTTTTAATAGGTGTAAAATCAATAAATGAACTCTACACTTCAGAATCCAGCCTCATGCACATTTTGTCAGTACAGAATAAGTAGAAAACTTTTTGGAAATGTCACAATCTATGCATTTTCCACGAAGTTCCCTTCTTTTCCTTGATGTATAAGTGCAAAGTCTAAAAACGTCTGTGAGTTGAGCAAATCTTGTGTACTTTTGTTGAAGATGTTTATTTAATTTGAGATGTTATAATGTTAGTAAAAAAATAAATAAACAAACACCACACACACACACACACACACACACACACACACACTTTGCATGCATTTACCACGCAGTACATGTCAAGTACGTGAAATACAGTTCTGCTTATTTTTATTTTAGAATTTCCACGACGCCCATTTGAGGAATCGCTCGGGACAGAGAATGCGCTTTTCCAATACGGTGTGCATTGTGAGACTATACAGTACAGCCATACACACGTGTCAATGCACCGCAGAGTACAGCTCTGGCTGTCAAATATTGAAACATGTTTAATTGTGTTCTGAAGCTCGCATGCCTATTTCGCGAAGATGACTTCTTACACTTAACACGCATGCGTTGCAATTATGAAACGTTGTCAATGGAAAACCCCGTGTAAAATGTCTGATAAAGTAGCCTTCAGCACAAACTGTGTTATTCGTGTTCTCGTTCATTTCATGCTAGTGTGGTGTTTTTAAATCTAAAACAGAAACACGGAACTAGAGTTACATCTTTCATTGGGTTTACTTGTTGCAGCTTGCAATGAAAAACGTGTACAGTCTACACAGAAGTAGCGTGCCAGATTTACTAAGGACAGCGGCACTAAACTTTGCACTGGATCTGGTGCCCCTGCTCTAGACAGACCTGGACCAGTAGAAATTAAAGTAATATATATATATATATATATATATATATATATATATATATATATATATATATATATATATATATTGGACTCTATAGTTCCTACAATCTGCTTGTCAGCGGTTGGAAATGTTAACAGAGGGTTTAACTAAATAATTCACTAATCTGACATTAGTGGTTAACAGATGTTTGTTTACCTCCCTCACCTATATTTTTTTTCATGGAAAAAAAAGTCACACATTTAAAGAGTTGCCCTGGCAGTGTGCACGTCACCTCCTGTCCTGCTGAACACGTTAATACCACTGGCAGCCGTATCGGGTCACTTGTATCATTTTCCGACAGTCACGCGATATCGAATTAAAATGTTTTTGTACTCTGATCTGCTTCTCTGTTGTACTAAACAGCAATCAATTCGTATACAGCGTAATTTAAAAAAATATGCTAAAGGTACAGTGTGAACGAAAGGGGCAGACAATACATCCAAAAACATGACCAAGCATTATTCCAGAACGTCTTACACTTGCATCTAGTCTCAGGTCCTTGCATTAAAAGATAAGGTAGCTTTGTACCAAAAAAATAAATAAAGGGGGGGGGGGGGGGGGGGGGGGCGACAGCAGCTATAAATTGTCTAAAGAATTTATCAGTGAATATCAAAAATATACAAAAAAATATGCTAAGTTTTTGATTTTACAAGTCAGTTTGGCTACAATAAAACAAGTAGGGTGTCATGACTGTCCACTATCCAAGTTTAGTTGTTTGGGGGTGGAGGAGATGATCCAAAAGATCAGTCCAATACCACCAATCCACTTGAAGAGAAGCAACACTATTACATTAAAAGCTCCGACCAACCCAAACAAATAGAACATGTACAAGCTTGCTTGACTTTGTAGTTCAATTTCTGTCCGTTTCTCAGAACTTTTTATAACCAAATCTCTTCCAGATAATTTTCTGCTCTAGGAATGACAACCGTGTTCCTGCAATTAGATACATTTGGGGTAACACTGATCTCGTGATATTTATTTATTAAAACAAGTTTCATTCATTTGAACAGTGCGTTTGGTACAAAGGGTTAGAGAACGGTAAAATGGCCTTAGTCTCCCAGGCCAGCCCTAACCCCTAGAGATATTCAATGCAGTGTACAATATCCACCGACCAGATACATTTTGTAATCTTTCTACTTGGAAGAGACATAATTATGGGAGACAGAAGTGCCTGGGACAGAATTCGGTAGCAGTTACCCCCCTCATCCCCCCTCAAATATATATATATATATATATATATATATATATATATATATATATATATATATTACAGAAAGAAGGAAATATGGGTTACAAAGTTGTATAGCAATTTAAAAAGGTCATGTTATGTACATTTTACAATTCACAGAATACTGACAAGTAGCGGGGTTCTGAAAAATACAGCATTATACATCCCCACGTTGCACAACTGTTTAAATAACATACCTGTCATTTTTCTTTTCATTAACATCCTGACAACTTTATTCTAAAACTTTAAAGTGTTTCAAAGCTCTTTTCAAAATGGCTGCTCTAGTGCACTGGGGTTTGAGATCTGCCCTCTATCTAAATCACTGCTGGATGAGCGATTAAAAAAAAAAAAAAAAAAATCAAGTAAATAAACAAGTACTATGGCTTTTCTGTTCCATACCACATGATGGCTCGTTACTGCCGTTACCCGTTTAAAAATGTGGGCAATAATCCTTATACTATCAGTGCACTAGAACCATTTAACAGATCTCTTTGAAAAAAGTTGTGTAAACAGTTATCAGGATGTTAATGAAAAGAACAAATGACAGGTATGTTATTTAAACAGTTGTAGCAACACATGGGGACGTGGAACACTATTTCAGAACCCCGCTACTTACTCTAAGATGCTTTGAATGGCCCAATACATCTTTCACATTTTTTATTTTAAAGATAGAGAACTTTAGTAATTCTTGCAAGCAAAAAACCCTATTTTAAAAAGGAAAAATCTGAATTCTGAAATGCAATTGCTGTCTTTCTGCAGAAGGAATTCCCCACAAAAAACAGGCTCATTTCTACATGCTAGAATTTTAAACAGTTCAGTGACACAATGTGCTACCTACACAGATTATTTATACAACACTCAACCTGATGAAAAGTAAAAACCTTCATTAATACACTGAAAAAAAAGACAAGTCATACCTCAATTAAAAATACAAAAAATGAAACATTTTCTTCTAAAGGTTTCCCTTATTTTAAAATGATTTTTAAAGTGAAGCTGCATGTATTTTGTACAAGAAATCTGGTAATACACATAACATTAACTGGTGTACATATTAACTTCTCAATCTTTGCCATAAAAATCTTAGTTCTTTAACAAATCATACAAAAGAAAGCTCTTTAGAAAAGTTCTGTTTCATCTATATTCACTCCGGGAGGGAGGGGTGTACAATACAAATACAAACCTAACAGTCCAGGTCTGTAGCACATTAACAGTCAACAGAAGCAATGTGCAAACGACCTTTTAAAAGCTTCATCAGGGACGCATTGTTTTTAAATATATTCCTGGAACTGTTTGGAAAAATTGAACACAAGAACTGTTCTAGGGATAGCATTTTTCCAAAACAAATTAGGTAGACATTACACAGTGAAATAAACAAATCCCTGCCCCCAACCTCCCCCCCCCCCCCCGGGCTCCATGTTTCCACTGCATCCGGACCAAGGCTCTAAAGAGGTTTAAAACCACAGTGATAACACTCGCTGCACTGGTGTGAACTGGGAAGCCAGCTCCTTCGCTTTTACTTTAGAGCAGCTTCTTACGGGTTTCAAAAACAGGCTGGCCAGCAGTGACAAAACCTGCACTACATTTTTGGCAATATATATTTTTGTTAATAGTTTATTTAGTGTCTCAAAACTTAAATACTCTTCTCTTGATCACTGCACTGATTTTCTAATGACCAATGGGTGTCACAATCTACATTACAGTGAATTCTTGTGTTCTATAAAAATAAAAGTTCCAATTGCATTTCTGGTATGGATGACAGAATAGACACCAGGTTTCAGACCCTCATCTAGTTTCACTGCAAATGAGGTTGTGTGGAGGATAAATGGCAGCTTTTGCATGCATTACATTGCAAGTGAATTTACAGGCAGGGTTTACGGCACTGAATGAGGCTAGGAGCAGGTGGAAATTAAGGTGAAAGCAAAAGACTGGTAAATAAAAAGCAGCAGAGCACATCAGAGCCCATTTATTATATTCGTTTCTTAATGAGAACACTTTAATAGCAGGAAAGACCAGTTATGATAAAATACAGACAATTCTAAAAACAAGTTTTAAAGAAGAAAAAAAAAAAAACACAGACAAGAGAAAACATTGTGGTAGTCCTACACTACCCAGTCTCTCTTTTTGGTTACTAGAACTTTAAAAAAAAATAATTATATACGTATGTTACCATATATTGAAAGTGTCTGTTTTAGAAGTTACCAAGTTTTTTTTTTTAAATTCTGGGTTTTGGCAACAGATCGTGCCCATAATACTGCCTTCTGCCCCAGTATACAAGCCATCACCATGGTTTAAACTGCTTTTTGTTACCTATACAATATTTTTTTACACATAATTAAAACTACAGTAGAATACTGCAGAAACAATATAAATGCATGTCGTGGGACTAAAACTATAGATTTATTTATTTTTTTTAAACAAATATACAATATGCAGGCAGACAAAGCAGAAAAACAGCCATCAATACATATGGGGGAGTGAGATAAAACACTGGCTATTACCAGACTTTCTATAAAGCGACTCCACTAAAAAGGAATGCATAATGAAATTCTAGTCTAATACAAGTAAAATGTAAAAAGTTTAAAAACCTGAACAGGGAAAAAAAAAAAAAAATAATAAAATACTGGCCATTCCTGTTGAAATGAGAGTCTGAAGTCATCATGTGGCAACAAACTTACGTTGAGCACCAAACTGAGGGAATAGTCCTTCTCTTCATTGCAACATCAAGAAATCTTCATATAATAGTCTGAAACTGCTGGTGGCCGAAACAGAACACTTCTGAAACTTTGTCAAAAACATAAAAATAAGGTTGCGCTATCTGCTAATTGATCCTTTCTGTTCTGGCCTATCATATGTATATATATTTGTATTTCTCTATTGTGAGATTGTCTCTCCATAACCCTTAATTGCCATTTAAAAATCAGCAATACGGGGGTACAAAATGAATTTCAACAGTAATGGCAATCCTCTAGTTGTAGTCCAAAAGGGTCCTGCATTTCCCTCCCCAGTCAGTGATTTTTATTGTCCTGGCACTCCGTCTGGGGGTAGCAAATCATGCAAACGAAACCGCTCTCTGATGTGAGGTCGAACATCCTCATTCTGAAACAAAGTTGAAACGTGGTCCAATATTTAAAAGAGTGACACAACTCTGGAAATGCACACAAAACAAAACCACGGTATCGGCATCTCATTCAGTTGATACAAATTGCCAGTTTTATTGTTTCACACCCCAATATAAAACTTTTGCACAAGCCCTTAGTGTTTTGTAGAAAAAAAAGTGCAATTGTACATTAACCAGAACAAACAAGGTTAAAGTCAAAACTTACTAGTTCCACGAGTTTATCCAGGAAAGGAACCAATTTCAGGAGCTCGTTGTCATTTCTATCCATAAACCAACTCTCTATAGGAATTCCATTGGAAAGCTATAGGAACACACAAGAATTACTTTCTCCACCGATGTATTTAATATTTCAAATGCAATCACATAACTGGTGTGCATTTAAAAAAAAAACAAATTCGACCCCTCTCAGCCAATCAAATTATATAATTTATAATTACCTGGTATGCAAAGGCCTGTGGTGAATTGTCAATAATAATCGTTTTCGACAGATCCCGTCCAAGAATATTTAAATCCTTGATATAATTTCCTTGAACACAAACACAATGTTCACGGAAAAGTCTGTGCCTGTTGGGTAAAAAAAACAAACACACATCTGTTAACTGTTCTCTACAGACAAGGCAAGTACATAGACAGCTAGCATATGATTGAAATGCTTATACTGGCTACTACATAGTTCCTATTAATTATAAAAAATAAAAATGTATATGCAATGTTAAAGTAAAATCTTTGTTTTCTGGAAAAATAAAGCCACTCAAGTCTTGATATGCATTACAATATTTACCTGACCAACTGCTTTTTAGGGTCCAGGATGTTGAGCAATTTATCTGCATATACCTTCTTGGAGGCAGTGAAGAGGATGATCTGTTAAGTCAGAGGGAAACAAATCACATTTAAATGCACTGATCATAGCACTTTTAGGGCATACCTAAGGTGGTTTTAAACACCAATACTTCACAGAAATGACGAACATGGAGTAGTTTCTTAGTCTTACCTCATATATCTGGGACATGCGCTCAAGGAATTCCCTGAAGAATGGCCTCAACCGCACGTACACCTAGTCAAGTTGAAAAGTGAAATAAAAAAAGAACCACCGACTTCAATTATTTGAAATCTTCCGTTCCAAAATATAAGGCGTTCAAAATGTAGATGCTTTAAAATAGTCAATTACATTGAACACGTGATGAAATTCACCAACACAAATGTAACAAAGTCTCAGGCTGCAAAACAAAAGATGTTATGTGTAAGTTAAGGAACTAGATAGTCAACCTCCTAAATCCGTCACACTTACCTTAACTTGTGCAAGTCTGTCAATGCATCTATGCAACACAAGCTACATGCTTGCACCATCTAGTGGCTGTATTATAGCCTGTCAGAAGAATCACCAGCACTCACTTAAACATAAATCAAGAGATATGGAATCTTGTGACTAGTTTATACTAATTACATACAGGATTATTAAATGGAATAACTATGCACTGCCTTTCTACACCCGTTAACAGACCCTTCAAATTGTCACTGTTTCATTCAACAGAACCGCAATTAACTTTGTAATTCTATTTAAAATACATGCATCTAAAGTCTTCATAGTACCTGGTATATAACATCTTGGAAAAGGACTGGGAAAGTGAGAGCTGCATCTTCAAGCTCATTCAAGCTACAATGCACCAAAGTTTCATCCTGGAGAGGAAGATAATTGTAACTATAAAACAGAATACTGTATGGCACAGAATATTTTGTCACAAAATAGTTGGTTGTTGGTTTTGAGCAGTAATGCATTTCACACATCTGTCACCAATACTTACCAAGTCCAAGACTAACGAGAACTCGGGTGTGCTTCTGGTCTTCAGAGGAAGAGCTGGCTTCCGGTTCAACTGTTCTTCAGTCAGCGGTGGGACATGCTTGATGAAGAAATACCTACAGAACGAGACCAGAAGGCATAGGAATATATTTCAAAAAGGGCGATTTTCAAAATAAGCACCAAGATGGTCAACTAAAAGTCTTTGTGCACTGCACACTTACGGGTCAAAGACCTCCCAGTCCTCCTCGTACGTTCCTTCAGGGGGAGCTGTGGATGCTTCAGAGTAGCCACCGTCCGGAGTCGATCCTGGTGCTAACAAAAGAAATAAAAAGAAAACATGTGTTTAGTTAAATTAGAACAAGCAAGAATTTGAGAAAAAACAACTGTCATGTTTCACTTGGGAAGTTTGAATGGACTGACCCATCTTGTGGTTCAATGGGTTAACAAGCTATAAAACATTTGTTTTTTTTGGTTTTGTTTAGTCAACCCTCAGAGCTGGCCTTAAATTACTGCACTAGCAATCTCATACATGCTCCAGACCTGTTAATGGGGGGAGGTCAGCGTCAGATGCTATCTCCCCCTCTTCTGAAGCGTCGTCTGTAGTGGACCTCAAGGGTACAGTCTGGTTGGAGAATACGGCTCCTTCTGTTGAGGTTGCTGTGCTGGCAGGGATCTCCTCTACCTGCTCCATATCCAACTGCTTAACAATCTCTTCAGCTTCCACAGCTTGCCCCGGGGAGTCAGAACCAGATGTTCCTGGGAGAAAGAGAGAGTAAGGAACAACTGCTGTAAGCTTAAGGGTTCTCCAACTCACCCACAACTGTAAACCAACTACAGTGGAAAGCACACTTTACAAACATCGACATGGACACAGTAATTCGCAGATGGCCTCTCAGGAAAAGATAGTGTGTGGTCTTCATGATGGCCAGTTTAAAAGAACCAATGCAAAATTATTTTCTACTACCCACCCCATAAATTGTTGAAGGAAACTGAAAATAAACATTTAACTTGGTGTAAAAAAAAAACGGTCCCTACACATTTAAGGATGACAGCAGCCTTAAACATGAACATTATTAATTTAAATTACATTTTCTATATACCCATGGTTCTAAAAATGTAATTAAATTAATAATGTCCATTATTTTTATATGCTTCTCACCATTTTTATTTGCGGATGAGAAGAAGTTAAACACAGGCGAGAAGATGGTCCCCAGCAGCGTAGTCCTCGGGGGACTCCCCACTGTGTCAGGGGGGTCATCCAACTTCCCGTTAGGCTTGATGTGCTTGTTTGCGTTGTGATTTGTAGCTTCTAAAAAACAGAAATGAATGAAAACAAAAAAAGTTTCACAATTTAAAGAGACACAGACAGGAAGGCAGACAAAGCTAATCTGTATTTGAGAGAGTTTACCAACAAAATTCACCTTCAATAAAAACCAAGTAGACACACTTTTTACGTCAAAGTATTTTTGCCATAACATTAAATTTAAGCAAGAGAAAGCGTTTGCCATTACAGATATTGTTAACGTCTTGCCTCGCTTGCTTTCAAGAGCATGCATTATTTTTTGCTTGTTTTCAAACCCACCAAGTATTTGGACTCAGGATACAGTCTACTAGTATTGCAAGGGGGGGCGTGAAGCAAGAGGCACAGTATAAAATGTCCTCACTACAGACATTTTAAAAGGTCAGAACTCCTACTCCATCTGTCAATCAAAAGTATACAGCAGGGACTGTAGGGCACATTTACAGTACAGCACTTGCCTCCATTTACTGGGCTTTTCCGTCGAACCCTGGAAAGCTGTTTGCTGGGCAAGTCACCAGCCTGTGGGGTTGACGATATCAAGTTATTATCCAGGTCATGCTCAAGTCGGCTCTTCTTTGAAGGATTTTCTTGCTCAACCTGAAAACGCCAGCAAATAAAATTAAAAACTAAAACCACAATACAACCTGGTTTACTACAGAAAGTAGCCAAGAAATCCCCCACAAAAATGCTTAAAGCATCAAATGGAGAACTGGACCCAAAATTTGAATCTAAAACTGATTAAAACAAAAAACAAGATACAACTAACTCCCATTATATATAAAAACAGTCACAGGATGCTCAAGACAGAAAGAAGGGAAGGGCAAGGTTTCCTGTTGCAGAAACACTCATCAGGTTTCACTGAAGGTAGTCACCTGAAACAAACTGTGTAGAGTAGAGTGGCACTCTTTTAAACACACATGATCAGATGAAGTCAGTAAGTGTTCAACGTACCTTTGCAGCATTTCCTCTGATAAATTTTTTGATTGAAGAAAGCAAGCCTGTATCATTTTTCTGTGGTTTCCCTCCCCCCTCTTGCACACTGTCTTCAACCTCCGAGTGTTTTCGCTTGGTTCTCGAAGTATGGGGCGTGAGAACAGGGTTTGACTGCTGAGAAGTCTTCCGCATTCTCAGCCTCATCTTCTTAAGTGTCACATGTAAAACTACAAGGGAGGGAGAAAGAAATCAAATCAATTCAGCAACACAATTACTATACATGTGGTCTCTTGACCTTGCGGATTGTCCCGAGGGCCCCACTCACAACATACAGTCCTCAAAGCTGCCCAAACATAACACATTCAACAGCAAGCAGAGTACTGTAACCCGTTAAGGTCAACCAGTTTTATGTTAGGGGATTTCTTTGCCACTTGTCCTTAGAGCTCCATTGCTAAAATGGCAAAGCCATTATTGTTCAAACCCAAGAAAACCACAACAATTAAATCACACTACAAGGATTTGGGACCGTGTGGGAAGAGCTAAAGTCCTTCCTGCTGATGTAAGGGTTAGATAATGAATGCTGCCCTTGGTTACTGGTATTAGTTTGTTTATGCAGTAGTTAGACAAAACGATCAAGATATAAAAAGAACCTCCACTGTAGTAAATGAGGTTCTAAACCAACTCTTGACTGAGCATACTTTCTGTCTGACAAACTCCAAGTTACGGTTTGAATTTCAAACTCTGAAGAATGCATACAGAGCCCCTGTACAACATCTGGTTGTAGTCAAGACCCCACCCTCCCCCCGAAACCCCAACCCCAAACCACAAGCTCTTATTGTGGCCTCCAAAAACTGAGATTATGTATCTAGTGAACAACTTCCTCGTCAAGACAAAAAAAAAAAAAAAAAACACTCTGATGCCAACAAGGAAATATGAAACAGCTTTAAGTCCAACAGTCTTTCTGTCCTGCTAAGTGCCGAAGGCAAGACTGTTTGAGGAGAGAAATGGTACAATTGAGGACTTACGCTTGCTTGCAGACCTAGGTTGTGCAGCTGTAGTCATCAACAAGTGTAAAGGAGTACAGCCAGAGCACACCCTTATCTCCCATCCCCAGAGGACCTGACAAGCTTTTTTCAGTTGTTAAAACTGCAGCACATGTATGTGAATGGAAGCCACGTTTTCCTGCAGTACACCAGATTTAGCAATCAGAAATATCTGCATGTTGACATGTGTTTTATGATTTTGAACATTTAAGAGCCCATCTTTACTTTTGTAATGACCTGAACTATATTAAAATGGTCTTTAAACCCATTTTTGCTATTCTCTTATGAATGTAAGATTTGTATTGCACAAGGCAACAAACTAAAAATACCTCTTACTAAATGCTATAAATGCTTAAGATCAGTTATACCCTAAAGTAATGGACCTCAGACTTTTTTAGAAAGCACCTAAAAGTTTGAAAAGTAAAACAAATTAATTTTCCTCAGGTCACTCGGTATTGAAATCTACCCAGACATGTTCAGGAGTTGTCAGACTGCCAATCTTAAGTATTAATGCAAGTACTTTTTATAGGGTTATATGCATACCAGTCATGCAATCATAATTACAGTATAACCATGTGTGTCTACAATCCCTAGCACACCACTACTCTAACTTCATACTTTGCATGATGTGTCACTAGATCATTTTATAATTTTGTCTCATAAAAACAGTGGATGACTTGGTTATGATTTTTATGATATATATATATAAGAAAACAGTATTAACCACTTTTTGAAGGGGGTAGGGTTTAAACTAAAAAAAAGGAATCTGATAAAATACCATGTAATAAGTTATCCAACATCCACACGGTGTTCACCATTTCATTTAAACTAAAATCTACAGGCTCAAAGCGAAGCGCCAGAAATAGGCAATGCAACTCATTGTGTGAACAATGGAACAGCATGAGCGCAGTTCAAAAGAAGGGAGGGTGGGGAAGAGTCCATCACCATCCAAGGGGATGCAAGAGTAACAGATGTACTAGGATTTTAATAGTTTGTGAATAGATTTCAAAAATGAAACAACTGAAGATGAAGCCCTGAAACACATTTAAACCTGGCAAGTACATGCGGTCATTATGCTCCATTGCTAGTACCAATCTCCCCAGCGAGGACAGTCAAACACTACAGCCGATTTACTGAGACAAAAGCATGACTCATCTACCAGTCTCAGCTATACTGTCAAATTATGAGCAGCATCATTATACTTTAAAACTATGCTCACTAAACTCAATTTGCACCAAAAAAAAAAAAAAAAAAACTTGCCACACTACATTTTTTACTGTTCCTCTTGCATTGCAGATTAAAATGAATCTCTGCAACAAATTCATACCAAGAAAAAACTTTCAGGTCTGACAAACACCCCCCAGCCTAATTAATGGTGTGGAATAAACATTAGAAAAAAAAAAACTCCTTTATTCAAACCTCATGCCAGTAACTGCAGCATACTTCTGAAGCATAGCTGATGATTCACACACTTATCTACACCTGCATGTAGCAACCCTTAAACAGTATTATAGATGGTTTGAGCCATGCACAACAACGGCAGCATTACTGGTGGTGCAACTCTGAACTCCAAACTACAATACTCTACCTAAATCTTTGGCATTTAAATGAAAGCTTTATCCTGCCTCTCCAACACATACACTACCCCCTAATCTTTAACATTAAAATTACATAAACTGTATTTATCAGAAACTAACCACCACTTCAGATACCATTCTACAGCTAAAAAATAATAATCTTATCAGCAGTTTTAAATGGTCACCTTGGAAGAAGTGTATTTCAAATCTATAAAATATTAAACTTATTGGAACGGTATTGCATTGGTCGTGTGCCATAGATGAGAAATCTGCATATAAAAAAATCACAGGCATACTGAGAATAGGAAGCTGCTATTAATGCCTTCCAGATCAACAAGATGTGTTGTGAAAACCTCTCTTGACCACCCAGCATCTGAGGCTCCAAGATCAGGAAAGCAAATCTGTGCGGTCAGACTAACTGATTTTACCCAAAATGGGGGAATACATGAAGTCTCAAAGTTTTATAACTCAAGTGTCCCAAAAGTTGTCTTGCTGATATGTGTTCCATGAGATAACCAGGCAGTATTTGTCCCAGGTGAGGATCATGCTTCAGAACAGAACTGTACACTGCTATAATTAACCAGCAGTAGAGAAGTAACAGTAGGTGTTCAACAAGTACAACAGTAAAGCTGATCTTCCTCAAACTCCTGACTGAGCTGTGACATTGAATGCATGCTTAAACACAAGTGAAAAGTTATTGCTGATGGGGTGAGGGGCAGTAAATATTCATCAGCACCAAGCAATAGATTTCTGTCATGAACAAACTTTGTAACCTTTCTATTTATTAACGACAAACTGTGCATAAATAATTTTGCTCTTAGACAATGCTAAACTTTAAGAACATGCCATTAGGATTGAAAAATGTATACAAGCTACAATGAAACACATAACCTTGATGAACTACATTCAAGGTATGGACACCTGTTACAAACTAGGTAACGTTACCAGTCCAAAAAGCATCCAGATTAATTGTTTATGAAAGAATGCACATATTTGTTTCGACTAACTGACTAGCCCATGTCTTCAAAACCACTGTGCAGTCCTGAAATATCTGACAGACAATATACGTTTACAAACGTGCATCTAGGTGCTAGAACTTGTGCCATGTCTACAATAAAACGTATACAAACGGAAGGCAAGTGGATATAACTTATAATGTACTGCAAAAATTAAAAGTAAGAAGGACCCCGTCATAAGGAATAAACCAAGTTAGTCACAGTTTAGTAATCTTGTCAATACAGCGTCGAGTCGTCCAGAATAAAGCGCTGGCACGCTCTAATTGTAGAGTCCAGCGGAGCAGCGCGCTGTGAGCCACGCCCCCTAAACAAACCAAACACGAAACCCTGTGAATGCAGCGCTGGAGAGAAACTAACCAGGATTAGCATAAAACATGGATTACTATTGCATTTTCGCAACTCAGAAGCATCAACTGTTAATATGAAATATCCAAAACTACATACTGGGTTTTAATGGTCTTTTACTTTATATATATATTAAAAAAACACACACACACAAGACCCAAACCCTACAAACGAGGTGGGCGAAAAATGTGAAGGGGATACCGGTAGGACTTCAGACTCAAGCCCGGGGCGGGAGATGAAAAAACAGGCCACGGCCTATACCAAAAAAAAAAAAAAAAAAAAAAAAAAAAGCGCCGTTTCTTTTTTTTTTTTTTTTTTTTTTTTTTATAAAATCTTAACACGTAGTTATTTTAATAACGACAACTTCACCGCGTCATGGGAGTCATACAGTACATACAAACCCCATGAGATTAAACAAGTGGCTGTCTTCGCCGTAGGCTGTATTTACTCCAAACAGGAACTTGTTTATACATATTAAATATAGTAAATACACAAAAAAAATGTCAACGAGAGAACAAAAAACAAAAAACAAACACCGGTCTTGTAATTTAAACGATAACGCGGATTCCCCGCGTCTTCCTCCTGAAACAGCAGGGTCCAGGAGTGTAAAAAAAATGGTTACAGCTGAAACAAATCGTGAAAAGGCAGAGATTTAAAAACACTCCACAGATCTGCCTGTACTGTAATGTCAAGGTAAATATGTACAAGCAGAGAAACCCTAAACGCCGCGGCACTGGCACGCACTTACTTGCCCAGAGCTAGTGCGTCTCGTCCCCGCGGTGGTTGTATTAGCTAGACCGCTAATCCTCGTAGCAGAGACCTGGCGTGTTCTCTGACTCGCCGTGCTTAGTGACAGTCTCTCCGATCCTCCGCTGGTCCTCCAGTCGCCATTTCCCGCCTCCTTACCGACCTGCAGCGCAGACACTCTCAATGGCAGAGACCCGGATGGAAAGCAATCCCGCGCAAGCGCATACCAAGCGGCCCCCGTCATCCCGCTCTGCTTGCTTTATACACAAGCAAACCCGAAAGCGGCGTGGGGTGGATTGCAACACGCTTGTGATGTTGCAGTGATGCTGCATTCTTCACTGTGCTTGTGTATATTATTGTGTTGCGGTTTGGGTCATAATAACCGTTTTTGGACATGGGGATGATGGTACAGGATGTTACTGATGCTCTCAACACCTGGTGCACCCCAGTTCAGTATTAAAATAGGCACTTTTCTATACACTGTACGTAAAAATAGATGTGTGGCAGGTCTCATTTGGCATTAACTTCAGACTGTGACGCCCTCAAAATAACCGTGGTGTAGCTGTTTGATAAACCCAGAAAAATGACATAGAAGAACATACTTTATATGCGGCAAGGGATACCGTATGTGGGGGTACCCGCCGTGTTGTGTACGCTACCTTTTGCCGGTAACCAATTAGCCTGTATATTTATTTTATTTCAAATATGCGCAAAAGCAGCTCGTTGGGGGTGTTCTTTACAAAGCCACCAGGATACCAGGTTAACACAGCGCTACAGAGTAGGGATAGTGTTGTGAGGACCATATGGCAGTGATGGAATTTGACCTAATAGAATCACAGAACAGAGCTATGCACCGAAGGATGGTTTTCAGTTGCCCCAGTAAAATCTGGACATTTCCACAACATTAATTAAAAAGCTAGCGCACGAAGTGAAGTTTAAGGCACTACAAATATATGTTTTTAATATTAACGTGATAGTATGGGCAAAAAAGGTTTATTTTTGTTTTTTTTTGTTGACAAAGGGCCATTTTAGCAGAACTGTTAGGTTTGTTATTGGATGTATAATTCTGTATTTTGAAGACGTTTCATTTGGACATGGATGACACGGTAGAGTACATGTGAACATATTCACTTTAAGATATTCTAGGCTTCATTGACAGCCCATCATTTGACACAATTCTTGACACCAACATTTTAGTGTAAAAGTTAATATTTTACAGCTTGTCTTTGGGTAGATTACTACTCATATACTACAATTCCGTATCAGGAGCAAGTTAAACAAGCGAAATCAAGGTTTAAACTCCTCATTTAAAACCTGCCTGCTGTGTGTAAAACACACGCCCAGTACTCCAGGAAAGAATAACGCTTCTTTTCATTCTGAGGTTCCTCGGAGTGCTGCTGCTGGCCGTGCACTCGCGGCAGCAGAAGCAAACGGAGTGCTGGTGTTGCACTTACATTTGAAAACATGCAGCGCCCATGCAATGGTGATGAAAGCTACAGCTGGCTGGATCAGGGACGAGTGCACCGAAATCCACAAATTATCTAATAAAGAGCTTAAAGACGCCGTGTACATCTTGTTTTAGAATATGCCAAATTCTGTACTAGGCTACAGGTTTAAGGAGTGTTGATGGTGCAGACAAAACACAAACATATAACGATTTGTGCTTAAAAAAATAAAATAAAATAAATTGCTGTTTCAATGTGTTATTGGTTGAGCTTTTAAACACTACAGCAGGCATTCTGAGATCAACTACCACTGCTGTTACAGATCATAATAAAGGTACAGATTAACAAGACAGATTCATTAGTACTGTGCTTCCGAAGCCACACTTGCATTGATACAGCGTGTCTGCTCTGTGGTGTGTGTGACAGAGCCAATGAAGTCATGCATGATGTTCACCAAGTTTTTTTTTTTTTTTAATGTAAATTAGATATATTTTTTCTTTAATGAATTGTAAACCACACGTCGCTACTAAAAATTACAATAAATATTTGTTTTATTGAATCAGCCACTTTTAAGTGTTAAAAATGGAGCTAGTCAAATATAACTACATCAAGAGGTGCTGTTTCTCATCTTGTCTTGATACTGTGGAAGAAAAAAAAACAAAAAAACACACAACCACTTCCATTCAGGGGGAAAAAAAAATCACCTTTATTCAAAAAAATCTTGTAAACAGCGCAGGAACATCAACAACGAATTCATGCAGTATCCTTACAGTGCCAGTAATGTTGGGACAGCTTCAAATCAGTCCTAAAATACTTCTATATGATATAGATATATCTGAGAACAAGACAACTCGACAGCCTGTGCAAATCCATGTGCAGCAGCCAGCTCTCTACAATGATCCCTTACAATAGATGGCTTTCTCGCTCATATCGCAAATGCAATCTCTAATCCGAGTTTGACAAGTTAAAAACAGTGCACTGTATACTGTAGGCGAGTTTCCTTCTAAATGGAATAAAATATGCTTTCACATGGAATCCCAGGTAAGATCGAATATTAAGGTGCATGCCATTTCTTACATGGACTTTCCTTCCCAGTCAGCCCCTAGAAGAGACACTTTGCAGGTCACTCTAGCATTGCAGTATTTCAAACCCACATCTCAGCACACGAATCGATGTTGCTCTCTGGCTTCTCGACCCAGAAGCTGGGATTGTTTCCATGGCTTAAATAACTATACATCACGACACATTATGTATAAAACCTGGAATTTTAAAGTCATACCTGGAACTCCCATGACCTTTGCACAGATTTACAAGTGCCATTTAGCTTTCTAGGTTAACTGCCATACAGAAACAGACCCCTACACCTCCCATTACTGTGTTGTAGTTCCTGTCGCAGTGATCTGGTCAGTCTTGTGTGTAAACCGCATACTGGCAACACAATTCAGAAGCATGCACATCCATTTTCCGAGACGGCTAAGGATATTGTTTACGGTAAGCTTTGAAGAATGGTTACTACAGTCATTTTTTTTTTTATTGTACTTTATGATGGTTTAATACACTGGTACACTGTTTGAGACAGTTTTAACAAAAAATCAAATCAATAGGTTGATCTTGTTAAAATATGAATGGTTTACACTGTAATCCCTTTCCCTTTTTGACATCCCCCACTCAAATCCATTGCCTAATCCTACAAAGAGAAAACAATTATTTAAATTATCTAAAAATCTTAAACTGAACACCTTCCCGCCTCTATTTACATCACAAACGAACATTATTTCCACACCCAAAATCTGCCTTGGTACGTAAAAGCAAGAGATTCCTGCCCTTCTCTGGCCCACGTCAGCTTTATTAAACTCAACACTGGTGTCGAAGGTGTGAGGTGCGGGGTTCACATTAGAATTTCTAATTCTAATTTACTAATATTGCTGTATTTGTAAGAGCTCACCTAGCAGATGGATTTACAGATTCATATCATCGCATGCTATAGCATCCTTGCTCAGGAAAAATGCGCACCACGACCACGGCCCAAAACGTCCAGACAAAACATGTTGTCTCAAAAAGGAAATTGACCTCAGTCTTGGACTCAGCCTTCAGCCCTGTATATAGAGTTCCTTGCTGTGTGTTCAGATGTGCTCTTCATGGGTAAAAGCACCATGTGTGAGGGGAGCTGCAGAACAACTGTGATATGGGAAAAAGGAAGCGTTCTGAGAAATGTCCGGTTTGAGAATTTATTTATATTTTTCTTCTTGCAGTTCGAGAAAACATGTTAATTTTCTTGCTCTGTTCAGTAAGCGTGTTGAAATGGATACCGTGGCATGATAAAGAAAAAGAAAAGCACAATAAAGCCATACTCCTTTTGACCTTTGGACGTCTCTCCTGTATGTCTACACCAGCATTAAAAACAGAGCCACTGCTGGATAAGATCCAAATGCCAAGTTCCATCTTTCCCCTCCACTTTGTGAAGATATTGCACAAGCATACTCTTAGAAACAGCCCATTAATCTAAGAGAACAAACAATACAGGTTCCTTAACCAGCAAACCGACAGACAAAACGCAGAAAAATGTCCTGTAAAAATTAAGCATTACAAATAATTCTACAATTTAGTTTTTACAAAAACAGACTCGCATGAACACAAATTGGATACATTCTTACTATATTCGGTTGTTTTTTTTTCCTGTTGATTTTGTTAAAGAAAACATCTCAAATCAGAAATAATTTACATTTAAAATGTATATTCTATACTTAATCATAAACCCAACAAAGTACAAAATATTCAAGAATATACAGAGGAAATATCAGGTCCTACACAATGTCTTCATTGACCACCACCTACAGTACAGCCTATACTGACCTTTAAAAAAGAAAAAGGGAATCTACGCTGCCACTGTTCCATTTCGAAGCAAATTCATGAACTCACATTCTCCTAAAGTTGAGACCTAAAGCACCAGTGAAATAAAAGGCCAGGTAAGGATCACATTTTTTTTCTTCTCTTTCTTTCTTGCAAGTAATTTTCCAGTCCCAGGTTTATAAGATGTCATTCGCTGGGTGTCGTTTTCCATATTCCATAGGATTGTCCCCCTGAGCGTCTCTTTCATCATCATCTAGAAAAAAAAACAAAACAAAAAAGATATAATTTAATAAAAAAAGGTTACAAATCATTAAAAATGGAACCGATTACGGACCAAGTATCAAGATTGCTGCAAGGGTTTATATTCAGCCGGGAGACTCCTACATTAAAAATCAGAGATACACCAACTACTCTACCACAGCTGCTTCCAGGACTAATCCTTGAAACACAATCACACTAGTAGCAGGCACTTGTCACCTTGATCAACTCCTAAAGCTGAGGGAACACAAAGAAACTTTGTCAGGAACAGTGGCTTGAGACCTGGTTCCAGGAGACCTAGTTTGAGGCAGTTTCGCTGTATCAAACCCCAAGTCTCCCCTGGTGTGCCATGCAGTGGCCTGAAACCTTGTTTCCTTAAACCAAGTTCCAAGCCACAATGTAGCTTTGTGTTCCCTCAGCTTAAGATTCACCCCGAAGCAACTGATCCAGGCAACTGCTGAAGTTACTAGTAGTTGGAGGCATAACAAACCCCATCGCAACACATGCAAACTCCTAAACAATATCTGAACAGCTTATTTGAACATCAGCAGCACAGAATATGACAGGAGTTGTCATCTAAACACAATACTCATTCACTCATACTGGGACTGTTGCTGATCTACGTTTAAAACTCTACAGTAATGTAGGATACAAATGAAATCGCGCAGAATTAAGCGTCAGATAGTGCTGTAGTTAATAGTACAAAAAAGCAAATTGACATTCATCCACTCTTTAGAACAGTAAAACTATATAAAACATTTTACCTCAGTCAAGCATTCACACAATGATAAAAACAAAAAGTACATGACCAGACCATTTCAGTGGAAACGTGATCAATAATAAAATGCAGAACTGCGTGTCTGGATTGAACTCAGCAGGCGGTCAGAGTTTAGTTACTACACAATAAGTTTGTTTTTCACTCAAAGTAGTAAAAAGATGCTGGCAATATTTAAAACATACACACCATGCACGTTACATGTAAGACTACATTCTAGAACACAGCATGAGCTATGAGACTACAGATATGAACAGGCAGGTGTAAAAACACACACAGTGACACGTCACAAGGCGAGCACAATGCAGGAAGCGAGGCCAGCAACAAACGCACGCACACAGCTGGATGGAAGCATGCAGACAAGGGGCAACAGATCCACCCGAGTTATCTGCAGTGCATTACATGCACTCGGCACAGAGGAACTCTCTGGATTATTACTATTATTAAAGTTCAACCTGGCTTGTACTCTGTGGTATGTACAGGGCAGACACACAATTCTCAAGCTTCCATTCTCCCTTCTATTTATTTTTATTTTTTTTAAATATGTTGAATGCTACAGATTTTGAGCTGACTTGAATGGGAAAATAATACACAAAACACACACCAAAAAATGTAAAAGCTGTTTTTAAATGCGACGGTCGGAAACACAGGAACACAGAGAGTCCTGTGGCATTACAATTCAACGAGTACCTAGCAATGGCTTTTGCTGCAAGTACTGACCGAAATAAAAACAAAACATATCTAAAAAAAAAAAAAAGTCTGCATTTTGAAGTTAGCAGCATGGGGAGGATTGGGGCGCAGATAACTCAACGGTGGATTGAGCGAGACTCAGTGGCATGGAGACAAGGCCCAAGCTCACCTTGGACGTCTTCTTCCCCACCATCACCATCCTCTTCCTCATTGTAAGCCAGCTCAGCCTGCTTGTCAGCCTCATACTCACCCACGTTACCATCATCCCCATTATAATCTGCAAGTTTAGAGCCATGCTGCGGGTCTACAGGGGACTCGTTCTCGTCAAAGAACCGGCCTGCGAAGGCAGAGAAGTCCCCGTCAGGAACAGAGGAAAGGAAAGGAAAGGAAAGGCGGAGATAGGAAAATCACCCTGACCACTGCAGAGAGGACTCCTCTATGCACCCAACACCACTGAACAGAGAGTGTTCAGTATCTTCAGCACCAGAGCAGATAAAGTCATGGGTTAGATTACTCAGAAGCTGGTTAAAGATGAAGGTGGGAAACTGTTAAAAGCGCCAACAGATGGAAGATTAAAGCAAAAAGCAAAAGGGACACGCTTTTGGGCTTAATTTAAGCCAACCAGAGCATTGGCAATCTTTTCAAAATGCAGTTTCTAACGCAAAAAAATGCCAAAAGCCAGTGCATGTCGCCATAAGATAGGTTAAAAAGAAAGCACATTTATTTCATGCCAATATAAAAAAGCAATTGGTCGGGCTGCTGGAACACGCTGGTGCAAGTCTTCTCTTGTCCTGTAAAGCTGCTTGCAGTGAACTGCTGAAAAAAAACCCCTGTCTAAATATCTAAATAAATAATAAAGCACGTGACGCATGATCTTCGGTACCAGGAGGTATTTCTTTTCCCTTTTACTGTCACCATCGTCAAGGTTGTGGTGAAAGGGAGCTGCTCTTACTTTGCCTGTGCTTGTGCAGCTCTCCTGCAGCAGGCTGTCTGACGTGTTCAATGGGGTTAGGCAGCACCTGGGCTTGGTCCAGTGGCAGCTGTGGGGCGATGTTCTTGGGAAGCTGCTGCTCGGGCATCATATTATTTTCAGGTGCTGCAGGTTAGAAAATCACTCGAGTTAAACACAGAAATATTTCAGTCCCCAAACATACACCTGAAATGAAAGAAGCGCTAAAGACAAGACAGATGAATGACACGCCTGAATTAGGAACTAAAGTAGGATTTTGTACATTCCCAAGGAAACCGTTTAAACAAAGTCTTAACACTTAAGAAAACCCTGCAGAGCTCTCAGAATCGTGTCTAAACACATCAGGTACTCCGGAGTTCATGAAAGAAATAGCACATTTGCTCTACTATTGCCAGAGTCATTAACCAAGTCCAAGCTGTTTAATAGTTATTCTGAGGAGACATTTGAGTACCTGCTTGTGGATCTCAACTCCTATCTAAAAGCACAAAAACACAACCTCATTTTAACTGTGAAAATAAAGCCCATGAGATAACACAGCAGAGTCTCTGTATTGGGATTGCCAATGGAATCAGAATAGTTTTTGCTGTTAAATAATTCCTTGTTCCCTATAGAATACATTCAGTCCTGTATGAAATTCTATCTATATATCTATATCTCTATGCATAGCACTATAAGAAATAGGAGAAAATTATGCCAATGTTGATCCTTCAATGGGGCTCCATATTATTCTGCTAGCATTTTATCCCAGAGTGTGAACTACTGGCTTTCTGTCCTTACCAATTGTTATACAATATGTGTACTGCCTATTCAATGCAACACAATACAATACAATACAATACAATACATCTCAGACACAGCAATGCTAACTCTAGAAGACAGCACACACTTACTGTCAACAGATCCCAATGGCATCAGATGCAAGCTATCGAATTCTAATTCCTTTGATCCCTGTTAAACAGATGGAGGCTGCGCTGCCCAGCCCTGCCCAGCCCTGCCCAGCCCAGCCCAGCCCAGCCCAGCCCAGCGGTTTCATACCTTCCCGTTGTTTGGGTTGCTCTCCCAGCTCCTCGTTCCCAGGGATGGGGTTCTGCAAGTGTAGCAGGTTGGCTCTACCTGCATCGAGATGCACCTGGTTTGGTTCGAGCTGCTCAGCTGGGTTGTCTTCCTGAGCGAGTGCGAGAGGGATCTTCCGAACCCCCCCCAGCGATCTGACTGCTGTCGAGAGGGGGTCGCTGTCCTTTTTAATGAGTGTAACAGCAGGCTTCTTCAGGTCTGTACACAAGAACACAAATAAAGAAATAAATACAATCAATCAATGTGGTTTAAACTAGTACTACACTACCACGTGGCGATACTTTCAGTCTAAATGAATGTGCTTCTATACAATGGGTTGTAGCTGGAGTGTACTGTACACGTGAGCTCTCTTGTTTTGTTTTTAATTTTGTACAGCGCTCTGGGATGCCATGGCGTGAAGGATGCTATATAAAATGGATTTGTATTGCATTGTAAAAGTTGCTTACTGAAAAGTGTATCCTCAACTTTCCCAACTTCAGTGTCCTCTATCCCTGGCATGCCAGCATCTCCCCCAGGTTTCACCAAATCACCTAGAGAGAGAAGGAGTACAGCTCCATCAGCAGGTCACATTCATTAAATATGGTAGAGTGTGTGTTCTGGGAATGTGCTAGCTTAATGAGAATCTGATTTAATATGCATTAGTGTGTGGACAACAAAACAATTAAAAGAGGACAACTAAATAAATACATTAATAAAGAAATAAATAAATAAATTCTAGCAAATCTATAAAAGCTATTTACATCGTCAGTTTGCAAGTGACACATATTCTCATTACACTCAATATAGACTCAAGCCCCCATTCAATTAATATCACTGTAAAAGGATGACCAGTAGAGATGGTGCAGCAGTGGATGCTGTTGTACAGATACAAAGGGACTCCTGCATTCACTCTGTCTCCAGCCTGTACTGGAGTTCACCGAGTCGAGCGCATGGAGTATCCAAACAGATCATTAAATAAACAGAATCCTTATCAAAGGATAAACTACAGATGTGCATGAACTGCTACACATTCATGAGAAAACGAAATATCCCTGAAGGGGTTAGAACCAGAGCTATAGAACATTACTGGCATCTTGTTAACGTAACAATCTCTGCCTTGTTCACATTTAAATACATAAGACTTCATATATATATATCTATTAAAACATTCCCTCACCATCTTTTCCTTCCTTACTGTCCAGTTTCTGGGTGCTGTCTTGTTTTTCCAAGTCTGTTTCCTTTCCTGCAGGCTTCACATCGCCAGCATTGTTAACTGCAGATTTATCTTCTTTTACATCACTTTCAATGAATTTCAGCTGCAGAAAAAAAAATAAAAATAACCAAAATAAAATCAAGTTTTAACCAACACTGTATGGCCACGAACCAAGTCACAGTTGTGCAGAAGTGAATAGTTGGCCAGTGAAATTTTTGCAGCAACGCACCCATTCAAACCTTTGAAATCTGGTGGTTCCTCCAATCAGTAACGGGGTGTTTGAGTTGTACAAGATTAAAAATGCAGCTGAACCATACATGGGAATCTCTGCAGTCTGTAGCTGGGAGAGGCAGTTTTCAAGAACATGCAACCACATCACTCTACCTGTTTCAGCTCAGCAACTTCCTGGGTGAGTTTCTTCATGCTCTCCTCGTACTGCTCTTTTAGCTGTGCTATTTGCTGGCTACACTGTAGACTGAAATTACAAAGAGAGAGACAATACCACAAAGTGTCCAAAATGTACAAAGCCCGAGCCACAAAAGCTTGTTTAGGAATTGGCTGCAGCACTTACACAATTGTACAGGGACAGTGAAAATCCAGTTAAGCTCCTGTTCAGTCAAGATGACGTTTATACCATACAATACAAGCCCAAGCTTTGTCCTGCCGCAACAATGCTGCATTATTAGTTCCCCAGCAGGGCCAAATTAAATCATCTTCATAAAAAACAGCACACGTTTACCTTTGAGCGTCGTTACGGTACTATATATATATATATATATATAAGCCGTCGATTGTGGCGAGTGCACCTACCTCTCGTACGCCACCTTCTTCTCCAGGGAGGAGCTGTTCCTCTTGTACTCATTGATCTGAGCCTCCTGTTTTACAAACTCCTGACGCAGTTCAGTCAGCTGCTCTGGAAGCACACAGACACACACAAGAGCACTTATTTTTTGCTTCTCGTTTTCAATCCCTTTTTGAGCGGAATAATTCCCTTCGGATTTCAATCCTCTGCTCGCTCGTTTCAATGACTGACTGGTCGTGTGCAGGGAGGGAGCACTAGTGTTCATTTAAAGAGAAAACACTGGAAGCCCCTTCTTACAAACCACAGCGCAATTATGCCATTTAGCCACCAGGTGGAGGCCTAGATTAGAAATCTATTTGATTCAAAAGTAAACACCACTATCTTAAAAGGGGGAAGTCTTTTTGCACATCTCCAGTAAATGGAACGGCCTTCCCTTATATTTGGTCATAGCTTACACGTATATAAATTGTACTACATGCTTCTAAATGCTACACTGTGAATACCAGGGGTGTGAGAGGTCTCGTCTTACCTTGGAAATGACGAGTTTCAGCCTGCTGCTCAGAAGCATCGTTCAGTAGCTTCATCTGAGAAGAAAACACAGAAACAGGCTATTAAAAAAAGTGCTCCTTAATTCAGATATTCATACTTTGAGTGCACCTTCCTGTTATATACAGACATGCTGTACACTGCCTATATTCTGTAAAGTTCCAGGGAATCCAGGGATTCAAACTGGAAGGCACTGGCTAAATTAATTTTACAATGTGACCAAGACAGACGGGAGCAGAAGCAAATGAAATCTTCCTACAACAAAGAGCACAGCTTGAGACAGCAAGGGAATGACAAGTACTCTTAATCTCCCTGGCTGCAGCTTACACACTACGATGCTCAAGGGTACAGTGCCGACAGCGAGCACAATGCACAGTACCACATAATGCAACTGCAGCAAGCCAGGAAAACAAGCCGATATCCGGAAACTCATTTTCATACAACTTTCTGTCTCTTCAAATCAGCTGGACGGGAGGAAATACAATTCCAAATAGCAATGTGACAAAAAATACACAGATCTTCATAAAAGACAGGCAAACCCCGTCTCTCCAGTACACCAGACAGGCAAAGCCCGTCTCTCCAGTACACCACACAGGTAAACCCCATCTCCTGGTGACAATCTTAGCTTTGCTTGCTGTTTACAATACAACTTCAGTCGTCCTGTGATGCAAACTACAGTACTAAAGTTTAAGAAGGTTAAAAGAGACTAAGAAGACAGTAAAAGTGCATCCTACGACTGTGGCCAGAAACTCCACTTTTTGGAATTACTGTAAAACAGGATTTTTTTTGCAGCAACTTAATTTCTCCAATAGCCTTCCAGGTCCGTTTTTGCTGCAATAAATGTTTGCGGTTCTTTTTCTTTTAATGTACGGCACATGTATGAATAATATATTTCACTGATTTTTAATAAACGCTAAATTAGCAAACATTTCTTGCTCCTGAAATGTTCTTGTTTTACAGTAACCAGCCAAAAAAGTAGCCACATTGTATATATTATTTATTTATTTCATTAATTTAAAGAAAATGTAAATATTCCTTTGAATTTTGAAAACAGAACTCTCAGTCCAAGTTGGTCCCGAGGTCTACAATGTATCTATTGTTTGGATGGAAAGCATGTGTCAGAAACAGCATGACACACTGAGGAAGAGAAGGACAATGAAAGACATCGTGTCACATCTTACCATCTGCTAGCCCGGCCACAAGGGCAGTGTTTATACCTTGTATTTGATTTGTTATTTCCAACCTATACTGGGAACAGGGGAAGGACAGAATGTCTTGCACCGAGAACCTGTGTGTTGCACACTCCCATTAAAGTGGACAGAATGTCTTGCACCGAGAACCTGTGTGTTGCACACTCCCGTTAAAGTGGACAGAATGTCTTGCACTGAGAACCTGTGTGTTACACACTCCCGTTAAAGTGGACAGAATGTCTTGCACTGAGAACCTGTGTGTTACACACTCCCGTTAAAGAGGACAGAATGTCTTGCACTGAGAACCTGTGTGTTACACACTCCCGTTAAAGAGGACAGAATGTCTTGCACTGAGAACCTGTGTGTTACACACTCCCGTTAAAGAGGACAGAATGTCTTGCACTGAGAACCTGTGTGTTACACACTCCCGTTAAAGAGGACAGAATGTCTTGCACCGAGAACCTGTGTGTTACACACTCCCGTTAAAGAGGACAGAATGTCTTGCACCGAGAACCTGTGTGTTGCACACTCCCGTTAAAGAGGACAGAATGTCTTGCACTGAGAACCTGTGTGTTACACACTCCCGTTAAAGTGGACAGAATGTCTTGCACTGAGAACCTGTGTGTTGCACACTCCCATTAAAGTGGACAGAATGGTCATTATTCATCATCAAGACCGAGCAGCCTGACCTTTAAAAGATGGGCACGTTTTGCAAACGGATGCAGAAAGATCGGATTTGGGGTTAATTGGGAGTGGGCAGATAATAGAATTGTCAGATTCAGTATTATATATATATTTTTAATTAATACTGCTTTGTATAGTAATTGTCATGATGGATGAGCAACAGAATGAGCCAGATGTGTATTAACCACACTGCTACTAAGCAGATCAACTACACTACTGCATTAGACAGAAGCTTTCCATCCTGCAACATTCGCAGTTCAGAAACACCCAACACAGCTCCATTTTTTTTTCTCTGTCTATTGCGCAAATGCCACTAATAAAACCGAAACGGAAAATTCAATAAATAAGATTAAAGCAGCAGCAAACTGTGCCATACGCAGCAGCTTCCAAAATGATTTAAGCCCCAATTCGCTGCAGGATGTATTTAATGTCTCGATGTGTAGCAGACTGCACACAGCACAATCTGACCTACAGATGGGAGCCAAGAGAAACTGAAATGACTAACCTACAGCACTACGGCCACAGGAAGAGAGCTATGAAATATAATCGAGTGCTCGCACTGCTTACATTCAGCCACCCAGCATACAGTACTTTTAGAGGAACAATTTAAAGTCCTCCAGCAATATGACCTGGTGTGGTGAGAGACCTGCCCTACCCATTTGAAATCCTTTTTCCGTATTGCACTGCCTCACACCACCCCTGGCACTGAGGCTCTGTGTGTTTTTCCATCTCGCGAGCTACAGTAGGGGGTAGCGGGATTGGTTTGCAAACGTAATGAGTCCTTTGTGATTGTGTTTAGCATGCCAGGCAGGTTTGCAGTACGATTCACAACCTGGAAAAGAAGGACCTGCAATAGGTTATAAAACACAACAACCACAAAGGAGATACAGTTTAAAAAAAACAAAAAAACCAGGGCATTTTGAAGGTGAAGATCAGGCTGTAAAACAACGATTCTTCTAATGCATGTGTAGCACGGAGGCATTACAGTGCATCTGCCACCTATATCAAGATCTTTGAGACAGGTGCATTAGCAAGGACTCACTAATGCTCCTCCCTCCCATCAGAACATCACAGGGAAGTGATTTACATGAAAGCACCAAGGAAAAAGCTGTGAAGCAACTACAGCAGTAACATTATCACTGCAGATACAGAAAGTAATTCCGATCCCCAGTGTGGGCAGGACGGGTGTCGTGCTGACGGGACAGAGTGGTGGTGGTCTTGATGGTGTGTGAATCCGGTCAGAGTCTTACACTGTAAGGACTCAGCAGCACTGCTTGAGACGGCAGAATCTTACTTCATCAATATCGCAGAGCACTCAATGTCACTTTTGACAGTAACAGGCGAAAATAAAATGGTAGTTTACACCCTGATTAAACTTTTAAATTTAAAATGTCAAATAAATAATACATTTGTAATCGTTCCTATCTTTATCAATTCAATACCTTTCCATTAATTGACTTGTAAGCCTACCTTCTGTGTCCTGATTTGAAGGTCTGTATAATATTTCAATTCACTAATCCTTTGTTTTTCTAACTGAAATATGAATTAGTTCAGTCAGTGCAGAAATGTCAGTCTACAGTAATGGGTGTATGGCATTCACTTCATTTTGCTTTTAAAAAAAACAAACAAAAAAAAAAAAACTACCACCACCACACAGGTACTTCCATTCTTTCAGAATTAGGACTACAATCATTTCCTTGTCTCTTTTTTTTTCTTTAAACCACTCGTTTTGAAGGTCAAATTAGAGTGCTGCACTTAAAGGGCAAGTCCTCTGTAAGAGTAAATGAATGCTTTGAGCAATCACAGTTTGCAGCCCTTAATGAAAGCGTTATGACCCAATAAATAAATGTCACAAATCCATTAGATGAAAGCTCTTCGATTAAGCCAACATTGTCAACTTCCCCTCTCTATACTAACATAAGGGCTTCCAATATAACCTCCTTATCTACATCCAAGATGTGCACTGCTCAATTAAAATAGAGTTCATAACTGATCTTAAAAAAAGGACAAATAATAACTGTACTTCTGGGTTTAAGTTTATGAAAAGAAAGTCACTTTTTACTTATCTGTACCCCGCAGGCTTTTTTTAATCATTCAGAATTATGTTCCCATTCTAGCACTGCCTGAATCTTACTGCTTGGAATTCAAATTCAATTTAAAAAACGGTGAGGCATCAAACAATTGCTGCAGACTTTGCATGTCTTCAGTGTTATTGGAAACTGTATGATTAAAGCTGAAATTGACTGCATTCACAGTACAGATCACAATCGAAGCATTGTGATCTGTTACCATGCCTCACTGGTAAACGCTGAATTAGATACTGATCCTGCAGTCCAGACTGTTTTCATCAGTATAATTACATACGGACCCAGGCTTTCGGGGAAATTTTCTGGAATATTATAGACTACTGTTCGTAGTGTAGCACTGAGAAATCGCTCGTTTCTGGTTCAGCAAGCCATCATCAAACGATGAGGAATGCTCTGCACAGATTAGTTAACCCAGGACTCCATTCATTGTTCCTGTTTTCCAATGCCTTGACTGGGAGAGAAAAGCAAGTTCACTTTTGGAAGGAGAAAGGTGGCCTTCAATGTGAACGTACAGTATATTAGACCGTTCGTGTGTTCTGCTGCTAGATCATCTCTGATCAGCGCTTGTATCAGCTAATTACAGTACAATGGAAGGGAGCTTCATAATAAATCAGTGACAGAGCTACATGCCTTATAGGGCCAGCTTCATCATGCAGTAGGGACAGAACATCCTGATACATAGCTAGACTATATATGAGAAACAAACAGAGGGCATAGTGCACCGCCTCACTGGAACATTTCCAGCGCTTAACAAAAATGCACTCCGCATTCCAACTCAAAAACAAACCCTAAAGTAGATCATAAACAAACCAACACACGAAATGCAGGCGCAATTAAAAGCTCCTGAATTTACAACGCATCCCATCCCTGGACTTTATTCAAATCTTCAAACTTATTAATGAAATAGAAATAAAAGCTTGCTATATCTTTTCATGAGGGCAACAGAAAATATCATCTGAAAGCTTAATATGAATCCAGCAGAGAATGTCTTCACCTACAGGAGGAGCATGACGGAAACAACTCTGTGAGACACAAGAATGCAAACAGTAACAACACGAGAGCCAGCTCCGTGTGAGACAACAAGGCAATACTGTACCACCAGGGACTGCACTGCAGCTGGGCTTGTTCTCAACTGGGACGGCGCTTTGCAGGTTACTGACGTCTGATTAAAGCTTTTAAAAGGAAGGTACAGCAAGTACTGATGTGCTTGTCAGTCAAAAGTGATAACGATCCCAACCACTAAGAGCAAACACAACAGTGCTGCCGGTTTCCTTAAACGTCTGATCACTCAGTCTCTAAAACAATCAACTCCTAGCAGAGGAGGTGGCGATTCTGCACACTCATTGTAATTCTAAACGCTGGGGAAACGAGTGCTCAGGATTCCTATGAGCTTTGCATTATTCAATACAGGAATTTCTAATGCAAAACAGACACATGTGCAATTGCTTCCAATCAGATTAAAACTCACCCCAGAGAGCTGGTTAGAATACCAGGACATACAGTACAGTACACTAGCTGGGAGAATAAACTCAGACTGGGAGAAGCTACAGCTTTCACCATTAAAGGTCATATCAAACTGAATGTTTCAATCAGTTACTGTACCTTGCTCACTTTCAAGAAAACACACACTTGACTATTCAAATGCATTGTGCTTCAGCAGATCAGGGAGGTGTGGTTCTATTAAACTATACATACTTTAAATATAAGGAATATGGGGTTCACGATTGGTGCATCCAGTAAAGGCGCAGTGGAGCCATTCAGATTTGTGTTGTCCTCCGGCACTATAGGTCTGGCTTCGCTGTGGATCCGCAGTGTGAAAAATGCCCGATTGGCAGGAACACGTTTCGGAGGACGTGTGTTTCAATGGCAAAGGACTACATCGGGATGCGGGACTGGGTCCTGGAAAATGCTGGGCTGGAGGCCCAGTCTATGCCCATAGCCATCCGGATCCTGTGGCTGATGGACAGGGAGAGATGGGAGGCCTAGGAGACGGAACAAACCCCAAACACCTTGGAGGAAGGTTTGGAGTTGGTCCTCAGCTACCTGGAGGCAGCTATAACCACAACAGCAGCCCAGGTAGCAGGACCACCAGCAGAGGAGTACCTGCTGTCCCCATCTCCACCAGCAGAGGGTAAATGCCTGCTGTCCCCATCTCCACCAGCAGAGGGTAAATGCCTGCTGTCCCCGTGTCCACCAGCAGAGGAAGAATGCCTGTTGTCCCTGTGTCCACCAGCAGAGGAAGAATGTCTGCTGGTTTCCCCATCACAACCAGCAGAAGAAGAATGCCTGCCGAGGTAGAGCTGCACCAGTCCCCTACAAATGAGGCAGAGCTGAACCAGTCCCCTGCAAGTAAGGTAGGACAGCACCAGTCCCCTGCAAGTGAGGGAGATATGCACCAGTCCCCTGCAAGAGCAGGAGACTACACGCTGCTCCCACCTCCGTCGCCAGGAGACTACACGCTGCTCCCACCTCCGTCGCCAGGAGACTACACGCTGCTCCCACCTCCGTCGCCAGGAGACTACACGCTGCTCCCACCTCCACCGGCGTGGGAGGACTGCTTGCCCCTCCCACCTCCACCAGCAGAGGGTGAATACCTGCTAGTTCCGACTTCACCACTGTGGGAAGAGTGTTTGCCACTCCCATTAGCACCGCCCAAGGATGCCTGTTTTGCATCGCCTGGGGCTGCCTGTTGCTCCGCATCGCCTGGGGCTGCCTGTTGCTCCGCATCGCAGCAGGAAGTACTGTGGCCGGAACCCCACCAAGGGGAGCTGCCGGCCACAAAAAAGGGGGAGGAGGTCTGTAGACCACCAACCCCAGCAGCAGTTTTGCTGCCGGAGCTCATGGGGGAGGTCAGGAGACCTGCGCCATACCGAGAAGACTGGGTAACAAGCATGCTTTAGCAGTACTCCCTCCATGTTAATGACAATTCAAATGCTTTCCGCATAATTTGTTTTGGAAAACAGAAGAAAACAAGAGACTACTTAAACCCCCTATAAACGGTTGTTAGCCAACATGTTTTGCCCCTATTCTGTAGAAGCTACTGTAGAAACAGCTAGGAAAAGAAATGCCTTAACTGGAATACAGTGTCGGCTGCCATGCCTTAACAGGAGGTTCTAAAGTACTTGCAATGTAAACACCAACGCCTTTTAAACAAGGGTGTGTGGGAGACGCCAGAACAATGCGAGGCATCACTTACATCCTTATTTGCACTGAAGAGGGAACGTGCTTGTTCATGGTGCGTTCTTTTAACCTAGCTCAGGAGCTGCTCTTCTGCTCTACCTGCCTGCCTTCCACACGTGTAACACAGGCTAGATCAGCCACAGTGTCTCTAGTGATGTGCCACTGTGGATCTTGTTTAGTTTCTCTGGCAGCACACTGCTGTTCTCTAGATGCTGCCGACACTAAAACCGCTTGGATGATCTGGCTAACATTCTGCCTGTGGAATGCACCCAGCACTGCAGAGCAGCTCCTCAATTCAATCACAGCGCCTCATGAACAAATAACCTCTTTCTCTTTTTATTGCCGTGGGCAGTAGAGGCATGTTTGTGACACTGCTCAGTATCAGAGTAAAGCCTGGAATGGCTCATTGTATCAATACTGTCTCTGTGGTTTGGGACCTGTGTGAATGCCCACTATTATTTGTTACAGTACAGTAGCTGTGGTGTAAAAACCTTTAACATGACTTGTGCAGTAGCAGGTGAAATTGTATTGGATCTGTATTGTTCTGCAATTTCTATTCTTCCTTGACTTGTACAGTGAACCGCAGTGTTGCGAGTGTCACTGTTCAGACCATGCAATTTCAAAATGCAATTAAAAAGGTTTTCACGAGGGCCATGGAAACGCTCAGTACAAAAGGATGCTTATGCAGTTCAGCTAGACAGCAAATGCTTCTTTTCCACAATGTGTCCGACAGCCCATTCTCAATTCTTTCTTAAAACTCCTGTCTTTCAGCATGATGCCAAACGCGATCAATGCCAGCAGAGGTAAAATGGCAGAGATGAAAGTGGCAGCTTGTGATGAGAGAACACTTTCTGAATGTGAAAACACTGGAGCAGCCAAAAGACCTGTCACCTTCTTCATTTCCATGAGAAGCAACTCGCTAGAAAGCCTAGGCGCTACAAACACAAATCTACTGTTATTAAAAGCAACAATTCATGTGATATCGTGTACAATAAAGTAGAAACGTGCCTTAAACATCAATTAAAATCAAACTACATAAATACAGTACACGACTACACAATGATACTTTTTTTAAAGAACTTTTTGTATAATACAGAGTAAGGTTACGTTTTATAAGGGTTTTGTTTCTGAATGTGGGTAGAATACCATCCCTATGCTAAACTGTGTATATTCCAACACTGCAATAGATGCAGATATTGCATATTTCAAGGAGAAGCAAACAATAGCATTTCTAAAAAAAAATGTGAATAGCATGTTCCTTTTACTAAAGCAAAACCTGCCATTAGGTTTTAAACAGACAAAGGTGATACTGTATTTTGTGTAGGTGGCTGTTAGACGGCCATATTGACCAGAAAGCTGCAGAAAACTGACCTTCTAACAAATTCACAGGCACTGCACCAAGGCACACACTGCGATATGTATGCTCTGCTAAAGAAAACGCAGTGTGTAAACCCGTCAGAGAGACTGAGTAATACACGTGGAAGCACTTACTGTTTGCAAACATTTAAATGGAAACTAATGAACACATGATTGAGGAGCAGCTCATGTTGTCTTAGTGCCCTACCCAAGGTAATGGAAAATGACTCACTTGGTGCTACTTGTTTTTCACCTGTTGAGGGAATTCAGTGCGCAGAACAAGGGACTGTATATACAGCAGCCTACACAGCGGACCGTAACCTTGATAATGCTCACTGCAGTGGGACTGCTTATATTAACACACGACTCAGAAACGATCAAGATCCGAAGTTCCAGTGTCCTCAGCTGCAGTGTCAGTGCCAGGTGAGCCGTGTGTATAATCGTACTTACGAGTACACTGTAAATTGTTGCCTTAGAGGGAATCCATGTGAACTGGACTGCATGTGAAAAGGCAACCCTCACAAGAGCACTGGAGGGGGCGTCACCTGCTGTACTAAAAGCACTTGAGCCACAACCAGCAAGCAATTTACAACTTCAACATCAAAGAATCGTTTAACATTGAAAAAAACAATTTCACACAGAAGACGTGTCTTAAGATCGGGCTGTCAGCGTGCAGAGAGTTCATGAGCACATGCCTCATCTAAAACGATTACATATTGATGGAACTGGGACTTCAAAGTTATCATTCATCAAGCCGCTCTCTATTGTTCTAGGCTACAGTACAGTAGCTGCAGAAGAACAAAAGCTGTACAGTAAACATATCAAACACTGAGGCTGATGCAACATAAAATGTATTGAGCACCTGAGCTTCAGATCTCCTGGTAATCTTCTGCTCCTCTCAACAAATAAGGAACTATATTTAGACATGTGACAGATCATCATCTTAACCAATCCTCTGGTTACCATAGCTACTGTACACAGAACTGCATCATACCTGTTAAGTGACTTATAAATCCAGGACAAGTGCTAAAAAAAAACTAAAAAAAAACACACTGCAGCCAACAGAAGTAACTGTCAAACTGTGCAATCATAAATACAAAAGCTACCACACAAAGGACATGCTCCCCCTCCCAGACACTAAGCAATTTAAAACAGAGTTTTCTACTGCTTTTACAAGATGTGACAGACCGACACACGAGACTGTGCAGAGCTATTAAAGCCCCGCTTTCCAACAACTCTGCTCAATTCTAGACAAGAATCTTCCTAGTTTAATGTGAAGTAAGACCTTGGCGTCCAGATTGATTGCATTTCACACAGGCAGTCTGTCAGCTGCAAGGACACAAGCTTCCTTTCTATTTGAAACATGCCCTATTGCTTGTGGCAAAAAAGAACAATGCTATGATTGAATGACTAGCTCTGTTGCAGCTCAGGATGCACTGTGTAGAACTTTCTGAAACATGTCAATTCAGAACCGCGTGTGCACACTGTGTTCATATCTATAGAAAAAGGATTTATTAGACCCAAGGAACGCATGTGCAGGGATGGAAATAGCTCCCAATACAAAGCACTTCGATCCATTCCAGGTTTTACTGCGAGTTAATCAAACCCATCTGAGCTTGTTAGCTTTACACGGGATCATGAAGCTCAATGGAATGGCTCAGAATCCATTGCAATGGGGAGTCTTATTGCTGTCCCTGATTAGATAGCAATGTCATCACCAGAGCTGGTCCTGATTGAATGGAAAGGTTTGGAAAAAGAAAAAGTGAGGTGCTTAATAATCAAAGATACTGTGTGAGAAATACAGATTCTCCAACTCTGGAGCAAGAGACTTCAAGTACAGTAGCTTCATACCCGAGACAGTTTACATCTGCAGATGTCAAAACATATATTTCTACTACAGGAACCTATTTCTAATACAGTAGCTGTATTAGGAGCAGAGTTCAATTGTGGGTAATGCAGCACCAGCACTAGCACTGTTCCAAATCTGAAAACAAATTGGTTGAATTGTTGTAACATGAAACTTTGTAAAAGGCACGCAATTACATCAAACCATTATAGTACAATTAAAAAACAAACACTGCACCACTCAATTGCATGCAACATGTCTGACTGCGTGAACTTGGCACCCTGACATTCAACCCACACATTACAGAGCAAGGACCCCTCACTGGGGTGTCTCTCTTTAAATATACACAAGAACTGAATTCAATGTCTACCTTGTCATCCGTGCATTTCCTGATCAGGGCATCTTTGGCCTGCAGCTTTCCCTCCAGGGAAAGGTAATCGCCTTCTTTCTGGTCGAGCTGCTTCTTATGCGTGTCCACCTGCACCATGAGCTCCGAGTTGCGCTTCTCCAGCCGGCCCCGGGCCGTCTCCGTGCGCGTCACCTGCACCTGCACCTCGGCCAGCTCCTCTTGAACCCGGGAGTGTCTGTTCAGCAGGCTCCAGTAATTAAACGACAGGATGCCGATGACCACGAGGAGGGCGACGAGGATGAAGGAAGGCAGGCGACCTCCCCTCCGGTTAGCACCGAACCCAACCATTGGGAAACCCGATCGACAACAACACGAAATCCAAGCAGAACTGGCAGAGGTTGCCTGGGTGCGCTACTATTACTAAGAGACGTGTGATTGGAGATTTTAATTCAGAGGACTACGTTTCCGATTTTAGATTAATTGAGCCTGCCAAGAATGTAAATAATTAAACGTAGCCCATTACTAATTCAAAATGATCAGGTTTTCATCAAAACGATCTGTTCTCAGAATAAATATATATTGTACTGATGCGACTGCCTACAGCGGACTGACAACAACAAACCCAACACGCGAATAGTTTAAAAGCGAACGCGATTCTGCGAGATCACCGCAGGTAACAGCACAATAAAACCAAGATCGTGAAGATTTATTTTATTGCAAGTTAAAAAATAAAATCTTTGAGCCTGATTAAAAAAAAAAAAAAAAAAAAAAAAAGTAATGCGTGTGTTTTCAGTGCGGTGTCAGCACAAACCTGCTCATCGTCACCACCTGGCTTCCTCACCTTTAGCTGTTAAACATTGCTCTTTCATACGTGTCTACAAATCGCGGATAGGAACAGTATGTGCACCCTATCGATCTCCTCGCAGCATTTCCCTGTGTCTATTCAGACCCGAGTCTCAGTTCGTTGTGCTCAACAGATCTTCATCTGCTGCTCAGTGAGCTGCTAACGTATTTAAAACAACCTGCTGAAAATGCTAATAATAAAGTAATGATATGTAACGCCCTCGTCTAATTTCCAATTTCCAATTTCGTTGTATCTTCTTATAATCTTCTGCTGCTGCAGTGTAGGCTTGATATCAGGAGTCAGAAGTGATACTGCTGTGTCAACCAGAAGGACATGATAGGGGGGTTCGCCAATCAAGGACCGCCTACCGACGACATAGATGTTTCTCATTGGAGAGCATTTTCATAGTGGGCGGAGTTTGGAGGTGCAAGTTTGAGTGAGAAGCTTGGGCGCAGGCGCGTTTGAGTTCCGCATTCGTATTCCTGCGTCCTGTGGTTGCATAGTCTACGTGTATTTTAGGCAGCTGGAGGAAGTGGTGCAGCCAGTTATTAAATTAATGAATTCAGAGACAAACTCTAAAGCTGTAATCCCAGAAGGACTGGTTCAGTATACAGGATTTTAATTGAACCTGAAAGTCACGATTCTCAGCAGTTGTGCAATACCGTCGGTGTAATTGGGATTGCATTGTAAATACAGACATCAGTTTAAGAGTTAATTAAAGATAACTTAATTTCTTCAATGTTCTTTTTTTTTTGTACTGTATTCTTAAGGAGCAACAATACAACGCAGCAAACAATTTTGCCTGAGGTGAAGAAACAACACATCCACAGATGCAAAGTTAACCGTCTTTGATCTTGACTTCTAATACAACAAAATGTTCTATTAAGCCATCAGCATACACAATCAGCAGCCATCAGCATACCCTGCAGTGGTTAGGGCTCTGGACTCTTGATCGGAGGGTCGTGGGTTCAATCCCTGGTAGGGGACACTGCTGCTGTACCCTTGAGCAAGGTACTTTACCTAGATTGCTTCAGTAAAAACCCAACTGTAGTGTATCCACGAGTCCCTTTGATCAGACTGACAAGGAGTGCCCAGAATGAACAAAATCATCATTGGGACATGCTACTGCAGGACACTCCAGTGTCCTATTGCACAGCAGTTTAACCCATTCCAGGTTTTGCAACGAGCTTGATTAGCCCCAGTGTACAGGTAACAAGCTCAGGTGTGTCTTATTAAACTCGTAGTAAAACCAGGAATGGATCAAGCTGCTATGCAAGGAGAGTCTTATTGCCTTCCCTGCACTTATTCAGGAAGTCCACTCTAGTATTCAACAATGTAATGTGTATTTTAAATAATGAATTCCAATGGCTGTATGCGCAAAGCGTTTACTTGTGTGTTACTTACAGAAAGGGGATTGAATGATCATATTTAAAATACCTTCTAGACCAATATAAATATGTAAAGACGTGATAACCAATCATTTCAATTGCATGAAATATGAGTGGATTACTCTAAAGAAGCATGACCGCATGAGCGTTCCAAAATTAAGATGCGCAAACATAACGCATAGCAGTGACACCTAGTGGTTATTTAGGAGAAGTGAAACGAAATATTTATTTTGGGAACTACAGCATTCGTTTTCAATTTGGTATGGCAATGAAAAAATATGTATTGTTTCTTTTATTACGCAATTCATTTTATTACATAATTCCAAAATAAATGACATTGAGACACGTGAAAAAGTGTCCTGTGATCTACCACACAAAGGAGGAGGGAAGAGGCAGAGGAACTAGTATTATTTGATCATCTATCGATAACATTTCTGTCTGAGGTCATCAGGGTACCTTGATGAAGGCAGAATGCAGGCACATGTTTGCTCTGTTCTGCAGATTTGCACATTCACTGAAATGGGTGGGAGCTTGCCTGTACACCACAAGTGGAGAACGCACCACATCAAATGCACATTATATTTCTTGTTTTTATTCTGTTGATAAAGGAGGGGTGATGCGATTGGGCAAAAATAACAGAGATGCCCTCTAGTCTCACCAAAGTCAAACACGGCCTGGTACCTGTGTTGTACAATTATAAGATTCGATACAGGAGATTCAGTATAGGGAAGTCAATCTTTGCAATGGACTGTACATGACTTTAGCTGTCTTTATCATTTGCTTTTCATTGATTACTCAACGCAAATACCGAACCAACATTATCCACAGCTTACACTGTATACGTCTATTGACATTACTTACATCCGTTTGAAAAATGAAAGTACAGTAGAAATACCAGCAGAGGGCGCACTTGCTTCTCGTAAATAAAAAAAGCTTCAACACGTTTTAGCCCACTGTTCTGTATCATAAGCAGGATCGTATGTAAAGGTGTGCCTGCTATTCATTCCTTATGGAATTGTTGTGGAGAGCACAAAGCTGCTGTCTGTGACCTAGCAGGCACTGCCCGCTCCTTACTGTAGCTGCTTTGGAATTGCAGAATGACTCGACGTAACTCCGCTCAATGTGTTTTCAACTACCTAACTACAACAATGCTATCTTAAGCAAAGACCGTTTTGCAAACGGGAGGCCCTTAGTAAATAAGGAACCCATTAAATGTAACTTAACTGCAGCTTAATAGATGTTTTATTACGAGTGTGCTGTGTTAAAAGGAACTGCTCCAGGCACAGACACTAAAAGCCTATACCTCTCCCCTATTCTTCGTTTACCTTCAGCAGTGCGTGCACTCGGGCTCCCCCAGGGTCTAAAACACACACTTCAGGAAATTAAAGAGCTGCTCTCATACTCTAATGTGAAACCATAACCAGTGCAGTAGGGGTACAGCATGCTGTACTCCCAGGCCAGGTCTTTCCTCCAGCCATGTCCCTTAATACTCACATTGGACCAATGAAACCTCTGAACAGGTCCTTACTGACCTAGTAATTAGATTCTACCTATAAAACCTGGAGTGGAATTCCAGGACCGGACTTGCCTACCCTTGCAGTGTTGAATGCTACTGTTTTGACAGAATCCTACCTATCGCAATTGTATTTTTTTGCAGAGGTATAGTGTACAATATTGCAGTAGTTATTTTTATTTTTGCAAACAAAGCGGCACCCTGCATAGGGGCTACATGCGACTTACATTATTACAATCAAAAAATAAATACAAATTTTCAACATGCTGCACGAAACTAATGTCTAGGTTCTTTTTGCAGCCTACCAGACAGACACTAGAACAAAGCATATATGCATAAAGAGTTGATTACGTGTGTACTGTCACTCTCTCTCATTCTACACACACGCACACACACACACGCACACACACGCACACACATACACACAGGATTTATCAATGACAACGATATGGACGGAAGCACGGTGTTTTTTTTTTTTTGTTAAGAATAATCTTTCGTTCACGCCACAGCAAGCTTAAAATGCAACTGCATCGTAATTTTTTTTTAAAAATCAATTACAGTACTGCAACAATTACACCACCGGTGACTCATGTATACTCCTCTACATTTAGCTTAATGCATTTTCACACACTAATTATTTGCAGCATGACAAACGCCGCTCATCAGTTGTCGCATATCACTCTACACAACATACCCTTTGGCTTAGAAACGAACAGAAAAAATATACCAAAAAAATGACGTCAGTAAACCGTCTATGCTTCCTCCTATTGGCTACAACACAACCCTTAGCCGGGGGTATTCTAATCCCCGATTGCCTTCTCTGTATGCCCTTTAATAGGTCCGATTTTCTATTGGTGCTTGACGCTGTCTGTCACTCGCGACTGCTTGACCCGCCCACCTTCTCAAGCAGCAAGCGGTGAATGGTGAACGATCCGCGGCGCTTCGCCTATACCCTGACTGCACAGCACTGCTACGATTCACAATCACTGAGTTTTGTGTGGTTGCACAGGCGCCGAGCGAGCAGAGAGTTCACAACTGCCGGCTAACGATGCTCATGTCTTGCATCCCAGCTGCTGGAAACACATCTACTACTGCCTCTGTGCTGGAGAGCTGGAGGAGGTGGTCTTTGTGACATTTCTTTTTCAGTCCACTCGACACGATTCTCTCGTTCTGGTCTCAGGAGCTGCAGCCTCGTAATTCTGCACGAAGATGCTGAGTCGATTGATGAGCGGCAGCATGAGGACCCTGGACAGAGAATACAGTTGTACAGTTAGGCTGTTGGATGATACAGAATACACCTGCACCATTCAGGTCAGTCTTACGTATTACTGCTGTATATGTAGCCGGTTTCTACAACGATGCTGAAACACAGCCGACCTTTGTTAAATGCACAGCGTGCAAGACTCGACTATAAAAACGAACAAAACAAAACCCCACCTGCATCGTGCAGGTCCGTGCTTCCGTCCATATCGCTGCCATTGATAAATCCTTGCGTGACCACCATTGATTAATGGGTGCCAGGCAGATGATGATAATGACAGCCGTAAAGATGCTGATGTAACTTCTGTAGTGTGGTGTTGGGTGATAGTGGACATGTGCGGCTAGTATAGTGAGTGTTGATATGGATGTCCGTGGTTCTGAATTGTGAGCAAGGAAGGAGTCACGTCGTGTTAGCAGACGCGGGCTTGGGTACTCTAGACCAGTGCAGTTGGAAATTACACGCAGGCTCTGTTTGCTACAACAAGTCGATGGTGAAGTAAGTGGAGCTGCTAACTTTTGCGGCGCAGCAACACATTGCAAACAGCCCTGCCTGCATTATATTTCATATGCTGCTAGAACGACGTATCATCGTCTGTTTTGTAAGTGAATATCATAGGTATATCCTTGATGAAAAACGATACCCGGGCAAGGTTAGGCGCGGAGGTCCCGAGGCTGTCTGGATATACAGCGGTAAACCAGAACAATGCAACCAGTTGCGGTTGTCACACCGACACACAGAAATGGGGTTACTGCAGCAGTGCAACAATTGAGAATAATTGCCCTGAATCTGTGCTTTGATTCGATGAGCCCCCAGCAGCTTTGGCGTGTGTATAGTTGTGCACAGCCTGTGTGTTTGATTGCCTCGTGTAATGTTGGGTTTATTATTCTGTAAGTGCCCCCCAGGCTGCACAAGTGCACAGTTAAACGTGGCACTTCATGAAACAGATAGTGAAAAATGCACTCTCCGCTATATAAATGACTGAAGTTACAACGCATTAGTCTGTACTCATCTGAGCCTTTGTCTCATGTTGACTTGGAGTCTGATCTTTTCAAAGGGCTTCATTATTATGACGATTACCAGGAAGATGAGCATTGAGGTAGTACTGTATTATCATGCCGTTCCTGTCATTACAATTTAGAAGTGTGCAGGTAATTCATAAATAATAATACAATTTCTAATTCATAAAAACAACGGGTGCATCTACCTTTGATTAATCATATTAATATATTGCATGCTGGAGACTGCTTTTTCATACCATTCCAGCTGCACTTTAGAGGGGAGGCTCTCTCATGCAAACTTTGAAACGGTGACACTTTCACCATCATCTGCATTCCTTTACTTGTGTGTGCATATGTTAAGATTCTGCAGTGAGTTATGCACACAGAGTATCAAACACGTTCTGCTTTACCTGTGGAACAAGCAGTACTACAGTATATGTAAGGCACGACTGTAAAAAGCTGTGCTTATTGTATTTAAAGGTTGTTAAATACAGCGCTCTGTTAAGAGCAATACCCTGTTACAATAATGTGCGTCGTTCTGATTGTTTTGAAGGTTGCGTCCAGACTAGTATGAAAAGGATTGCATTAGTGATTGCTAGTGATACATCCATCTGTTTAGAAATGGAGTTGTACAGGAGTCCCATCAAAGTGGTAGAACTTCTGCCTATACACTCCTTGAATCAGTCTCACTGTGCTGTGCAGACGGGAGCGCGTTGATTTACAGAACAATGTTGCTGATGTATAGGCTGAGCTGAACTTGTGGTTTGGACACTGTGAATCACCTTTGCATGCATATACAGTGTACTCTGACTGTTTTAAAATGATGCTTGAAATAATATTAGTAAGAATAGTTCTGATCTGTGATCTCTTCCCGTGGTAGGTGGAGTGACAGTCACAATAGAAATGTTTGCTGTTCAGTGTTATCTTTGCCTGGCTGCTACACTCAGATGGATTGCCCTGGGCACACAGATCTAATAATATGGTCCCTCCATTCCTGGCCCATAGATTAATGCATGCGGAGGGTAAGCTGGCAGGATCGAAGGCAGACCGGGAATGCTAATGATGTGGGAACTTTTAAATGGCATAGCTTTTAAAAATAAAGGAATACCTCAAGAAGCAGACCACCTAACTAAAAAAACACAACAGAAATGTTCCCAGTGCACAGGGAATGTGTTTATAGGCGTGTAGGCTGTGCTTCAGAATGGCAGCATGGGGATAGTTTTAGAGTGTTTTGGAATGAAACTGGAATAATAGCAAATGAAATGCATTTAGGCCAAGCCAAAGGAACTTCGGATGAAGTTTGACTGGATTTCATTTTGTTTTTTCTTCTTTGCAAATGTAAAGAAGCATGCCCTACTATTATATATAGAAATATATATTAAAAATGCATAATAAATCTCAGTGCTGGGTTATATTACCAAAACCACTGGGGTATGACTATGAATTTTTAAAAGCAAAAGCTCAGGTGATTTTTTTTTTTTCTGAAGACTTTTTACACCCTTTTTTAAAATCATTTTTCTTGCACACGAAAACCTCCTGGCAGCGCTCCAGATAAGGGTTTGGGTCATTGAGTAATTTGCACTCCAATTTAGACACTATGCGAGTCAAATGTATTTTGGGTGAGTACAATGCAACATTACCTTATTCAACAGTCACAAACACGCATTGCAAGTGAGTGGATTCCCTTTTGTTTTAAATTGAAAACCAGACTTATTGGTCACGTGTTTCTGGCGATTCCCAGGCAGGCTGAATTGACCCTTGAGATGCCGGGAACCAGCGAAGTACAAGAAGCTTGATAACATGTGAACTCAAGCTGTGTAGTGAAGTTGCTGTGCATATTCTTTGCCTGTTAAATTGAAATATGTGACTATCTAAATATGCAGCCTCTGTAACACAGCCTCGGCCGTTCTCCCAGTGGGATGGTTTATCGACCTGCTTATTAGCCTCATTGAAATACAATGCAGTGTACAGATCCCTGGATCTAGACCCCACGTGTGGTTTATTTAGTGCTGTAGCTGGGCAGACCCCACGTGTGGTTTATTTAGTGCTGTAGCTGGGCAGACCCCACGTGTGGTTTATTTAGAGCTGTAGCTGGGCAGACCCCACGTGTGGTTTATTTAGTGCTGTAGCTGGGCAGACCCCACGTGTGGTTTATTTAGTGCTGTAGCTGGGCAGACCCCACGTGTGGTTTATTTAGTGCTGTAGCTGGGCAGACCCCACGTGTGGTTTATTTAGTGCTGTGGCTGGGCAGACCCCACGTGTGGTTTATTTAGTGCTGTGGCTGGGCAGACCCCACGTGTGGTTTATTTAGTGCTGTGGCTGGGCAGACCCCACGTGTGGTTTATTTAGTGCTGTAGCTGGGCAGACCCCACGTGTGGTTTATTTAGTGCTGTAGCTGGGCAGACCCCATGCAGGACAGCCCCTGAAGCATGGCACACCTAGCCGAGGAGTTAATAACACATCTAGGTCACACTTTCTCTCCTAGACATTTTATTTCCACCATGTGCTACGACTCAATCCCCACAGGATCTGTTTTCATTACATGCCTCTCTGTTTTCATTACATCCCTCTCTGTTTTTCTAAACTTTTTTAACGGTTCCTTCTAAATCTTTCGCTGTAGTTTCAGCGCGTAGGAACCAGGCTTGTATGTGCGAAATAAAATTAAAACAGATTGAAATTAGAGCGGTTATTTAGTTATTTATTTATTTGTATTTTTCATTTAGATTATATAGAAATTAAGCTACACAAGGAAGTTCAGGGCTGGAGATCAGACTCCCATTGCTTAGCAGATTCCAAGTTTAACTGAGGGAATATGCAAGTACCTTGGATCCCTGCAGTATGTCTAACAGTGACAACCACAAGCTAATCCAGAAGTCTATAGTATAGCTGGTTTGCCAGCAGTGCTAAGAGTGCCCGTGCCATTGGTTTTTAAAGGGTTAAGACACAGTCGAGAACACATTCAAGGCGCACCATTTAGTTTTGATGTCTAAATGAACCCAGGCACTGAATTACAATGCAGGAGGGGCTAGTGGGAGTGGTAATTGTAATCGCCTTAATACAGGGCAGCATATTCAGTTCTGCCCACTGTAACCTTTTTAAATATATGGATTTGTTGGCTTGAAATGGCTGTACCGTGTTTACGGAATGAAACTCCAGCTCTTATTATTATTATTATTCCTCCCTGGGGATGCTGCTCGATTAATCACAGAGTGATTGTCAACCCCCCCCCCCCCCCCCCCCCCCGTCTCCCCCACAGTCAGTGAGTGTAGAATATTAAAACACTCCTCACATCTCGAGGTCACATTGAAATCGTAGGCTGACCACTGGAACTGCTGTGCGATGACCTCACTAGCACGAGAAGGGCTTTGTTGAGTCACTTTGACAGTCAGACAGCCTTTGTGAAGATTGCAGAGTGTTAGACCCAAGACGCAGGGTCTTACTGAAAGGCTCTTACAATCTATAGTAGCAATCTGTATTATTCCTGATTAACAAAAATGAGTTCAGTAGCATTATTTTATATTGATGGCCAGTGCTTAAAAAGTAACAGACTGTACAATAATACAAAAATAAAAAAGCATTGTTCCCACATTGTCAATGTGCACAAAAAATGTAAGCTTTACCTGTCAATTCAGAAATATCCTTCCTGTGCTGGTGAATGCTAGCCTATTTTAAGCAGTGCAGATTCCTCTATTTAACTAGTAGACCTGTGAAAAGAACATAAGGACTACAGATTAATGATGATGCCTGTCAATACACATTCATTAACATTATTTACAGCTTTGGAAATACATATTATCCAACACTCAGTGCAAGCTTTATAACATGCATCTGGCAAAGCCTTTCCTGTGTATTACATTAGGGGATTATGTGTTTTAAGCTGTGAGATCGGGCCTCTACTGTTTGTTTTTTCGTGGAGCATGTGGTGAATACGTAACCGTGCTCTGAAAGAGGGTTTTGTGTCTCCCACGCCCCTCCCGCTCAGCCCGGTGGCTGTCTAGAGGCTCCCATTGTCTCCGCTGTGTCCTTGCTGCTGCATCTCTCCCTTGAGCCCTGTCCCAGCATGCAGGGATCGCTGCCTTCATTAATTCACACCAGATGTCAAGACGTCATGCTCCTTTCCCCAAGCCTGAGCAAGAGCACCAACTAACCATCCAGCAACAAGCGACCTGAGCAAGAGCACCGACTAACCATCCAGCAACAAGCGACCTGAGCAAGAGCACCGACTAACCATCCAGCAACAAGTGACCTGAGCAAGAGCACCGACCAACCATCCAGCAACAAGCGACCTGAGCAAGAGCACCGACCAACCATCCAGCAACAAGTGACCTGAGCAAGAGCACCGACTAACCATCCAGCAACAATCGACCTGAGCAAGAGCACCGACCAACCATCCAGCAACAAGCGACCTGAGCAAGAGCACCGACTAACCATCCAGCAACAAGCGACCTGAGCAAGAGCACCGACCAACCATCCAGCAACAAGAGACCTGAGCAAGAGCATCGACCAACCATCCAGCAACAAGCGACCTGAGTAAGAGCACCGACCAACCATCCAGCAACAAGCGACCTGAGCAAGAGCACCGACTAACCATCCAGGAACAATCGACCTGAGCAAGAGCACCGACCAACCATCCAGCAACAAGCGACCTGAGCAAGAGCACCGACTAACCATCCAGCAACAAGTGACCTGAGCAAGAGCACCGACCAACCATCCAGCAACAAGCGACCTGAGCAAGAGCACCGACCAACCATCCAGCAACAAGCGACCTGAGCAAGAGCACCGACCAACCATCCAGGAACAAGTGACCTGAGCAAGAGCACCGACCAACCATCCAGCAACAAGCGACCTGAGCAAGAGCACCGACCAACCATCCAGCAACAAGCGACCTGAGCAAGAGCACCGAACAACCATCCAGCAACAAGCGACCTGAGCAAGAGCACCGACCAACCATCCAGCAACAAGTGACCTGAGCAAGAGCACCGACCAACCATCCAGCAACAAGCGACCTGAGCAAGAGCACCGACCAACCATCCAGCAACAAGTGACCTGAGCAAGAGCACCGACCAACCATCCAGCAACAAGCGACCTGAGCAAGAGCACCGACCAACCATCCAGCAACAAGCGACCTGAGCAAGAGCACCGACTAACCATCCAGCAACAAGCGACCTGAGCAAGAGCACCGACCAACCATCCAGCAACAAGCGACCTGAGCAAGAGCACCGACCAACCATCCAGCAACAAGCGACCTGAGCAAGAGCACCGACCAACCTTCCAGGAACAAGTGACCTGAGCAAGAGCACCGACCAACCATCCAGCAACAAGCGACCTGAGCAAGAGCACCGACTAACCATCCAGGAACAAGTGACCTGAGCAAGAGCACCGACCAACCATCCAGCAACAAGCGACCTGAGCAAGAGCACCGACCAACCATCCAGCAACAAGCGACCTGAGCAAGAGCACCGACCAACCATCCAGCAACAAGCGACCTGAGCAAGAGCACCGACCAACCATCCAGCAACAAGTGACCTGAGCAAGAGCACCGAACAACCATCCAGCAACAAGCGACCTGAGCAAGAGCACCGACCAACCATCCAGCAACAAGCGACCTGAGCAAGAGCACCGACTAACCATCCAGCAACAAGCGACCTGAGCAAGAGCACCGACCAACCATCCAGCAACAAGCGACCTGAGCAAGAGCACCGACCAACCATCCAGCAACAAGTGACCTGAGCAAGAGCACCGACCAACCATCCAGCAACAAGCGACCTGAGCAAGAGCACCGACCAACCATCCAGCAACAAGCGACCTGAGCAAGAGAACCGACCAACCATCCAGCAACAAGCGACCTGAGCAAGAGCACCGAACAACCATCCAGCAACAAGCGACCTGAGCAAGAGCACCGAACAACCATCCAGCAACAAGCGACCTGAGTAAGAGCACCGACCAACCATCCAGCAACAAGCGACCTGAGCAAGAGCACCGACCAACCATCCAGGAACAAGTGACCTGAGCAAGAGCACCGACCAACCATCCAGCAACAAGCGACCTGAGCAAGAGCACCGACCAACCATCCAGCAACAAGCGACCTGAGCAAGAGCACCGACCAACCATCCAGCAACAAGCGACCTGAGCAAGAGCACCGACCAACCATCCAGCAACAAGTGACCTGAGCAAGAGCACCGACCAACCATCCAGCAACAAGCGACCTGAGCAAGAGCACCGACCAACCATCCAGCAACAAGCGACCTGAGCAAGAGCACTGACCAACCATCCAGCAACAAGCGACCTGAGCAAGAGCACCGAACAACCATCCAGCAACAAGCGACCTGAGCAAGAGCACCGACCAACCATCCAGCAACAAGTGACCTGAGCAAGAGCACCGACCAACCATCCAGCAACAAGCGACCTGAGCAAGAGCACCGACCAACCATCCAGCAACAAGCGACCTGAGCAAGAGCACCGACCAACCATCCAGCAACAAGTGACCTGAGCAAGAGCACCGACCAACCATCCAGCAACAAGCGACCTGAGCAAGAGCACCGACCAACCATCCAGCAACAAGCGACCTGAGCAAGAGCACCGACCAACCATCCAGCAACAAGAGACCTGAGCAAGTTAACTCCAGCTAACTGATATTGAAAGCTGAGGCTTCTCCTCATATGTCCTGCTGGGTAAAGCTTAAACAGATTGCACTTAAATATTTAACATTTAAAATGAATTTGCTTCAGGGAACTGTTGATGGATGCTCTCCTGAAAAGGACAGAAATGTCAGCCGTCTCGTTCCTTGTACTGTATGGTTTTCAGTGGATAGCGTGGAATACAGCACTGAAGAAACGTGATAGCGTGGAATACAGCACTGAATATCAATTTCTAAAGATTTTAAAATCTTAACAAGACCCTGCCATTCTCACATTTCACTCTTCACGTTTCATAAGATGGCAAACGATCACCTCATTCTAACTTATCATTCCTAGACAGACACTACGTTACTTATCAAATATTGGCACTGCATGTATATTAAAGGACATGTACCTTGGCTATTTTTTCAAGGTTATTTTGGGGCTGTGATTTCATTATTGGGACCCGTTTTGATATTGGGATGTATCCGAATACAATGGATCAGATTTCCATGCAGAGTCCGTGAAGCACAGACTTCAGTGGCCCACCTTTCTGCTTTGTTATCAGAGTTCAGTTCAGTCAGCAGCAGGTTATCAATACGCAGGTCAGCAGGAAGGTGTTATTACTGATGGAGCATCATTGATTTGCATTTGAGATTTCCAGCAGCTTATATGATGTTACACCCAAGAATGATTACTGCGCAATTCAAGCACCGCATGTTCTCTAGTCAGAAAGGTTACCACTGTATACCGAGTTTAGATGCATGGCAGAATCTGGGAATACAAGATCAATGCATTCAACTGCATGAACACCAGTGTCAGCTGATGAAGGTATTACAGCCCTTGGGTAGTGGGATATTTAATGACTGATAACTAGCAGATCTACACAGACGACTCAGTTCCCTTTGCATGTGGTTTAAGCTGTGTTCAAACCCTGACTTTCAGAGGTGGAAGGATAGGATGCATTGACCTACAGGATCCAAACAGTAGCACTGTACAGAGTTTGCACAAGCAATTACCCTTCTATCACCGACAGGGGGCAGAATGGGTAGCAGCAGTGCGTGGCACAGCAGTGCCTGGTACATTGACACATGCATTAACTGTTGCTCAGTGAGGCAGATTTTGAATAGAGATGAGGAGCTGTAACAGCAGTGACTGTCAGCACAAAGGTACAGTAAGAATGTGAAAGAATGAATGCACAGGTTCAGCATCTCGGTATAAAGTGAAGAGCTTCACGGATTGTAGCCAAGTGGAACCTGCAGCGTCTCTCCGAGGCTAGGACTATGTGATGCAAGTTTGGTGAAGATTGGTCAACCCAAACAGCCAAATGCAGCATTTCAAAGGGACATATTGCTGTAAGCCTTCTGGTCAGTTAGGAAGGGTTTTATTCCACGCCAGGTTTTGGCTGACTGTATTTGCCCTGCATATTTAAAGGAATTGAAGGCTGTTGAAAACAAAGAGAAGGGCATGGTTTCATTTTTTCTGGGGCTTACATTAGTCTTAATCCTCAAAAAGGGTCTTTTGCCCCATTTAAGCAGATGTATTTGAAAAGGCTCAGGCTTCATTTAGAATACAAGCAGACTGTGTCATCACCAGGGCTCCAGTGCATATGAGCTTCTATAATAATACGCCAGAGCTGCATTTCTGAAAGAAATGGCTGTCTGATTATTAGGGACCCTGGGAAAGAAATCTTCATCTTGCTTAATCCATATGAGAAGAAATATTTCGCTAAGCCGCTGTTAGGTTTAGCCACGCTGTCACACTGCTACGAAACGTGATAATAGTGTGATGATGTTGATGGTTCAGCTGTTTGTGCAGAACTTGGCTTCTTCAAATCCCATTAAATGCACCTCATTGTCAAATAATATTTGAAGTCTAAAACTGACACTTCTGAAACTAAACCGCTTGCTCTGTTTCAGTATTTCTTATTAGAGTCAGACTGCTTCATGTACCTGAACGCACTGCCAAATTCAGGGTTGATAGCTCTGCCCTGCTGACTGATAACATCTCCAGTCCATATGAGCAGGATTTGTATTATTAAAGACATCCCACAGTTTAGTATAGTAAGCATATTAACTTTAGATTTGCTGACCCACCGTTACTGCTAATCAATACAAGTTGTTATATATATAAATATATTCGTCCTTGTGGTGTGCACGCAGAAATAGTTTCTTCTGCCTTCTGGTATCAACGGAAACAAAAAGACTAAAAGAAATAAAAAACTGCCTGAAATATTTTGCAGGTTTCACATGGGAACTGATCAAAAACAGCCGTGTGCAGTTTGCATTTCATTCTAAAAGGAATGAACACCACTTTAAACAATTGTGCTAATATTGCCTGAAGTTTGATAGATCCTTTTTTTTTTCTTCTTTTATTTAAAGAACAATGGAAACGAAAGCTTAAAAGAATCCCCTGAATGCCATTCCCTTGGTGATACTAGCTCAATTGGTGGTGAAGATGACATGTAGGCTGGGAATGCTATTGGAAACATTGGGGCACAATGTCTCAGGAAGCAGGTTGCCCTATACTCACTGTCGAGGGCATCTCCTAGGTGACAGCGGAGTGCACATAAAGACTCGTGAAACTTCTGTTGTTGCCGCGGTGATTCCCAGGCAACATTCTCTAAACGAGGCATATAGTAGCTGCTTTGATTACTACACACACACCCACACCCACCCCTGGACACAAAAGCAAAACAAAACACAGGAATCTAAAAGAGCAAAACAGAACACAGAAATCAACTGTTTTAATGAACTTCTTTATATTGGGTCATTACTTTAAATTCAGAAATACGAGGCAAGTAAGACAAGCAAACTGAGAGCTTTCTTTAACCCAATGTTGCATCGTATATCATGCTTTTAAAATGAAAATGTTTGCTGTAAAATGTGCTTCTTTGAAAACGGCCCATTTGGCACCTACAGAGCGAATGGGGCACAACAGATTGGTGTCGTTGTTCTGTTAGTTCCAACTGCATTAAAGAATCAAATCCATGGAGTCCTTGCTAGTCTGTTCTGTTCTGTTCTCCTGTGAGCGATCTCTGGAAGTGGAATCCCTCAATGTTTTCTGATTTGTCTTTTCTAAGCTTTCCCTCTAGCTTGTGTCATATGGAATAACGTTTTGGATTGATTACATTGACTTTTCCCATTGTAACCTATTGGAGATTTGGTGGTAAGAAGCAATGGGCGTGTTGGCAGTTGCATCCAACTCCAATAAAACCTGTAGACTGTGAACTCTTAAGTATACAACAACTGCATGCAACCTTGTTAATTCACCTCGATGAACTACATTAAAAGCACTAGAATCACTCGGGAGTGACAGCAGCACCTGCTGCCAACACCGACAGCATCTCAATACATGGCGGCAGTAAAACAAGAATTTCAGGGCCTTTTCAGTTCCAGCATTTCGGTTTTTAATACCGATGCCGATATCGTCTTGCTTTTACAGAAAGTCTGCCTTTTCATTTTGTTTGGATGTGTTTGCCTGCAGAGCTCCGTTGATGAGAATGAGTTTATTAAATTGAAGCTCTGTCACTGGCCACCTTGTCGATGGAACTCATTGGCCATTGGTCAACTTTACTTGCCAGTGCAGCTTTGTCATCATTGGCTGTCATCAATGGTCAGTTGTGCTTTCTGCCAATGCAACAAAGACCAGAGACAGACAGGTTTAGTATTGAATTAATAAAGCAGTCATTGCCTGGAGGATCTCATCTGAGTTGGACAGGAGACAGGAGATAGTTGACAGGAAAGGCATCACATCCTGTTGGTTAAAGGGAGGCCCAGTCTTTTTGTCTCCCATCAGCTGATGCAGTGAGAGCATCAATGGGTTTTCTTGAAGGAGCTTTTATCAGTTCTGATGAAGGGGTTTTCTTTGACACTGTGTATGTTTGGAGATCAAACAGCCACACTGTTGCTGTGCTTGCTATAAAAGTTTAAAATGTGTGCCAGGCCTTAATATTTCACGAGGAGTTATTTCAGTGCACTGCAGTACAACTCAGGAAGCAGCTGGTACTGCAGTGTTGCAGCACAGGCTAATGCTGTCGTACTCTGCCTGCCTGCCTGCCTGCCTGCCTGCCTGCTTTACCTGCTGCTTCAGCCAACCTTATTCAATGACATCATTGATAGTATTGCAAATTGTGGTTAAAAATGTAAAACCAGGTGGAAGCTGGAGACCAGGATAGGCTTGTTCTGTTTCTATCAGCAAGAGGAGATTGAGTTATTAAGATCAATCATTTCCAGTCTATTAAATGAAGGCTGCGGCGGGTTGTTTTCACAGTCTGGAAGTAAGTGGATAGATGGGGCAGTGAATGATCATGTGGAACAGCGGAGTGCAGTCCTGGCAATTCTTCCTATAACTTGTTGCCAATATATATATTTTTAACCTGTATTGGTGTCTAGAGATTGTCAAGCCATTCCTAAAAGTTGATATTAGTTTTTTTTTTGTTTTTCTGTAGGTAAAAGATTACAATATAAATCACAGCTATAGAGATACTGGGCTAAATTCTGAAATCTATTTATTCCAGTTCGTCATTCGTTTAATTCTTTACAAAAAGGAGAAACTCACCCAATAAAGTTGCCACACCAAAAATAAACAACTTAGACTTTTAATTCAGGGGCTTGAATGAAGTATTATGTTGTTTCTTCTTCGTTTTAGGTGTTTCTTTGGTGTTTTTTTTTCCATTCAGAATTGTTTTTTTGCTAATGACGATGTGGAGTAAATGGCTTTGAGAATTGAGCCCACTGTGTTACAGTTTGAAAAGCAAACAGTGCTTTGGGATGCTTAACAGAGAAATCATCAGCAAATGTAACTACATTATTTGAATACTTCTGTATAACAGCATGAAAGGTACGCTATTAATATGTATGGTTTTGTATAGTATTGTATCCCGGACAGGGTTTCCTGTCAAAAATGAGTTCTCATTGGAAGTATCTCCTTGTAATTGAAATACAGACAAACAGTCCAATGGGAGTCAATACTTATCTGTACCGCACACACTGTAACATGATATACCTTTTAATACTTCTATAACCCAACAGGCTTTGCAATCTGAAACACCTGGAGCAACGCACTAGAACAAGTTGACATTGTTTCTTTGGTATACAAACTGCCCAGGGGATCAACAGTGTAAGTTTCAGGGTAAATACGAAAACAAACAAAAGCACACAGAAAGAAAAGGAAGGCTGAGATTGCGTCTGATGGGGTGTCTATTTCTGTGAAATGTGAGCTCTGATATTCCAGTCACACAAACCCTGCCTGAGCTGTATCAGAGAGCAGGGATCCGGGGGCCCGACCCGCTAGAGGACCGGTACTGCTAGACCAGCAGCACACCCTGCACTTGGGTGCAATAAATAATTAGTGCCACAGGCAGGCTGCTATTGCAATTTATCCAGATTGCACAGATGGGTTGTCATATTTATTACATGCTCGAGTGGCATTGCGTAGCATTTCACTGGGTGCGCAGAGAGCCAGAAAGCCTTGAAGGAGCTGTGTAAGCTACACTGAAAGAGCAATTGGAGCTGTTAAAAGAGGGAATTTACTGAGTGGCGGTGATACTGTATAAACAAAGCACAAAACGCAGCTTGAAAACCAAACGCTATAAGAGGGCTGCTTTTAATGATGTTTGTATATACTGTATATATATCTGTATATATATCTGCTGCTGATAGTGATACCATAGCAATGATATCAAGATCTGATGCTGTTTAGATGATTAAAATAGACTCTTTTGTGCTGTAGCTGAATCTGCAATAACTGACAACAACTTTTACATTTATTACATTGCCTGCAACTTTAATAGAGACGCCAATAATGTGATGCTTCTGCTGGCAGAACGTGTGAAAGGAAACGATACAGCAGCAAGGGCTGGACTGGTCTTCTAGTTTCGATTCCCAGTTCAGTCCATTACTGTCCCCTTTCATCTGACTTCTTCTGTCAACACCCTGTGAGATACATTAAACTGGAGGTGTGTTAAGGGGCTCTCTGCATTATAAATATCTTATCGGACATGTACAGTGTAGATACTACCAGACCTAATCGTGGGTCTGGGATTGAAAAGTCCTGTGTGCAGGAAAGCTCAGGGAGAGAGGATCTGTACTGGGTGCAGGGAGGTGTGTGTTCAAATCACCTTGCCACTATACAGCTGAACATGCAAGTGGATTGCAGTACACTGTGTGAAAAAGCATAGCAAAAGCATGATAAGACACAGGCCAGCATAATAAGTCACAGAGGACTTTGGTAAAACACAGCAGTGCATCGTATAAGCCACACCTGTGGGCGCAGTAAACCCTTCTGAAGAGCGTTGTTTTAGAACAAAGGCGATGTAAATCAGATTCTTAGCATACAACTCCATACAACAGCAGACTTTGAGTTAAAAAATGTAGTTTCATTATTCTCCCGATAATACTTCTAGTGACTTCAGTCGCAGAACAGCTGTCTGAAATAGATTAAAAACCCAAATTGGTGTGTTTTTTTTTGTTTGTTTGTCTGTTTAAATAGGTTTGTAAAAATGGTGTGCTTTATTTGCATTTCTGAAGGGGAAATGAGTATAAACAACAAACCCTGTTTTCACATAGCCTGCCCCTTTAACTGATGAAGGGCCTCACTTGTGGGCATTTATTATTACAATTAAAAGCCTGGTGTTCATCTGGCTGCGAGTGGGTCGTTTAGCACTTCATTTGACAGAGCAGCTTCAGTCTTTTTGCTGTGAAGTGACCCATGCGAGCTGGTATGAGGGGGAATGGTGCTGGCTCAGTCTTCACTATGTGTGCACAGATGGACCCTGAGCTGTGCAGATTGCCCTAATTGATGCAACTTTATTCTTGAAAACTGTGGGGGAAGAAAATGGATGGATTCCAGAGCGATCCAGTTGTGGGGACATTTACAGTAAATACAGTTACAACTTGGCCACTGATCTTATATGCACTCTAGCATTGTAATACAATCCTCTTGCTATGTTGATTCATCTTCCACACAGTCATGAACTAACCTGAATAATGTTGGTTTATTAATGTATTAAAAGACGTCACTGGGATCAAAATAGAACTCCCAAGTTTACAAATGGCTATAAAATGGCTTTTCAGTCTTTCTTCTCATGATTCAGAAACAGCTCATTACTCCCACTAAATCATTTTGCATACATAGTTTGTTCAATCTTTTTAAAAGGAGCAAAAGCCTGTGGAGAATCGCAGTTTAATGCTGCGGAATCCCCATTTTCATTGTCCTTATTGGGAGGCAGTGTGCTGTAATGTGTAGAGCACAGGGATGCTTGAGGCCAGACCCTGCTGGACTTGTCGAGTGACCTTGAAGGGCAGGTCACTTGTGGCAGCTGGGGGTCACTTTGCATGCCCTACTTTCAGACCAGTGTCGGGGCTCGCTGTGCATACACCATCACCCCCCTAACAGTGTCCTGTACGGACTCCGTTTTAAGATGGGTTTATACAAGGCACAATACAGATATCTGTGGCTTACATGTAACACACATTGATTTTCCAAGCGGAGATTGGGTGACAGCTGGGAGTGGAGACTGCTGTCTCTCTCATCTCGGTCCATTTTCTCTGGGCTCCCCTGACTCTCCTCTACCCCTCATTCTGCATGGTTGGAGGTCAGAAGAAGAATCTCCAGATTTAATTACGCCATGCTCCCAGAGTGTTCTAGCGAAGGGTTTTCTACCAGGTAAGAAGCTGCATCCCTAGTTTATTTGATGCAGAATACAAACACATGTGCACCCCCTTTTGTGATATGACTATATGGATTCAAGAGAAGACCCTGTTTTCTCTGTTAATTAAACATTTCAGAGCAAATGAAGCACCTTAAGTAACGTGGTAATGTGCAGTTCATTTATTATTCACTTTGCTCTTTCTTCTTAAAGAGGCCCATTGGGGACCTATAGATACAAAGTCTTGGTGCCCTGGTGAGGGAGTGTTACTGTAGGCTATATTACACTCCCAATTCAGTAAGACTGGAGTCTGTATGGACACAATTCCATCTGCACTAGTACGTAATGCTCAATCTCCTGTAGTTTCTATTCCCTCTTCAAGTCGATCTCAGTGACAGCTGGAAATGTGGTTTATTTTTCATTCAACGTCAGCTTTAACACTTTGATCCCTGGTGCCTGACAAACCTGAAACATAATGGTTTGTCTGGCATAGGATCCCAGCAATGGGTCTACCTGGGGTTTGATAATGGCTCTCTTCAGTTTTCTTCAGGTTACAATGGAATTAGAACAAAGTATTCCTCATTTCACTCTGTATTGGGGGTTGACCACACCTGACCCCATTATCATTCATGCATTATTTCTGAGCAACGTCAGACTGTGTCTGTTTGCTGCAACCCTTGTACAAAATTGCAAACACTGCTGGGATTATGAGCACCCGAGGGATGGTGTTCAGGCAGATCTGTTCTGTGTGAAATGAAAAGTCCCAGCGTGTTTGATTGCCATTGATATCCCCTTAGAGCTCCATTGACTCCCCTATCTGAGGCTCATTAGAAAACAAGCCCTCTGCTCAGCCATTTATTTACCCAAACCGCCAATGGTAACGTACTATTAGAAAGGATAGCTTCCACTTTCTATATTCCTGCCTTTATTGTGAAACAGCTTCCAGTGTGTCACGGGTTATTACCTCTGAATAAGGGCTGAAGCAATAACACAAAGCGCCTTGGAGTATTCTGTTCTGATAAGAAAATGGAATGGAAACCGCGAGGAACGTCAGACTCTAAACGGGTCCCTTTCAAGCAGCACAATCAAGCACACACAGGCCGATGAAGGCCATACAAAAGAACTATTGCCCAGTGGGCGTAGAACACTGGAATGATTCTGAATAATTCAAAAAGAATTACGTTCGCCGTTTGTTTAGTAACAGTGAAAATGCTTTACGGCTTAAGTATCGTTCCCATCAATGCATTTCATTGTATTCATTAGAAAGCTGTTTTGTTTTTTGTTTCAGGCTCATGCATTGTACAAGCTGTGTGTGTGTGTGTTTTTACACTGAACTGTAAGTGTCCCTTGGTATTGCAATACTTGCTGTCAGCAACAAACTACATATGCTGTGCAATTAAAGACACACAGCACAGGTGACCTGCACCTGCAGTTGTGCTGTTAACAGCAATCCAAGGGTCATTGTTGCATCTGTGCTTTTCCAGTTTATGTTACAAAACCAGAAGAACAAAACAGGTTCATTGACCTGTTTTTACAAGTGCTGTAGCGGCTCGCTATCATTGTGACACAATTCGAAATGCAACGGTCTTTCCTGAGAGGCATAAAAAGAGCAGCCCAGTGCTACAGTACCAGACTGGTGAATCAGCAGTAAAAGGGGATCAGGGAAGACCTTATAAAATGCCTCTTAGATTTTAGAAGACGGCCACAATGAACCGCAGATAAGATACATTCTGAACAGAGCTGGATTGCAGCTCAGCACTAATCTTCCTGCTGCAGCAACACGGGAGCAGGTGTCTGACGCAGGCGCTTTCCTCCTTTGCCAACGTAAGGATTCTGAAAACAGATGATCCGAAAGTAAAATATTACATCCCGATGTAATACATGCTGCATTCAAATCTACAGTGCATGGATATTTGTGAGAAAGAAAAAAGAAAAATGCTTTGCTAAGCTTTTGCTGCAGTGCAGCCAAATAATACTCCCAAGTTCTTTTACAATATCTCTAGCCATTTAAGGTTCTAAGGTGGCATATTATTTAGCAATGTAGAACTGTGAGGTGTATCAGGAGTTAATAACACTGTGTTCATAGCATCACCAGCATGTCTGTGAACACATCGTTGTATTGACAAGCTAAGGTTTTACTGAAGTGCCCTAAAGGGTACAGAATATAGAGGTAACAAAGCGTGCACAGTTAGGGGCAGGGACTGGAGAGGGACAGCACAGCTCAGACGTCCGCGTGCGTGCGTGTGTGTGTGTGTTTGCATGTGTGTGTGTACTAAGGTGACATACTTCTTAAAAGTGTATTCCACCTAACAAAACAGTGAGACTCACTGACGCAATCTTCAATCTGCATTTAAATTGTATATTGTGAGCCCTAGCGGGGGTGTATAATCGTGACAGTGTGGGTTATTCATTTTCCATTTTGAAACAGCCCCCCCCCTCCCCCCGTTTGTGCTTTGCTGAAGTTCTCCCGAGACTCTTCCCTTCTCTCAAACACGACTCTCAGATTGCTGATTGCTTAGTTATTATCGGATAACCCTTCATTCATTCCATCTTGTTCCTTACTTGTGTATCACAGCACTCGTACCACGGGAGCAGTTCTGCTCTGGGACTGGAAAGCAACACAACGCTTGAGTAGCATTGGAAAATGCACACGCCGTGAACTGCCATTTCTACAGATTGTCTGTAGCAAACGCAGCAGATACTGTGCTCTGCTGTTTGGGATTAAGTTGTGCTGCATATCTGCAGAAAAACAACCAAATAAGCAGAAAACAGCACTAGGACGTCTGCAGTACCCCTGAACTCGCATTCTTATACCTGAACCGGGTGCAGAGCCACATGCGTGTCATTAGAATGTATTTGTGATTTTTTTTTATTAAGCTGTTCCAGGGACAGTTCAATCTTGGGCTGCACTATCATTTTGTTTACACTGATTCTATTGCCAGCATCTACATTACCTGTATCCTTATGGAAAATGTCTACTGTATGTAGAAAATCTTAATTTGAAGCCAAGGTTGCTCAGCATTAAAAGACAAGTTTGAGACAGGGACGGTAGCATTGCAGCAGATGCTGTTTGTTTAGCGGTGGCACTGTTTGGAGAAACAGTTCTGGTAAATTAAGCTTCTCAGTTGTTGCTTTATGACCCACGTACAGCAGACAATGGGATTTATCACTAGTGCAAAATTCTGAAAGGATTCATAAATGTAGGAGAACTCACCAAGCAGTGCAGATTCCAGAGTCCTGGAAAAAGAGAACGCGTAAAGAATCTGAAGTTAAACTGACACAGAGACATCCATGTCAAATATATGACACCATTGTTACTGCAAGAACAATGTTGAACAATGGGCATTGCACTACTGTGTAATACTCCCAGTGGAGTCCCAGCTGCTCATTCAGTGTACCAGCATGTAGGTAATCATGAGGGTCATTTTGAACCCTTGGTTTATTATCAGCATATACCGTAGTGTCAGTTCCCCTTGTAACGCAATGAGATGGAGATGTATTGCTAATGCTAATGTAATACATTTCCACCTCCTGTTTTATTCTGTGTTCTGATTGGTTGACAGGTGGGTTCTATTTCATTGCTATGCTGATGATACACAAATCTATTTTCAGACTAAACCAGATGTTTCTTTGGCTGTTTCTGTACTTAATAACTGTCTGACTGATATAAAAACATGGATGCAGCAAAATGTCTTGCAGTTAAACTGTAGCAAGACAGAGGTCATGCTATTGGGTTCTTCACATCAGCATCATTGCATCGGCTACTATTCAGAATAAACTACAAGATCTTGATGCTGACGTTTAAGGCTTTGCATAAAACTCTGTATAACTATAATGAGTGACTGCTGCAGCACTATTGTGTGCTCATTTGAAATAAAACAGAAATTCTCTGATGTCACGCGCTGCTCTGAAGTTCCTGCACCTTGACGAGTTTCTCTGGAAGAAGGGTATTGATTTTAGCAGGAATGTGCAGTCTGGGGTTAAAGACCTTCTCATGCCACTGATGAACAATCGTGCTAGAGTTCTGTGGCAGAGCTGTATGTGGCGTCTGGAAGCAGCGTACAGCTCAAGAGAAATGAGACTGTGAGCAGGAGGAGGGAGGGAGGGAGGCAGCCTCTCGGACACGGCTCTTTCTTTTTGGGTTTGTTCTTTCCTCGCGCTCGCCTCATTTCCCACAACTGATTGCAGGACAAAATGATAGGAAGCTTTGCAGAGGCCTGGGTAAGTTCCTAACACTGTAGTTCATACAGTAGACAGCAGCTCTGAGCGTTTACAACAGCCAGAGGGAGCTGTTTCAAAGGTGTGCCTGTGACTGTAATAAATGCAGGGACTGTGTAGTAAACCCTGTAGTCTGGGGGTACTGAAGCTCAGGCTGTGGGGTAAAAGAAACTTGAAGGGTTCAGATCACCTGTGAATCCTCCAGCACTGCTGACCTGAGCATTCTGCAGTGGACATGAGCGAATTTCAGTCTGTGCTGCCACAGTGTTTCTTCTGAATGAGGCTCCGGATGGGTAGAACCTGAGATCTATCTGTACTGAGCATTCTGCAGTGGAATTTCAGTGTGTGCTGCCACAGTGTTTCTTCTGAATGAGGCTCCGGATGGGTAGAACCTGAGATCTATCTGTACTGAGCATTCTGCAGTGGAATTTCAGTGTGTGCTGCCACAGTGTTTCTTTTGAATGAGGCTCCGGATGGGTAGAACCTGAGATCTATCTGTAACACATACTCTTTTCGAGCAGTGTAGGAAACAGTTTTGTGATAAATGAAATGCAAATGAGCGATTACAAGTTCTGTATTGGTAGGGGTGGCAGGTGCAGGAGTCACAGTGAAGGGAGCTCTGATAGGTGCGCTGTGTCCTTCACTTTGCTGCGGCAGCATTTCCTCCTGGTGATTTATTGGTGTTGCTAAGTGTTGCTGACAATATAGCTGCAGTCTGAATGAAGAGAAGGCTCTGAATTCAGGTGTCTAGACTGGACTCGCAGTGATAAGCAACGACTGGAAGGATACATTGTTGGTTATTTCAATCACCTAATAATAATAATAATAATAATAATAATAATAATAATAATAATAATAAAACACTTTCAGAATTCTAGTTGGGTACTCATCTCTTTTTTTCTGGGCAAATTTAACATACAGGCTTATTGTATGCTTTAAAAAAAAAGAAAAGCCCTAAATAAGCAGATTTCCAACACACATTGCTCTGCATCCATAATCTGCAAACTTCAGATGAGTTTATGTTCAGATTTCTTGCATTAAGGTTTTCATATGAACCAAAGTGAATTGCATACGTTATCAGTTGAGGTTCTGTTCTTTTTTCGAGGGCTTTTCTTGCACTTTTACTCACATGTTGCTGAATCAGCCATAGAGCTCTGTGATAGTACTTGGCCCCACAGTCTGGAAGGAGTCGGTCTGAAAGTAACTGTGCTTAAGGATAGAAACCTATTGCAATCCATCGAGCATTATGCCAGAGTTTTCAGCAATGGCTATAAAGACTTCAGAACGAAAACAAAATAAAATAATATTTACTTTGCTTCGATTCATTGCACAAACGACTCAGCAGAGGGTTCTGACTTGACTGATCCTGAGTTTGAATGCGGTCTGCGCTGGAAAGCATTCTCATCACACTCTCATCACAAGAAACACACTGCCTGAATGTGCTCCTGACATGGCGAAGGCTCGCTCTCATCACAAGAAACACACTGCCTGAATGTGCTCCTGACATGGCGAAGGCTCGCTCTCATCACAAGAAACACGCTGCCTGAATGTGCTCCTGACATGGTGAAGGCTCGCTCTCATCACAAGAAACACACTGCCTGAGTGTGCTCCAGACATGGTGAAGGCTCGCTCGCATCACAAGAAACACACTGCCTGAATGTGCTCCTGACACGGCGAAGGCTCGCTCTCATCACAAGAAACACACTGCCTGAGTGTGCTCCAGACATGGTGAAGGCTCGCTCGCATCACAAAAAACACACTGCCTGAATGTGCTCCTGACATGGTGAAGGCTCGCTCCCACCCATAACAGATTAGTCAGATTCGCTGGACACGACTCGCATCAGGCTTTTGAGTTAGTGAAAAATAAACAGGATGGCCGCGAGGGAAAACAGGAGCGTGAAGATTGGGCTTATTTATAACCAGGGGTTTGCAGGGGTGGAACAATACATTCTTTCTTGTGTCCAGTGCAAGCAGGCTTAACATGGAACACATGGATAATTCCAGCTTCCCTAAATTACTCTGAACGTTGTCTTGAACCAGACTGCAAGGGGAGGGGGTTAGTAGCTCGAAATAAATTCAATGACAAACTAGCTAATTAATTAAGACACACTTTATATAGTTTACAGACGCAGGCTCTTTACCTGCTGTGCAGCAGTGGCAGTGTGTCTGTCTGGCTTGGAGGCATGTAAACTCTTCCTATCATCAACACTTCTGTTAATGAAAGGTGCTACAATGATGTTCTCTCACCTCACACTACAGGATACCAAAGGATTCCAGCATACCAACATACAGGGGCAGGGTGGAACAGAAAAGCAGCCGTTGCATAACATTTCTGCATTAGTATTCAATAATGCAGACCTTGGTGTACATCCACTAATGCACAGCAAACCTAAATGAAGAGGCTGATCACATGGAACTCCATGATAAGCAGTATACAGGGAGATTATTATATAGATGTGGCTATTTTAAGAAGATGTGCTTTCGAAAGGCTAAAGCAGCATGTACAAATCTTTTTTTGTATATCTCCTGGGCACCCCACTAACATTTCTGATCAGTAGCTATGGAGAGCAGCAGCTGTACATGTTCGTTTCATGCTGCCAATAAAAATAAAAAATACATACAAAAAAATACAACACCAGTCTGTCTGTTTCCTGGGAGAGTGTGTGCTTCATAGACTTTAAGTTCTCGTTTATCTAATCCCAAATGATAGCATGAAAACTCGATAACCACAATTGTGTATGCCAAGCCAAAATGAATCCGAGACACCAGGTGCCTTTTTCCTTCCCCGGGCAATATATTTTACATTTTTAGTGACGCAGAAGGGCAAGAAGAAGCAAACAAACCCACATCAACATACATCAAGTTTGAAAACACACATGGTAAAGTAGATCTAGCATATGGCTCCAGTATTTACCTGTTCCTGAAAAGTAAGGCCCACAATCCCTTGTCATTTTTTTCTGACAAACATGAAACATTAATGCCACTCAGTCAAATTCATTAGTCTACCCAGAACTCTGTTGTGGCTCTGAAATCCCCTTAGCATTTCCAGAGCCAGATTGTAAACGTGGTTCCAACAACAGAAGGCAATCTGGAGATGAAGCACAGTTTTAAAGAGGTGTTGTGTTATCAGAGTCCTGTTGAAAGCATGCAGGGATAGTGAAGCTGTAATGTCATACACCTACAGGCTGATCAGACCCTGTGGAACGTGACACTGAGACTGTCTCCTTGACTGGATCCCCCTCCCAAGATTACACTTGCAGGAGTTTCTGTTAAAGCCTGCTGTTACCCGGGGCATTGACATTGGCGGGTTGGTCTATTATTAAATATATTACCTAGAAATCACTGTCGAGGATGTTTCAGCAATTGGAGAATTGCCTGTTGTCATAAGTATACTAAATGTACACCCTGACTAGATTCCATGCTTAACCTATGGTACACGGTCTTCCTTTTTGTCACGTTAGGTGGACTTTATCAGTTTTACTGTCTATCTGTCATACACACATTTTTGTAATAAGTGTGCACATGTGAAAGACACATATAAACTGTAAAAGGACCATGGAAACCTGTCCAAACTCTTAAAGAAAGAACAAAAAAAAACATTTTTTCACAATACAAATCAATTTTCTTTCTGCATAAAAATAATTTATTAATGAAAAAAGTCTGTCAATGTTGCAATACTCGCGCTGCATGTAATATAAATAAAAGTTTAATAAAAATGCCACTTCCATATTGATATGAGAAAAGCTATCTGGTGTAAAGGCAATAAAGCAGAGTGTAACTGAGCCTTCAGCTTGGGGTCGTGTATTTCTTTACGTCTTATTTCATTGCAGTGTTTATTCAGGGTGTCCCTGAGAGGCTGCAGCTCCTTCACTGTGTGCCTGGCTGACAGCTGCAGCAGGAAAGTCCATCTCAGTGCTTTAAGAAAGCATGCCCTGGAAGCAAGCTCTCTGTTCAGCCACAGAGCAGAGACACTTTACACTCCTCACCGGGGTGAGAGCACTGCAACGTGCCGTAAAGCAAAGCAGGCAAACTCAAAGTGGTAAAAGACTTTGCCAATGCCAGCTTTATGTTGGGGAAGCTTGAATCCTTTTCCTTTCTGGTTCCGGCTGCAATGCCTCAGATAGCCTTCACTGGAGCGAGCTGCCACTTACAAGTGCGAGAGGTAATTCATCCATGCAGTCCTTCAGCTTTCTGATAGACAGTGTTCAAAGCAGCCCGGTAGCCCACTGACACTCATTACACACAGTCCCCTGGTAGTCACCAGAAAGAAATGATCACTGCTGCTTCTGGGCAACCCACTGAGCCAATTTAAACAATGTATGGGAATAAATATTTTATAAAGGGGACCATGTATTGTGTAGCTCTTATATTGGTGCTTCCCCTTTTTACTAGCCACAGGAGTAGTATTGCAATCCACGTGTGACCCTTAATAGTAGGCTAAAATTAACCTTTGAAACAACAAAAGAATAGAAAAGCAGAGATAGTCTGCATGAGTCATGAAACAGTGTGGCCTGGGCCTGACAGTACTGGCTATATTCTGTTAAAAATATATATGGCTTAATTGTGGTCAAGAAAAAGGCACCCCATTGTATATATGTGAAGAATTCAACGAATTATTAAGATGTTAGCCTCGATGGTTGAATAATGCCTAAGCTATTTGCTGTCATTATTTTACAGAAAAGCAATAATGTTCTTCATGCCTTTCCTTATAAAATGTTAATTCTTCCACCTTTAATAAAACCCCCACTTTTACACTTGATATGAAAAGTTTCATCCACGCACATAGAAGTTACTTTCCGAAATGTATTCAAACTTCACTAGCTGCATACAAATACATCAAACCATTAGGACTGAGAACAAAACACAAGCACATGCAGAAAAAGAAAACTAAAGCCAGAGATTAGAATTGCATTTCTTGCCAGCCCAAGATTTTTTGATGATTCAGCTGCTTTGTTTTAGGATAGAGGCTAGCCAATGGTCTGAGATTAACTTGAATATACCATTAAATAAAATGTGAGGTAATTACTGAGTAAACGTGGGAGAGATAATGAGAGATAATTAAGCAGTAATCTACTAATCAGTGCTGTGAAACATGGGGAATAGGTAAAGAAAAGGCTGTGCTACAGCACTTGGAAAGAAGTCCTTTAAGATATGTTTCTAAATGCAAGGGGCAGCATTGTGTACAGCTGGGCAGTGGCACTGCAGTGGAGTGATGAGCAGAGAGGTACAGAAAGCAGGCCTTCTAAAAAAAACACACACAGTGCCTCCAGCAGCTGCTGTCAGTGGATGACTAATGTCTGGCTGGCAAAGTGGCTGGCAGCATGGGTCAGGTTTGGGCACATCGGTTGCTCAGAGGTACCCTCTCTGGATCCACGGGCATGTTAAAGCACGTACGCGCACACACACACACGCACACACACACACACACACACTTCATCAGACAACAAACTAAACATACAGCAATGACAGCTACACAGGGAGGGCATTCAGGTTTTAAATTGAGGCATTTTGTCTGACAACACCCATACAGCAATGAATCAGTCTCTACTAAACATGGTAAACCAAGACCTCGCTAAAGTGAAATTTAAAAGAGCATGTTTTTTTTTTAAGGCAGCGGGCTGTCATAGTAAATGTAGTATCAATGTGTCTGCTGAATAAGGTAACCGAGTGTTCCTCTTGGAACGTGGTAAATGATACTCACAAATGAACACTTTGAGTGTGCAATTAAACAGCAAGTTGTGACAATCTGCTGAATCCTGTGAAATTGGTCCTCAAATTACTACAGCAAAATAAAAAATGAAAACCACGGAATGATTTTCAAAGTCTTGTAATAAGGACTGGAATGCACTATTTGGTGTTCAGACAGTGCCTTGTATTATCATACCCTCTTGGAACAAAGACTATCATTTTTTTTTCGAAAAGAACGCTTTTGCACTTTGAAAACTAGTTAGCCATGAAGTTAAATATCCCAGCATGCTCCAGGACTCATTGGCCTAATGGTGTTGAGGGTGCTTGTTTCTATCGCGCCCGCTTACAGCTTGAAACGTCAATTATTTAACAGCGGGTCATTGAGTCCCGGCTGGGGCAGTGCGGTCATATGGTTCTGAATTGGATCCAATTAAAAGGCCAGCACCTGCAGTTTTCTGATTGTCTAGCACTGTTCTGATTCTACTGAATAAGTGCCATGTGACATTCGCTTGGGCCTCTGAGCATGTCTGCAGTGATCTGTTCACATGCTTCCAACAGTCAATACAAGAGGATTATAAAAAAGAGACCTTTCCTCTACTTTTGTACGTTGCCTTGTATACTCCAAAACGAAGTATTTTATTTCTATTCCAATAACATATTTATCTATTTACCTACTTCTTCATTTTGTTTTGATAACTTTACTGTACATTTACTAAGCAGAGATGACATTTTATTTTCCCAGTTTTGTTGGGAAGTTTGGGTGATGCATGTCCATCTTTCTTGGGAACTAAATTTAGAAAGATTTAATAAAAAATTTAAAAAAACCAACAACAACCATAGCATCTGTTTCCAGTTACATAACAGAACAGAGTAGGCTTTGTAGGCTGTCGGAAGTGACTGTGCTGTATGTTGTTAACCCTTTCAGATCCCTGTCCTGTCATAGCAGTGTCTGACTTTCTGATGAGCGGAGCAAAGTGTACGAGAATGAAAGAAGACCCTTTTTTATAAACTGATCTTAAGCCCAATTTCTTGTGCTTCTCTTGTGTCGTCTCTTTGAATCTGGAGACCCTGCATACAGGCATTGTATAAGACGGAGAGAACGGGTCATATTCAGTAAAAGGGTAAGGCACATTTCCAGCCAGTGCCATCAAGCGATCTGACACTTTGATCAAGTTTGGCTGAAAATACACAGCTGTGCACTAGATGCTGCTGGCGCTTACTAATATAAACACCATTTCCCCCTAAAGCTACAAACTCCCAGTGAACGCCACTTATTCAAAAGTGGTACAAGAAGAATGATCTCACTTTAACCCCTGCTGAGATGCACCAGATGAGTCTCACAATACGCCTTGAAACTAATGTCATTTATTATGCTGGCACATGTTATGCATCATGGAACCCAACATTATACAGGCATCAATCAGATGGGCATACCCCATAGACAGAACTGCTGTAAAAGCTCAGGGCTTGTTTATTAACATTCAGAGGAATATGTGAAGACAACAAAAGAGTAGCAACACAGAAGACGAAACGCATGAAAATAAATGATGGAAATAAATAAATGTGGAAATAAACAAATAAATAAATAAATAAATAAATAAATAACGGCGCACAGAGCCAAATAGAACTTCATTTGTGTTTGTAACTTCTTTAGAAAGTGTCCTTTAAGGCTAGCCAGAGTCAATGACATTCTTCTGTCCTTGGTGTCTGTAGTGCTGTGGTACCTAAAATCTCCATGGCAACAGACTTCTTTCATCCCCAGATGGTCTAGCCGGCACCTCGCACTCTTAACTCTTTCAGAACAAAAATGATTTCTTTTATTTATTACTATCTACTGTTTTGAAGTTACAGAACAGGTTTCTGTACAAGGTGGCCAGCTAACAACAGACCTGTTTGGCTGTGTTATGTTTTGTTGAATGATCAATTTGGCCTGAGGGCCCCAGTGCTGTTTTTCCTAAAGGCACACGTTTTCAGATACATGCTTCTCCGTGAAAATCCTAAACCTCTCCATTCCTGTGGGCCTTGTCACAGCCTTGCCTCCTCTCAACTCCTGTTGAGCTACCACAGAGGAGTTTCCCTCATTTCTGGGCTGTGAATGTTTGTGATGTCATGTCAGCCCACCACCCACTATCCCTGATCTGCTATGTGCCTAGCTAACGTTTGATTTGTGTTAACACGTGCCTCCATTCCCAGTTGACTTGAGTTCAATTGCTGCCTTTGTCTAGTCAACAACAAACCTGACAGCCGAGGAGGTGTGCTGCTGAAAATTAACAACATTTTTGGTACATCATTAACTGATGGATCCTCTTACAGAAATACCTCCTTGAAGCTCCTTCCTCAGCTGAACCTGTTCCCTCTAGATTCTAATTCAGCCTTTCCCAGGGGTCCTCTGGCTGAAAACACAAGTTTGGAAATGAAATGACTATAACAGATTACTGCAGACGTGTGTTGTGAGCACGATTCTCAAGAAACAGGAGAAGGTGTAATTGCTCTTGTAATTGAATCCGCCTCAAACAGAAAGCCATGCGTGATGTGATTTAAACAACATAGATACTGGGGAAGATGTAGAGAGAGGGTGACTCACTTCCACAAAGAATCAAAGTAATAATAATCTCAGCAACCAGCTGGTATCTCTGGAAAGCTGAGAGAAGAAGCTTGATGACATGTGATGCATCTATCGTCCTGTTGGAGAACAATGTACTGAAGTGCTAATCTAATTTAACCGCATACACATCCACACACATTTCCTTGTGTGTCACTGGATTTTACCTTCATCGTGAACTTTATTCTTCCCCCCAAGGATTCAGGTCACATCTTCTTTCACTGCTGTAAATAAATGGATTTGATGTTTTCAGCAGGTCTATTCCTTCCCATTAGGTTACAAGTAATGAGACCAAGAATAGATGGTGCCAAAACGAATGCTGTAAGGCTGTATTTCAGCTGTAGATTTTACAAAATCTCGCAAAACAGCTCCAGGTTTACTCACGTAGGTTGTTATGCCATCAGGGCTTGATTGAATACAACCTTGCAGTCATCTGATAGCTTAATCTACACACCTACAGATAATTATGTTGGTTCGCTTGCAGCATTTATCAGATTGCAATGGGCTATATGCATCTTGCAAAACCATTGTAGCGTGCAGAATAATTACAGTGGTTTTCAGGCTAATCTGCACTTCAGAAAGCTTAACTGCCCCGAACGAGACCATATTGCAGTGATAACATCTCTCAGTCTTCAGGTAACGCAGGGTCATTTTTTTAAACTTTTTCTGTGTTCACATGCATGGATTTCAATAAGAATTGTCAAGGTTGTGAAGTAAAACTGACAGGCAGCACCTTAATCGTAACACTGAGAAAAGCTTCAGTCAGAACGCTTAGCTGCTTGGCGTAACATGGGAGTAAATAGGTTGTCTTTCCATTGAACTTATAATTCCACATAACTATGTAGGTCACTGTGCAGTTACTATGCACGTGGATGTGCTGGTAAAGTGGTGTTCATGATCCGCTAGGACTGAAGCATCAGATGGAAGTGTTTATTCATAAAAGAGCTTTCATTAGAAAAGACCACCATAACATTGTAGAGCTCCTGCTGTATGATGGGCAATGTTTTCTTGTTAATTTCACCAGCCCCATCCATCTGTATGCATCTTTATCCTACTTTCGCTCTCGCTCGGGGGAAGGTTACGTTGTAAAACGACTGTGCTGCTGATAAGGTCTGCATTTTAATCACTGTCACTTGGCTGGCTGAATGGTAACTCCCTGTAGCATTGCTTTCTCCTCATTGCATAGTTCAAGTGGAGTCTCATTTCTTCTGTTCTTGTTTATTTCACCTACCTCTTGTGTTCTTCATTGAAACAGAGTGGAACCTGCGAATTGGGCAACAGGTTCCAGAGGCTTTGCAACGTAATGTGAAAACCAGTCAGCTGCAGTCAACTGTGTCTGGCTGAGCGGGCGGATGGTGGGAGCGTGTAAGGTTGATGTCTGTCAGTCACATACGATCCGGCACAGCCCTCCAATCAGGACCTACGGGGCTCATGTTTAACAGCGAATCAGAAGGGGACTAGATCACGACAGCCTTTTTTGATTCGCTAAGTTTAAGCATGAGCCCCCAACTGTAGATTCATAATGTTGTAGTTTAATGTAGCTGATCAGATCCAAATAGAAAAGTAAAAAGGAGCAGAGTAATATACTGCTTATTACCCCAAATGAATCTCTCTATCTGAGGGTACGTTTTTATCAAAACACCCATCCTGTGCAGTGCATGCAGGTTATAAAGTGTCATGTTGTTTGCAATTTCCAGCATTAAGTAAAAACAAAGGTCAGATCTAAATAAAACTCTACTGTTTATTAAAATATTACCAAACCTCTAATTTTACGTGCTTTAAGACAGACACACACTTAAGAGACTCACAGACGCTGATTTAGATGATGGCAGCTTTTAGATGCTTCACCATTTGGATCAATTTAATCAACCCCAGCGAGCAGGTTTGTATGTTTCATGAAATAAAACCCTACAAGTGTGCTCTTCTGATGCTGAGCTGTGCCCCTGAGAGGGGTTATACTTGATTAGAAGTGCATTTGCCAATTAAGGATTTAATAGCCAAGCTTATCAGAAGTGAAAGCATCATTTTAAAAGTATTAACTTTGACAGTTTTTACATCGTGGCCCTAATAGGTTTGCACGAGCCCCATAAGGTTTTTTTCTCCTTCTCTCTCTCTCTCTCTCTCTCTCACAGTTCCGAGCACTGCAGTAGGCTTGTCTTGATTTACAGGGCTGAAGCTCTTTTGGTAGGGTCATTCGCTGTAGTCTTTCCACCAGATTTTCATCAACTTGTCACTCAAGCAAAGTACCATAGGGGCCTGAGTTTTCAAACCTTCAGGTATTGAAAGGGACCTTCTCGCTTGACTGGAGCCTTCACTCTCAACTGATCTGTCACTACGAACTAAATCATCAGCTATTAGGCACAGGCAAGGACATAGCAAGGGTACTTAGGAAACGATGAGCGTTCAGCAAGAAGTGAAATGCACTGGGGCCACTGCACTCCCCACACAGAGTTACCCTGGGTGACCGAGCGGCAGTCTGCTTGCTGGAAGATACTGACAGGGATGAAGCAGCAGAGCTCTTGAGCCCTTTTTATTGAATGTTTTGAGTCAGCACTCTTCCTGTAGGCTGTAGAGAGGAGGCAGGGGTGCTGTGTCGGCACGAGAGAGGAAAAGGATAACTTCACACTCAAACTGAATCTGCCAGTATCTGCAAGTAACAGCAGTCAGTGTTAAGGCTGTGTACCTGTGCACAGGTGTGAAGAGCGGTGCCGGAAAGGGCAGTGCAGAGAAAGGGCAGTGCCTTCAGGTGGAAATGGAAATGTCACTGGATTCAGAAGGAGGAAGCAATACCATCATCTTCAAATAAAACAAAGTGAACTCAATATCTCTAGTGGTATTCGTAATGTAGCATGGAGCTCAGTTTCAGAGTGATATGTACCACTTGCACTATTTAGCATTTTGTAATACCAAGCAACCCACTAAAGTTAAGATTTATGTATGTAGCACCATGATACTGTATGCATCATCTTCACGAGAATCCCTTACACTGATCATAATCAACATGATCACCCTTGAGACTGCAGTGCTCAGGAGTAAGCAGTGAGATTACTGACTGCTCCATTGTCATTCTGGTGAGGCTGCTGCTCCACGCCTCGGTGACGCACGAGGCACTGTGATTTCACAGCGGGTTCAGCTGCAGGGACTGACACACGAGGTGGCTGCTCTGTTCTGCAGCAACACAAGCAATGCTTGTCTTGTTTGTTGTTCAATGTGAACCTCGTTCCTTCACTGTCTGCTACCACAGGTAATTCAATTTCAGGAACCCTGTGTTCCAGAATAGCTGCATCTGTCTTTCAAGCAGGGGCAGGTACTGCTGCATAATAATATACAGCACTTTATAACCTGCTTGTTAAGCAGTCGTATCGCAGATCCTGTGCAATTCTTTTTATTTGCGTAACGTGTAGTTTAGCTAGGTTTGCAATGCCCATGGAATAACTAACTTGAATGGCTGCTGACTGCGCAATGTACTGTATCCTGTGCTATTCAGGTTTTACTGTTTGACCTTCACTGCTGATATTTATGTCGTCTAATTGTGAGTTTCTTGAAAAACGTATAAATAAGAGGCTTGCATCACCTAGAATTGTAAAACAACTATATGAACATAATTAAGATATTTTATTTAACATTATGTAATCAAAGAAGCTACAAAATGATATTGCAAAAGTCTACCGGAAGCCACAATAGTAGTACAGTATTTCATGTTTGATTTCGAAATGTCACATTTTTCAGTTGTCAGCTTTTCATTAAGTATATGGAAAACTTCAAAGTGGTATGCAATTCAATATGTTGACATAACATTATTCAGCAGGTTTCACTCGACTTTATGAAGCACAATCAGTGTATAGTGATGCAATACCTTTTTTCGAAACAACTCCTTGTCTTAAAGGAGCAAAGTGATAGAGCAGTCAGACCTCCCTCACTGTCAGAATCCAAGCCAGTGATGTGTAGATACTTTACAGCCAGTCAAAGAACATGCTTCACCCTTTGTTATGGGCTGCTTTGAGTGTACTAAGTTATAGCTGCTTAAGTGGGTAAAACATTCATAGATTAAAAAACAATTGCAGGCTGAGATCAATATGGTTTCTCTTGTGAGAAGACGTTATAAGAATGAATGGTCCTCCCTTGATAATGCAATTTCCTTGAGTCCCGACAAGTTATTAATGCATTCAATTAGAGACTACAGAGCCAGGGGTCCACAGTGCAATTGGCCATATATGAGGCAGCCAACTATAACCGGCATTGTTATCTATTCATTAAACTTGAAGCACCGTTTTGAGGAGTCTTTTTGTTAGCATTGTTAAGGCAAGGCCTTATGGATTAAGTACTTCTATACAGCCTCTGAAAAGCGAGAGAGAGAGAGAGAGAGAGAGAGAGAGAGAGAGAGAGAGAGAGAGAGAGAGAGAGAGAGAGATACTGAGAGATGTGCTGCATTTTGTTGCTCTTTTTGAACCCGCTTCAGCAATTGTTTTCCTGCATTTGTTCCCTTTAACCATCTAGTTAAGGCCTGTGTTTCCTGCTTAAGACAACACAGGTACAGTATAAACTCAGCGAATGGTGTTAAACTGTTTATCTCATGCAAAATACAAACACACTGGCAAAGATAATCCATGAAGCTTTAGCCATGACCAAAGCACATGCAACAGATCTTTACGTCCAGCATTCCATCGTTATTTATCAATTCCATAGCTCACATTTAGGACACGTTGATTGATATTGATAATGATTTACTGTATATGGGCCCTTCACTAATACGCTGCCCTTGTTTTATGTTTTGATGTGTAAATGTGTGATAAACAAGGAGCCGTATGTATATACAGTATGTGTATATATATAACTAATGCGATTCAGTGAAGTGGTGATGCATGATAACAAATGCTCTTCATTGCATGACTATTCATTTGTGGTTTGCATGCCAGCTTCCTTCACAGAACGTTGCTCATTTGCTTTTTTTTTTTTTTAAAGTAGACAGATACTGACAAAAGCAAGGGAATTGTGTCCAGATACCCCAAGGCTCAGCAGTCTTGTTCTTTTTATTGCACACGTCTGGCATCAAGAGACACCCATTATTTTTGTTCCCCACACCTTGGGTGCTTGCTCTGGAGAATAGTGTCATGTTGTGGAGGTGTGCCCTCATTCAGCTGCCTCTTCCATTGCCAGGATATTTATCTGAAGCCTAACCCTCTGATGGATGCTTTCTGAAACCCACTCCAATTTAGCCTACACTTGTTTACAATGCTCATATCGTGCCTTTGATGCCTTGCTGCAAATTGCAGTGTGTAAATCACATCTCGAGCAAATACCACAAATAGCCCAGGACTTTTACCATTGTTATCAATTCATTAAAATGCCCTGATCTTTCAACTCAAAAAGCAGGGAAATGATGTCTTAACGGCCCAAAATATGCATTGCTTTCTATACAGCTCACAAACTGAGATTCATTAGGTTCGCCGTGACGCATTGCAGGAGGAGGGCAGCCATCCGCAGCGCTGATGAATCGAACACATTCAGCTTCATTTCCAGTGTTCAGGAAACCACAGACCTGGAAGCTTTTGTTTTTGAGGAGGTCTGTGGCTATAGAAGTGTTTAAATAAAAAATAAAATACAATTCAGGACAGCCTTGTCTCCAGTTTACCATCAAGCAGTGAATGGTTTGAAAATGTTCTGTATCAACACGTGCATTATCTTGTGAGTTTGTTAATATGGGTTGTGGGCGTATACCTTAAAGAGCTGTTTAAGCTTTTGCCCTTAAAAAACCAAGTCTGATTGAGTCGTATGTGGTGCAAGGAATGGGTCAGGAATAAAAACATGATTCCTTCCCTACAACTTTTAAAACGGCCTGCAGACATGACAGCTCTTGAGATGTGTATTAATAATCTCCTTGAAGGGCACTAACCAGTGCTTTCAAAAAATGTGCAGTAATGCAATGCTCAGGAAATGCAGTGAAGAAGTGCAGCATATATCAATTCTATTCAAGTCTCACATGCTAGTATTGCTAGTGGTCTATTTCCTGAGATCATTTCAGAAGCTAGTTGCAGGATAATGAAATAGGTAGCACCAGCTGCATCTGATTCTTAATCAACGCATGGTGCTTGTGACTGCACAGTGGCTGCAGAGTCTGAGGGGGAAGCTAAACAGCAGGGTCAGGGAATGATCTCCACACGCCTGGTGCAACGTGCACTGGGGAGCCATCTCTCAAGCGGAGCATGTATGCTGTGTGACATCACCACTGCTAGAGAATGACTGAGGGGCCCGGCAGCACTGAAACTGGTTCCCTCACTGACCTGAGCCAAGCGAGCCTTCTGCAACAGTCTATTAAATTAACTTAACTCTGGTTCATCCTGCACAACGGAAGCACCCTCGGAGCAGTAACATCTCTGCCTGATGCTCTGTGAACAGTTTGTTGCTTTTGGGCGCTTTTCTCTTTAAAAGAACTCAGTTGTCCTCTCTTGTGATTTATTTTTTGGTAATGCTTGACCGGGCTGCACTGCTGCTGATGTGCTTTGAGTGCCTCTTCAGTTTGAATCCTTGGAGGTTGATTCAGCTGCGATCAACTCCACCACAGGGAAAATTAAGCTGTTAAATCTAATTAACGGATACCAGGATAAAAAAAAAGGGGCCCGGAGAGAGGAATTGGCCTTGATGTAATTCGGACGGTGCGTTGGAAAATCTCTGCTGTAATGAATTTTAAAGGGATGTCCTGGAGTTTCCCAGAAAGAGCTCCTGGAAGGTGTGTGTAGACGGACCAGAATCTAAAGAGCTCGGAGCACAAGAGCAACTCAGTGCTTGTGATTGTGACAGTCAGAGAAATGCACATGCATGTACTGTATTTAGAACAAGCAAAGCATTTCCACAGCTGAATGAGGTCATTAAGTGCAGTCCTGGGTGGATTTGACTCCCTAATGTTAAGATATCACTAGGTGTTGTTTTAGTTTGATTGGGTCACTCATTTTCTCACAGGCCCGTGCTCAGTCTGGGAATCTGTCTGTTGCAGCATTGGTCACCCTGTTTTTCATTCACTTTCACGTGGCCTTGATTTTCAAGCAGCAAGGTGATGTCAAGGTGATGAGGCTTACCTTCAAGCCCTCGCCTATTCTTTTCCTCTAGGCTCTCTCTCACCTCGTGAGTTTCAGTCCTACCACCAGAGTAAAGGATACAAATAAAGTTTAAAGATAAAAGAAACAGCTTAACAGTATTTACAAGCAACTACATTAAATGTCTGAACTGTTTATTACTGGTTTGATAAATTTATTGGGTCTGTTTCTCCTTTCTGAAATATATATATATATATATATATATATATATATATATATATATATATATATATATATATATATATGCTAATGACGATTTAAGACCAAATAGTTTTGAGAATCTAGTCCTCTGTGTATGTCTCGCTTTGTCGCACATTCTCTCAAAGTAATCTTTCCAACGCTATCTTTAAAAAAAAAAAAAAAACACATGACAAAGTGGGGAAAAAAAGAAACACAGATGCATTAAACATGAGTTTCTGTCGATGGCCAAATGGCTGACTGATTGGAATGATACAGCTCAGGGAATTGACAAAGAATTACCAAGGGACACGTCCCTAGCTAATTCTTAAAAGCATCTATTAGTTACCAAATGATTCGGTGACATGTTGAAAAGGAGTCTGAGAGCAGCTTAGATTCACAAAAGCACTTTTAAACGCCTAAATTACCATGAATTTCACATCCTTCATCGGAGAAAATTGCTATGAATTATTAACCAAGGCGGTCTCACTGTTGTTCTGAGATGTGGTGTCAGGGTACAAAATGCATTATGTTCACATTAAGAAAAGCAATGAGCGAGCACACAATACACAACTCCTGCGCTGTTGTTTCTAACATAAAACACTGACACGAAGGCTCCAGGTCACATTTTGAAGGTAATTGTCTGGAAAGAAACCTTTGTCTCACAAGTGGCTTTGAGGGTAAAGTCAATTCTATAATAAAAACATTCCTGCATTAACAGTCCTTTATAACTATGCAATCACATTCTAGCTAGTATTTATTTAGATCATTTACATTTACTTACAACAATGGATTTGCCGTGTTTTACAAGCGTAGATACTTACATAGTAAACACAATGTGTATTAGATTGTATTTACTATACAGTTACAGTGGAATGGGTGTGTGTTCTGATTGTAATTACAAATTAGTTACAATGTAATGTGTGGCTAAAATCGCTTTTTACTGGAGCAACAGTTTTCTTGCTGTGGATGCACAATGATATTTGTAAGAGAAATGCTCCTTCTCCTGGCGAACGCTCCTGAGTAAAGGTTGAGAAACACACTCCCCAGGCGCTTTGTGACCCTTGATGTGTGAATAAAAGCAATCAGGGTTATGTTGACAAATATATTGCTGCAATACGAAGAGCAGGATCTAGCAAAGCTAAAGAACTGTAGTGCGTTCAGTACCACTTGCACTGGCTGTTTGTTCCTTTTAAGATTGCTGCAGGACCTGGTAATTGCATACACAGCAGTATGTCGGTTGTTTTACATTGCAAGTGCTTGGGTGAGGATTTTGAAAGTTATGCTCACTCTTATCCCTAACTCAATGTTTTTCAAGGACCATCACAGCAAGATGATGATTTGTGTGTGTGTGTGTGTGTGTTTTATTTTTTGCATGCTTTTATTTGAAATCTTATTTCTCTGGATGCAAACTTCCTATAGAACATTTCAGAACACAATCATGACTTGACTAAATGCTAATTATAAAAAGCCATTGCCAAGATGGATTTTGAGTAATGATTTTTTTTTTTAAATGCAATCAGCTGATTGCATTCACAGCAGAAGCATGAAGAAACTACAAATGAAATGAACGCGTGTGAGTTGAATTTAAAGTAGAAAGAAGCAATCCTGTTTACCAATGGTACCATGGTTTTCCAAATGACAGAGAAACTTGATACTGTTATAAAATTTTAAAAAAAAACATATCATGTAATTGACAGTCCCTCCCTCTATGAAAAAAATACTATTGTTCATACATCATACACAACGACAGGTTGATTAAAATATGAATGAATCAGATCAACATTAAAGAACCATCCAGCATCAGCTGTTCTGGAGGATAATTCTGCTGAACGTCTACTTTGAAATGTCTTTAAGAAGGCGATAGGAGGAATAAAGCAGTGCAGATATACCCTAATCAATAGCCGAGCAGAAGTGTTTCTTAATGTCTCTTATTGGCATTTTGCCAACCTCATTAAACAGCCGTTTTTGGAGTCAATTCATTAATTCACTGCAAGACGTGTCTACGATCTGTGATCGAGCTTCACTAATACACAAGTCTTATGATGTGCTGCTTCATTTGCAATCGAAGTAGAACGCCTTCACAAGGCTGTTCTAACTGTTTTTGTTACACTTAAGTATGACTTTACAAAAGTCTGCACAGTGCAGTATGGTTTATAAAGGTTGTGGAGTCCTATACCATGGGTATTCCTCCTGTTGTAATACAGTAAACTACCTCCTAGTGAACAGCTGCCTGTAAGATCACTGTCAGTCCCTTGCAATTTGGAGACAATGTGACAATCTCCCTCAGTTAGGGACAGATCTCTATGAAGAGTCTCAGTCTCTCTTTGGAGGTCATAAATGTCATTTAATTAAACATTTTTATATTTCTTCTGAAAGTGGTGAAGTTCTTGCATGCTTTAAAGTTGTATAATGTGCTACCCATTACTCATTCAAATTGAAATGGGATTTAATGTTGTTGGATGGATTGAGTGGAAATGTCTGATGTGTTCTACTCTTTTCCATGAGTGCATCCTTTGCATGTTCCACACTCCTTCAGGACCTTGACTGTTACTGTGGGAGGCCAATCATACTCTATGCTACATGTTCTTTTTCTATACTGCTTTGATAGACTATATCACAGGGAGATGGGAGGGGGTCTAGCAGCTAATGCTTGCTGGAATAGTGGGGAAGGTAGCTTTCCTTCTCCGGCAGTGTTTCCTCTCCAGAGCCTCAGGTGGAAGATGTGGCAGAGAGCATTTCTCCAAGCCCTCCTCAGTGATGGTTGAGTTGGTGATTCACTGTTAATCATGCTTGCAGCGGATTGCATCGTCCTATTTGTCCGGTCCCTGAGACAGGGCCTGCCAGGCAGCGTTCAGCGCTGAAGTCCGTGTCAGGAGAATTACCGCAGCCCGTGTGATAAGGGCAGGAGTGACGCGCGCGTGTCGTTTTGCTGGAAGGTCTTCCAGCTCAATTGAAAACATGGAGCTAATTAAACAGACCACCTTGTGTCATATTGCAGAAAACTATTAGTATTTCTGTACCTCCTGAGAAACCGTCTGCTTTTATTTTTCAAGAAGGTGGTTAAGAAAATGACCAACTCATAGCTCAGAAGTAGGTGAAATACCCCCTTTTAATGTGTGTAATTAAAATAATAACTATTCAAAACACAGCCCATAAACGTATGGTACCCCGTGGAACAGGAGGCAGTGAGCAAATTGATATGTATCTAAACCATTACTAAAATCTTCAACTTGCAGGGAGAAATTAACTAAAACTGCTTGTTATATGTTTAAACATATAATAAGCTATCAGGAGGCTATGATCTGGACTAGCTGTAAGGGAATTTGCAATTACTAGCATTGTTTCTGCTATCTGGATCTTTTTCAAAAGCTGCTACAAGGATAGCGTCGCCATAATCTTATCCTAGTATTGGTGCTGAAAGGGTTGCACCTCTGAAAATCACTTGAGATTTTAGCAGATACAATTAGCTTTCCTCACTGTCTTTACTCATACAACAGTGTTCGTTAAAAGGCTGGAGTTCTCAGTGACCTTTACGCTTATTTTATATGCATTACAGCGAACATAAGCGAGGCCAATTTTCCGTAACAGATTTGGATTATAGAGATGCCAGTCAAGTGTTACTCAGTGTGGCTTGTTTCAGTGGTGTCGGTTTCTTAGGCTTTTTTTCACTGAGTTCCAGAAGACTTCCATGTTTCATTGAATGAGAAAGAGTGAGATTGTATTAGGGCTGGCTGGAGTAATTTTGCTACATTCCCTGTTTTATTTTATCTCTTGTAAATGTCAAGAAGGAAATACGCTGTGGGTGTTGAACATTAAACACAGCTCTCAACTTCAACCCCAGTGAAAGCAGAAGGAATTGGAGGCATTAACGTGATCTCTGTCTGCTAAGTGCTTGTTCAATGAAAGCGTGGCTGTTTTCAAAATGCTAAATTAACATCACAGACTTCTTCTCGGGTTTCGTATGATTAAAATGAGCATATTAAATGTCACGCTAATCCAACTGAGTCAGCAACGTTAAAAAAAAAAAAACACAACTGAAGATGGAAGTAAAAATGTTGCTTACTGCTTTCGGCTGCAAATGAAATGACCTGACATTGGAAATACCTATTCTGATGACTATGTAAACACAGGTGATTTCATTAAACACGGCCTGTTTTCTGTAAGCGAATTCCCCATAGCTTTAGTGCAGAGGACCCTGGGATGCAAAGAGGCAGACGAGTTCTAGTCGTGAAGATCATTTTTTAAAAGAACACTCATTCATAGTGAATTCCAGTGGAGCAAAATGATCCATGCAAGAAAGAAAACAATGTGGCTTTAGCTTTAGTTTCACAGACCCCAATAAGCACTAGCGTTGGGGTTACTTCCAGTGCTTTACCAGCCCCCCCCCCCCCCCCCCCCGTAAGTGTTACTGTGTGCTGTTCTATTGCGCACAGATTGATTGACGGTGTATTTTCTCTCTTGTGTTTTTAAGAGACTTGGCCCAGGAAATACTTTTTTTTAGGACTCCATGCCAATAAGTTCATACTTGTTCCGCTGTGTGAAACAAGTTTCATTCAGCATTATTTTCAAACTAGGCCACATGTTTGATACAATCAGTACAGCAATTCAGTGCCGGCAGCTGAGCGTGCCGTCATATTCCTAACAAGCGTTTCTGTGTGGAAGAAAATCAGCAAGAAGAAATAATCATGATGCTTTTTGAGTTTTGTTGCATTTTGTACCTAATTAAACCTTTTTGATAGAATTTGTCAGCTGATCAATACAAGTTTCTGAGCTCCATTTAATTCATTTATGAATGTTTTTTTTCTAAGTGACAGTGAGGGCCGATCCACCTGTTTGCAGTCTTTGTTTTGTTTTTTTATACAAAAATAAATAATTTAATGTTATTTTTTTATGTTTCAGAGCAAAATAGCGCATAGATAATGCTATGAAATGTGCTCCAGTGTCTTATGAGTTTAGAGAAATCCAGAAGCCCAAGAGTCATGTTTATAAAGCATTCGCACGCCACTTAATGTATTGCATTGATATGCATCTTCCAGAAAACAAACACATTGTGAATACAGCCCCAAGTAGTAAATTTCAACCTGCATTATTACCATTGAGCTACGAATACTAAATCCTGTTTCAGTGTGCATAATGTAGTCCCGATCCCTGCTTTGCTTTGGGGAAGCATGAGACAAATGTAATCTCAACTAATGCAATTGTTTATTAAGTGACCTTGGGGGTGAAAGCATGGCTCTCTATAATTCTAATAAATTTGGCCATGCTTTTTGTTTTTTTTGTAAACCTAAGAACTAGAATCTTCCAAATACTACGGTAACGTGATCTAATTGTTCTGGTGGCTAGACTTCATGTATCTTGAAACTCTCATTGAAATTGCATTGACAGACTAGGATCATCTTCTGTCTATTGCCGTCTCACTTTCAGAATATAACATCCCTGAAAAAATAATACAAAACTAGTATCCTACTGCATACTGTGCTACACACTCTGTTCTTTATAGGAAACTATACTGGGGTAACACATCTGCAGTCTTTAACAGCCAGAGATATTTGAAGAATCCATTGTCATTAGCCATTGCCATTCAGTATGGTGTACTATCGAATACTATGCATTGATAAGCTGTTGATACGGAAAATATACTTTACTCACAATGCAGGGAATGGAAACATTGCTGCAGTCTGAGAATATCCCTTGGGTCCCATGCATTAGGTTGGCATTTTCGGCTGCAGTTTTCCCTGGAGATCACATCCCACTGCTCTCTCATTCGTTTCAATGGCCACTTGGTGACAGGGACTGCTGTGTTCTGCTACCAGTGTGTGCCAAAACAATAACGAGGATTTTTTTCCCCTCCTGGATCTGCAACGTGTGCAATTATTGTGAAACACTTTGAGAGCGCGGACTGAGTCAGCAGGGTTCCTTGAATTGCATTTCTAATAAGGACAGATTGGAATTATTGAATGGCATGATGCAGTCTTTTGGTTCATTAGTGACAGCAAATTACATTTTCAATTAGGAAAACAATACACAAGTTTTTTCTGTGGCTCCACTTATCTTATGCAGAATGTCCTCCCTTTACAGCATTTGACCACAGGTTAGCAGAGTGAGCTATGCTAAAATTCACAAAGACCTCAATTAAAACTGCATGCCCGTGAGGTCTACAAGGTGATATTTTGAAGAGCTGCAAAGACGTTAATCACTTCAGAAATATCTGTACCAGTGTTTAAACACGTAAAACATTCACTTGATTCCTAGAATGTGCGGGAAGTGAAAGTACAACCCCTTACAGAAACATTTGCTTAAGTTTGAAATTCTACCACCATGAATCTCTTAAAACGCAGTGGCATTAGATTGCCCGTCAGAGAACTTAACTGTTTTGTAAAATAACTCCTGGGCATTCGATTAAGAAGTAAAACACTTGAATGAGATCTCTACCAGTGAATAGTGAGCCTTCCTGCCTCATTACCACAAACATTCATACATGCCAAAGTAAATCAACAAGGGGGCTGTGAGGAGCGAGAACTCGAATGAAGTGAGTCATCCACTTGCAAAAACCGCTTCCAAATTCCACGCCCATGTTCTGCAGCACACAATAATTATACCACCTAAATCAATAACAGTATTCTCTTTATTTTCATATTCACTTCCTTTAATTTTGGTATGTATGTTCAGTGGTTTTGGGTGAATGTGTGTTCTAAACCTGGGAAATGGTTAAGTTTGTGCCTTGTTTAAGATACTTAATTTTCTTGTGAGAATGTGGATAGAATTGAGAAAACTGTGGGCCATGATTAGTGGTCCAATTAATTCATTATTCAGTTTAGTTTAAATGAAGCAGGTGTGTATAAAAGGCTGCAACTGGGCTGTATGTTCAGTCTTGTAGAGGCTGGGGCTGGGGCTGGGGCTGGGGCTGGGGCTGGGGCTGGGGCTGGAGCTGGAGCTGGAGCTGGAGCTGGAGCTGGAGCTGGAGCTGGAGCTGGGGCTTAAGAAGGAGTGAAGTGAGTTGCTGCCAAAAAGTAACTAAAAGTTGACTGCATATTGTTTGTTAAAAATAATTTGTTTTGTTTTTGTTAAGGCAAAATCCTCAGCAGCATTGTTATTTAAAGGCTGTCTGATCCCTGCTTTTTTTCCTCTTTCTAATCTAAAATTATAAACACCATCCAAAGCAGGCAAAGTCTATTCACTTTACAGAGGCTGAAAATATGATTTCGAATTTGAGATGAAAGAAAACAGTCACTGTTGGAATAGATACAATTCAGGGTGGAATTTCAGGAACATTCTAGCTGCATTCTTTTAATGTTTTGAGCGAACTGCCATTAATGGGTACATTTTACTAATTAAGATTATCTGTCCAGGCAATTTTATTTATTAGCAGTAGCCAATAAAAAAGGGTATTCTGCAGCAAGCAGGATAGAGGCTGACACCCCCAATGCAGAAGGCTCAGGTTTGACAGCGGGTACTTTGTACAGAGCATGCACAATTCATCGTCTCTGCATTATAGTGTTTTAGAAGGAGTCGATCCAGGAAACCGTTACCTTGCAACGATACTTGGTATTAATGACTTTTGAAACACGTCTAGAAAATGTGCTTAGTCCAAACATTTCTCAGGTTTGATGCTGCAGGGAGACTGATGGCAGGCGGCTGATGGAACCTACCATCTTCCCAAACACTGCTATTATCAGCAAGTATCGGAAAGCCATTTATAATCTTATATAAAAAGTTCTATCTGCACTGTACGACTCCCAGAAAACACTCTATGAAGAGTCAGATTCCGTCATTAACAGAACAAAGTATAAGACGCTTCCCCTTTCATCAACTCAGGAAGTGCACTCATGGTAGTCCTCTCAGTCTTTGTCTGACATATTTTTGCACGCTCACATAATGGAACAAAATGATTGCAGCCTACCCCTAGTCTTAGTATGCAGTTAGTGCCTGAAGTCAGGTGAATACATCTTGTCATAAGATTGTCTATTAGAAAATTGAAGTGACACGATTTGCCCATCGTGGGGATAAGAATAGACAAGTGACCTAGATCCATCCTGGCGTCAGACCTGAATCTGGACAGGTTTGTTGAGGCACTATTTACTGGGTTTTTGCGTGTGTGTTGTCAGTCCGTTTTTAGTAATTATAGTTCAACAATTTAAAGTACAGGTCACCTATAAGCATAGATATATTCCATACCATGCTAGCTTTTAACATGTTTTTTAATTTTCCTTTTTTTCTTTTCCCGTTAAAGAAGTTGCTATAGTTTTCCACCGGTCTGAACATTGCATGCTAAGCCGACAAGACAGCTGATTAGAAGGAGGCCTAATGTTCTGAAGCATCTGACAAACCGTGTTTCATATTCACAAGCCAGCCTTGTCTCTTAGGGTTTAACGACTCGGTGCAAATGTCCCTCGGTTGTTATCAAAGAGAGCTGCTAAACTCAAAGCACAAAATCCTTTTTGTGCGCGATCAACAAGATAATTTCACCAAGATGAAAAATATAAATAGAAGTGGCTTGGTGTAAAGCCAGTGCGGTTTTCATCTCCAGAAATAATTGTCTCCTGTTAAGGAGAGGCCACTCTGTTTTCTTTTCCTAAAAAATATTGTAAGATTCGATGGGACATATTCACAGAACGTTTTTAAAGACTCCTTAAAACAGTCTGAAAAATGTTTTTTTGTTAAAGGAACCATAACCCTTTTTACATTAGCTGTCATCAGCATAGTCACCTTATCACCAGAATAAAGACACTTGGTTCTTCATAAGTTGTCTGGTTGCAGTTTGGTCACAGCCTGGTACTTGGAAAAGAGCTGATTTTTTTAGGTCTCTTATAAAACTGGCCCTCCTAATTTATATGTACCTACTGTACCTCAGTGTTATATAATATAGAAAATACACAGTATACTGTACCCTCCTGGAGGTACTTTACACAGGGCCACAATGAAGCAATACGACTCCACAGGGCAAAGTATCTCCCACTGAAATCAATAGACATGCTGTAACTCTAGTGGTGTCCGTACAAATATACAGTAAGCGTTAAAGGAGTGCATCACCAAACTAATGTTTCTTATAATAAGAGTTCAATTACTTTTCTGAATTTGAGGATTTAAAAAAAATATGTATTTGTTTATCTTTTCTAGTCTTTTAGTCTTTAAGTTTTAAGTTTCACAAAATGAATTTCTCACTCGGTTTAGGCCGTGGAAAATGACAGTACTACGCTGGAAGTCCTTGAAGTCAGCAATGATGGATGCCTTAGCCAGGATAACCCTCATAGCTGTTCTGTGATACATATAACCGCAAACAAGCGGACTTGTCATTAAACAGAGGAAGGATTCGCTCTGCTTGCTGGCTGTTGGGAGGAGTCTAAGTCTTGGCTTGGACCAGTGGCTGAACTGGGAGGGGCGCTGCTGCTTTCCTCTGCTGGGCTGTTTCACAAATGCTTGAAAACCCTTTTCGGGGTTTTTTAAGCAATTATTTTTTTACTTCAGGTCATCCCTTTAGCAATCCTGTACCACCCACATCCGAAACTTAACGGTCGTCAAAATAAACAATACAGGACTCGCCTCACTGACCTTCGTCTAGACCATCTCCAATATAACATATTTACTCAATGACTTCTTTCTTTTTGATTGCATATGATTGCACCTTTTTTTAGAGAAGACTCCTTTCTAACTGACAGTATACTTCTCTATGGTTGCCACCATGCTTGCCTAAGCAACAATAAAAGGCTACAGTATGTGTTCTGTGTAAAAGCTGCACATTCTACAAGGGTGGTTTCTATATGGTTGGGGGAAAGTTTGTAAAGAGGATACATTTATTCAGATGTAATAATATATTTCTGTAAATTGCAATGGAAAACTGTTTGAAAAACAATGACTTTTTAAAGACAGCCTCTCTTTCAGAAAGTCTTTGAAGAAGAAAGCATGAGCTGGAAGTGAGTGACAGATGGGAGGTTTGTTTGTTTTTGTGACTCCAGCTGCCATGCCTCTATACCGGTATACCGAAATGCAGAATGTTTTCTGCAGAACGTTGAATCAGGTTTATTCAGATAGCCCGACATCATTATTATTTTTCTACAGTTGCATTTCAGCTAGAGGCAAGCTAAACTCTTTAGGTTTAAAGTAAATAAGACCCAAAACAGCAAAACGTGCACAAAAAAATGAACGTAAATATAATAGATAATTAAAAAGACCTGAAAGATGAATGTAGTTATTGGATTATTTTATGAAAGCGAGTTCACTTTGAAACAGCTGTTTATTTTAGATAGTGCTAAACCATTATCCCTCTTCACAGCAATCCTGAGCTGTTAATAAAGTCCAGAAGTCTAACCGCGGATCAATCAATACCCTGGTGACAGCCTTTTACAACTCTATTATATATTGGACCAATATTGGATGTACCGCTTACATGAATCACATTACCTGAGCCATTCGAAAATCAACCCGTTCCTTTTGAACTTACTTCATTCTGAAGTTCTACAGTATTATATTTGAACTTTTCATTTGGCTGGGTACACAAGAGGGTGATCAGTATGATAACTGGTGAAGGCACGTCCTAAACGTCTGTCTGCTTCACTTACTGTGCCTTATCATTTTGTGAAGTTCTGGCAGATTCTGGTAGATTGAACTGTTCAGTCCTGCATAGTTACAAAACCAACTGACAATATTAACCGGATTTCAATTTTGAAGTAAAAGATTACTACGTGTTACATGTTTGTGTGCTTGAAATCGTGTAGAAAGAATGTTATAAAGTACCTGAATGGAGCCCAGCTAAAGCTCTTTATTATTCAAACACTGTACTTAAAGCACAGCATTTTCAATCAGCAGTTACAGCTTGCTGTAAGGAGACCGCATCGTGTAGCTGTTACACTACATTGATCACTGCAGTTATGACACCTGCAGTTAGACAGATATACACTGCTATTTAGGAGTGTAGACTCCTTTTGATTTGCTCAAATACTACAGTTTGTTAAAAATAAAAATTCCCTCCTGCTCGCTACACTGATGTTGAGATGATAGAGTACTGTGAAGGATAAGCCCAGCAGGTTATCACTGCAGCTCAGTCAAGAGCAGGTTAAGAGTGAGGTATGAACAGAATAACACATGGGAGAGACAACACAGTTAAAAAACAACACAGGTCGGTTAACAGCCCTTCAAAACAACCTCCTTTAAGGCAAAGGCTTGGTTCAGATTGGAGGCACAGTTGCATACCCCCCAGCTTGGCACTCTATACTGTTTTGGATGGTGTGTTCATTAGAGCCCTGTGATGCAAACAATTGCCAGGGGAGTTAGCCTAACAAAGTACATTGTAATGAACTGCAAGACAGACTGGAAACAGACTGCTCTAAATGGGAATGTGAACCCGCAGCCAGGAGTGTGGCAGGTCTGTGTACTGTGCAAGACTGCCGCTCTGTCATACTAAGATACCAGGAAACAGAAAGCTGTATTCATGCCAGCACTCTGGACTCTTTTTGTTCGGCAGTGAGCCAGGTCTTGTGGCTAATGTTCCAGGAAGTTATTGAGGAGAGTGGGTCTTTTTTCTTTTCTTACAATGAACAGCAAAGTGTAGCACCTCATTGAAACCAGGCACCCCATTTTTGCTTTCATGTGGATGTCTTTCGGTAAGGTATGCTGGGTAGTTGTGCTTTTATGTTGGATTAATAGGGGCAGGAACTAATGCAAGTACAGGAGCTCATTTACAAAGTCTGTTCAACCATTGCTTTAAACATGGCTTTGTGTCCTGTGGTAAGCATGTCTGACTGCTGCGTGAGTGTCCTATGTTCCATGTTGTTCAGTGTTTGTGGTATATACTGTTTACGCTTATTAAATTGGCCCATGTGATCTGTAAGAATTAAAAATGATCATGGGCCACCCAGTGTAGCATTTCCAAGCTGTGCTTTGTTTAAGTAAAGCCTGCGGGTTTATATTCCATCCCAGATGGAATTCTGCCCCCTAGCTCAAAAAACCATAAGGTGGGACTCTGACAAGCGTATATCTTCCAGACAGCAGTTGAAAATGCGGCTCACGGAATGACGCAAACGGTTCCATTGAATTTGGAAAGAGCCCGTCGCTGCAGCCTGCTGTGGCGGCCGTTGAGTATTGGGTCTTGATCCTGACGGCTTTATTGGTTGTTATGTGTGGAGTAAAGAGCTTGAAGGATTCATTGTTGGCTGGAATAGTCTGGGGAGATGAGAGTGCCTGAAGGCAGACTGCTTGCGTTTGTCATCTGCATAATTGCCAGCTTGGTGAGGTGACACGCATTGATTACAGGACTTAGCTGCGTAGGGGCTGCTAGGTGCTGTTACAGAATACAGATACGAAGGCATCATCAGTCTCCTAACTCCCTCAGCCTGGCAGAATTAACAGCTAAAGAGTCATTAGAAATAAGACAGCGCTGACACTGGGCATACTCTCATCTGAAATAACATGTCACGCATTTTATTATGGAATGGCTACTTCACTCTGGCCTCTAAAAGTGTATTTAATTAAAGCTAACTGTATTATAATGTTGTATATAAAGTTAAATCTGGTTAACATAGTTGTTGTGTTTTTTTTGTTTTTTTTTAACTAAATACTCCAAAGTTTGTTGGCTCTCCATTTCAAATGAATCAATCAGAAATGAAAAATAATACTGATTTTTGAAAACCTTTGAAAGTAAACACCCAGATAGGCAGCTTTTGTAAATGCAGTTATCATGGCTCCTTCTTGAGATTGTAAGCATAAATGACAAGAATAGAGGCGGTTTTGCTCAAGCAGTGTCCTGAATAAGACTGTAACCTTACAGCAGCACCCTGCATTGTAATCTCGGGAAGCTAAGCTGATGCGATGAGCCTGATTTCCGAGACTCTTCCCTCGTTTGATAAGGTGCTTTTTCCCGCGTTCCTGATGTTTGGAGCTGCTCTGTGGCACTATTGACATCACCTGAGATCCCATCCCTGCTGGATTCGATAAGCTAGTGTGTCCGGAGAGTCTGTGGAATCTTCAAGTAGACTAACCTTGTCCTTGGCAAGCCGAGAAAGCATGATTGCAGTGCAGGAGAATGAAACAATAAAGCAACAAACAAAAAGTACCGCTCCTCAGAGTCTGAAGGGTAAAGATGATGTCATTTTGTCCCCTCCAATAAACATGTCCTTGGGTCTCCCTTGCAAGCATGTTAGTGCACTGGCTCTTTCCTGTCACAGAAAGTTACAAAACACAGAATTAAAATGTGTTTTTCTGCACAGAAATAGGTCCCTGACTCTGCCGTGGGCTTATGCTTTTTTTCCAAGAAGCAACACGCAAATTCTACAGTATTAAACAAGACAACCATGCACTGTTCAGTGTTCAGAACGAATAGGCTCTGATTGTTCATGACAAAGACGCCCATTTCAACTTGTTTTACTGTACGGTATGTGTTGTTTTGCTTCCATTTGATAGTGCTTTACCTGAAATAATAATGACATTTGTCATTCGTCTTAACCATGACCAATAACCTGACCAGTACGTTGCTAAAAGCATTGCAGAGTGCAGCGAAGCACAGTAAGAACACAGATGCATATGGTAAAGCATGGTTACCCATCATAAAACAAGTGTGTGGTACATTATAAGCATGTCAAAAGGAAAGCAAACTGCAAAATTGCAGTGTAAATGTGCCATGGGAAACTTTGAAAAGGGAGAATAAGCATTGGTATTTATTGTGTTGTTGGGATTAGGGCTCATACTTTCTATATACATTTCCCACCATGCTGATGTGATGATGGATTTTCAGTTGTCATCAAACCCCAGTTACAGGGGTACACAAATTACTTTCAATGACTTGATTCCGTGAAACTACAAGTTCATCTTGGAAACATACTGCATGCGGGTGTACATTAATTCCAGCAATATAACAATTCAGGGAATTAAACAAACAATTGTGTGCCTCACAGAGCAGAAAGGGATCCTCTCATGTTTCATCATCCTCCATGTTTACAAAGTAAACTCTGCCAAGCCTGTTGCATTCTCCATGTAGCAGACTGGGAAAATCTTTCCCTTTATAGTTACAGGGCAGTACAGTGAGTTTATTGTAGTTTGTTCTGTATTCTAGCTGCAGCCAAAATAACCCTTGAGGTGTTCAAATGATCATGCAGTGTTAGTTTGTGTGTGTGTGATGGAGTGGAGGGTTGGTTTAAATGTGTTATTTCTTCAGACTTTAAGATCCAATGGTTTGCAAAGAAAAAAAGGATTATAAAAAAAAACTTAAACATATTCCATCCTCCACCGTTGTCCAAGCATTCCTTGATAGGAACTTAAAAACTTTTTTTGTCAGAAAAACGTACTACTTTTGATGCACAGTAATATTGAGACTCACTCGAAACAGAATGTATGGAAGGTCAACAATACAGCTTTGAGCAGGATAGCTGACCCCCCTCCCCTTCTGTAACGTCTATTAGCCCTGCACCTGTAATCACATTTTAAATGTCAGATACTTGAAAGAACACTCAACCTGATGCTGCAGAGCAGACAGGCTCTATACCATGAATTCATCTTGTAATAAATGGTAAAGGGCTGTGCACAGTGCACAGTGGTGGCATTTCCCGGCTTTGATGTATGCTACACTGGCTTTCTTTTGTTTTCATTGCACAGCCCACTGTTTTTGTACAGACACCATTTTGTTTATATCTGTCAGGGAGTGCCACATTTAGATCCTAAAGTGAAACACTGCAGTCTTCTAGGAGTGCCACCAAAACCATTTTTTCAAATCATCATATAAGACTAGCTTACCTCCAGAAGACAAGACAAATCATTTTTGAATATTAAAATCCAAAATCTAATCCTAACCCCAACCCCAACCCCAACCCCAACCTTAACCCCTAACCCCCAACCCCAACCCCAACTCTAACCCTAACTCTAACCCCCAACTCTAGCCCTAACCCCAACTCTAACCGTAACCCCAACTCTAGCCTTAAGCCATTCTGTTGATACTCATTCAACTGCCAAATATTAATCAGCAAACTGTGAGATAATTCATTACAAATTCAAGAGAAGAGTGGGAGCTACCATTAGTATCCCTTTTAAGGGACGTTGTGTGCTCCCACCTAAAGTATTCTTCAGCACACAGCGCTGGTATTATGCTGGTTGGTTGGTATTACAGCAGGAGGTGAGACCTGATGCAAGACTGGTTGCTGCTGTGGTGTATGGCTTCCACAAGCCACTGTGACTAGTTCTTCTCAATGGATTCAGCCTCTTCTCTCTCCGAGGGGAATTCCCTGGCGCTCCCTTCCCATCTCGGCCCGCTGTCCTCGCTGTGGCGGGATTGTTTTTCTAACCTTGGTGAGATCGCTTACAATTTATGAGCCCAGCCATGAAAATGAAGAAAGCTATTTGGCCTCAATTTGCCTCTCTTGTGCGTGCGGCATTTCAGTCGTGTGTTATCACACTAATGGAAGCTCCTGGGGCTCGCAATCTCTACAATATGAATTATTTAAAACAGTCTTGCAGATGATATTTATTGGTGATCTTCAAGGGCAAGCCTGCTCTTTACACTGAAGTGTATCAGGTGATCCTGCTCTTTGTTGGTTGGTTGGTTGGTCTGTTGGTTATCTGGCTGGTGTTGGGTTTGATGAACGCACAGAATCTAGTTTTGTTCAAGATTAAATGTCACTCATGCAGCATGTGATGATCACGCAGTAACACTGAGGGAATTATAAGAAAGAAAAAAAAGGAAAAATTAGGTAATAAAAAAATTAATCGGTGGTCATAAAAATATCTATATCAGGTGAAATGCTATTTGTTCCTAATGTTGCGTATCATTCTATTAGATGATACGGGGTAATTGCACAATTAGACAGCCCCTCTCGCTGCTGTGTCTCCTGCACGTGAGCCAGAGGGCTGCTCCTGTGCTGTGCTCGGTCTGATCAGGTGCTTGGAAAGCTTGTATTGTATTTCTGGGGTGAATCCATACTGTATTCTATTCTTACACTCTGTGGATGACCTAGATACTCAGTGTGCTCTGTCTGTGTTTGTAAACTTCATGGCACCGTGCAGTATCTGGGAATCCTCAGGTCTCCCTGGTGATTTCACAGTGGGAGGATCTCAGTTATTGTGACTAGGGTAGCCAGAAGTGCGTTCTCCCTTAGAAACAATTGGCATATGTGGAAGGCATGGCATGAGGGTTCTTTTGAGTGTTCTGATCCATCTTGCATAGCAGGCAAGAACCCCCCCCCCCCAAAAAAAAGCATTTTCCATTAAAAACCTAAGAAAGCTTTGGTATAAAATCCCCCCTTCCAGTGCTTTTCTCTACTCCTGGAGTTAAAGGGTTAACAACTCAATCAATATCATTCAGTAGAGACTCCTGGTTTGATTGGAGGTCAAGCGTTGGTAGAAATAAAATAACCTGCAGTTACAAGTAGTTACAGGTATCTCTGCCCTTACAGTTTACTGTGGTATCCCATGGTAAGAGCATAGCAAAGTGTAGTAAGACATTTTGACATTCCCTGATCTGTGTATGTGCTCAGTGGCAGTGGTACTGTTGTGTGTTGGAGGGGTAGGGTTAGGGTTAGGGTTAGGGTTAGTGATCTGTGTATGTGCTCAGTGGCAGTGGTACTGTTGTGTGTTGGAGGGGTAGGGGTAGGGTTAGGGTTAGGGTTAGTGATCTGTGTATGTTCTCAGTGGCAGTGGTACTGGTGTGTTGGAGGTGGGCATTACTTCACCTTGCTCCAGTCCTCTCACACTAACCCGTTCAAGCATTTCCAAGCCTAGTTCACGGACGCCGAGCGGAGACTGCCTCCCTGGGGAATTAACTTCCTGATGTGTCGGTGACATCTCTAATAAACTGTCATGATGAAGCCTTTAAATGGAGTGCCACTGTTTGCCATTATTCTTTCCCCAACAGTAAATAAGCAGTGACTGGTAGCATTGCAGGTTTTTTCATCACAACATAAATTATTTTTAACTGCATTTATAGCCTTGCAATTATATCCATCATTTTAAAATGTTTTCCCTTCCAAGGGGAAAAACAATTTCAGGTATACTTAGCGAACACTTGAAGGTAAACGTACCCGAGTTCTGGCATCAGTGCCGGTTGTTTATCAGATTGTCTTGACTAACAGAGCTGAAGGAAAGACACGTATGGACACACACATACACACACGCACACACACACACACACACACAGTACATGCACACACATACAGTACATACTACAGGCCTAGGGTACAGTAGTCACATTCAAGTGATCTTTGACTAGCAGTAGCTGCAGATGTAGCCAGTTTAGAATGCAGACAGAGTACTTTTAGAGCTGGATTTTTGAGGTAACATAGAAATGTCTGTGACCTTGCTCAGAAACTGCTGTGATTGTGAATATTGAGCGAATAGCTCTGCACATGATAGGAATCCGAACCACAATGCTGTATATGTGCCATGTGTAGGTATAATTCAGGGGGACTGGGGAAAAAAACAAACAAACAACTGACTAGCTGTCATTTGATGGTCTATTTGGTATTACAGTACTGCAGGCAGCAAAACAATGTAATAAGTTTACTTTCTCAAAAGTGCTGTTTTCAAAGAAGCTAAAAATATATTTTCATTTTAAAACATGATAGATGGTTCTGTACAAAAGCTAAAGAAATCTCTGATGGAAAACCTTGTGCTTCCTTGGAATACCGCCAGAAATATCATTAAAGGTAAATGGATGATATCTATGTTTTATCTCAGACCCCCAGAACCTCGCGCCATAATGGAAAGCATACACCTTCATTTCTTTCTTAGGGAAAGAGGCTTTCAGTGGGTGGTGGTGGAGACGATGGTACTCCAGTGCACTGGAGACACAGTGAAAAAGCATGTGCCAGGAGACAGTAAAGGCTTCCAACTAATTGTCCAGAAGGTCAAAAGCAATTGCCCATTCCCCAAACACTAAATTCTCACATCAATATTCAGACAAATATATAATCAATACCTGCGAATCAATAACTGCAAAGGGAACGCTCATTAGATAAACTGTTACAAGCTGCTTCCTGTCCACAAAGAAATAGAATGCTTTCTCATTCTAGAGGCTTGTATATGCAGGGGAAATGTAGACTTTACAGAAGAAAACACCAATGAATAACAACCTAGCAGCAGCAGCAGAAGAAGAAGAAGAAGAAGAAGAAGAAGAAGAAGAAGAAGAAAGTAAAGGTACAATTTTATTACCCCAAATATTTCAACAACCTAGTTAACCCAGTGAAGTGTATTAGCTAGCCCAACTATTAACTATCACTATCTCCTTATAGAAGCCAGTGGGGGAAGATGCAGACCATTCTCAGTTTTCTTTGTAACGAGACATTGAGGATGAATGACAAAGAGGTGGCTGTTCAGAAGAGTGCTTGCCGGTGCCTAAGGCCTGTGGTTTCAATATCCAACACAGAAACCGCTCTATTTATACTCCCAGACAATGTCTATTATGTGCACTGTATAATAATCCTTAGAGCTACAGGAGCAGGGCTGTGAGCTTTAGGGCATCGAACAATCCTTATAGATTTCTCTCCCTGAAAGAATGGCAGGAATACTCTGGGAGCCGCTGGCAGAAAGTGATACCCCACGGTGCATGCATGATATCAAAGATATGAATTGCTGTCCCAGTGCTGCGTGCAGGGCACATTCATTTTGTTTATATCCAGAGCTATATCCTGCAGATCTAATATATTGTTGCTTCAGCTCAATTTCCCAACAGCAAACACTCGGAATATGAATGATTGTGCAAGTCTTTGCCCTTAGACAAGTCCTTCATTTATTTCAGTATTCTGGAGTTCTATAGTTTATTTGATTGTAGCTGTGATGGGTAGATTCTGTTTACTAGATTAACTGTGACGTACCAATCAAGACATTGGATTTGGTTTAGTGCTATTTTAAGATTGAAATATTTGGACAGTTTGCGTAACATAGAGGAATCTCTTTTAATAACAGTTTATCTGAAGAGTATGTTTTCCACGGAGTACCCAATGACCCATATTTAGGCTAGCAGGGATGGTAAGAAGTCTTTCACCTGCATGACGTCTTCAGTTGTTAAGTATGGGAATGGCTGAAGACAAGCTGATGATTGTTTGGGTTTAAAGTTAACTTCAGTAACTTCCACTTTGATTATTTTTTATACTGTAGTTTTCCAGCAGTGGGATTTTGTTCAAAGGGCAGAATCTGTCAATATAGCACCAGGGCAGTTTTTCCTGACTAGCCCAATCACAGCAGAGATGTGTTTTTCATTCTCGGTATAACGAACATTAGTGTGGAAGTAAAGCTTCAGAGCCAGGGTTAGAGAGTGAAGCTAGCTGAAGAAGCACGGTCTGTATCCATCAGTAATTATATGGGGTTTTTTTTATGATTAAGTAACAGCCCAGTTCTAATGGAAAGTCACATAGCCCCTTCTATATAAATACCCAGCACTGACAATTTCAGTAAGCTCATTAGATTATAATTACACAAACCATTGCCAGGGATATTGTCTTTAGGGTTCTGTTTGTAGTGCCCATTTAAACATATTAATTTGCATTGCAATTTGAATTTTCTAACCGTTTCTGCTTTTAGGCTGCAATTTAATGCAATTAGTCTGCTTGATGTTGCCTCTCACTGAACATGATAGAAAACTTTAGGAAACTCGATTAGCAAAGAAAACTTGACTTTGTATAGGTTTGATAGCACAAGGTGGATAAATACATACATGGAACAAGCTAAGGGATGTCTTGACTGGGGAGCTGCTCCTGTATTTTAAGGTGTGTAACCCTGTTCAAGGTTACAGTAGTAAATGTGGTGGTACAGGTGGGATACCTAATCAGAGCCTGGATAGAGATTGTAAGCTGAATGAAGCTGGGAAATGGCTTTACCTCTTGAGCAGGGGGTTATGTGATGGGGTTCTGCACAAGCTTACCAGTAATTGACCCTTACATATCCCTACAAACCGTTTCTCTATTTGAACTTGCAGTATATACTCCTAACCTAATATCAATAAATATCCGGTTTATATAAGATTCATGTGGAGTAAATTCAGAAACGATTTTATATATATATATATAATCTTATATAAACTGAATAACTTACTTTTTACACAAACATTAATTTCCTAAATGCTTTTAACCAGCTGAAAAGTTAATTGAATTGGAGCCCAACATGGACAGACTCCTCCAGTATCCTTAATGTGACAGTCCCCATAAAATGCCCCTCAGTTTTCCTGCTGTTTGTCAAGCAGACGAATCTCCTTGCTCAGGTTGAGTGACCATCCTAGACACTTGGCACTCTGCCCCGCAGAAACCCCTGCATTGATCCTGGGACCTCTTCCAAATCATTGTTTTCCTGGCGCCCGCTCCCTGGGAGTGAGCTTCTCAATCAATGTCCTAACCGTCCAGGCTCTGGCCACCTACCGTCCATCCTCAACCATGGACTGATGTCTTGGGATGGAAGTGCCATCTGTAGCCACCGGACTCTACTTTCTACCAGCAGGGGTTGAACATGATTCTATAGCTAATTGTGTAGTCTGGAGAAGAAAGTGGTTACCGTTCTGTTCAGTATAAATAAGATTGGCTAAGGTTCATTCATATTGCAGCACCGCATTTCCTCCACTGTTCATTTTTACAATGTAGAACCAAGCAGCTAAGTGATATAATTCAAGGTTTCTTAAATAATAGCAACACATTCACCTTTAAAGAAATGAGAGTTTATTAAAAGACTGGAGTAAACACTTTGAAAATATGGCCCCCCACAGGCAACAGCTGTGCTGTATGCATTCTTGTGTTTTAATTAAAATACTGACGATGACATCTTCCCCCAAATAAATCAAACTATTTAGGGGTATTGAACAAATGAACTTAAAACGGAATGGCTTCCAGAAATGCTGCTAACATCTTCGGAAGCAACACTCTGATAATATCAGCGTGGGGAAAGAGGCTCACAATTCATTTCAATAAGAAAAGCAGCAGACTAAATCATTACATTTTATATTGCAATGAAAGGTGATTCTTCTAGGAAAAACAAAGCTCAGAAGAATGGGATCTTTCCATTGATTTAGCGTTGAGCCTTGATGTTGTAGCCTGGCAAAAATAGTTTCTTAAGTGAGAAAAATTCATAGGAAGGACGGCTTGAACCCAATTGAGTAGCTATGGTCCCTTTTTTTTCTTCATAAATAATGGGGCATCTTTATCTCATCTTGGCAGTATACATCTTGGCACTGTTTCAGCCCTGTTATTCTCAGCACAACCCTGTGTGCGTTAATCAATAAAACAAGTTGTATTTTACCCATCAGCGCTTCCCAGTTGGTGTCAACGGCTGGTGTCAGAATAATGTGAACGGTTTAAAAATAGAAAGATATTGCCTTTTCAGTCTCTTAAAGAGTAAGTAGCGGGGTTCCAAAAAAAATATTGCATTCCACGTGTTGCTACAACTGTTTAAATAACGTGCCTGTCATTTTTCTTTTCATTGTTAACATCCTGACATTTTTTTTATACACTTATAAATTTAAAGTCTGTTTCAGAGCTCTTTTCAAAGTGGCCGCTCTAGTGCACTGGGGTTTGAGATCTGTCCTCTAAATCACTGCAGGTGCTGTGGCTTTTCTGTTCCGTACCACATCATGGATCCTTATTGCTGTGTTACCTGTTTGACAATGTGTGCAATAATCCTTACACTATCAGTGCACCAGAGCGGTCATTTTGAAAAGAGCCTTGAAACAGAGTTTAAAGTTATAAGTGTAAAAAGTCCACTATAACTCTATATTTTTCAGAACTCTACATACTTTTTAATATTTTATCAATTGAAAATATCAATGACGGCTGGCACTTTATGGTATACAGTAATGATGGAGATATTAGAATCCGAGGCTATACAGAGTGTGTCTGTTTGTATTCCACACTTTTACCTGTGCAGTGCAGGTGTCAGTCATGGTGTTTTGGTGGGGATTGTATGTTAGAAAGAACAGCACTTGTTATAAATTTTGTGCAGGTGGTGCCATGGTTTTAATGTACTGTAGGGTTGAAAACTTGACACTAAACCATTCCTGCCACCAGAATGAAGCTTGTTGCCAGTTTCCTTTGAGAACGTGTTAAAAAAAATAATAATAATAATAGTAATTCCCAATTTATTTGTTCAACATTTAATATAATGACACTTTTAATTTTTTGCTAACCTCATAAGTAGACAGTCACGTCTGATACAAAGGGAACGAATGTGCATTTGGCAGATGTCAGAAGGCAGTATCTGCTGGAAAGTGCAGTGGCCTGTACAGTCTATTTTTGCAGGGGGCCAGTAAGCAAACATGTCTCTGTATATTATGGAAATGTTTTGAAAGGCACACTCTAAAGTGACATCCTGAACGCTCGTCGAGAGCCCCAAGATGCAGTTCTAATCTGGAAAGGTCAGACAACTGGAGCGGCTAATGCCAACGCTGAGCCGGAAAAACCCCTTTACTGCAGCTTGCCTCTTTTCTTGCTTTTCCTTTTAATGAAGTGTTTAGTTAGCCTTCATTCTTTCTTTCTTTTTCATAATGAACTGAAATTGGAAAATGTTCAAGTGGCAGACACATGGTATTAGCCATTGGACAGTCCATTGGACAGCAGCAGTAACTGGAGTCGAAGCCTAGATAAGAGCTAACTCCCATTATGGTTTCTAATTGAGTTCATGAGGCTTAATGTTTTCTGCAGTCTGGTTTTACGTGTTCACATTAATCTGATGAGCACGGGTGCCAGCTTTCAGTAAAAAAAAATAAAAATAAAAGTCTCTGAAAAAAAGAAATACAAGCTGGGTTTTACTGTGGGTATCCAAAGAAATAACACATCTTTAATCACCGGGCAGCACCTTTCATCAACTCAGCGCAATATTCTCTATGCTTGGTAGCAGATGTGGGCTGATTGGTGACAGCAGGACGGAGGCAGCTCCACAGTGGGAGTTGACTGTGTAAAGCTGGTTACAGTCATGGGGGATTCAGGGATCGGCAACAACAGCGGTTGAATCTTTACATTGATTTCACTCTGAAGAAACAACACTGTTGAGTAGTTTGATGTTGGTTTGGATTCCTATTTTCTCTGGACAGGAAGTCACTGTCTAGTTTTCCATGTTGTGTTTTACTTAAACCCTGGTGCAGGGTTATAGAGTTTCTCTGAAAGGGACCCTCTTTCCAGCACAGAATTTAGGGGGACTTAATAGCTGCGGACCAACATGGAAGAGAGGGAAGCTTTATAGTGATGTGTATTCAGAGATGCTCCTAAGGTCCCACATCTGGAACTCTTTGCATATGGGGAGGGGGTGCTGTGGATGTATATACAGTTAGAACTTTATATAGCCTCTTGCTGGATCACAGTAACGTTATTTGGCTTTGTGAGATTCAGTGCAAGGGCAATGAGTTAAAGCAATCAGTTATTTCAACAGGTGTTCATGTCGTTTCATAGCAAGCCTGGTCCGGAGGGATGTATCCACCGTACTGCAATTACGTGCACGCTGCATGTGTAAAGGAATGAACGCTGCTGCAGCAATGATTAGCTGTCACAATGGGTGCCAATGAAGAAGAAATTACAAAACGCACTCTGTTAAGTGAGCCAGTGAATAGAAGAGCAAGTATAATCAATTCCATGAATGCAGGCTTTCTGGATGATGTTTAATTTCGGGTCATTCATAAGTCTTTAAGATTCTCATGAGGACTGTAGAGATCAGTGTGCCACGGGATTGTTTGATACAGGCTGCTGGAGGTGAGCCTTGCAGATTTAGAAATCGTTCCAAACGCCTGCTCACTGGTACTGATTTTTGTTTCTCTTTGATTTCTGCTAAATGCCTCTAAATCCTTTTTTTTTTCTTCTTTGCTCCCCAATTGTGTGTCGCATCTGCTGCAGAGTGAATCTGCTGCAGACATAAAAATCTCATTGCCTAGTAAGGTTCAATTCTGAATTCTGCCCCTGCTTAGTCACTGAGACACTCCTCTGATTGGGTGTTGCTTGGTCTAGTTTTGGTTAGTTTGTATGTGGGCATGGTGGACCCAGCTGAGAAGAATCCAGCTTCTTCTGTATTATCACAGTGTTACGAGCTACCATCGTACACAATGCTGCATTTCAGTACCATGAAAATTAGGCTACTACAGTACTGTGCAGGGACAATACAGCAGTATACTTAGTAATTAAAAGCTCTCAAATAGCTAATGCTGGCTAATGTGAAAAAGTGTCTGGTTTAAACTTGAGAAACGTTCTGTATTCGTAAAGCATTATCTTTGCAGTCCTATTGTGAAGGTTCCGTGATAACGACAGGCCACAGTTGTGGGTTCCAGTGGTGCAGCTGGACTGCAGAAGCCCTGCCCTGGCGCTGTATGACAGGGCATCTGTAAAAGGGCACGCCAGAACATTGCTAGTCCCTCAAGTTTATTCTGCTGCCAACTTGTATGCCAAGGAGAGAAAAAAGCCCTCCAAGCTGACAGTATCCAGGGAGGGAGGTGGAAGGCATACAGTATCTCGATAGTGCAGCTGGCTTGAGAGAATCATATCAGCGTGCCTCCAGGGCAAACAAATTCAGCTGCAGGAAACGTGGGTTTTTTGTAGACGTGTGCACATTTCCTTTATTTTGATTTCCTCCGAATCCACGATTCTTTTTTCCCATGCTGTAGAAACCTACAGATGGCTGTAACGTGTGTATTGTTATTTGATAGAAACCAAGATACCACCAGGGATATGTGGAATATCAATTAGAGGTCTTCTTCACTCGGAACACAAACGGTTTTGCCCCTGTGTGGCTCCAGGCAGTACAGAAACACAGACTGAATTGCCTCTTTCGGGCAGTATATGATGCTCTTTACACAGTCTTGTCGGTTTTACATAAATGTTTTTGCCGTGCGATCAATATAACACACAGTTTGAACCAGGCAGCAGTTCATGTCATGTTATTGAAGTAATGATTATAAAAAAGAACTATACCGATAGTGCATTGGTATCAATGCACAGCATTGGACTTACATTGTGGAGAAACCAAAGACGTTGCAAATACATGTTTAAATAGCAATTATTAAATAGCAACGTAAGTAAAATACATTGAGCCCAATTTCACACTGTGATGTAATGATAAGGTTTGACAAATAAGATGCTAAAAACACGCTTTCTGTAATTAAACCGGATTCATATTTTCCTTTTACTTCTAAACTTTTTCATATTGCCTTTCCCTTTAACTGGGATCTACAACTTCAGTGACGGAGGATTAATAAAAGAGAAGCCCAGGCTGCTGTATTCAGAAACTTCACTTTGGAAACATGTTACTGCTTGTACTTCCTGGGGTCAAGTGCAGCCCGAAATGGAATAGGGAACCGGCAGTCTGGGTGAAATCATGCTCTTGCCTCTTTAAGAGCACTTCAGAGAGGTCTTGTTTGATCAGACAATGACATGTGTTTGCTCTGTCTTTTTTTAATGAGAGTTTGCTGTTTTTCCTTGCAGCGGGATGCAAAGGGACATTACCTGTTTGACCTCATCTGCCATCACCTAAACCTGTTAGAGAAGGATTACTTTGGAATCAGATTTGTGGATCCTGACAAGCAGAGGGTAGGTTCTCAAGAGAAATGCACAACCCATCAACACGGACTCGCATGAGGGGGGTCTTCTGTTAAAAACCTAGTAGCTGGAACTGCTTCACGGTTTTAAGTCTTATTTACAGTAGGCCTATTACAGTTGCTGGTACTTGCTGGGTTAACCTTACGTAGCAAGCAGTGAAAATCAAACAGCAAAAATAATCAAAATCAGTGAAAACCCAACTTTGGTCTTATGAAGGTCATTGCAGGTCACTGCAGGGCATTGTTGACCTACCCAGCTGGAGTGTCCAGTATTCTATTCGAAGCATCAGTTTATTCTACTAGTACTATTAGTATTATTAGATGTTGTTGTTTTAGAAGTAGGTATCTATGGGGATCTTGTTAAGTAACCTTGACTTTGATCTCCTCTCCAACATAGCTGGCGACTGATTATTTTTTTTTCCCACATTACCCAGCTTGCTTCAAAATGCTAAAACATACTGTGATAAAGTTACCAACATGGTAACACTGTAGCTATGTAGCCCTACAATGCAGACTCATCACATTGCCATTAAAGATGCTTTGGTAAGTCTAAACCTTTGAAATTTGCTTTCATCCCCTGAAAGGCAAAGTCCTTCACTTCTGTGCATCCGTGAACAAAGAAGGAACCAGACAAGCTGCAATGCTGGCACTGCGAGACAGCGAGGTTCAGCAGAAAAGCACATTCATTCTCATCAAAAGCAGGCGTGATTCAGTTGCGACAAGCGGCCGGCCTCAAATGTAGAGCCATGGGTAGGGTCAGCGAGAAGGGAAATTGCTTTAGCCGGCATGATAAGAGATGCAGACCGCAACTCGTCTGATAAGGCCCACAGGTTTTCCTTCTGGAGAAATGGCTTTTTAATCTTTCAGTTTCTCTGCAACGAACTTCTTCATAACTTCATGTGGGAAAAGAATGCCAGCAGAATTGTAATCACTCCACGCTGGAGCACTCGAGTCGTAGCCTGGCACAGTGGTTTTGACATGTTAATCAGGTACAAGGCAACAAAACTTTAAAAAAACAAACCATGGAGTTGGTTTAGATTCCAGTTAATAAGAGCATGGTGCAGTTACATGGTGGGAAATACTGCGTTTCCCATGATTTGATTAAGATTTGTTTTTAATAGACCATTGTGTTGTGTTTGTTTAATAGACCTTTTGCAGGTGAAGGTTGATCTTGGGTGGTGGGTTGGAGGCTTGGGCCTGGTTAAACTGGGCTCCACTTAATCCAGCAGTGGACAAACATGTTCCAAACGTGCTCTGCGTTACCTAACTGGACAAATAAACCAAGCAAATGAATGCACCATTTTTTTTTTTTTGGAAGAAATTATGACTATGAATTAAATAATTACAAAACTAGTAAAATGTAACTAAATGATAAACATAATGACTTAGAAATGGGCCAGTTAGTCCCACGGTTTGTGGTACATTTTCTGCAGGGTCCCTTAGACCCTGATGGAGCAGAGATACGTAGGCACACTATACAGTATGTATTTGCGTCCCCACAGCTGAGCAATATGGGAACAGACAGACGAAACGCTTTATATTTATTTTTTAATGGCTGATAACATGTCAGAAAATTACATTTTTACATGTTGTTTTAAAACACTATCTTTGATCCTAGCAGAAACACTCCCAGTGGGGAAAATACTATTAATATAAATACAAGTGTGCCTACAGAAGAAAATAAATAACTAATAAAAACACAGAATTCTGCCCGTTAGTCAGAGATAACAAGACTGCTATAATAAAACATGTGTGTTGTGCATTGCAGTTTGTCTGTGTGGTCTTCACTGTATTATTCATCATGTGCTCCTGAAACTTTGTGTTTGTTGAATGCTAATCTTGTGTGTAAATATTTAAATTAACACTGTTAGCACCCTAACAATAATCCGTCCTTAGTGAAAGTCGGAGCGCCTGTGTTTAATTTCGCTTACAGAGGGTATTTACACACTGCTGTGAAAGCACAAAATAATGTTGACTGTTCAATAGCCAGTCATTGTATATTTAAACACCTGAAATGCTTTTGAATGTGTTTTGTGTGTGAAAAGACTATTTTACTAACCAATTTCAACGACTACATGCAGGTGCAGGGCTGTACAGTTGTTCACTTTGTTGAAATGTTTGATGTGCTTTTGCCTTCATGAATGATGGATGTGTCATGCTGTTACAGACGTTTACTGTACATTTGCAAGAAATGCCTTCAGACTGACTGATCATCTTTGCTTTATCATTGCAGCATTGGTTGGAGTTTACAAAGTCAATTGCCAAACAAATGAAATGTAAGTATCCTTATGAATCAGCGTTTATATGATCAGGTATATTTATACTGGGAGCTTTCGTACAATAACTGCAACGTGAAAACAAAGATCTCAGGATTCTTCTCTGGGCTCGTGAATGAAACAGGAGATTTCTATAGCAGTCTTGTGCATCCACACCACCCTGAGCAGCTGGAGATTTCTATACAGTATAAATCTGCAGCCTTTGGAGAGGTGAAGGGGTTAGATTGGGCTCTGCTGTTTGGTACTATAATAATTCTAGTCAAGCACTTGCTTCCCTACGAAATGCCATCCCAGACTGAGTCCAGAAGGACATGGTCATACACCCACAGTCTTATCTGACATGGACATCAAGACTCACGAGATGTTTCTGAAAAGACTTATCATTGAATGTCAATGGAATATTGATATTTACAAATGCAAACATACTGTATACCTTCGAGGGTAACATTTTAAATAATATTATTGAAAATTGTATAATTATAATTGGAATTTTCGACTGATATTACAGTGGCAATTTCCCCCACTCATCCCTGCTGTTTAAAATAATTCAAACACACATAAAGCTTGTTTTGTGTGTTATTTTAACGCTTGTCAAACTACACAACTTTTTCTCTGGTTGTATTATACAGCTCAGCCACCGTTCACCATGTGTTTCCGAGTCAAGTTCTACCCTCCTGACCCAGCTACTTTGAAAGAAGAAATAACCAGGTAAGACTGGACAGACCCCCTTCATTGCACTAGCCAGCTCAGACTAGGACTGATCACAGGTAACTCTCACCTGGGAAAAGCACGGCCAGGTGGTGTGCAGGTGAGTCATATAGTTAGGGGAGCGCAGGTTCCTCAGTGTGCCAAGTTGTCGATCTTAGCTGAGGGTAAAATAATTGGATTCTCTCAAATTAAAAAAATTCTATTGCATGGACAGATGGAGTTACCGTGGATTTCCACAGTCATCCCCGTTCTGTGTAGGATTCGTTTCTTGTTACTTATGATTATGGTCATGAATGACAAAGCTGAACTGTACTGACAGCTATCAAGAAATTCTACTTGTGCTCACTTGTTTAAGATGATCTTTGTTCTGTTTATGTGTGTATTTGATTCCCTCTCTGTGATGCAGGGTACTGCACATGCCTTTCAGTAGAAATGGAATAGAAAGGAGAGGCACATCTTAAAACTGCACCGTACATGGATGCAGAACTCGTTATAAATTTGACGAATGGGAAAAGGCAACATTGTCCATTTGAAATGTCTTTTCTGCTGCTTGTTCATGGATCTACTTTCAGACCTTTTTTTTAATGCATGTGTTCACTTTCTGAATTATTATTCTGTTCTTGCCCCTTAAACAGTGACTCTGTATCACAGCATTTCTCTGCAGATTTCACATGGTTTCAGGCCAGCAGGCTCTTCATTGTTTACAGACTTGTTTTGGCACGTCTGCGCTGCTTATGACTAGTCACCTGTTTGATTGGTACAAAATTAAATTTATAATACTGCACCAGCCTTAAAGATATGAGACTCGACGTTGCAATGAATAGGATTCTACCAGTGCTTCTTATCTCATTAGCGTTTATTCCACATTTCGCTGGTCCCCAGCCCCAAAACTATTAAATACAATCTGATTGGATATATCTAGGCCTTTCAATAGTATATCATCACACTGTTGTATAAATGTCTTGAAATGAAGAAAGCAAACCGCACCAGAGTGGTGTACAGTACCCTGTGGGTTTATTAATTTGAAAAAAACAACAAGAGGTCACTAAAGAGATAAAAAAAAAAAAAAGTTTTAAATATCTCCCGCTTTCCTCTCCCCTGCTGTGCTCTCCGGGATATAAACTCAATCGATAGCTAGAAAGGTAGAAAGGTCAGCGTAAACCGAAGGATTTTATTAAAGTATACATGATTAGTTTACAGATGCCCCACAGACAGTAGCACAGTTCTGTTACATGCTACTGAATGCTTCTGTTAGTAGAATAGGTTCTTCAGCAAACATTCTATAGTCTAAAGCTGAGGGAACACAAAGCCCCTTTTTCAGGAACAGTGGCTTGAAACCTGGTTCCAGGAGACCAGGAGACCTTATTTGAGGCAACTTTGCTGTATCAAACCCCAAGTCTCCCCTGGTGTGCCATGCAGTGGCCTGAAACCTAGTCTCCTGAAAACAAGTTCCAAGCCACAAAGTGGCTTTGTGTTTCCTCAGCTTAAGACTCCCCATGTTCTCCCTGTGGTCTGTTAGACTGGGGCAGTGTTACTGCTACAAGGATCACTTGCTGTATAGTTGAGTTAATATTAGCAGAGGGGGGCTGATAAGTGAGTGTAATCACTCAAAAATTGTTGGGTCAGCTTGATCCAAAACAAATTTAGAGTGCATTCTGTCCTCGTTATCCACTTTCACAGGGCAGGGCGTCTCCTTGTGACATCATCATATAAAGTGCTGTTACTCACCAGAACTGACAACTGTTTCAAATTTTCTTCTACGTTCGCCTGCTCTTTTAGGCCAGAGAGCTGACACGCACTTCAGTGCTGAAGAATGTAGTCTGAGAGCTGCTGTGAGTGCCACACTGGTATTTAATTACTATTCAGACAGGGAGTCCCTTTTACTGTAGTGTCAAATGAACTCAGTGCATATGGAATGAATAGGATTGAGGGAATAAGAAGGTGAGGGATTGAGTCTCATTTGAGACGGTTAGTGAAACATGAAGAAGAAGGACAGTACAGGTGTATGTGGGAGGGGGGAGGGGGGAGGGGGGAGGGGGGATTCTGTGGGTGGGAGGGCTGCTATGAAGTGGGGAGACACAAGGGGCCTGTTGAGTTGTTTTTGCTGCTTAATTAAAACGTTATTAATTGTAACTTGTCAGAACGGTTTTGTTGTATCCCTTAAAGACGAATGTATTACACTTTTGTAATTGACTGTAATTTAAAGTGTATGTGGAGTTTCCTAACACTAGTCACAGATACTCTAGGATGATGATGATGACTAACCCTGTAGTTTTTCTTGCAAACAGTCCTATTACATTGATTTTCTTTAACTGCATTTGATAGAAGAATGTCACTTGCAGATTGCAGCCCTCAGTATTCACAGCTAACACTTTCCTGCAACAGACTGGCGGTGATGAGCTGATGCATGCTGGGACACACTGTGTGCAGATGAAAGGGCCGGCCTCCGCAGTGTCAGGGAGTTATACCGCACATGACGAACAGTGCAGCATAATGGTCTGAGACAAGACTGACGTCCAAGTAGAATGCCTTTGACAGTTTTTAAACTAAAGGATGAGAAATTCTCTATATTAACATGGGATTGCACATGTCAAAGATCTCCCTTTTGATAAAGTACAGCACCAGCTATACAGCTATACAGAACCACGTTGTGCCGTTTTGCAGCGGAGTTCCTCTCGGGCCGTGAAGGATATCTCACAGGGTTCTCTTATCTCTCAATGCTGCTCTGTAATTAGCTAACAGTGGAACTCCCTGACACCTCAGAGACAGCAAAGCCTGAAACTGACTGTATGTTATTCCATGTGCACAGACATGAGGCAGGAAAGGGCTTCTGCTTGTACAGTTGGACCCAGTTCTAGTATTTAATTTTGGGGAGATTAGTAGCTCAAGCGATGAACAAGCCTTTCTATTTGTTTAGATCTGATTAACGCATCATTGACGCTGCGCGAATTCAACACAAATAAATATTGCTCCGAACATTCCCCCGGCTATTGCATGAATTGATCATTTCCCCAAGCGCTTTTTCCCCGGAAAATGTTAATTGAATTGGGCCCTTTGCGTGCATACTAGCAGGGAAACATAATGGAGTGGGGGGGGGGGGGGGGTCCAAATGAACTGTTTCAAGGTTACCTCACTGCTCTGTCCTGTATGTGCAGAACATGTTTTCAATACAACCTTCATTTTTAACTGCAGTCTGACACAATAATCTTTTTTTTTTTTTTTTTTTTTTTTTTTTTTAGTACATTTGAAAACTGCATTTTGTTTTCTGTAAGGCGATTTAATCTGATGACTATCGCACTGTACGATTTCACAGGGATGAGTGGGGGGAGCATTTTAGCAACATTATTATATCTATTGATTTGTAAATGCTACACTTTGGTGGTGCAGCTACAGTACACCACAATCCTGGAAGCAGTATGTCTTACACACTTAGTAAATGAGAGAGCAGTTTGTGTTGTACGAGTCAAACACACACAGATCATTTAATGTATGCTGGTCACAGGCTTGCGACATCGGATCATTAATGCACAAACCTGAGACGTAATAAGAAATGAGTCACTGTGTTTCGGCAGGCATGCATAACACTCCTGCCTTTAGCTTGTAGGTTACACTGAGCAACAACAGTGATTTATTAGACATTATCCACGGCTTTCTGCCATGCATGCTATAGTGAGGCTCCAGAACAATAATCTGATGCAGGATTCTGCACAGACAGTACAACACCAGAGACACTTCTCCCACTGCATTTTTTTATTTTTTTATTGAAATACTGTTCTATACATACTGTGCTACAATCCATTACAAGCAAGATTTCTCTTTTGTTTCTCTTGTGTAGATATTTAGTCTTCCTGCAGATCAAGCGAGATTTATACCACGGTCGCCTGCTGTGCAAGACTTCCGATGCTGCGATGCTAGCCGCCCATATCCTGCAAGGTAATTGGTTTGAACCATTCATACTGAGTGCTTATTACATTACTTCACCTGCAACAGGTCATACCTGTTAAAGAAGCCTCCATGATATAGGTAAACAGGGTAGGCACACGTGATGCTGAAGAGAAAAGAAGAAAGATAGCACCATGTGAGGCAGCCATCTGAAATGAAGAAGGACAGAGCGATGTGAGGCAGTTTGTTTACTTGTTTGCGAGTGATTGGTCTTTGCTCCAAGCTTCTTGAGGTGTGCTGGCAATTATTTCCTCCAGTGAAGCGATTAACCAGCAGATCTTTAATTTAGCAGAGCCTCCTGAATCGGAGGCAGGCAGCCTGGGGGCTGAATCAGTCCTGACATCATTATTTCAGCCAACCTTATCATCTTTAAGAAGCTCTTTCAGGAGGACATCCTCGCACGGAATACTACTTTGTGTAGATGGGACGGTTTGCATACATTTACAAGTCTACAATAGAACCAACTTCGTCCAAACTCTTTATATCAACCTGCCTCTCGTCTGCAATGCAGCTCTGTCCCGAGTGCATAGGAAAGAAAGTCACAGCTCTGTAGATTCTGATAAGCGCCTGTTTATCCAAATGCCTGCTTCTACTGTTTGTCTGTATGTATGTAAATTGAGTGCAGATGAAATAGGTTGTACTGTACCTAACCCCCTAGCTGCAGATGCATAAGCCCTGTGTTTTGAAGCTATTGGCATCTACTTAAAAATGTTCTCTGTTCCAGCTGAAATCGGGGACTATGACCCTGGGAAGCACCCTGAGGGCTACAGCTCTAAGTTCCAGTTCTTCCCCAAACACTCTGAGAAGCTGGAGAGGAGGATCACGGAGGTTCATAAAACAGAACTGAGGTAACGCTTTGGGTTCTGTTTTGTTCCCCGGGGGACAGGCACACAGGGTAGATCCCTGAGGCCTGTCTTTGCATTGATTTCGTCTGGCCTGATGAAGGAGTGTGATCCAGAGGAGCTGTGGTCTGGATAGATTCCATGCTTCCACTCACTGTGACATCTCTCTTGAAACCCGGGTAGCACCAGCTCATGATTTATGAATCGTTGCCATAGCAGGTGCGTCTCGGTGCTGCGGCTGTAGCCAGGGTCTGCTGCAGCAGTCACAGACAGTGTTAGATATATAATGTATCTGAGTTCCATATTTCTAGTCCTGGATTATTAACCCAGCTACCTGTCGATGTAATAAACTCCAAAAAAAGAAAAAGAAAAAAGCAACCAATCATAAAAATGAATTTGCCCTTCGAATTCAGTTTCCTCCTTAAGGGTTATTGCAATGTGCGAGTGATGTATTAGAGCAGCAGCTGTTCAGTCTGTAAGAAACATCTGAATGCATGTGTGGGTGTTGGGGTTTACATACTCAAGGGGTTGCTTTGAGTTGTGCAATACATTCTATAGCATTGGAGAATTCATGCAGATGTTGTTCACTTCTTACCTTAGTTGTGGTTGTTCCAGAGAAGCAGTCAGAACTACCAAGAGTTGTATCATGGAGATAAAACCCACTGGGGGATCCAGGAGACAAAGGGTTAAGAGCTAATGCAAAGAGTCACTTCAGAAAGGTTGCCTGCAAACCACAGGTGGCCTCATGTGAAGGGCAGCTGAGCCGCAGGGCTCTACACAGCTCCCAGAACAACACTCCTTGCCAGTAAAAAAGCATAATCTTAGTCAAAACATGATTCTCTGGATAGATTTTTGTACCTGTTGCAATGCTTAATCCTACAGTGTGTTTTAGACAGCTGCAAATTTACAACCTTGCAAGTTTCAGAGGGGTCCAGGATTAATATCCAGATGCACAGTCTGTGGTTTGCTGGAGGACACTGCAAAATACAACCCCTCATTCCCTGCATTACAAAATATTCATTTAGAAATGTGTGCATGCTGCTTTTAATGTTACACAGATTGATATCCTGCCTGATTGGATGAGAGATCCTAGGATTGAAGCCTATTCTTATACAGTGTATAAGAATTGATAAATAAAACATACCACAGAATACTGTGAATAATGAAACAGGCTTGTAGCCGTGATGCATGCTGACTGCAAAGTACTTCTGAAAAGTCATATTTTAGGATTGTTCTGTTTCATTAGCAAAGCCCAGAGAATAATATTGAACTGTAGAGTAATGAGACAGTATTGAGGGCTTTGTATAATGTAAGATACATTGTAAGACATGTTTGAGTCATTGGTAGAAATGTTTTTTCTAGCTTTTTTTTCTTGTCTATTGCTGAATATCTTCTTGTTGAGTTCAAGGGTATTCTGATGGGGGACTTCTTTGTGCTTAAGGTAATCTGTAGAGGCAATACATCGCCTGCACAGCTTTGTGGTTTGTCTGAAAAATCAAGTGCAATCTCACTGTGGGTATTCTGCAGAGCTGCAACATCAAGTGATTCCCACTCCAGATAATACAGCTGATTGGGGGGAATCTTCCTTACCTCCTCCTTCAATCAGTGAGCAAGACCCCACCATTTACATGTCACCTCCAGCTCCAGCAATAAACACAATACCAGTGCTCATTAAAATGCACAGCACACTGATTCGCATGATAAGCACAACCATTGTCTGTATGTATCCGTCAGTGGTTAATGGCTGAGGGGCTGATCATACTCACACTTTTGCTAAATCATGAAGAATACCTCATTAAGAAAAATACTAAATTTGCAAGCCTGTAAAACTTGATTGCTGCAGACTGATGCTTCTACTTTAAAAATGTTTTAATAAAAATCACACACACCATGACGAAGTTGCTCGTTCCGTTCAGCTCTTTTAAAACAACACAAGGGTTAATCCAATATAGGAATATACTGTGCATTTACTATTGGGTTTCTCTTGAAAGGGTTAATCCACTGAGACACCTACAATGGCCCTAAACGCGTCACAGAATGCCACTGACATATCTCGAGTCCTGCACTTGTCTCCTCACTGCAGAAGCCCCACAGGACTGAAGGTCAAAAGCTTTTCTTTGTATTTAGCTTTACATTTTAAAGTTGTTTACTTGTCTCCCCTGTATTCAGTGCGTCATGCTTTATCGCCCTCTTCAGTTTGAACATGTGAACTGCAAGCCTGTATCTCTTACTGTCTGCCGTCCGTTAAGTCTTTATTCACAGTCAGGCATATGTTATCAAGTAGTGTTTCAGTTGTTTTTAATGATGAATGAAAGCAGTATTGGACCGGGGAGCGAGACTTGATTAATAATGTTGATTAATACCGGCAGTGATGAGCGCAATATTGTCAAACTCCTGACAGCACAGTTCGATAGCTGGCGTGTTGCTCTGCAGTTCAGCAGGATGCCAAGGTGAAGAGTGTGAGACTAGCACATTTGCAGCATGCTGATCTGTCACTGTATGGCGCAGCCGGGCTCATAGTGCTTTAGTGCTACAGTTTGGGTTATGTAAGATGTAATTAGTTGCGTAATGCATTTCAACAAAGATATTAACATTTGAAGAATCTACAACATGCATTTCAGAACTTTAATGCATGCAATTAGTAATGCTTAATAAGGTACGTTAAAGTGATCTTTTTAAATGGAAGTAAAGCCACCTTCCAGGAATACTAAAATACATATTTCCACAAAAAACCTTCTCCCTGTGTTGTCTGTGTAAAAAAAAAAAAAAAAAACTTCTGTTACTGAAGATTGTACTATTCGTGATAAGAATGGAAAAAAGTTCCAAGTTAAAAGCTTGGTCTCTTTGAAGCTAGTAAACCCTGACGCAGGTCCACTGCACGCACAACTAGCTGCGGTGCACAAGCTTGAACTTTGTTCTCTGTAGTTTATTGGCCAGGTCCTACATGCTCTACTGCCCTCATGTGTTTAGTTCTTGGTAACTGCAGGATTATTGTCTTCACAGTCCTTGCCAATGATAATATTTTATTCACTCTATCTCCATTATGGTACTCCAGGTTTTAATAATGCACAGCATGAGACTGGGCAAGCATTCAATAATCCCAGTAATTGAACCTATAAAACACAGGCAATAAACCAAATATCAGTCAAATGGGTATCGCCACTATGGATCAAAACAACATGCTGTCAGTCTAGTTCCTGTCACAGCTTTTATGCCCTCCAACCTTCCACTGGGGGGAGGGGGGGCTTTTGGCTGCTGCGCCCCGAGGCAGTGTATGAGGGATTCAGAACCGTGCCTGTATTGAAACCTGTGTTATTTAATTTCTAAGTAGAATTTGATGCCTGCAAAGCACTTTGAGACAGCCTTGGTGGTGAAAGGCTCTATCTAAATAACAAGTTTCATGTATTTCTTTATATTTCTCTTTAAGCGGACAGACGCCTGATGCATCGGAGTTCAACTTCCTCCAGAAAGCCCAGATGCTGGAGACGTACGGCGTGGATCCCCATCCCTGTAAGGTAGCGAACTGATAATAATGTGCATTCGCTGTCTCTTAACCCATTCAAACTGCTTTCCATGCATGTGCATGCACTCAGATTGCAAGAGATATGTGGCTGTAATTCCTTTCACCAGAAGAACAGCGTAGGTGCAGTAAGAACTGTGAGATATGGAAAACCATATTCAAAAACTATAGTTAATGCACAGTGCAACCATGGGAAACCTGCAGAAGTGCTGTGGTAAAAAAAAAAGGTTCTTGTGTCTTTCTTCCTTTGTTTTCCAGGACGTGTCGGGAAATCCAGCCTTCCTGGCCTTCACTCCTTTTGGATTTGCAGTGTTGCAGGGAAACAGAAGGATCCATTTTCTAAAGTGGTGAGTGCAGCTCCGTGAGGACATTGCAATAGCGCCACCGCGGTGAAAACAAAGCAAAGTATAAAATGGTAAAGCATGGTAAATACATTGCACTGGTACAGACAGGTGGACCCATTGCATTTCAGCAAGGATATTAACATTACATCTACAACATGAGTGGCATACCTTTAATGCATGCAGTTAGTAATGCTTAAGTTAAAGTGATCTTTTTTAAATGGAAGTCACCTTCCAGGAATACTAAAAGAAACATTTCAACAAAAACCTTCTCCCTGTGTTGTCTGTATAAATAGCCATGCCTGATATACTTCCATCACTGAAGACTGTATTATTTGACCACGCTCTGACCTCAGATTCTACAGTGGTTCTGCAGCGTGTCATTATTTGACCACGCTCTGACCTCAGATTCTACAGTGGTTCTGCAGCGTGTCATTATTTGACCACGCTCTGACCTCAGATTCTACAGTGGTTCTGCAGCATGTCATTATTTGACCATGCCCTGACCTCAGATTCTACAGTGGTTCTGCAGCGTGTCATTATTTGACCATGCCCTGACCTCAGATTCTACAGTGGTTCTGCAGCGTGTCATTATTTGACCACGCTCTGACCTCAGATTCTACAGTGGTTCTGCAGCGTGTCATTATTTGACCACGCTCTGACCTCAGATTCTACAGTGGTTCTGCAGCGTGTCACAATGCTTCTTTCTTGTCTACTGTCACGCAGCTCATTACTCTTCTAGGATGCTGTACTGTTTGGTACATGGAGTTCATTAGAGAGTGGTCTGATTCATCAAAAGGTGGAGTTAAATTGAATTCCCATCACCGCAGGGGAATTCAATATAGTAATAACAATGAACTGATGCCTCACAGTTATTTCAGCCCCTATGGTTTTTTTTTTTTTTTTCAATCATTGAATCTTTTTTGTGTGTAGGAACGAAGTGACGAAGCTGAAGTTTGAAGGGAAGACATTCCATATATATGCAAATCAGAGGGAGGTAAGCAATACACATTCAAAAGCCTTTCTGTTTATTAAAGCACCGAGATAAAAAATAAAAAAAAGAATCAATTACCATTTGAACTCTGGTGCTCACGCAGCGCGTCTGAAAAAGAACCACAGGAACACATTCTCTGATTCGTTTTTTAGTAGACTTTTCAAGTTTGTAATTTTGATTTAGATTTTTTTTTTTTTTTAATTCTTCTCCCAGGACAAAAAGATCATTTTAACTTACTTTGCACCGACACCTGAAGCCTGCAAGCACCTCTGGAAATGCGGCGTGGAAAACCAGGCCTTCTACAAGTAAGTAAAGCAATCTAGAAGGTGAATTATATTGGACTGGCCCTCCTTCTGCCATCAGTAGGCATGGCATCACAGTGAACGCTCTGTTCTGTTCGCCTTGATAAGTCACACTGACTGACTCATGAGATGGAAACTGAGAGCGATTTGGGATCTAGCGGAAACATCATACACCACAGGAAGAGGGTTTAATGTGCGGATCCAGCATCTGTAATTAGGGAACTGCATCATTTAATGAAACTACTTGGGCTTCAGCAGCTGCAGCTCATCTTAAATAAGGAAGCAGAACCTATAGATTTACATACCAGCCAACATATACTCAACTGTAACCCTGCTGTAGCAATGGCGTGCTGCAGCGGGGGGGGTTGTGTTGGAGTTTGGAGCCGTTTGAATCCTGCTCCGCAGCTCACTGCTTGATAAGTCACCTCTGTGCTTGTCCCCAGGCTGTGTGTGGGGGTGGTTAGCTCTCTTCACAGTGATGGGGTGAGTGGAGCCGGAAGGCACCTTGATCACTTCTGCCCCTCTTGCCCCTTGCCTCTCCCATTGCCCTGGAGCTGACGTTGACACTAATGACTGCCTCCATTGAGCCCATGGGATGCACTGGTCCCCCTCTCAGCTGTTCACCTCTCCCCTAATACTGTCCTTTAAATCCATTCTGACAACACGCGGATATTTCAGCATAAGCATACAGTAACAGATGATTAGGTTTAACATAATGCTCAACAGCCCATTGCTCACTCGCTGCTTTTAAGAGTTTATGGCAGTCTACTGTGGTAAAAACAGCGTAAAGGCATGGTGAAGCACATGGCAAGCAAGGTAAAGAATGGAAAAGTGGGGTACAACCAGAATAAAGCTTGGTTAAAATACATTGCATATGCTGATTCATCCCATAGGACAGAAGTCTGCTTTCTGATGAAGTCCAGTACAATGACAATAAATCAAAGGAATAACTGGATTTATTTAAACCAAATGGGACTTTGAGACATTTAATGTTTCTGCAGAATCTCACATCATCATTAAAAATGCAGGGCTGTGGTGCATAGCGGAGAGATATGCATGAGCAAGTATATAACGACAGAACAGTTTGTACAGAAGGCAGACACCTCTTCATTACTGACGCCACTACAGAGCAGGGGAGTTTCCATGCTGGCTTCTCTTCCGATCATCACACCAGAACTGTAAACGCACAAGGGATTTGAGTTAGTGTAGTGAACGCATTTAGACCCACACTGTTGAACAAGCACACAATATTTACCTTCCAGACCGCTAAATGATGACAAATGACTTGTAGAATAATGAATTGTTAATGGGTTCTTATCATCTCTACCTGCATAAGCCAGAAAGGATCCTGAATAATGCAGAAGGTTCATTTTCTCCAAGAACATTTTTTTTTAGACACTGCTGACAGAATTCATCGTTCCCGTCCCTGCGTCAGGGTAATAAAACAGGACAGGACACTGCAGTCTTTCACAGAGAGAGATACTCAAGAGGCCAGAATTCTTCTTTTGAGACATTGTCACTGTTCTGTTATAGAAAGGAGCGTTTGTTATATTACCTTGACTCACTGTGCTGTTCAGATGCGCTGTGCATATGTCTTTATATATTGTTTTAAACAGACCAGAAAGTATTTAAATATAACAGGTAATTCATACTTATGTCTTTTGCTGTTATGTGTGTTTTTATAGCTGACATTACACGGCTATAAAGGGTTTAAGTAGATTTGAAATACAGGAGAGTGGAAAGCTGCAGTCTCCTCTTGGTCTGTTCTGTGCTAGATTGAATGCAATGTTATGCTGAAATAAATGTATTTGTTTTCTCTGACCCTTTACTAAAAAGAAAAAAAAAATCGATGACACAAATCTATGACGACTGCTTCGACGGGAAGTCTTTATCTGCCCAGAGCAAATGCTGGTGCTGCCTCCCCTGCTCTACCTGTGGCTTCCGACACTCTTCTTTCTCCTAGCAGTATGCAATCACATTTCAAAACCTGCAGTACTTCATTCGAACATCTCAGCGCAGAAACCCGGTGCATATTTAGAGTTCCTCTTACTTTGATCCAGTGCTCACCCAGCTCACTGTGTGACTGGGCACTCTGATGCTCTACGTGATTCCCATGTTTAGTAAAGAGCCGTGCAGGAGCATCATCGGACTCCCTCTACCAGGATTATCCACCTGCTTTATTTGCACGATGTTTACACAATGTCCTGTCTGTCCCCTTGCCGCAGGCTGGAGAAGTCAAGTCAGGTGCGCACGGTGTCCAGCAGTAACCTGTTCTTTAAGGGAAGTCGGTTCCGATTCAGGTAAATAATTACAGTAAGTAGAGGTCATTGAAAATATTTTCCAGTAAATAAGAGGTGTTTTACATTAAGAGTGATGACCTCATCAGTGTTAACTTACGCATTCTGCTCTGCGCTGAGCTCGGAGGAACAGTTGAGTTATGATCAGATTGCTTCATGGTATTTTGCCAGCAGTTATCTTGGTGTATTTATACAGGCTGGAGCAGTGGTGCCATCTCTCCGTTCTAATAAAGAGCTGCCATATTTATTAAGATCAACTTATTTTGTAACTGAACTCTGTCACTGCCCAGAACTAATCTAGAGGTTTGAAAAAAAAGACATGGTGTCTATTGAAGAATACACTAATGAGACTCACAGACACTGTTAAAGATGTCGGTTTCCTCAAGTCCTCTTCTTACAGTGATTTACACAGCGGTGGAATTTGAACAGGCTGCTGTAACATCGTATCTCATGGATAATTGCCCATGGGCACTGTAGCAGACTCGAATGTTGCTGGGATCCATGTGGTGACTGCTGTGAGAAGAAGCTTGGTTTGGTTTTGAAGATTTCTCATGTTGATTTGATTGAGACACAGAGCACGGCCCGCACTGTGTATTGTGATGCTATAAATGTGTGCTTATAAGCTGTTGCTTTTTTTACATTTTTCTAGCGGCAGAGTTGCAAAAGAAGTGATGGAGCAAAGTGCAAAAATCAAACGAGAGCCTCCTGAAATACACAGGTGTCAAGAATTATTATTATTATTATTATTATTATTATTATTATTATTATTATTATTCCAGTGTGTAATCCTGGCTGCATCTTGTAAAGCGCTTTGTGATGGTGGTCCACTATGAAAGGCGCTATATAAAATAAAGATTGATTTGATCGATTGATTGGTCGGTCGGTTGGTTGATTGATTGATTGATTGGTTGATTGAGTGATTTATTGATTGCTTGCTTGATCGGTTGATTGTTGATTGATTTGATTGATTGATTGATTGGTTGGTTGGTTGATTGATTGCATGTCTCCTGTTTTCTTTCCCAGGGCAGGGCTGGTGCCCAGTCGGAGCTGCCCCTCTATCACTCACGGGCCTCGGCTCAGCAGCGTCCCCCGAACTCGCAGGAGAGCTGTGCACATCTCAATCATGGAAGGTAAAAGCCTTAATGTACCACTTTCAGCAGAGGCTTGCAAAACCTTACTAAAGATATTTCATCCAGTATATTGAGCTTATTGCACATACTGGTCCCAATGGATAACCCGGCAGTAGATTTCGACTCAGCTGCAGGTTTGTAGTGATGTGAGATCGAGGCAGTCGTATCTAAGCATGTGCGTACGGCTTGTTAAACTTTAGAGTTTTACACTGAGCATCTAGAAAACACGCATTTCCAATTGTGATGGAACTCGAAACTCTTTCGTTATTGAGACTCTAGAGATATTTGGAGGAAGCTGTCTGTCTGTCCATCTGTCCCTCTCACACTTGTAGTTGTTGTAAGGGCCTGGCTTCTCACACAGCCCTATTAAAGACAAGCCCTGCTTGAAGCTGAGCGATTTGAACACACCTGTGCATACTGTGGAGGGGCAGTGTGATCTTCTGTTTCATGTCACAGATGGTTCTGGTGTTGTATTGACAGCGTGCTGTTGGGGGGGGGATGTTTCTAACATTCCTGTTGTTGTTACTGTGCTTTGGTTTCTGTTTGGCAACATCAACACTGACGTGCACTGATAGGGGGGCAAAGTGTTCCTTTTCCATGAGCTCGTCTTGGAATCTGAACAGATAGGATGATGACCTCACTGTAAAGCTCAGCAGATCCCCCCCTCCCAGGTGTGAAACACGACTCTCTGGCTGGCTGACTGGAATCCTTCCCATGTGCCTGTGTCACTCAGAACTCTCTATTTCTGGAGACACAGAGGATGATCTGCCAAAGTCATTGTGTGTTAAAGTGAGGGATGGGCCAGTAGGAAAAAAAAAATATCACTAACTGCCTACTCGCACTGCACTAGCATCAGAGATGCCTGCTCTCACTGCACTGTCATCAGTAGAAGTGACTTCATGTTTTCTTAGTTTATTAGTGGCTTTGCACTCTTCTGCTTGAAAGTGAATGGCCAAGGTGCCGTTTGTAAGACAAGAATTGTCAACCTCTACAAAAAACTATACTATAAAGGAATTACATGCAATCAATTTTCTTAGAAAAGGAACACATCTAAATTTCATAAGCATTTTAAGATTTGCAGTTTTTCCAGCTTTAGCAGTTTATACTGGTGGTCTTTACTGAGTTTAACTGCATTGACGTTGGAGCAAGACTAAATAGGGAGAAACTAAATAAACTATAAAGTAACTAAACCTATAGTTGTCTGGGATTGACTTTCCCCCCCAAAAAATACTAATTTGATCTGTTAACTCCAGAGGCTTTGTGTCACAGTTACGTTTACAAAAAAAACCAAAAGATTATAAAGGAAAGATGCAATTCCCTTCATGCATTCTTTTAATTTAAAGTAGCAATTGACAAAGTTCATGTTCTGTAGCGACCAGGCTCAGCTTTACTTATCAAACTGTAAGGCAAGCAGTGTTCCTGTTGTTGGGATCAGTTTAGTTTTAGTTTCGCTGAAGAATACCCTGCAGACCATCGCTGTGTGTGTGGGTGTGTTGCGCCTCTGCCCGGGTATTAATAGCACTCTGTAAATAGCATCAGCAGTGACAGGATCAGGGTCGCATATCCACCCTGGCCATCTATGTAAGGCTAAGAAAGGCCACAGAGCACACTGTGCATTCCTGTCAGAGATAATTCTGCTCATGTAGTCCAGCGAGCTGCTTCTGCTGTGTGAGCAAAGGGAACAGGGAATAAAGGGGCTGTTGCTGATAGCCACCATGGTGAAGTGCCTGATCAAGATCAAAACCAAGGTTAACGTTCATCTCCGGATGATCAACCACTGCTACCGGGACGTGAAGGTGCGTGTGCTGAGCCTCGGACCCCGCATCCTGGGCAAGGCTCTGGGGGCCCTGCCGCTCTTTCCAGCGCTCACCAATTTCAGCCATGCAGAGCAGCCAGCGAGCCTGCAGCAGAGCTACCGGCAGAGCTCTGAAGAGCCGAGCTGCTCTGCAGGGCCCTCCACAGGTAATTCAGTGACAGGACTTCACTCACCAGAATACTCCTTCCCCTCATCAGCACTGCATTGTAAATGCGACAGAGACTCTGAGCCTGCTCCTGCTTGCTTTAAGGTGGTGGTGACAGCGTTACTGTCTTGCAGATTATGGGTGACAGCGTTACTGTCTTGCAGGTTATGCTCGGAGCTTTGTTTTTGTAATTGTGGAGTTTGTTTCTTTTAGACTAACTTCCAATGTGTTTTACTGGATAGTGACTGCAGGCAGCTAAGAGGACTGGTGAAAGGTGTGTTAATGTTAGCAGCGCATGTGTTGGGTATTGACAGTCACTGCACCTGTTCTCCCACCTCTACCCCTATTATCTGCACAGAACTTCTTTTAATTATCTCAGTGGTGTCGGAACTGTGGGGTGTTATTCAGCAGCCGGAATACAGAATACTGCGTGATCCCTGTGGAGCATCCAATACATTATACCTGCCTCTAGTATCCATCATGCAACTGTCAGTGTCATCTAACAGTAAAAAAAAAAAAAACCTTGTGGAATACAGAACCCCCTGAGTCAGGATGTCGCTGTGTTCCTGCATAGTTGTGTTTTCCTTTTATAGATTTTGAATTTATTTATTTGTTTTGTTTGATGCCACGCTGTCACGAGTTGCGATATAAATTGAATCTCCAGAGAACAGTGTCATTGATATGTTCTGCCTGCTCAGAAAAGAAATGTACCATCTCAGCACAAATCTATTAGCTTCCCTGCATCACGGCTTTCTGTAGTGAAATACCGGGATTCAGATACAGCAGTCTGAAGTGGCAAGAGCTGTCTCGCTAAATCAGACCATTCGAGAGCATAAAAATAATAAGCAGAAGGTACAGTCCGCTATTCAATGGCAAATAGTATCTCACAACAGGAAAATCTATTATTATACAGACACTGGAGGGAGGCCAGGGGTAATCTTTGAAAAGAAGTGTGAATTCCAAGGGCATCTGATTATAGAGGGAACACATGGTGCTGTCTGCTACAACTACTGCAGTATATAAGGAAGCAGGATCTTATATGGACTCCAGTCTGTATGTTAGTCAGTTACTTCCAGACATATCTCTTCTTATCGTTTTTGTGATTACCTATGACAGTGTACTCAAATAAAAAATACTATTGTACTTCCCAAAAAATGCTACAGTTTCCCATAAAGTATTATAGTATTTTCTTAAGTCAGGTAATTCTGCAGTGTAATGCAGTATTTCAGACACTGTGCATCTTATAATGCAGCTGCACTTCACAATTGCAGTGTTAAAGGTATTGCAGTACAGACAGTATTAAAAATTCACACTCTTGGCAGAAGAAGAAACCTACGTAGACTAAAATGCTTTGGAATAAGACAGAATTATGTTCCTGCAGAGAAAAAACAATGCATTTTATAAGTAATTATATTATGGTTGCAAATGTTAAGATGCAGTTTAAGATCCTTGACACCAATAGACAGAGGAAACACACTAAAACGCAGTGGGTGGTTTATAATGGACAACGGGCACGAATCTCTTATGCAATGCATACCTGAAGGGCATACCCTACTAGATAATTGACTGCTGTGCTAGTTAACCATCACAACTGAGTTAATTCCCACTGCTGAGGGCTCTATTGCTATTATGATGTGAGGTCAAGACTATCAGCTTATCAGTTTCCAACACTGCTTACTCCCCTCCCTTCTCTGTGTGACCCGGCAGGTCTGGAATCGCTGCGTGACAGCGCCCACTCCACCCCGGTGCGCTCGGCTTCGCACGGAGACTCCTTCATGCCCCGCTCCCGGAGCCTCATGACGGACAGCAGCGAAGGGGCGGCTATCATCTCAGACGAGGTCTACAGCCCCTCGGACAGCGTGCTCCCCACGCCCGTGGCCGAACACAGCCTAGAGCTGGCCATCTCGCGGCAGATCAACGGTGCCCCCTGCAGCATTGAGGAGGAGAAGGAGTCCGAGGCCGGCACCCCCATAGTCAGGGAGGCGGTCGAGTTCGGGCCCGATGGCAAAGCCCTGAGCTCGGATAGTGCTGGCGGGGCAGGGCCGGGGTCTGCGTGCGAGGTGGAACAGGTGAATACGTTTGTTTTAAGTGTCCTCCGTTTACTCCTTGTGACCATTGGACTCCTCTTTGTCTTGCTCCTTCTCCTCATCGTTCTTACCGAGTCTGACCTTGACGTTGCATTTTTACGTGATATTCGGCAGACCCCTGAGTTTGAGCAGTTCCATTACGAATACTTTTGTCCCCTCAGGCGATGGTTTGCCTGCAGGTTCCGCGCCCTGGCCGGCCTGCTCATTGACACGTGAAGCAGGGCTCGGGGTTAAAGCAGCTGCCCCCGATCGGGAATCAAGAAGATAACACACTGCTGCCTGTTTCCACCACAGCGCGATGGAGCGCGGCACCATCGGAACATGAATCCAGCTTCTTTCATGATGCAACAAAGCCAACTCGCCATGGAAGAGTCCAGGACAGATTCCACAAAAAAAAAAAAAAAAAGGTTTTGTTTTTTTATTTTTAAAAGAGGAAAAAAATGGATTGACCGATTTTTCCAAATTTCAGGTCATTTCAGGAATTAATTTTTCAAAATGGTGCACAGTTCCTTTTGAAAGCATTGTTATTTTTCGGAAAAAAAAAAAGATGCCTTCTTTATTTTCTATTTATTCATTTTGATTGAAAATGTGATTTACTTTTACAACATGTTAAGCATACAAAACAGAGCCAGAGATGCTTATATATTTCAAGTGTGTTGTGACTGTGTGGTTTGAGCAGCAATGGAAAAAATGAGGTTTAAAATTGAAAGAAAAAAAATCATGTTTTATTTTCAGCGGAGTGAGGAACTCCCATTTTAAAGTGATTCTGTGGATTTTTTTGGGGGCTTTGAAGGAGCGACCGGATTTCAGGTTACAAGCTACTAACACCAACATGATTTCTTTCAGGTGTTTTTCAAGGTTGCAATGAAGTTATGATCCATTGAACACAATATTGAAGGATGCAGGAGACTGCAGCGTGGGGTGGGGTGTCTACACCCACTGAAACGCTGGGCTGTGGTACTGAGCTTAATATGTTCATTTAGAATCGCCGTATATAATACCATGTGTTTAATGAATGAATCAATTACAACAGCAGGGTAGTGGTGTTAGCTTGTTAGAGGAGGGAGGGGGCGATAGATGTTTTAAACTGGTCCTCTATTCACTGGCTTTTAACTGTGAGGTTAAACTTTACTTTCATAGAATTCAATTATGTGTAGGCAGTAGCAAGCTATGTAGTAGAACTCAGATTAAAAATAAATTAATAATAATAATAATAATAATAATAATAATAATAATAATTAGATAAAATGGTGTACTGTTGTGTGATCTAGCAATGTCAGTAACTGGTAGAAAAGTGGTGACGGTCAATCCCTTACGAACACTCACTGGCATATTTAGATCCAGTTTAGCTTGTCATGCAGTATAACAGAGCTATGAAAAAAAAATCAAACCTTCAGTTTAGTGCATTGTTTAAAAAGATGTTAAACACAAGTGGGCAGTGAATAAAATACAGTACAGTGGTTGCTCATTGGTTTAATCTGGGGGGTTTAACTCAACAGCAACTGTAAGTTTGTAATTATGAAAAGTTTTGCCAAAAAAAAATTGAAAAGAAAAAAAAAATGAAATGCTGCAGTTTTTGTACTAGAGCGAGTTGTTTCGTAATATATTGACTGTTTTTTTTTCCTTGTATATTTTAACTAACTGAAAATGTTATTTTGTTATTCAAAATGAAATTCTGCCTCTTAGTTTTTAGCTCTTAGTGGTGGATCAGGTGTGAGATAGCATTGATAACGGAGAGGAGTAAACTGAGACAAGGGTTTACCCAGATTCATTGCTGACAGGGTTCCAGCACTGGTATTGCAGTCACTGCCAGTCACTTGGTTACCAGCACGACTTAGCAATGAGAACACACCCAACACCAACTAGCAACCGCAGCTGTTTGACAGCAAATGCCAGTTAATGGAATGTTTTTGGGTTAAATTTACAGTGAAAGGGACATAACTTGCACTGGTATAACGAGTTCAGTATCAGCTGAAAGTCCACAAAAGCTTTATGTCTGGCAAGGCTATTTCCTCCAATAAACCCAAAGCCGAATCCAAGAATGAGGACAACCAAGCATAAGAATGTTACTCAGCTCTACTGCAACTCAACTAAGCCCCTTTCCCTGCAAATAAAGACTGGGTATAATGCAATCTGTGCATATGAAGCAGGTTTTAGTGTTTTAATCACTTGCTTTTTAAAAAGTACAGTACTGTGTGGGGTCCTGGTAATTGCATATACTGTAGATAGATGCAATGCAAGTATATGTTTTTCTATCAGTTAATAGAAAACTTTATATAAACTGGTATGGGGCTGCTGTGCACTTACTGCAGGCGCGCTGCAGTTTTAAGAATCAAGCCCACAGTTCATGAGGAAGCAGTAACCATTTTAGCTTTTGAATGCTGGATAAATCCCTGAAGTATTTGTGTGTGTATTATGGAAAAAAAGAAAAGTTGATAAGTTCATTTCTAATAATTTATAGAAGTATTAGAGCTTTTTATTTTTAAAATGATTACAAGAAGTGCTATTTTTTAAAGAAAGTGTGGCAGAAGGGGGGGTGGGGGGGGGACAGATGAGGAGTTCTGGGATATCGAGGAAGGTTGTACTGCCTTATATTCTGACAATATGAAAAAGCAACTACTGGAATGGGGTCCAATGTGCACGTGTGTTGCTCATAATTTCATAGAACAGCCGCATATAGCAGAAATCCCCTTTGCCGAAAGCCAGACCGCATTCAATTCTGAGCCTGTCAGTTCTGAAAGTCAATGATGGCCTTGGCCAGTACTGGAGCTCAGAGGTGCTGTTGTCAGCTCAGTAGAAGCCCCTCTCCTCAGGACAGGAGCTCCAGCAATGCCCTGGCATGGGTTTAAGTGGCACTGTGCTACAGATCCCTTACTGGGGATGTTCACCCTAACAGAGGTTAAGCCAGCCTGGTCAGTTCCCCTCTTATTCTCCATGCCTGGGCTTGGGGGTGATGATAGGTCACTGTGTACTCTGTGACTCCCCAGGGGAGCCTGTCTCTGGGTATCCTACACCCGCTTTACATGACTTCATCGATAGGGTCGCTGTTGAAAGTCATTGAAAGTCACCAAGTTCATCGGGTAGAGCCGTGCCTGCTTGTCTGCTCCCCTGAACATTCTCTTATCACATGACCAGAGCTGCAGCACCTGTTTCTACTCTCAGAGCTGTTCTATGCAGTATGAGCAGTGTGTGTGTGTGTGTACCCCATGGTTATGAGAAAAAGGCATTAAAGGTGTACTAACCAAGGCTTTTAAAAAAAAAGTGTGTCAACAAGATCCTTATAATTTTACTGTTGGTATTTTTGTTTCCCAGACTCAGTTGGACTCCTGTGAAGCCCGTTTGTCCTGCCACATTGCTCTTGTGTTACAGATAACAGGACCATATAGTTTAGTATGGGCTGCAGATGGGACCCTATTATATGTAACTCAGGAAGTGAACTTATAGCGTTGTGGTAAGAAATAATTGGATTCAACTGAACTGATAAATATCAACAGCAAAACAGCAAAGGACATTTTGAAAATGCAGTTGAGACTAAATAAAAGCTTTGGTTATAAAAATAACCCATTAAGAACAGACAAAACCCCTCGATTTATTTAAATATGAAGTTTAGATCTTAAACAATGTTACAGCCATTCAAAATGTTAAACGGCTTTGAAAACGTAATTATTTGAAAGCAAAAATATGTCATTTAAAACTGACCGGCACTTTTCTTATTCAATGCTAATGGAAACACAGCTGGAAACCAACCATGAACTGAATGTGAAGAAGCCAAGCAGCCGTCCCGGTTCGTGTTTCATTTTCTTTCTGCTCTTGTTTGATGACTGGGCTCAGTGAAACATCAAGACACAAGACGACCGGATCCTGAAGGAAACAAAACACCCCCGAGATTGTCGCCGGTCTAGTTTTCTGTATTGTGTTCCAAAAAAGCATCATGTAGCGTCAATGTCAAATTACTTCATTCTGTGCTGCTCTGAAAATGTGGACTAAGTCATAAGGCGGAGCTATTCAAAAAGCAATAAAGATGTAAAAAAAAAAAAAAAAAAAGCAAAATCTCAAGCTGTGGTTGACACAGGCTGTGCTGTGCAACAATCTGAGGTAGTTTTCTTCACCACACTATGAGTCTGAGTGTTGCTTCTGGAATGCCAAAGCACATTCGCACCTTGTCCGTTTATTTCAGAGACGTACTGGATACCTGGATAATTGATGTCTGATGGATTTCAGTCGAGGCGGTTCACTCATTTTATATTTTACATAGTTTAGCAAGATGGTTTAAACTGTATTTGAGGTTTGGTATTTTACCAGAAACATATGCAACCTAAGTTTACTATTGTTTTGTGCTGTTGTTGAAACTACAGGTTTTTGGTGTTGTGTTCCTACCTCAGCTTGTAGTAAATTCCCATTCTATGCAGCGAGTGAAAAATCCTACCTAAACCATGATACACGTTTACTTACAATAAGCAAAGATGCAGTGGCTCTTAGGCTAGTTGCAAGGTGCATGTCATAAGCTTTGCCTGCCCAAAAAAAAAAAAAAGAAAGTATATTTTTCTGTCGATAGCCTGCAAGCTTAAAATCTGATTGGCAAAAAAAAAAAAGATTTGTAGTAACTTGAATGACAACTGATTACTTCAAATCAATATCTTTACTAAATAAAAACATGCAAGTTCCTGAAGCGGGGCTGTAACTGAAAAATGTGCACTGTGTGGATCTTTCATAGCGAACCACCTGAGAGGCGTATACACCAAGGGTACTGAGTTGAGTTAGTGCATGTATTTGTGTGTTATGACATATCAGGAACTATGAAACTAGTCTAATCCCAGCCAATTTGTTTTTTTGTTGGCTTATTCCTGAATTCATCCATGCCCCCTGCTGGTATCTCATTCAGAGGGCAGCCACGTGGGTTGCAGTTTGTAAGGGGTTAATGTCAATAATGAAACAGGCTGGCAGAGCGGGCAGCACCAATGCAGGAGCCTCCCCGTGTACCGTCAATGTAATCCCAAAGCCTTGGCGCCCTTTGCAAATCCAGCTATGCCTTCCTCTATCAACAGTACCCAGGGTCAGGCTCCTGGACTCCTGCCCAGTGCAAACTGGGAAAGAATTCATTTGGAAAGTGGGCTGTAAATGACTGTTCTCCAGCAAGCACTGGCTTTGTACCAAGGCCCTGGTGATTGAAGGCAACTGTCCACAGTAAAATATGTTGCACTCCATTGCTGTGTGCTATCAAGGTGCCTCTTAAGGTTAAAATAGAGGATGGTTATGTGTCACTTGGCCACTAAAGTGGAAAGAGACCAAGTCACAGAAAAGCCAGCCTCTTAATAAGATCAGTAATCACATTGGCTTCTTGCATAGCCTCAGCAAAAATTATAAGTGATTAAATACCCCCCCCTGTAAATTATATATATTACTCTAAATCCCGAGAGACTGCATCTTTTAACAATATAAGATTGGACATAACCAATCATGTTGCTGTTTTAATACTGAAAAAAAATCGTTCTTGTGCCAAATCAAGTTCTGTGTTCAGATTCGTACTCATTCCGATAGCATCGTCGTAGGTTCATGTGAAGCAGTAGAAGATATTGTTTCTTTTGATAGTCCCCTTGTTACTGGTGCCATGAGAATATTAAAACTTGAAATAAACATCAAAACAGTGTTTTAAACAAGCACGAGTGTTTTGTTGGTTTTCTTTTAAATGTAAACGGGAGTAAAAAATAAATAATTTAAAGAATATCACTGCACAGATGCACATTGCATCTACGTTTTTATTCTCAATATTCACATGGTAGGGGCTCTTAATAAACGGCATCTACTGTACATATGTGTGTGCATATATAATTTAAAGAAATAAATGCTAACATTAGAACAGTTTTAAAAGTTAGAAAAACTTTTTTTTTTTTTTTTTTAATTAACATTTAATGCAAAACACTAACATTTTCCAGTGCAAAATATGGTCCACACCTCCCCCAAAGTGAAATAAAGGAGTTACTGCTATTGCTTCAAAAACTACATGCAAGTCACTCAGAAAGCCATTATTTCAAAGTGGAGCAACCCAAAACAATATTGTAGTGCTGTACATCTGGCCCAAAGTGTGCAGCTGCAGTTAGCCCATGAAGACATGGAGCCGGCCGCTGGAGTTACCCGCGACCAGGACACTCCTGCTGGGGTGAAAGGCGTTGATGGAGCACACGGAGCCAAGGCAATCCCCACGGAAGGTGTGGAGCAGGGAGCCGGACTCGTGGAACATCTCAATCTGCCGTGGCTGGGCCATGCTGCCAACCACGAAGCAGTCCTCCAGTGTGGGGTTCCACACGGCACGGAACTTGGTCAACCAGCAACCAGTGTTGTTGTTGTGCCTGTTAAATCAAAACATATTTTAAACAAGACCAAAACATCGATTTTTAAATCGATTCCATTTCTCATTATATACAGTACATCAATATAAATACTGGATCATCGATTCAAGAATTACATTTTTGTAACATGCATAGTTAATAACAGTATTTAAGTTTATCAATGAAACTGCACCGAAGCAGATTCTCTTGCAGTATTTCCCTGTATTTTGCTCCATCCATTCTTCCTTCAATTTTAACAAGATGCCCAGTCCCTGCTGATGAGAAGCATCCCCACAGCATGATGCTAACACCTCTATACTTCACTGTAGGGATGGTGTGTCTTGAGGCTTGGGCAGTGTTAGGTTTGCGCCACACATAGCGCTTTGAGTTTTGGCCAAAAAGCTCTATCTTGGTCTCATCTGACCACAAAACCTTTTCCCACATCGCAGCTGGGTCACTCTCATGCTTTCTGGCAAACTCCAGACGTGCTTTCAGATTGTACTTTTTGAGTAACGGCTTCTTTCTTGCCACCCTCCCATACAGGCCAGTGTTATGCAGAGCTCTTGATATGGTTGACTGGTGCACCATTACTCCACTCCCAGCCACTGAACTCTGTAGCTCCTTCAAAGTGATTGTTGGCCTCTCTGTGGCTTCTCTCACAAGTCTCCTCCTTGTTTGAGCGCTGAGTTTTAAGGGACAGCCTTTTCTTAGCAGTGCCTGGGTGGTGTGATGCAGCTTCCACTTCCTGATTATTGATCCAACTGTGCTCACTGGGATATCCAAAAACACTTGGATATTATTTTGTACCCTTTCCCTAATCTATGCATTTGTATTACTTTATCTCTAACTTCTGTAGAATGCTCTTTGGTCTTCATTTTCCTTCAGAGTCACAGCCTGACCAATGATCCTTCTACAGTGGAGTTTTTATCCAGAAAATGTGACAGCAACTTTAATGGTTCACATGTGGAGGCCAATGGTAAGGTAATTGTGTCCTCGTTAGGGCAATTTCTTTCATCGGTGTGAACTGGGAGCTTCCACAGCGCAGGGGTTGAATACTTATGCAAGCAAGATATTTCAGTTTTTTATTTTTCTTAAAAATATTTCCCAACATAAAACCAATGTCACCTTACAATAATTGATTTTGAGTTTCAGTGTTTTAAAATAAAATATCAAACAGAACGAAATTAAAACGTACCATTTGTAATTTAGGACAGCTCTCAAAACCCAGAGCACTAGAGTGGCCATTTTAAAAATAGCTTTGAAGCAGATTTTAAAGTTTGAAGTGTAAAAAGTTGTCAGGATAACACTATTTTTCAGAACCCCACTACTTACTCTTTAAAGAACCCAATATCCAAACAAATTTCAACAGCTTTGATCTTCCTTTCACACCTACCTAATGGAAGCCAAAAGAGGAACATCCAAGCAGAACCGGGTGGAATCATATACCCTGGAATGATGAATAAACACAAGCATGTTAGAAAACCTTTTCTAAAATATCAATGCAAACTTTATTTTGTATCAAATCACTGCAAAATGCTTCAATACAGACTAACAGAACTATGCAAATCCGCCACAGCACACAAGGTAGTGTTCTTGCATTTCGAGGGATGCTTACCTGAGTCGGTCGTCCATACAGGTGGTCAGCACTCTGTTCCCAGAGAGAGGAGAGAAGTAAGCTGAATTCACAGTCTTGGTGTGTCCCTGCAGGGAGGCCACAGACCTGCTGCCTTTGGGTTTCAGGCATCGGGCATCATAAATGCACACGCTCCTTTAGGGGTAAAGCATAAACAACATTTTACACACGCACTCACTAGAATTTATATAAAGTCAAATCTGGGACACACACATGCTCATGGGCCACTTTGCCAGGTCAATAAAATGATGCAAGCAGACCTCTTACTATAACAATCAGCACCCAAATGAAAACAATGTAATATTCCTATAAAAAGTCTTATAAATCAATATATATATATTAACATACAATATATTAACATCAATATATATATATATATTAACATACCCTTTCCCCGCAACCATGAAATAATTGTTGTCCACTGGATGCACATGCACAGTCCTGATCACCATGATGTCAAGCTCAGTCAACAGCTCATGGGACATGCTGAACAAACACACGCAAAGGAATGATTAGGAGACACAATGATATTACAGAGGAGTCCTGCGCTTAGCTTTTAAAAATATGCTTGCTTTACATATTTAACCACATTGTTGCAAGTCCCTGCTGACAAGTGCAGCTCTAGAAGCATTTTCTGCACTTGTGACTCACACCTTTCAGTCGGCACAAAGGGTTTTGCTTGTGGGATGGTCCTAAAGGAGTTGAGCAAAATGCAGTTCACACCTCTGTGCTCTTCTGTCAACGACCATGACATTCCCATTACAGGCCCCAGCTATCAGGGTGGAGCCGTCTTTCGAAAGGAAATCAAAGCAAGACAAAGGTTCTTCCCTTTGGTATACCTATCATACAAAACAAAAAGAAAGAAACCAAGTGAGGCAAAGCTCCCCCTTTTTGAGTCGCCCCTAAAATATCCAAGTACCCTGGAGGGCAATGGTTACCGTTACATTCCAGAACAGCCAAGCTACGTCTGTAGTGTGATTCTGCAACCTCTTCAGAGAAGCTCTTGTAGTAAACAGCACCCGCTAGGCTTCAGTGTAGTATATAAAGTACACTCACATCATCAAAGATGGCTTTATTGACGTCGGCACAGCGAATGGTCCCGTCGTAGCTGAGCGTGAGCAGGTGGGCTGGGTGGGAAGCTGAAAAGTACATGCAGCACACAGGCCTGCTGTGGGGCTCAAAGAGGTACACTCCATCGTCACCATAATCACTGTTCTGTTTAGGAAACAAAATGAATAGTTATACTACAGTGAAACCTCTCAAAACTACCATGTACAGAAGCACAGTTAGCTAAATCTGCACGTCACGTTGAAAAGTCAACCTTGTCTTAAAACGAAAGACGAACACTAGCTTATATCTTCTGTGGTTCAAGCCTGCAAAGAAAAACCTACAAGACGAATACAGACAAAAAGGTGACACGGTGCAACCGCCTCCAGATTCTGTCAATCTTTGTAAAAAGCTGCTCACCACATCCCAGAGTCCCACACGCCCCCACTTATCTCCAGCAGCCACCAGCACTGTGCTGGTACAGGGATGCACTGCCACAGAGAAGATGTGATTTTTCACAACTTTAGCCACGTGGTCTTCCTGGAGGGTCATTCCAATTAGGCTCGACTTGTACCTGGCAAGCAGATAACAGTATAAAATAACAGGGATTTTAAATAATAATAATAATAATAATAATAATAATAATAATAATAATAAACTGGACCTACCCGTTTAAATTGACTTTTTGCGTTACATTTGCACATTTGTATGGCTGGAAGAAAGGAGACAATAAGTAAGTGTCACATAAATACAGTGCATCTCTTTTTTGGTAAATGTGTTGCTTGTGAAGGATGAGCGAGTCAGTTACAATGTTAGCAGGATCCAGGATAGCTTCCCCAGAAAAGAAAACAGTAAGCCCCAATAAAAATGATATATTAGGCACACTCCACCCAAATCAAATGGACTTGCCACCAAAGAACAATGCACTAATGCCACGAGGGAAAGTGCTGCAGCCGGCTTACCTCATTCCAGCAGTCCAAGAAACTCTGAGGCAGTCGGCCGTTTGCTCCCAGGTTGACAGGCACCATTTCGATAGGCCCTGATTGGTTCAAGGTCTGCAGGAGCAACACCATGTTGAGGGGCAGAAAAAAAAAAAAAAAAAAAAAAAAAAACCAGACGCAAGTATGTTAGTAACAGACATTCCTACGGCTGTAAATTAAAACATTTGAGCGATCATTTGAGCACAATTTACTCTTGGGATAAAAGTTCAGAAGAAACAACAGGAGAATTTGGAGAAGAAATAAAAATAATAAAAGCAGTTTCAGTTGAGAAGAAATCTAGACACAGTAAATGAAGATCTTGCACTACAGCCATACGGGAGACAGAATTACAGCCTTGTTAAATGTATTTTAAGAATCATATTTCTGCAGGCGTCTTCACTGGTGAACTGTAAACGTGCAAATCTCACCTTTTCTTCTTCAAAGTCCTGCTGCTCCGGCACAGGGGCCTCCACCGGGTCAAGTCTCTGCAGACGCAGTGACTTCCGAGTCGCTACAGCATTCACAGGGGCAAGCTGAGGTCTGTCCAGCAAAACAGAGCATTGAACACTCCATGCAATACTAGGTCACTCGCACATCTCCAATGCTCTTTAATGTAGCAATGTCAACCCTGCACCAGTGCAAGACATACAAAAGCTGCTTCTGCAACACGCGTTTGTGAGCCAGCACCAAAAGCCTGTAGGGTGCTTACTAATGCACTGGACCTGAACCATTTGAGTTACTGTATAGTTACATAATTCGACTTTTACACCTATGAAGTTTATCTTGACAGTACAGATTGTATTATGCCCTCTTCCAAATTCACTGCGTTCAATATTTCTTGATTTGAGGCGCGAGTCAGATATCTATTCATGTGTATTATTTATGGTCGACAGTGTAGCCCATCTCAATTTTACAGCCAGACATTACTGTTTCTCACAGACATAATCCTACAGCAGTCTCTCTCCACCCTGTGCAATGACATGCGCCTCTAGCCTCATAAAGTACCAAAAGCTTAGTGTAATTGACCCCCAAATGCAACATTTGCTTTGGCATTTTCACTTGCTTCAAAAAAAGGGCCTTAAAAAGCGTTCTTTTAAAAGTCCTCATGCCACCGCTCTAGTCGAGTTACCGTTTGAGTCCTTGTGTTTGTGGTTTGCTCTTACGGGAGAAGGCTCGCAATGCATCAGTAGTCTGCCAAAAAAAAAAAAAAAAAAAAAATCACACCCTGAGTCCCTGTCGGGATGAGTCCAAGATGGAGTTTAGAGCATTTTACAATACCACTGGATACCCCTGGACTGCATCAACCACCTAGCGTGTGCATGTATGATGCCTGAAACCCAAAGGCAGTAGACCTGGGTATCCTGGTAGGGGTGGTTAATACAATCAAGGGTGCTGTAAATGTTCCAATGGTATTGTAGCTTATCCTGGATTGACCCCACCCCCTCTTCCACCCTCATAAGTTACATACCCTGTATTATAGACAAGCTGCCTACATAACCAGCCCAGAAACGGTACCTCTACATACCTCTTGAATGTTAAGAAATGAGAAAAAGGCTTTATTTTGCTGGATATTCTTCAACCGCTTCAGTTCGTAGGCAGACAGACCTCCTGGTCCTAACTGAAATAAATGGAAAACATGTGCATGATAGACTGAGGCAGCTTTTTTGCCGTTTAAGCTTGGACTGCTTGCCTACTGCAATTCCTCCAATTAGCCTAGTACTTACAGACCCGTCGTCCTCACTGCTGTGTGATTCGCTGTCACTGCCCGAAGGCACTTCCACGGTTATTGAGGCTTTCTCTGGACAAGCTGCCCTCGTCCTGGATTTTAAGCTGGAATACGGTGTCTGGTTTTGGGGGTCACTTTCAGGGCTGCACCCTGCCTTCGGCGACACATTTCGGAGCTGTCCTCTTGCCCTTGCCCCAGCACCAAGTAACCTCCTTTTCTTGCTTTGAACGTGGGCTTCGGAATCGCTGCTTTCGTTGGTAGAGTCAGTCACTAGTTGCCTGGGCGGGCGGCAGGCAATGCGCACAGACCTCCGCCTCATGTTTCCAATGGCCTGCTTCTGCAATGGGGTTTGCACCTAGAAATCAATAAACATCTCATTCATGGAAGGGGAAAGGCCTGGTCCACACTGCATCCAGTACCTTTGTCCTTATAAAAAACTACACACACATCCTATAGCACACAAACATATTCTGTACCGTATAAAAACAAATGTTAACTGTGCACGTAGAAAAATACAAATGTTAAACATTTTCTGTACAAATCTTACACTACCATACAGTCCAAGTAGAAAATACGGCACACACAAACTTACATAAAACAAACGAGGCCTGCCTACGGATAAAAAGCACCATACCAATAATACAAAGGTCTGCACGCATTCTAGAATACACACAGCGGTGAAGCATGCCACTGTGCACGGCTCGGCAAGATAATATACTAGCAGAATAGACCAAATGTATTGGGGTGTGTTAGCGCCATTCTAAAATAAAATAAAACAATCATATGGATTTTAATTATTCTGATGATGTGTTTATCACGTTTAAATGGTAATATTAAGAGCTGACCTCTTCATAAAATCTTTATAAAGACTTTTTGCACATTTAACATTTTTTCAGAAGACAATAAAGAAAATAAGGAGTTCTTATCATCTGCAATAAATACTCGATGTTTCATTTTTAAACTATTGCTATGTTATTATATCCTGTTTTAACGGTGTCAGATTTGGTACGGCGTCAGCGAATTCGACGACTTGTTAATAATACAGTACAGAAATTCAAGTAACTTTCACCTCTGAATACACAATAAAACGAGCGTGTGTTCGTTCAGTTCAGTCATGCCTAAGTGACTAGAAATATCTTTCGTTAGGGGGAAAAAAAGAGAAAGAGAACGATAATGTACATAATATACATTAAGTTGAAAATATTATTATTTAAAGATGCAGCATAACATAATGAATTCTCATTTCCCCAGTCAGATAGTCTAAATATTTCACATTTTATAGTTTAACAATATTTCCAAGTGCCTTTTCATTTAAAACCGTTTAAAATGAATAGAGGTATAGTGCCCGGTATAAGAAAAAAAGGTGCGTTTTTTATTCATCATATGACTTCATGTTCCGAGAAAAACTTAACTCCCGCTACCTGCTCACCTGTATCTTTTGCAGTTTAACGAAAGGGTCTTTTACATCGTAACGCCGTTCAGCTTTATCTATGGGCATCGCTCCAGATACACCTTCTTGCAGATGTACAGGTACTACTTATCAAACTTCACTCTTGAAAAAGTTCTGCGTGTGTTGCAAGATCTTCCTAGTTTTGTAACAATATGGCATGTGACGTCACAACCGCGCCTTCAGCAGACAGGGACGATAGAAAGCTGCTAGCCGCTGAATCACGGTTTCAATGCAAGCAGGCGTATGACATGTGCAGTAACGCGGTATTGCAGTACAAATACACTATATCGCTTAAATGGGACAGCTGCAACCCACAGTTTATATACGTACGCGGTATGCAGACTTAAGAGATTTTTTTTTTTATAACAAAATGTCCATTCCACATTAGAGGTTATCAATTAAGTGACTTATGTCCAAGCAGAGGTTTAATCGCTTCAGTTAAGTAATTAAGAGTCTGGTTATAACAAATATTTCTTGGCTAGGACGGCCCTCCTGACATGCCCCTTGCAGCACTGCCCATCAGTAGCGGATGCAGGATTTCATTCTTGGCTGGGGCCCAAATTTTCATGGGACGGGCCGTGTATGACGTAATGACGTAAACGTAACGACGTAATTACTAATATACCTACTGAGGGCACTCTAGAATTATACTTTCACTGTGTATGGCTCAGGTAAAAAGCAGATGTAGTAGTAAATGGTGTTAAGTTATAAGTCATATACTTTTATAGAATTTTTTGAACTATTATTAATAATAGAATAGAACAATGACAGCTTCTTCCAAACAATATTAATAGGACGTTAGCTAGCCACGATTCATTACCACACAAAGCAAATGACTAACAAAAGCTCTCAAATTTATTTGACTTCCCAAAGTAAGCTTAAAGTAAAAAAAAGCTCTCAAACAGTGACTATTAAAATGCATGTTACTTCCCTTATAGTGAAATTAAAAAAAAACTGTCAGTTTTGTGGGGACAAAAACAAAACAGGAATAGAGGCATGAGTTGAGGATAACATACATCTCGGCTGCATTAGTTCAACTGAATTCAAGTTGATAAAATGACATGTCGGTACTTACAGTAGTTGATTTCAATCGGATGACTGCTTCACAGAAGTAGACGGCAGGGTTTGCTTTTGAAGATGGTGATGATTTCGTCATGAGCAAAATAGGTGGACCCAGGCCCCTGGCTCTGCCCCTGCTGCCCATATAACCCATACTGGAATTTAAAATGACTAGAAAGTGTGTGGTTACTGTGTGTGTTTTATTTTTAAATGAGTTCTTCTGTACTTCAAACATTGTACACAGCAGCTGTTTTACACTGCAGAGGGTAAGCCGACTTCTCAGACCAATACACAGTCAACCCCTGTGTGGTTCTTTCATGTCCGGAGGCAGAGTTCAAAATGCCAAGATTGTCACATTAAAACACAGTACCTAATGTAATGAAAAGCATCTTTCAAAACCATTGGAAAAATCCACACTCCTGCAGCACCCAGTCCTGTTTATTACAACTACCTGTAAGATTTACTGCAAGGCACCAGCAACCAGTCTACATCTGAACTGATGAGTTATTACAGAAGTCATCCAACCGAGAATTAGTCTCACAAGACAAGTTTGTTATTCACACTACTTAAATAATGTCTGATCATGTGGTCTTAAGAAGTTTTGATAGAGCACTGTGTGGATAGGGTAGAAGTCTTTGACAGATACAGCATCAACTATATGTTGTGTCAGTTTACCCAATTTAGCATTGGCCTGATTGCTGGCACATTTCAACAAGGGGGTCAGAGGACTGCAGGCAGGAAAAGAGGTTCAACTCAAAATAATATCCTAGCTGCGGATGTTGGAAATTCAATATTAATAGGACAAAATTTAGAATGTGAGAAAATCCTTTAAAAACTTTCTCTTTAATACACTGCTTTTTAAAATAAATTTATTATGTACATATTACATAAGTAAAAACATCAAAAAGAGCAACAACAAAATGCTAAATTAAAAAAAAAAAGACATGGGGGATGACGACAAATAAAGCAAACCGGCCAGGAATGAAACTGCAGATTTTTAACAAAGATATCTGATCCAGCTGCAAAACAAAGTCACGAGTGTTACATTTCAGTTATTACTGCAGATGGAAACTTAAAAAGGAGAAGCTGAAAGCCCAATACAAAACATGCATTTCAAGCCCTGAAATAGAAAGAACATACTTTTAACAAAGCTAATAAAACACAACACACTGGTTTTCCATGTTGCTGCACAGTAGACATATGACTATAAAGCCACCTGTGTTGCGGAATCTCCATTCCCTATGGGTATACTGAGGGAGCATGTTAAACAACACAGGAATCTGAAACTCCACACCCATGCCCTTTACAAGCATGTGGAATGTCATACTGGTGATCCTAATATTTTATGAGCTAGCCTTTCCTCTTTTTTTATAAGTTTTCATAATATAATATTCAGCAACACTAATGTTGCTTACAAGAACCTTGACTATGGTATAGTAGGGATTCCACGGACTACGCCATTGCAAAAGAAGGCTTGAGAAAGCCCCGCTGGTTGGGTCTTGGCATTGGCATTGCCATGAAGCCAGGTCTCTTGCTTGCCGCCACCCCTGCTGCACTGAAGTTGTAACCTGCTGTACTTTGAGGTCTGGCGTTATATCCACCTCTGGAACTCGTATGTGAAGCCTTTGAATAGTTACTCTTGTAGCCTCTAAAATATGAGGAACAAAAAAAAAAAAAAAGATGTTAAAAGAAAAAGTGTCTTTACAGAAGTGAAGGTCAGCTAATCATTAAAATATGTTATCAGCATAAGTCAGAAAGGACACGCCATACAGATCATGCTTGTATCATTGCATTTGTTGCTATTAGGTAAGTTCCCAAGTTTCTTTCTCATTCACGCCGTATATACAATTGAAATGGTAATGCTAAAATTCCAAATGTGACATTATGTAAATCAAAAATGTTGCATCACTGTGTTGTGGCTCAAGATACACCAACTGTTGTGTATAAACCCAATAGCAAATAAATGCATTAAAAAAAAAAAAAAAAAAACATACCCTTTTGCAGCCGGCTGCTGCCCACCATTGCCACCTTTTCTCTTTTTGGAATTCCTGAAATAGGGCGCTTTCTTTCGTTTTCCTCCTCTCGCATTTTTATTGCCGAAATAAGTGGAACTTCCTCCATCTTCGTCATCACCCCCAGCTCTATCTTCATCCCTTGCGGTATTAATCCAGCCATCAGAAACACCAGGTTTCTCCAATTGGTCCTCCGCTACAACATTACAAAGGGACTGTTTGTTTTAGCCTTTCTTTTTTACCATTACAGAATTGCTGTAACATTAAAATGCAATTGCTGTAACACAAGGGTGCTAAGACTACAGTTAAAAAAACAAACATGCAATGTAATCATCCATGACAATTAATTACCAGGCAGTTGCCATTCAGAGTACTTCTGTAGGACGTCGATGAGTTCTGCCCCATACTTCTCCAGCTTGTCTTCAGTTACACCATCAATCTCAAGAAGAGCTTGTGGGTCAGCTGACAATGTCTCTGTAACAACATTGCAACCCTTGTTAGTTACTGAATAAAAAGCCTGCACAAGAGGTTACCATGAAGAGAACATTCTTAAATGTATAATATTGAGCTTGTGCAATGTGTTCTGAAATCTTGTTTCCGAATTTGAAGCACAGATGGCATAATTTCTTGTAGACAAAATCAAAAGTCAAAATAATAAGGGGACAACGTTCCCAAACTCTAGTCACTTTTAATGGATACAACTCCAGTGCTTTACCAGCAATCTTCTTGATGGAGGCTGTAGAAAAGATGTTGTAGTAATGTACTCCAAAGACCTTGCCCAGCTTCTTGCATAGATCATTGAGTTCCTGAACACATTTCTGGACCATCTCCTCCCGCTTTGAGACATTTTTGGCCACTGTTGCCTTTTGCTTCCTTAAAGTGGAGGCATTTTCTGTGTCATGGAACTCTACCTACGAAGGATATAAAAATAAAATAGAAGCACACACATTTGTTGACTTACTTGCACTGAAGAATATGTAGACAAAATTGTATCTGACAGATTTGCTGTTTATATACCTGGATGTAGCCATTAAGAACAGACATAGCTTTTTCCCCTGCAGAAGTGTAAGCAACAGCCTGGCCATTAGCTGTGATGTACAGATCTTCCTCCAGTATCCGGTCCAGAACCAGCTTCCGAAAGAGCCTTTCAGCATTGTGTCTGGAATATGCTGCTCCTTTACCAAACAAACCAGTCTGGATTCTGGCAGTTTTACTACCTGCAAAATTCAAAGCAGAAGATTATCCTGTGTACATATTAGCATATGTATTATCCCTGCATTAAAATAGTTTTAAATAACTTGCATTATGCTGCCATGTTCTATACCAACCACAAAAGAAAATAAAACACACACAAACATATACATTGTCAAGTCTTTGTGCAAACTAATTAACTGCACAACACAAATGTTTATTACACCAGATTCTGCAGAGTCAATGCCCAGGTAAAAGTGTGGGGGGTGGGCATTGGCTCAGGTAGGGGTGAAATTACAGGCATTATTAACATTAGGTCTGTTGTGTCATTTAAAATATTTTCACAAAACAAACATTAAAACTTTCAAGCTACAATGTGCAGTGCAAAAGCACATCATGAAAAAACGCTACATTTAAAAAAATATAAACACATGAAATGTTCTGTCTAATAAAACAAATGGCTTTACATAATCTCTGTAAGCAAGAAATTGGAGTGTTCAGTGTGAAAACACAACACAAAATAATATATTAACGCAACATCCAAATACCACTATAGCATTAAAATGTTCAATACAAAACAATGCCTGAGTTACAAGCGCTTGCAGTGTCTATCCAAAATATGGACAGTAGCGTAACAGGCAAACATAATCAATCAGACTGCAGAGTCTGGATCATCTGATCTGAAACCACCAAACCCCACGTCTTCAACACCCAAACCTTCATCATTGATGATGCACGCGATAGTCTGAATCATTAATGCACAGAGCAACTACTTCTAGGCAGTTTCTTCTATTCCCATGAGTCGCAGAATCCGGTATTAATCTATTTTACGTTATACAAAAATGCATTTAAAAAAATAAATAATTAAAAACAACAACTTACCTAAGAATATGTCAACCAACATGTTGAGAGTGAGTCTGTTGCCCTGTGCTCCTCTGTTCTGTCTTGCTCCAACTTTTTCACATTTTTCTTGAACAAATCTGACTATGCTCTTCACATCTTCTGTCACATTCCTTGACTTGTATTGCTGATAACGTAAACAAAGAAGGCTGAAAAATATGCTGGAGCTATTTAAGTTAATGGTCTCAATGTCAGTTCTGAAAGAATTAGGCTAAAAATATATATCCCATAAATCTCATCTCCCATTCAATCCTCATAAGAACATGCAGTCTTCCTTAGATTATTTTATCTACTATTTTGAATGTACTTATCTTTCCTATATTACTAGAGCTGAAAGAGCTAATTTCCCCAGCTGATTTAGTTTAAAATTTTATATTTATATATATTAAACTCTTAAGACCCCTGTTCAAGACACAAAACCAAAGTATTATAAAGCAATTTCCGTACTTTTGTTCTAGAGCAGTTGTCACAGACGACCTCCGGGTGCTCCTTACAGAAATTGGGGTTGAAGGTAGTTTCTCCAAAATAAGCCAGCAACTGAATTCTGCGACAGTCCACCACAGTCTCACAAAAATGCACCATACTGTTCAAGTTGTTATAGTGGGTCTGCTTTGTGTGTTTGTTTCCATCTTTCTCCACTACAAAAACAGTTTATCATTCTGGTTAAATGAAACTATGGCTCTCATGCACAATTCACAATATGATACAAGACAGTTGCATTAAGATGATAAGGCTCCAAGGAGACATTTGGAATAAGTTCAATCCGTGTAATAAAACATGGAAAATTAAATTTGAACTCAAATGCAATTTGTATAAAACAGAATGCAATGTAAAAGCTGGTTGGAAAAAGCCATAATGAACTCAATGCAGTAACAATCTAATGTTGTAAAGGGAAGGTTATAATTGCATGCATGTTTTAAGCACTTACTTTCTATAAGTCGTCTGATTCTAATAACGTCCTGGTAAGAGTAAAAGAGCAGGCAATGGGATATTTCACCATCTCTTCCGGCTCGTCCAGATTCCTGATAATATCCTTCTATAGACTTTGGCAGGCTAGCGTGGATCACATACCGCACATCAGGTTTATCAATCCCCATCCCAAATGCAATAGTGGCACACATTACCTGACAAATACAAAGACTGTGTTAAAGTTGCGGTGAAGATAGTATGGCTTGAATGTGTGTTAAGAGTTTTAATGAAGGGAGGACACGATGTATTAAGAGATACTATGGTGATGTTTGGTCTATTCAGGAGTCACACTCCTAGTACAACTACAGTAGTGTTCAAGATACATGGAGACATACACAATGACAGCAATATTACCTTTTCAGAAGCTATTTCTAGTGCGATACAAATATGTAACTCCGCACAAACAAAGAAAAGTGAACAACAAAGGACAGAATCACAAATGTCAAGACAAACGGCTCTCCTTACCTGGCAGCCATCCTGATTGATCCATTTATGTTGTACAAAATCTCTCTCTCTGTCCTTCAGGCCAGCATGATAAGCTAAGGCAGCAATACCTGCTTTCTGTAAATTGTCAGCCAGGGTATCACAATCCTTTCGAGACAAGCAATATATAATACCAGAGTTGCCTGCAGAAAAGCAAAAAACAAAACGAAACAGATAAGCTATTATTGAGAGGCGCATGCAAAAGGTAATGCTTTTTGTATTCATGCATTTTGACAGAATGCTAACGTAGTAATTGTAGACCGTAGTCATGCTTTATTGTTTTTTACTCATGGAATCAATAACAATATCAACATTAAAATGACAATTAGATAACACCTCTGGTCATGCCATCACTACAATTAAAACATAGCTAAATGGTTCTTATCAAACAAAGTCTATAGTAACACCTCTATGCAAGATACTGTAGGAGCTACGTACGTGGGTGATGCTTTCTGATCCAGTCAATGCATTCCTCAGCCACCTTCTTTGGTCTTTTTGGAAGAACTTCGTACTTCAGGTTATGCCTATTAAAGCTCATAGTAAACCTTAAAAGACAGTACCAAGTCTGTTAATCTTTACATTTATTCAGCAAAACCTGCAGTTCATTATTACTTCAGCTGAAGATGTTCGTGTTCAAAGGGGTTAAAGTGATTGCACTTACAAGCAAATAATAATAATAATAATAATAATAATAATAATAATAATAATAAAATTGCAATGTTAAAGAGTAAACAATCCGGATGAACACTTACACCTGTGGCTTCGACATCTTCAGTTGATTAAGAATATCCTTTTGGACGCGGGGGTTGGCTGTAGCTGTCAGGGCCATTATTGGAACGTTAGGAAACTTCTCGCGCAACTCATGTAATCTCTTAAAGTCTGGCCGGAAATCATGACCCCACTTAAGAAATAAATAAATAGGAAATAAAAAAATAAAAAAAGTTTGATTAAATAAAGATAATGCAGCCAACATCACACCATCAAAATTGAGTTATGATACATATGCTATAACCTTTAGAATACTGATTTTTTCAACACTTGCTATATACACAGTAGAACCTCATTTATCAGCACCTCAATGTTCAAAAGAACGACTTGCAAGATTGAATGGCTTAAAGAAGCTGTTACAGGAAAAAAAACACACTTCTGTTGGTACGTATTTTTTTTAAATGTAAGTTAAAATTACACAGCAGGCTGGTTTATTTAGTTTTAAAGTTAAATATATATATAGAGAGAGAATTGTATTTTTTGTTTGAAATCCCAGAAAACTAGCAACACTTAGCTACCATTATTTAATATGAATGCGTGGAATAAGTGAGCGAATACCTTTTCATAATTCTAGCTGCTAGACACACAACTTAGTTTACAGGAATATGGTGAGCTCTGGTGAGCTGAATAGCTTATTCCCGTCATAAAATGTCTTATGATCTTCTAGCGTTGTAGTATTTTTATTTATTTTTTATTATTTTATTTTTGGTAACAGAAAAAGCTAGGGAAACGGGGTTGGAGGTGTATCGCATTTAGATTTTTCTAGGACCTATGCCCCAAATAAAACAAGGCAAAATGACCTGGCTGACACAATGGGCTTCATCAATGACAAATCGTGCCAGTAGCTTTCTTTCATACAGATTTTGAAGTGTACTGATCAGCCTGTTGCTTGCAGACACCTAAATAAAGAAAAAGAACATGTAAGAATTAAAACAATATGTATCTCTACCCAAAATATAGGACATAGCTGCATAGTAGTAATAAGATTGTGCCTATTGGAAGTAGGGCAACCTGTAACTGTGTTTTAACAAATATGTACATATGCTTTACATACCTTCTCAGGGGTAGCATACAAGAGCTTAATAATGGGGTCTTTCTTTGCTAGCTGCATAAACACACGGCCAGATTCAGCCTCACTCTGATTCCCAGTCAAATTTGTAGCAGGGATCTGCAGAAAGAAAAGACGAAATGCATCTTAAACAGATGACCTTCCAAATACTCATGAGAAAGCAATTTATAAGTAATTGTGGTGCTGTCGAAAAGAGTGTAACAATACCGAGCCAACAACAAATCTTCAAATCACTTACGTCCAATGTTGTCAATTTCTGAACCTGGTCTACTATTAGGGACCGAAGAGGAGAGATTACAACAGTAACTCCTGGTGAAACACAGGCTGGAAGTTGGTAGCAAAGACTTTTACCACCACCTAAAAAAAATACATAAAAAAAAAAACCAAAAAAAACACATCTATTAAATAACCTAAATCATAAATAGATTGCGGTATTGGTTTATATAAGAATCTTTTGATATCAGTAACCTTTCCTGGTGTGATGCCATATTACAGAACATAGATTGCTATTACCCTGGACTATACAATTCTAGGTATTTCTATTCAGTAAACTGAAGTTACAGAACACAGAAGAACACAGGGTGCCGGTAGTTGGTAAGTTCTGTATTAACACACAATGGAAATGATTTCCAGTTAAAGGAACTCCTAACATACCAGTGGGCATCAAGATGAAAGTATCTTCACCCAGCAATGCAGCATTAATGGATTCCAGCTGATTGGTTCGGAACCGATGAAGACCGAATCGTTTGTGGAAAATCTTCATCATTTCCTTGGAGTGCGGGAAGTTGAATCCCTGGAATCGAACATGGGCTGGATTTTTACTAATAGCTTGGTCTAGAAGAACATAATAGAAAACCATAAGAAACTATAGTTCCTGTTTTACTGAAGTTATACTATACAGTCTATAGACTACAAAATATATATATATTGTTTAATAAACAATTAATTACACAGCTCTGTGTTGTTTATCGTCTATTAAAATTGCAGAATGCAGTACCGGTGTGCACCTAATACCAAATTGTAGGCTGTTTTCCACGCTTACTTCTCATGCTAGTTTGTAGTCTGCAATCCTTTGGAAATACTGCTTCTGTTTATTTCCATGGATAATTATAACAACTAGGACAAGTCTGAACCAACTTGCCTGAAGAACTTTTGCTGCTCTGAGTTGGTGTTGGCTTGGACATTGAAGAAAGGTTTAAACCAAGATTGGTTCCATTAACCACTGGAGCCTTCTTTTCCCACAGTGATTTGCTAGGTCCACCTTCTTTGACTGGTTGAAACACTGAATCAGACAGCTTTTTAGCTGCAGTACTAGTGTTTGACACACTATCATGATAATCACCCATATCTCCCTCATCAAAATCATCTATGTCAAAGAAAAAATCGTCATCATCGAGAAAAGTACCCATATCATCCGGTTCAGTTATATTGCCATTTGTTTGATCTGGAGCTCTGTTACTACTGCTTTGTGGTTTAGGTGAATACCAGCAATCGTGTTCCTCCTCCGCCTCTGGAGAGGGAGATTTGGTATAACAGACAGCTGAAGGTGACTCTTTATAATCACTGTTTGTAGACAGTCTGCCCTTTTGTTGTCCACCAAGACTGGTATAGGATGAAGCACTTGGTCTTGAGGAGATGTTTGGAGTCTGGTCAGGGGTTTGAATACCATTTATAGCACTCAGCTCTAAGTCATTGAAAAAACTGTCCTCGCAAGGGATTGAAGATGATTTTCTGAACTGAAAAGTCTTAGTAGAAGGCTGATCATTCTTAGCAGCAGTACTAATTTGAGTTGAATGACAGGAAAAGGGCTGGGTGACAGAACCAAAACTGGTATCGGTGCACCTCAACTGTGCATCGGAAGTCTGAGCAACAAGCTTTTTCCTATTAAACAAGAATAACACAATTACTTGCAAATCAAAAAGAAGTCTGAATGCTTACAACAAAAAAAATATTAGGAACTGAGAAAACAACAGAAAGAACCAATGTTTCCTTTAAAGGGGTTTTAAATTCACCATCAGTGACCTAAACATAAATAGATTCTAGATTCTAATCACTAGTTGGATTAAAACGCATCTTAAGTTGCAAGATACAGCATGTAGGATTGATCAGCCCCACGTTGCTGTCTGGAATATAAAAACCTTACCTGTGATCCCTCTGCTGGAGAAGCTGGCTTCCGCAGGACAGTGCTTTCAGTTCATGAGAAGGGATAGAATCAACCAACCTGCAAATCTCCTCCATTACGCTAAACAGCTGATCTTCTGATCCCAAGCCACTGGCTGCCAACAAGACATACGCAAAGAGTGTAAATACAATTATCAAAATCATATCAACAAATGAACGTGTCCTAGAGTTCCAGATAACATGCCTGGGAATACCATAATACAGCTGTCCAAGAATCTTTTAAATCACAAAATGTATTAATGAGCAGCAATCAATGGCGCTCCACTGTAAATAATTTGCACAACAAACAAAGAAACAGATTAAAATATATGGGTATGAGTTTGGGTTATCACAGTTTTTATTTTTACCTTTGTTCTGGATGCAATCCACATCAGTTTGTTTGAGAATAGATCCATTTGACGAAAAGAGTGTCTTATCACTAGAACCACATTTTCCTGAATCACTGAAATTCAATACACATTTGATTAAAGTCACAAACAAAACATACCCTTTAGTACCTAATAAGATACAAAATAAGTTTTAAAATATGTTACTACTTTAAATAATACAGCACCAAGCCTGGTTGCGTCTATGCAATAAATATTATTTGACTCAAATTTACCTGCAGGGCTTTAGAAAAGGAGGAGAAGGGAATATTTCACTCTCTGGAGAGGGTGGAATAAAATCAATGTCCTCTTCCTCAAAGTCAGGTTTGTCATTCTGCTTCTCTTCAGGATCATCGATAGCTATAATATCTGTGTCGCTCTGTTTACTCAGAGCACCTGAAAACAACATCATTTTACAAGGCTCAAATACAAAATCCATTCTAGTGTTCTGCAAATACTTTGTGAAGTAAAAACGTTTTCAGTAATTCAACGCACCTTTCCACTTTCCATTTACAGGTATGTCCTTTTCTGTGTGTTGTTCTTCGCTGTCACTCAGAATATCTATTGGTTGTGCAAAGTGACGCTTCCTAGTACCTTTCACAGGACTATCCTCCTCTTCATCCCCACTCCCCTCATGTGTGTCTTTCTGGGGAGCACAAACACTCAGGCACGTCAAAGACCTGTCCGAATCCTCTAAACTGGATACAAACCTGCTCTTGCCAAGCTGCCCTTCCTCATGGGTTTCATCACTGCCCTTGCTGTCCAGGTTTTTAGAAGATGAATCTTTGAATGTTCCTTTTTTTTTTAAACTTGGATTTTTTGTACTGGATTCATTCTGAGTTTTAGAGTTCTTCCCGGAATGGTTTCGGCTAGCTGCTGTAATGCTTTTGTCTTTAAAAGATGTGTCAAAGTCTTCAAGGTCATCCCATTCATTGATATCAATGCCAAAGGACTGATCAAAGTCAGGCTCTTTAGCAGTCTCAAGTGTTTTGCTTCCCTCATCTGGTTTAGTTGTCTCTGGTACAATTTTAGCAGCTTGCCACTCTGGCTTGGTACTGTTCACTATTGGTTTAGTCACGTCTGGTGTAAACTTCAGTTTGTGCAGCTTGGAGCTTGACTCAAAGAAGCTGTTGATTTTTGCTTGCTGTTCTTTAGGCTTGATTAGAGGTGTCAGAGGTTCAGTCACTGTGCAATCATGATAAACATTAACGTCCTTGTCCACTAAAACAGATGGTGTTACCTTGGATGAAACAGACACTGCAGTACTACATGATGGTGTCTTCTTTTTAAAGGTAAAGCACCTGTCAAAAAAAAAAAAAAATACTACAAAGCTGAATTAACAAATTAATTGGCAAAGAAAACAAATACATGTGACGCAGGAATCCAAAATAATACACCGACTTAGACAAATCTATTCAGTAAGTTACCTTAAATTAACAGCAATTAAAATTGTGCAGAGGGACTTTGATATAAGCCAGAGGCATCGTACACAGCAGCTATAAAAGTATGTTCACCTAGCCACCAGCAGGTCACCCAATGCCTCAGAGTGTGCAGAAAATGGACAAACTGTCTGGAATATTCAAGACATTTTTTTAAAACAAAAAAAAAACAACAATTTTTGTGCAGTGAGCACTCCACATTGTAATGTGAATCAAAACATACAATACTTGCCAATATCAGCATTGTTCTGCCTTTTACCACCTATAACAATCTGTTAAGGTGGTCTAGTTAAAATACTGTACAGCCTTTTCTGAATTTCATGTGGTCACTGTTCATCTTCTAGGGGCTGTACGCAAATCTTTTCTGCCAAATCTGTATGAGGATGGTTAAATCTGAATGCACTTAGACTGAACGTGCTTCGGTGTCAGTGACTGAACTTTTTTTAAAATGCAACGACTTACTGTTTAAAAAGGTCCACAGCCATGTAAATGAGATACAGTAAATCTCTTTGCACACATGCCTGTCCAATCAAACCATATGAAACAGCAGCGCAGAACACAGAATACAGAGCAGTTCAACACGACTGCGTTCTCTTACCCTGGTTTGGGTTTTGGCAGTGACAGTTTGTTCTGGGCAGCTTTGGTGGAATGCAGCTCCAGCTGTTTCTGAAGGTTATTCTGGGGAAGGACTGGCATTCTGAATAAAGCACAAGAAACAACATTCTGTTAATACACGTTCAATATTAATACATTTCTACATGAGTCAGCACAGAGGGGTGACAGGGAGGTACTGTAACTGTGGTGGGACCCGGTACTGTTAGCCTGCAGCTGGCTTACATCTGGACTGTTTGTGAATCACAGTAATAAAACAAAACTACTGATATTTTTTGTCGGTCTAAAACTGTCTGGAATTGGAAACATATATATATATATATAATCACTACGGTGATCTGATATGGTGACTGTTTTTTTTTTTTTACATTACAACGTTACATGTCAACAAGATGTTTGTTTTCTTTCTCATTCTACCAAATATAAACAACGCTTTGAATGAGGCTAGTGCACGGGTACAAAAGCATTGTTATGTTACAGTAAAAACAATACGAACTTCGCACGCAAATATGAACATTTAAACAGGGTTAAATGGAATGACTTACCTTAAACCCCTGACTCTAATCGCATTGTTATTACTTGGCAAAAGCCTGTATTTATTTTACGGTCTGTAACTCAAACCTGTAATCTGTGTGCTGTTTGTAATTTGCGCGTTCCTCCTCGTGTTCTTCCCATGAGCCGCTTCGGCACGGGGTATTTCCGGTTCAGGGTCACAAAGTAAAATCCGCTACTCGGCGCCACCTGCTGGGCATCAAACGAGTTGACATGTGTGCGCCACAGAAACATTTTATTTAGCATGACATCAAACTAGAGCAGCTGTTTTTATAAACACATATGTATACAGTATTTCTGACCGTAATAACTTTAGAAATTTCTAACAGGGTGTATGTTGTGCTGTGGATTAGTGTTTTACGATTTGAGGTCGATGGTGATCGTACAGATGGTCATAAATAAATACAAAATAAATAACATCAAATACTAATAATACTACTAATAAAATGACCATGGTAAATGTGCATGGGACTGATCAGTTTATCATGGTTTATGCAGTTCATCATGGTTTTCACCATACTCATGTGTTCTTTATCATGTTTGTCTGCAGCTTGTACTGTGTTTCACTACACTTTATTATGTTTTTACCATGGTATGCCAAAGCAACCTTCATGCTTAAAATTAGGCATGAGAGCACTATATCGCATATGAATCAATACACATTTTACAATATAAAGTGTGTTCGTGGGTCAGGGTTTGTTCCTTCTCTTTGTACCTCATTGTCTCAAAGCCCTATTGACACAGCAAGAGGTAAGAGTGTAAGGTGTGTAAGAGTGATTTCAGATTGTAACATCACTGGCTGCTCTGAGGGGGCTCCCTGTACTACAGCATGAATAGCAGCTATTGACACAGCAAGATGAGGGATTCAGAGTGTAACATCACTGTCATCACTGGCTGCTCTGAGGGGGCACCCTGTACTACAGCATGAATAGCAGCTATTGACACAGCAAGATGAGGGATTCAGAGTGTAACATCACTGTCATCACTGGCTGCTCTGAGGGGGTTCCCTGTACTACAGCATGAATAACAGGAACTGCTTTGGGTGACAGGTTTAGGGGAAGTTTTTGTCAGCCTTCTACTTCTCTTTCTTGTTCCTCTTCTTGTTCTTCTGACTAATTCTTGTCTTGGTCAGTCAATACCTCCTAAACTAATTGGTGCAGGAGTGTAGTGTGATTGTGCTGATGGGTAGAACGGCTGGTGCTCCAGACATGCTTTGATTTGGGGGTGACAGTCCAAGGGGAAAGGCCAGGGTGGGTTATGCACTTTAGCAATTCTCTGTTCTTTATTCTTGTTGGGGAATGCCCTGTGGTACAGCAGGACGCACGAACACGGAGGCAGGGGTGGGCTCCACGATGAAGACATTGCTTTTATTGTATTGCAGGACTCCAATTTAACCCCACTTAGCAACTCCATAGGCCATTCTAAATCCTTTCTGATCAATGAAAAAACAAAAAACTAACTCAAAACTGAAGTGCTAATAACCTGAAATATATTGCTCAAGTTAAATATTGCTTGTGGTAGTTTGAGGAACTTGAGCTCATGTGTTACAGTTTTTTTTTTTTTTTTTTTAGGATCACTGGACAATGAGACCAACACAGTAGAAGGCACTGAGCCACTGAGATGAGCTCAGAGAGTTAAACTAGACTATTTAGGTAACAGTCCTGTCCTTTTTATCACCTGCACTAAAACAGACAAAGCACAAAAGTCCCAGGCAGAAGAGTTCTATCTCGATTTAGAATTTTATTTTAAAGAATACATTTCTCCTAATCATAAACAAGTCACAATTGCAATTGTAAAATGATTCCCGGATGCATATGGCATGCAGTGCAGTGCATGCCGCATGCGTATCAGTGAAATGCACGTGCTTTCCCTTCTTGATTGAATGGGACTTGCTTTCACAATGGGCCTGGCCTTCCTGGAGTGTTACAGCAGAGGAACAGGGTAAGATGAGCAAGCAGCCAGGCCACACATATTCCTCCCCCTCTCAATATAGAAGTACCTGCAGGTCAAAAGAAGAGCATGCACAGAATCACATCATTATTCATTATTTAACAAGCCCAGGTGTCTTTGTTACACAGCTCTGCTCTGAAAGTCCACCTCTGTACAGTGAAGAATGCAACACTGATATGCAGTACATACACAGTAATGTAGACATACGCGTTGCACGCTGTGTGCTAAATTGCTGCTAACACAAGAAACGTAGTAACATACCCTTTCATTCCCCAGTACGGCCCCCAGGAGTTTTTCACAATCCAGTACGGGGTGCCTCTTTCTTCTCCATATCCAACAGCCAGGACTGCATGGTTTACTGTGTCTGTAGTGTTGTGACAGACAGTGCTAGGGGAGAGAGCAGACTTAGCAGGAGCAGGTACAGCCTCATTTATTAGTAACCCCTTCGGGAGCCTCTTTTTTTATCAGTTTATTATTTTTTTTAATATGCTTGAAGTGCCAGTTTTATAGCTACAGCAGATTCCCCATCACCCCCTGTGAATGTGCACATAAACCACTACAATGGGATATACATATTGTAGCTAATTATTAAAATAGCAAGTTTTACAGTTTATCAATTACTGTTCTTTATTACACATACAGCTATGTAAGATAACAGGAGTACAGTTAACAGGAACAGTATGGCTGGAAACAGAAGTACTTTATATAGTGTGCAGTAAAGCATCATTGCCTTCCCCACATTAAAGAGCTCTGCCCCTGTACAGCTCTAAAGAGATGCTCCCCTACCTTGTGTAAACACCGTCTTGGTAATGCATGAAGTCAGAGGTCACTTCGTATGCCATGCTGACAGGGTTGAATCTGGCCACTGCATCCACCATGCTCATTTCATCATACTGCAAGTGCAGGAGCACATTCTTAGACATGACTTAGAGAAGTGTAACACCCAGACATCCAGACTACTGCAGCTGAGCTATTGGGAAATACCAAGGCACTTCTGTTTGACCTCCTAAAGCGCCTGGCGTTCTACTAGGGAACTGGAACCCACATTTACAGTGCTGGATTCTCGCTGTTTATTTACAGCTTATGGAAACAAGAACCACTGAACAGAAAACGTACAGAGCTATGGCAGCTTTGTCACTTTTGGTACACATGTGGGCAAACAGTGTTATTTCCTTTGGTGTCTTATACATGTAAGCTGGTAAGCAAGATGTTACAAGGACAATGTTATCAGTTTTAGTCAGAGGTAAAAGGAGCATTATTGCAATTTCTACAGCAGTGGCACACAGTAAATCTACTCGGTACTCACTTTGGTTATGTTGACAACTTCTTTCACAAAAGCAGCGGCCAACTCAGGCTTAAACTTGCATGTGCCGTCCTGTAGAGCGAACAGAAACACACCAGGGATTAAACTGTATACAGTGCTGACTGCTGCTCCTTTATGCCTACAATTCAACTGCTTTACAGTACATAAAGTACCTATATTGTATATATTACAGTTTAGGTTAAACCCAACCACAGGCACACACCTTCAATGACTCCTAGTAAGAGATAGCACTGTATAACTTTTACCTGTCCAGTATAGGGATAGCCGTCCTCAGTCATGAGTCCCTTGTTGTATTGGATGTATTCAAAGGCTTGACTTGGAAGTCCGCTGTAAAGGTGGTAAGATGGTTATATTTACTTTAATATCAGTTGAAACCTATACAATGCAATGGAAATAATGCACTTATGTGATATAGCTGTGCCATGAAACAATACATCATATGTAAACAATGCATGATGGGTGTAAGTATCATGAAAAGTAGGTTACCATGCTGTACACCCACAGTGTGGACAATAACGTATCGTAACAAATGGCAATGCATGGAAACCGGTTCCCAAGATATATCCTTTAATACAGTAGATCAGCCGATAATGTGTCAGCAGAAGGCAAAGAAGCTAGTCTACAGTGTAGGAAACAACTTCTTAAAAACCAACCGCCATGCAAGGAATTGTAACAGACGCTGCTGAAAACGCAGATGAATACAAGAAGGATTTCTGCAGCAGTGTTATCTTGCCTCACCCTTTGCAGCCGTGATTGTTAAAGTCCTGCGCGCAGTCGACCAGCTGCTGTTCCGACTGGAAATAAACAGAGCAGACACAGTGTTAGACGGCAGTGAGGGAGGCACCGGTCTCTGACTATTAGACACAGGAGAAATGAAACGCCTCACCAGCAGTGGAAGCTTCCCCGATGCAATGGCGACGACAGACTCCAAGCATCCCGTGGTTGAAAACGTCCAACAGCTTCCGCATGGGCCCTGGAATAGGAACAGCAATTACTACTAGGGATCTGCCTGCCTGCCCGCCCGCCTGTCCCCCTGCCTGCCTCCCTGCCCGCCCGCCTCTCTCTCTTGTATCTATCCAGTCTGAGTTGTTTACCTGGTTCTTTACTGGAGTCACGAAGTTGCCTTTCTCTCTCCAGTCCACAGAGTCTGGGTAGGGTCCATTGCTGCTGACGTGGTTCCCTTTAGTAGCAGAGCAGTTCTGAACAAAACAATACAGTTCATTAGCTTCAGTAGCAGTTTTACTCCAGGTTACCCTTACAAGACATTGGAGAACAAGGAACACCCCCCTGTATAGTTACCAGAGGAGCTGGATAGAGCACAGGGGAGCAGGGTAGAGCACAGGAGAGCAGGGTAAAGCACAGGGGAGCTGGATAGAGCACGGAGAAGTACGGTAAAGAACAGGGAAATTTGTTTGCACTGTATTTTGTAATTACCTGCGGCTCCGTCAAGAGGTACTGCTTTTTAAACTCCAGGAAGGTTAAGTCAGAGAACTGATTGAGACCCACTGAAACAAACATTCAAAATGAGATACATCAATACACTGTATCAGTAATAATAATAATAATAATAATAATAATAATAATAATAATAATAATAATAATAATAATAATAATAATAATAATAATAATTTGACAATACTTGTGAATTTATGATTCCCTGCATTGTGATGATCAATCTTTCTTTTGTTCTCCACGAAGATCTGCAGGCGATGGTAATACTCCTCCGGCCCGTACTGCTTATTGTACTGAAATTGAGTGGGAACGAACAATAGAAAAAACAGAAGCATGAGACGGAAATGATAGCGTTTGTTCTGTTCGTCTGAGCCACAGTAAAAATCACTGTTGTATCATATGCGATACCTCCTTTATATCTACCCCCTTCAGTCACGAGTGCGAGAAGTTGCCGTGCCAAAACTTTGACAAAAACGTACCGTATGCATTATAAAATAGATTCATAGATAGGAAACTTAACATGACACAATTACACGCGGTGACGGAAGGGGATATTTCATTGTTTCACAAATTCTGTATATTTAATTTCCACGCGAGGAAACATTTTAGAATCAAGTACAAAGGTGGAACTGTTCACAAGCTGGCTACGTTAGCAGCGAGTCGATAAACAAACGGGAAAGTCCCCAGGCAACAGCACCAAACAAGGAACGATGCAATGCCGGTTTACACTGCTCATAATTCGCTTATTAAGTACAAAATGCTCAACACTGAAACTTAACGTGCTCTTTTTTTATATATATAAGCCTGTTATAAAACGTCTACAACAGATTCAGTACAAAGGCACAATTTACCTGTGACTTCCATAACTTGAACAGGTATTCCTCTGTAAGAAAAAAACAAACAAACTGAACTTTACAGTAATAAGAGTAATAAAAACATTATTTTTATGCGATATATATATAATGATTATATATATATATATATATATATATATATATATATATATATATGTGTGTGTGTGTGTGTAGTTCTTGACAGACTGAGAAACCCACCTTCAACAGAGACTGCTGGCGCGCAGTAAGTACTGTGCAACACCACCACGAGAGTTAGCAGGGTTGCGCTCCACAGTCCCATGTTCAGTTCGTGTCAGTCCGGTGCAGCTGCTGAGCACAGTACTGGAGCTGGTTCTATGTAAGTGACACATCACATGATCCTTGAGATCAGAATCTCATATGAACATGACTGTAGTTCCTCATTCAAGTCTCTTTTTTTTTTGGTTTCGGTTTCATCAAACCTGATTTGTTACTGCGACCACTGTGTGAGGATCAGTTAGTGTTTTGTTGTGTAGCTAAGCTGTTGTATTTGCTCATATACATACTCATAGTACACCTTACTATGTGGTCATTGCTTGTTATGGGGTGTCCTGTCAGTTTCTTGCCTTCAGATACAGTACATTGTGTGTTTGCAGTCAGCTACGGGACTCGACCATGTCTTGAGTATTGTTTTTCCCAAAGTGTTCTGGCTATATGTTCTTGTTATACATTAACTATTGCTGGTCAAGGCGCTCGTCAAGCAGAACATAAGCAGTATGTTGTGAAGCAAATTTCAAATTGGAATGAGTATTTTATTGAACTCATTTGGGTGGAACAACAGTAGCAGTGAATTATGCATGCTTCATCAAATCTGCTTTAATAACATCAGCAGACAGATACAAGAACAGTCAGATGTCACGCCTGGTGGTCAGATGGTGACTTGTTTCGGTTATCTATTTGTCTTAAAACTTAACACACATTAAAAAATGTGTCAGATAGAAAGAGGAAGTTTAAAAAGAGAAACAACAACTCATTGTGAGTCCCTCCAGCTGGATTCATATATAATAAATAATTAAAGAGTGGCCATCTTTACAATAGACCTCAGAGTCTTTTGCAAAAACGTAACTGAAACATTTGTTTGCATGATGTAAAGTTATGGTTGCATAAGGTACACAAGCTTAGGGGTAGTGATCAAATGAGAAATGAGATACAATTGTGCATAGGATTCTTTCTATGCTCATGTTTTTTAGAGAATGTTTGCAATACCATGTGGTCCACCTTGACTGCATCCAGCACTTATCTTTTAAGGGCAATTCTGGGATAACTGCAGATGGGTGATGCAATGCAGGGCGATTTCCCAGTGCTGTAAAATACTCTCAAACAATCCTGCTGTGGATTATCCCGGCGGGGTACAGATTGATCAAATCCACCCCTTAGACATCAAAAGGAATACTGTACAGGCATGGGAATAAGACACCATTTGCATAGCAGTTGCACCCATTCCAGGTTTTACTACAAGCTTGATTAGCCACAGCGTAAATGTAACAAGCTCAGACGTGTGTGATTTAAGTCAGTGAAACCAGGAATGGATTAAACTGTCATGCAATGGGAGTCTTATTTCCATCCCTGTTGTGCAGACTCAGAATATTTGATTTTTCCTAAGGCCCTTGCTAATTTACGCTAGCACTGTTTCTTCTAGTCACCGGTGAAGCCAATGTGATGGGTTGAACTGTTCCACCGTCCTTTCCTGGAAAGTGTTTGTCTTGTTCCTCTTGTCAGGTCAGCTCACACTGAGCCGCTGCAGAAACCTGTACCCCGGCAACAAGCAGAAGGGGTCCAGATGTGTGAGTCCACGCTGCAGTGCAGTGAATCCACACCTCTCTATTTACACCTCTGGGTAGCCTGTTACAATAAACACTCAGAAAAACACTTGTCACCCTGAGATAGAATAGATTTATTAGCAAGAGGTAATCAGGAAACATACATATTTATACAAAAACTGGAAAACAAAAAGTATTTTCCAGATGAGCTGTAAGTGGAAATAAACTTCAGGACTGAAAGAGAATTCTCATACCACTGGGTATTGCTCACAGCAAAAAAAAAAGTATATATATATTTTTTTTGTTATTTTTTTTAGTGTTTTTTGTTGTTGTTTTTTTTTCGGTTTGATATAGTGGAGCATGCCTGCCGCTTAATAATTTAGTGTGTTTCTATACTGTACATGGTAAAAATACATACAAATATTCACAGAATAAGCACTACATTACTATAGTCCTGTTAGAAGAGTGATTCCAGACAGGATTACAGTATATGTAATTTATTAAATTAAATTAAATTACAGTCTATGTTATTTTCTACTTCTAAAGTTGTGGTACTAAATATCACACATTGTTTAGCAATTTTAAGTAAGTAAGCTTGTTGCTAGGATATAATGCTGTAAAGAAAGTGCTTTACAATGTTACACATTAAGTAATAGATAAGGCTGCATGTAGAAAATATACAGCATACACACCCTTCAGGAGAATTGTTAAAGTTTCTACAAAATACAGATTTTCCCATATATTCATATATTCTCAAAGATGCAGTATCCCTTCTGCTAAGACTCTTGTTTGGGCTACTTTACAAAAATACCTTTATAAATTGTGCAAGCTGCAAAGCTCTGCCCCGTTTCTTTTCAGCTAGTACAACAGATTTAGTCGTACTGGTTCCTGGTCATTGGCACACTAGGAAGAACAGATTTGCTGTGACTATAATGCTTCTCAGTAAATTCACTTCCACAGACAGAACAGCTCAGTACCTTTCTGAACACTTCACTCCTTAATTAATCTTCCTGTTTGTCAGCACATTTGATTCTGCTCTGCTGAAACAGCACCAAAGAACAAAAATAAATCAACTAATCAATAAACACAGATAGCAAATAAATAACCAGATGGCATACGGTGGCAAAGTTACTGAAAGATTTGCTGATTCTTACTGTTTTTCTCAAAAACACAATAACATATTGAATTCATCAACATTCAAGAACTTCATTATTGCCAAAACAAGAAATGCTGCGTCTTTAGACATGTCCTCCACAAAGTCATTTCCCCTTTTTGTAATACATTATCAATGCAGTTGATTTGAATGATATGATTATAGACCCCCCATGCTGTACAGGTCAGGTCAGGTCACATACAGCTTATTTAACATTCCAGGGACCATCAAAATTTAGTTTTTCTTCAGTGAGATTCTCTTCATGGTGGAAATGATTATAGTTCATATACTGCTGTCGCAATTCTGTGCTTGCATCTGATTACATCAAGCTGTGAATGTCTTTAAATAGTCTTGGCTTGACCTCCTCTCCGGATGATCTTTTGGGTAACCATCATATAACTTCTCAATTTTACTTCTTTAAAAAAAAAAAAATCTTACATTTCTGCAGCGTTTGTGAGGAGCAAATGAAATGAATGAGTAAATCCTCCCTGACTCTCCCTAGTTAACGGGCCGTGTACGAGTAAATCCTCCCTGACTCTCCCTAGTTAACGGGCCGTGTACGAGTAAATCCTCCCTGACTCTCCCTAGTTAACGGGCTGTGTACGAGTAAATCCTCCCTGACTCTCCCTAGTTAACGGGCCGTGTACGAGTAAATCCTCCCTGACTCTCCCTAGTTAACGAGCAGTGTACGAGTAAATCCTCCCTGACTCTCCCTAGTTAACGGGCCGTGTACGAGTAAATCCTCCCTGACTCTCCCTAGTTAACGGGCAGTGTACGAGTACATCCTCCCTGATTCTCCCTAGTTAACGGGCCGTGTGTTTGAACCTGGTGCTCTCCTTCAAATCTTACTGGAAGTGCTGGATTTCATCTATATAAAGACGTTTAAAAAAGTGTTTGAAACCTCCTCTCAGAATGGTTTAGTATTAAATACACCTTTATGCATGCCAAGCCACGAAGGACTGTTAACAGTATAAGGTTGGGGACTCAGTGACCGCTCGTCGTTCTCCTTTTTCCTGGTAGCCTGGTTTTATTATTGTAGAAAACAACTAGATAATATATGATAAATGCAGACAAAACAATAGTAAAGAACAAATAAGCTTCTAAGTGTATTATTCCCCCCAAACCTCTGTACCCATACATTTAAAGTTTGTGTTAGGCTTCTAGTTTACTTCTAATAACAAGGGCACACAGCTCCTTGCAGAAACACCTACTAGAAGGATATGTCTAAGCAGTCTAATACAAATAATAGATTATGTACATATCATATAGTATTTGTAAAGTTCGTTAGCTGCGGGGATATCATCCGTCCTCCCTTCAGGTAGCCAATTTGGGCTCTATTCTCAGGGAGGCTTCATAAAGACTTTCTTCATCCAGCACAGCACTACTGTCCAGCAAATACTCTGTTGTCTGAAAAAAAATAATAATAATTGAGGTTCAACATAAGGCAAGAGTTCCAGTTGTAGCCCCTTCCAGTTTGTTACCCACCCCCTACTCTAAAATGGGTTCCAGCACAGCTTCTTTATGCTCTAAAAGGAAGTATATATATTGTATAATGAACACACAATGCCAAATGCACCCAGTTGCGTTTTTAAAGTGCAAAGGCCTTTAAATATAAAAAGAAATGAAGTGCTTACCTTGGGCTGGTGTTCAACTTTGTAGGCTGTCTGCTGGAACTGCCTGATTTCTCTAATAATATGGGAGATCTGTGAATAATCATAGGATTTGAAATGACACTTGGAAGTTCTCATAACATTAAGAGAGTCTGGAAGCAGACGCCGTGCTGGGAGGGTCACTGTGGAATCTCCTGAGCTGTATCTTGAGAATACTCAGTCATCTCTAACACTACTGTCCTCATACAGGGCTGAGGCATGTCATGCAAGTTCATTATAACAAATGTAAAGAGATCAGTGACTGGGTGGCTCAGCGGTCTGGCACTGGGGGATGAAGGTATCTGGTTTGACTCAATATTTAAACATCAGAGCTCAATGCCATTAGATTGATGCCACACACAGGTATTGCATTAATTACATCAATTAACCCATACATTGTAACTTCAAATATTCAGTCATATGTTATTATGACGGCGACATTAGCCGAAAAGTCTGTCTGCATTTCCAAGCGTTTAGTCAAGTCTTCAATTAACACGTTTAACTGCTTAACAGAGCGTCCAGCCTGCAGATTCCGTGTCTGCCAGGGTCCTGATCACATGGGAGAACGACTGCATTCCTAGATAATTACCATCCTCATTTTGGAGAAGTTGACCAGCCCGTCCTCAGTGTAGTTGGGTGTCCCCTCCTCGATGAAGGCCAGGTCTGTCAGGTACATGCCCAGGTACGGCACACACGGAGGATCACAACTGGAAAGACAAAGCACAGGCAAGGGCCCTTACAAACCTTTCTGCAGTTTCCCCCCATGCTTTCCCCATGGTTATACTGTGCAGAGTTTACCAGTGCCTTGTTTATTTATAACGCTTACCAATGCTTTACCATTATACTTTTACTATGGGAAAGTCACTGTAAAGCATGAAGCACAATCCCAGCACTGTACCACCTCACGTATCTTTAACGTGCCCCGATGCAGCACACAAATCAATAGAACACTTACTTTTTCAAAGCCTCTCGGAGGTTCTTAAACCTGCCCTCGGATGAGACCAGCTTCTGTAACTTGTCAATCAGAGCTTTTGTCTGCAAGGAAGAACACACACAAGTCTTTCAATTACTGGAACTGAAACCCAAACGAGAGAGAGAGAGAGAGAGAGAGAGAGAGAGAGAGAGAGAGAGAGAGAGAGAGAGAGAAAGAGAGAGAGAGAGAGAGAGAGAACTTGACATGTCAGTGAACAGTGCTTCAGCTGTGAAAAGAAAAGAATAAAAAACAAATATTTCTGAACATACAAATCATTTGGATACTGTCAGGGATCTACAGAAAGGAATACGGTTGTTCTCTTTGCACGCTCATTTGTATGTTGCATATTTTATTTTTTTAGCCATCACAGTCTATGGTACAGGTACATTTGTCAGGTCAGCTGGCACACACACCATTGCAACATGACATGACTAGACGTCATGTGGGGTCACCGGTTCGAGCCCAGCCTCCTCCCTGTTACGTTACCTGCTTGGAGACTTTGAGCCAGGTTTTCTTCAGCCTGAAGATGGCGCTGCGGTTCAACGAGGAGGTGATCTCCAGCACGGCGTTGTAGTTGTGCAGACAGCGGCAGATATCAGCCACGGCCACCCACTTCTCCACCGCCGTCACACGCACGTTCACGTCTTCCGACCGCAGAATCTCTGAGGCTATCAAGTTGCTGATCTTTCAAAAAAGAATCATTAAGTACCGGGTTAATAATATAAACACATTGCAATGAAAGAAGGTCAGATGCATGAATAACAAGATCAGTTTTTATTATTACAGCACATTTTCCTATACTTTTACCAGGGATTAATTTTTCTTTGCTGTGGATTAGAAATACTAAAAGAAACTTGGTAAAGTCAATGACAAACATTTTGACTTTGCTTTGGTTAACCATGCATTACTATGGCATTCTGCAGGAGATAGCACTGGTTACAGGGATGGGAGTAAGAAATTCACATGACCCTTGACCACTCAAATGACCTTTGATACTTACATGATTGAAGTGTTTGGTGGTTTTCATGATGTAGGGAGTCCTCTCGTTTTTATCAGGCTTCATCCAACCTTGACCGAAAAACTCCCTAAAAGCACAGATAAGGAAATCAAAAACCTCAGAATCCCAGTGCATCACTGAAACACTCATTTACAGGATGAGAGCAGAGCTCAAAGAAGTACCTAAACCATCTCAGTCAGTTTTGCAGATATTTCTGACACACACAGTACACAGCTCTAAATGAAATGCTGTTCGGTTGCAACAACCAACCGGTAGAGATAACATGCTTTGGAGTAGCGTTTTCACTCCTGTTCATGACACATTTGCATACCAGTAAAAGCACATGGACTTCAATACAACTAGTGGCACACTAATGCATTTTTACTATCTGATGCAGTGTGGTTTTCCTCTGCACAATCTAATGGGATTCTGGCTACCTGTTTTGGCACTGAACTGCACCCAGGCTCAGAAGCATCAATTCCTCCAAGCATGTAAATACAGCACCTTTGTGATTACAAAAGGATGGAATGGTGTTCCAGGCTGGCCAGCTGTAATAAAGCACAGACACACAGGCAGGGCACTCACTCGTATGGGATCCCCTTGAAAACGAGATGGTCCAGCAGGGTCAGCTGCTCAGCGATCTCCAGGGCAGAGTGGTTATCAAACGGTTCAGATTGAACACCTTCCGCCTTTAATAAAAAAAAAAAAAATACAAAAAACAGATCAATCAAAAAAGCGACAGAACCAGCTCCTTTCAAACAGGTGTTGCAGATGTGGAACCAAGTAACACAGGTCATTGCAGCCAGGGACCAATTTAACTGCTGCCCATATACCCGTGAGCCAAGAGCGATAAAAAGAGGAGAGGGACGTTTAACCTAGAGAGGCAGCTGATAAAAAAAAAAAAAAAAAAAAAAACAACACACACATTTGGAACACATGAAGAATAAAATGACCTGTGTGCGAGAGAATGCTGATGCACACCACGGCAAAGAAAACACAGAGTCAATGGCTAGGGAGAAGTAATCCCTTTACCCTTCACAAACATGCCTGATCTAGTCCCCTGCCAGCCTCTTCAGAAACCAACTGCAATTCCAGTTAACATCCTACACCATGGAAGAGAATAAGTAGCTCCTTGAGATGAGTTTAAACTCTTTAAACCACTGTGATCAGGCAAAACTGCTTTCTAGAAAGGAAGGGGGATACAGTAAGTGCTGCTAGTAAAGAAACTAAACCAGGTTTGATGTGACGTTTGATCAGTGTCTTCAAACCCGAGACCGTAAGACTGTAATACCTGCAGGAGAAGGGTGCTCTATACTGTGAGATGTTTCAAATTAAAGAATTAAGGAGAGCAAAAACCGTATTAGAAATAAAACGTTCAACTAAACACACAGTGAAAAGGGTAATGGGAAAAGTCCTGGTGTAGGAAAATGGAGGTCATACACCTCGCAAATCTTACCATCTGCACAATCTCCTCCAGGGTTATTTGATTGTCTCCGGGGTCTTCCTGAGTTAACGTTCTGTAAAAGATTCCATTTAGAGTATTTACTTATTAAAATATTATTTAAAAAAACAGTTACACAGGTGTCACCTGACATTCCTTAACTGTTTTATTTTAGACTTTGGTCTTCTGCATGGATCGAAATAAGATTCCTATTGCATAGCAGTTTCACCCATTCCAGGCTTTCTTACAGCTTCATTAGCCACAGGGTATATAGGTAACAAACTCACGTGTCTCATTAGACTCATAGTAAAACCAGGAATGGATCAGACTGCTGTACCTGATGATGTTGGCAGCTGCTTTCCTCTCCTGGGTCAGAAGCTCGGGGTCGTGAATCACCTCCTCCAGGAAACTGATCACCTTAAACTTCAATTCACCGTTGGATTCAAAGTCCTATAATGTAAAAAAAATATATAAAATAATCGTTATATATTATACGATTCTATGAATAGTAGATAGTCTGTATTCTTAAAGCACCGGCACATCTGAATTATAAACGTGCATTTCACCCAGGCTGTACCTGTGTGTTTGGAGACCCAGGCTGTACCTGTGTGTTTGGAGACCTGTGCTGTACCTGTGCATGTTTGGAGACCCAGGCTGTACCTGTGTGTTTGGAGACCCAGGCTGTACCTGTGCATGTTTGGAGACCCAGGCTGTACCTGTGTGTTTGGAGACCCAGGCTGTACCTGTGTGTTTGGAGATCCAGGCTGTACCTGTGTGTTTGGAGACCCAGGCTGTACCTGTGCATGTTTGGAGACCCAGGCTGTACCTGTGTGTTTGGAGACCCAGGCTGTACCTGTGTGTTTGGAGACCCAGGCTGTACCTGTGTGTTTGGAGACCCAGGCTGTACCTGTGCATGTTTGGAGACCCAGGCTGTACCTGTGCATGTTTGGAGACCCAGTGTCGCAGAACGTTCAGGACTCGGTTCGTCGCAGCTCTCCTGATCACAAACTCTTTGTCCCCGTTCCTCTGGTCAGTGGGGTACCCTTGGGACAGAAGATTGCAATGGAATGGTTACAAAAATACAGACACAAAGCATGGTGGCATGTGCAATGTGTAGATTGTAAGTGGACCAAAGTTTATGAGAACATAGGTTCTCATTTCCACAATAATGTGTTGTGGAAGTTTAACATGGTAAAAGCTCACAATAACTATGCTGCTTGGCATGCTTTTCTCATGCACAGATGATGATTGCTTTTTCATGCTTGCACTATACACTTTGTATCCTGCGTTAAGTACAGTTCATAGCAGCTGATTATAACTTTATTTCTTTATTTCTGATATAATGAAACATAAAGGAAGCTTAATCAGCAAATCTATATGAATGATTTTATTTTGCAGCCAACACACCTGTACTTGCCAGTGACATCCTCCTGTATTTTTCCTTTGTGGGCGTGCCTTCATTGGCCCCCGCTGTTGCTATGGCGAAAGCAGAGGCAGCCGACAGCGCACTGCGATTGTTGTCGAGCTCTCGGCAGGATGTCACCACCACGCCATTGTTATAGGAAAACAAGGAGAAGTCTGGAGTGGAGGGAACACACTATAGAATCAGCCCATTCAGTCCTGCAAGGCCTTTTATTGCTGCTGTCAAAGTGCTTTGCTAGTCGAGATCCCTTTCAGCTAACAGGCTCTTTCTTCTATTGAGGGTTAATTTGGAGCCACGTACTAATTGTGTTAAAGAGAAACTCAGCTGGGGGGCATCACTCATATGCATTTAGAGTCACAGGAAAGTAGAAAGAATGCAAATACAAATATTTCTGCTCCTAAGAAGCCCTTTGGAAGAAAATATAAGAGTAGAAATATATAAAGCTTGATGTTCAGCATTCTTACAGAAAAGGTCAAACAAATGAGAAAACAGGCTGTACTGCGTGTCAAAAACCTGACGATATTACATCTAAATATGCAGGGCTGATAATGGCATTAGGGGGGCTGATAATGGCATTAGGGGGGCTGATAATGGCATTAAGGGGGCTAATAATGGCATTAATTGAGCTGTACAATGCACATTTTGCTATGCATCAAAATTATTTTTTTTAATAAAATTTGGCAGCAAGAAAGTGCAAATCCTTGTTGAAGGCCTCCTCTTAATAAAGACCGTATTTCTTTCTATTACTGTCCAGGTGGAAAGGACACCTGTCTATGAAGACCTCATTTTTCACTTGTAAAGGTTGCTTTCATCAGTACTTGGTGCAGCGATTGGAAGACCTGTACAGAATCTCAAAGCTTTCACTTTGAAATAGAGTGGTAGCCAAGACTTTACAAGGCTCTGGGCTAAAGTCTCAAAACTTAAATATTTTGTCTGAAAGGAAAAAAAAAGACGCAATTACAAGTCTAAATTTATACTTTATACTGTACCACCCACAAATACCTTAGTTAAATGTCTGAGTTGCTTATTTCTATTTTGATAACTGCGCTTTTTTTTACAGTAAAAAAAAAACATTTTACAGTAAATAGCTCTGAGAATCTAACCCATTGTCTCACCCGTCACTCTCAAAACACATTTCTCACAAGTCCCTTATGGTTTTGCTGTTCTTCTTGTTACCCAGACCTCCATTTCAAACTGGTGGATAGGATTTTTAATGTCACAACACTACTGGTTCACTCCCTGTGTTACAGGCAATATGAGTCTCATACTTGTGCTCTATAGTGCACAGGAAGTTGTGTGGGGTCAGGACGGGGGCTTTTCCCTGTAACACTGGTTCCACCTGGGTCAAAGTAAAGATAACAATAGCACAACAACCTGTCTTCTTGTCTTGAAGCGATCCAGGACTACAAGTACCAGAATGCATTGCAATCAGTCTTGAACCAAGGGCCACATGGTCATTCTTATTTTACCTAAGCTATTATTTTCACTGAGTTATTCAATTAAAATGTAGAATGGCATCCATAACAGTGCAAGAATAATGAATACCTCTTCTAAAACGTTAAAATAGGAAAAGCAAGTGCTTAAACAACATGTTGATTACCATGTTTAGTTTTGTGTTTACTCACATTACTGCCAGCAGAGGTCACTATAGTCTAATACAAAAAAAGATTGCCTAACATTGAAAAAGGCCAGTAAAACACTGCTTTAATATATATATATATATATATATATATATATATATATATATATATATATATATATCTATATATATATATACATACAGTTTAAAAAAAAAATGAATTAAAGAAAGAACAGTTGTTTTTCATGATAGGAGCCTCATCATGTGAACTTGGCCCTGTGACTCAATAACCTCTTCTAGAAACATTGTAGGCCTAACTGTTTGCTTTTCAACACGCGACCGCCCGTCCTACACACCTACTAGTGGAAGAGGTTGCTAAGCTAGTGGGCGGTTGCTAAGGCACAAATTCCATACCCACCTACTCACGCTGCATTTTGATTGGCTGTTGCACTTCTAGTACAGAATACTTTGCGAAGAGTTAGGGGGTGGACTCTAAATACCAAGTTTAGATTTTATTATTATTAATTTGTATTAACACTTTGAGTTACATTCTTAGCATTTTGCAAAGAAGAAAAGCTCCAACATTAAGCCTGTCAGACTGTTGTTGCTCCTTGCTATACAGTACCTGAAGAGTTTTTGCATTTGACGTTTTTGGGAGTTGTCGGAGACTTTGTTGGTGACGTCTCTGTTTCAGCTTCGTCACTCTGGATTGGGTCATTATCAGATTCTTCTCTCACCGATACTTCTGCACATGGAGAGAAATGGAGAGTTAACACTTGGTACTGACATTGGCCTTGTTTCCTGAATTACTAACAGAGTGCTTCACAACAAATCAGTATCTTAGAGTTCTTAAAACTGAAAACTAATTATTAAAAACATAACAACTTAGGGGCTACTATGAGTAAACAGCAGGTTTTATGTGGATTCTCATAGCTATTTATTCTAAATCATCACTTCAGCAATGAAAAAAAACACAGAAATGACCTTTCTAATACAAGAAACAACCTGCTGATCCCAAGCCACTAAATGAAACCTTTAAGTTCTTTATTTCTAGTTTGGCAACTTTCATGCAATGACTCTTTCCTTTCTGAAATCATGCTAATGATGATTTGGGAGTGAAGAACTGTTCTTACAGTCCAGCCCATGGAGGAGCTACTATATAAAACACACATTTCAACATGTCAAAGGAGCAGCATGCAGGAACATGCAGATCCAAGATGACCTTGCTTATTGCAGGAAGGCTCGTCTGGCTTGTCCGTTTTGGTTTCAGCTTCATCAGGGATCTTGTTGGGGACAGAGCTGGACACATACAGCTTGTTGATGTCCAAGCTGGTCTTGCTGAATGGGGACATGGAAGAGTACATGCTTGCATAGCCATTGGAGGAGCAGCTCAGGGCAGCCAGGTCCAGCGCCTTGCCCCCGGTGATGATGGGGATGTTCAGGGAGAGCTTCCTCCGGCGGTTGGGGGACGATGTCTTGGTGATGGACAGAGGGGGAGGGGAGGAGAACTTGCGGCTGGCCCTTGGGGACTTGGGAGGCTCTCCATACAGAAGCTTATTGTTTTGACTGCTGGCGAAAAACAGCTCCAGAGACCTTAACACAGTCCAGACAAAATGGGAACAGATGCATCATGCAGAAACAATTACTATGAATTCTAGATGCAGAGTAGCCTCCCTCCAGGCTGGGCGGACGATCTCCCCAGTGGGCTACACCTCAGCCTGCACGGTGTGTGGGGCACTGGGGCACTGGACATGCCATATGTGGGGTGAGATGTTAAACCAAGGTCATGTCGACTTTGGGGACTGTTTATAAAACAACTATAATTCCCAGACTCTGGTAAATGAGTGGAAATGACATAACTGGAAAGGCTATTTTCTAATAACTGTGTTAATGTGCAATCCCAGGGGCGATAGTGTTATTGACTGAACTACAGCCTGGGGTTACTATGTCCGAACGCTGTAGTCAAACAAGTGACTTTATCATTGCTTTATTTCACTGTGCTGGAAACTGTGAAACAATGCAAATGTACAGTGTTGTTCTAAATATTGAATCTTATAGATCCTCTGCAGAGCCAAGGAGGAGGAATGGGGTGGGGTCCTGCAGCACAGCAAGGGGTTTCCATGGCGACAGGAGGCAGCTGCAGGGCAGTGCGGTAGAAGGACGTGGTCAAGTTAGACAGGATGCAGACCTAGCTAGTGAGCCGGTTTATATATATATATATATATATATATATATATATATATATATATATATATATATTGCTTCAGTAATATTACCCTTCTTGTGTTAAGAAGATGTTGTACTGACTGGTAGAATTAAGTGCTATAATTACACTTAGTGTAGGAAGGCAGTGTGGCTGGTTAAGCAGTAGAATTGGATGTATGACAAGACAATAAGAAATGGGCCAAGGACGCATAGCTGTAATACAGGACCTGGTTTTTAATGCACCTGTGACAGCCTCAGACTCATTCATTAACAAGAACTTTCAATTCTGTATTTAAACTGTATTAAAAAAAAAAGGATGACAAAAGCATTCTTTTATTCTTTTGTCATTACAAGTGCCTGTTAGGGGAGGGACATATGTAAATTAGCTTGACTGAATGTTAAATGCATTTATAATACACATACAGTATATATATACACACACACACACACACACACACACACACAGTACATATGCATCTATCTATCTAGCTTTGAGTCTGTGAGTCTTAAGGAATGAACGACTTTTCTAATTCCAGTCTCACTGTACAGTCAGTTAGAAGCTGAGGGACTCACCTTGCAGGTATTGCACTGATGGGTTTTTTGTAAATGGTGATGAGCTTGTCCAGCACCACTTCGGCCGTGGTGAACACCCTGTATGAATGCAGGAAGGTGTTGAGAAAGTCTATGCTGAGAAACCTCAGGTCTGTCAGTCTCTCCAGAAGCCGCTCCACGCTTGCATAGCGGATCTGCAGGACCTTGCAGGAGTTCATCATCTTGCTGAAGCGAATGTCAACGTCGTCGCAGTACAGACTGGTGTCGGACCTGCGAACGAGAAGACACAAAACAACACAACCTTTAAACGAGAGAGATGCTGCACCGTCTGCCCTGCAATGTGAAAAAACAAAACACAACCTTTAACGAGAGAGACGCTGCTTCATCTGCCGTGCACTGTTAAAAAACAAAACACAACCTTTAAACGAGAGAGACGCTGCACCATCTGCCCTGCACTGCTGATGATGCTCCTGCATTGAGTGTGCATGGAAGACGTAGATATATAAAACATGTCTCTATTCAACAGTATACAACCTCTTCATTGTGAGAAAAAGATAAGTATTTTATAACACTCAGCCACTTACTTGATCATCTGTGGAACGGTCACCTTTGAGTTTTCTTCAAATGCATTCATCATCAAACCATTGCATCGGATATTGTCTATGCACTAGAGAAAATAAATACAAAGGACAATTACTTTGGACATGTAAAGCTTCAACGATACACAGATTGCATTTTAAAATCATTCTCTAATTCTGGGTACAGTTCATAAATAAACACATATCCTTCTGAGCTTGCCTGGCTGATGTCGCTTGTCCATGCGGATTTCTCCTGACGTGAGGACGCTACCAGGATGACAGTGAACGACTGTGTGTCTTTTGGTTCAACAACGATTTTGAAGTCCAAGTGCTCCATGTCTTGTCCTGATTTGTCTGGTTTTGCTTTAGAAGAGGAAGCAAAAACAGAAAAAAATAATACATCTACTGCATTTCCTATCTGGAAAGTTTAGGGCAGTGTGTAAAAATTGCATAACATCCTGTTTTAAAAAACAAAGCGAACATTATTTAAAAAAAGGAACCCTCCTCGTATGACATCAGTATTAGTCAATAATATGCTTGTATTTTGCACACTTACACTCCTCATCGGTGCCCTCTGGTTCCTCCATCAAGGTGCAGTCAATGAGTGAGATAACTCCGTTCTAAAAGTCCGTAAGAAAGGGATGTGTTAATACTTATTACGTGATAAAAAGTTAAAGTCAAGTGAACATTGTTTTTGTGAAAATAAAACTGGCAATGTTACAAAACAAACAGAGAAGCAGCTCAGTCCTCCTACACACAAGATGTCAACTGAATAAGCCCATCATGTTCGGTATGTTGCGGAATTCGTGCTTTAACTTTGGGCACATTGAATGTTTTTAAAAGCAATTTTCTCCAATCTCTATAACTGCTTGTTCAAACTGTACAGTGGTTAAGACGGTCAGTTGTGGAGAGAGTGGTGGGCAGTTCATGCCCAGCCTTTGCCCAGTTACACTAATGTATACATTAAGTTATGCAAATAATAGAACTCCTCCTGTATTATACGTTCATGTGTTCACTCCTGACTTTACTTAAGTCTTTTTTTTAACTTTTCTGAAGACAAAATATTAATGTTACAAAACTGACACTAAAGAGTGCTTAGGAGAGTTTGAATTATATTATTTAGCTGTTTAATTCTAGTTTTAGAAAAGTTTTGTTTTCTCTTTTTTAAAAGTGAACACAGTAGGACCTTTGTTAAGTGGAGTTTCCCTCCCGATCCTCTGGTACAGATGATTAAATGTTTGGAGAACAGAAAGCACTGCCTTTCCCCTTCCTTCTTGAGAGACAGGGACCCCAGCCTCCCTCTGGTGATTTTACCCTTTTCGCTCATCGGTATTTGGATGAGAGAACCTGGATGGGGGAATACATGGCAAGATAATTAGTTCTCATTTGAACACACAGGCCTGCCGGGACTGGTGGTTCCAGTTGTGTTTGAACATGTCTGATCTGGGATTTCACTTTGAATCAGATTATAAAATAAAATCCCTTATAATTCATCCTGACCTTAACTGTATTGACAGAATGGCTTCTCAATATGAACAAAGTAACTGTACATGAGAATACGCTTGGGTTTTTCCTCAGTTTAGTGCTCATGGATATTCAAAGGAGGGAATTAAGACCGCACACTAACTCTTAAAGAAGCAGTGCTGTGCCTCAATCAGAAAAAGCTCTTATCTATATCAATGTACCAGAGCGCTCTCACGCTGTATCTCTACGTGCCCTCAGATAGCATTGATTGTGTTTGCACATGTTCTTAAAAAAGACCAGCCCCAAGATACAATGGGAGAGGTGGCCTGAGGCCAAACTTCATGTGTGTGAACAGGCACAGTCCAATCGACCCGCAGACACACAGGAAGAGGAACAACTAACTGTAGCTGCAGGAAGAAACGGTTTCATTTATTTTTTGCTAGTCTCTCAGGAGTGATTTAAGGAATCTGAGTTTAGAAATAGTGTGATATTCATGAAACATTTCAAGATTGGTGGTAAATAAGCCAGTACGGTTTCATTAGTATGAAACTTTATTTAACTAATCAAAATAGGCTTTCAAAACCAGCCTCTTTTCATGTCATCTTCAAAGTAATGAAACAGGGACACCTTGTCTGACAAACGTCTGGCTGGTATCGAGGAGGATCTCGCACCCTTCCACGATCATTCGCTCGATGGCCAGGTTCTTCCGGATGTTTTCCGTCTCGCTCACTTCGTCGTGCATGATTCTAGACAAACAGGAAGTGTTGTGCTCATTTACAAGGTTTTAGATTTATACTCCAATTGGAAGATGTTTTTAAAAACAGGACATTAATACAAGTGTGTTGTTTGCTGGTTCAATAGCCCAAAAAGTAGTGCTCGATTCTTAAAGCCAGTTACTCCAAATTGTCATAACGCAACTTGTTTTCCGAAAGGAAAAAAAACAACAATTGAAATTCAAAAACTACTAAAACAAACAACATGGGTCTGTTTCAAGAAAACCCTTCAAGTTGTTTATTGCTGGTTTGGTAACTTTATTGGGTGTGATTTTCCATTCTGAAAAAAGGAGCCGATGATTATTTGGATCTTTGAGAATCTAGCCCTTGGTGTGGCAATGCCTTGACCCTGCAGCAGGAAAACCTCTCAACTGAAAACCACCCAACACAAGCACACTGGAGAACCGAGAAAAGCTGCAGCAGCTCTAGTCCTCCCAGAAATCATTGCTCTGGAGCACCTCTAGTGCCAAGGAGGAGAGTCGCGTGGGATCCACCCAGAAAGACAAGCCTACAGCACAGTAAGAAAGCAAGCAGATGGACAGGTCATCTGATGTCAAGACCAAAAGCAGCACGAACCTTGAGAGCTCCTCCAGTTTAGACTTGGCGTACTCCAGGCTGTTCCTCTCCACATGCTCATGCGGGGTGTGAGCCAGGAGCTCATGCAGAGTCAGAATGTACCTGGGGATCTAAGCCAAGAAACCAGAAGCAGTTAGAGAAGTGACCATGCGGGCTGTGTCTGTATCACTGCTGTTAATGCACTTCTGTTGATCTGATTGCAGGAATCAACAGCACTAAGCAGTGAAACGCACTATGTAATTGCACTCTATACTGTGAAATACAGTATAGAGCTGTTTACAAAGCATGTGAATAACAAGAGAGCTCAAACTGACTCTAACGGCCCCTTTAACCTACAACGACAGTGTGCCGTGATGCAGCAGGTTCTCTACGGAAGGAGCTCGGTTGTCCATGCTCACCTGAAACATGGGGTAGGTCAGGAAGGTTTCCAGAGTCCTCTCCTCACAGTCGGGCTTGGCCTCGTATTGCTTGAGCAGCTTGTCGAAGTCTCGGTTCTGCTTGCAGTGTGCCAGGATCTGCAGGCTGTACTGGTGGTTTCTCACAAACTCCTGGTAAATATTCAGCATGGGCAGCAGGATGTCAAAGAGGTCAGCTGGAGACAGGGAAACAGCATTCAAGTGTGTTTCTTCACAGTGTCAAGAAGCCCCTTCAGAACCGCACTCTTTGATTGGATCCATATTAGCCGGCTATGTCTGTTACTGCCATGCTTCCAGGGGTACTTTATATCTGTACCTTTTTATTAACATATTAGGTGTTTTATGTATCATTCTCGAGTGCTGGCTCTGCTTAGATTATTATTTAACAGGCTTAGTGATCCCTTTTCAAGAACAGGGGCTGCTTCTAAAGAAAGGTCTGAATTTCTGAATTTCATCCTATCTCACTCTATTATCGATGGGTCCTGGATCAGGAAATAATGTCTTTATAGCTTCCAGCTTGAGAAGTTTTATCCCACCCCCATAGCAAACTCACAGTCTTTTGGAATAAACAGTGCCGTTTGTGCGATAATAATCCTAGCACAGAACATTAAATATGTATATATTGGTCAGGGATGCCTGAAGTACTACTGTATATTCCAGGGTCTTTGACAAGATTGGATCCATAGACACAGGCAGATCAATACTGGTTGACAGAAATACCATTAAGGAATGCATTCATTAAGTAATTGAAAGGACACAAAATAAAACCATGCAGAATAAACAACATGTCGGTATCCCTTCCTAAATATAGCCTCCCCCACTTATCTATTTTTCTTAATTCAATTCCCCTGGCCCCTTTGTGTTCCTCAGTCTGTGCCACTGCAGGCTCCACTCAGCAGTAGCTGTCAATAACGCTTTGTTATCTCCGGGTTGAGGTGCGTCCTCGGAGAATCAGACGCCAAATCCGATTCCTGGGAAACAAGTGAGCCAATTGCACCTGCTGGGAGACTGTTCTGCTTGGAAAGCTACCACACAAGGGACCGTTTCCAAAGGTTTGTGCTGCAGTGCAGAGTCAGTGCCGCGTTACAAAACTAGCATCACAAAATGTTACTTTTAAATTCCCCTGCCTGCATCTCCAGTCCTTCCCAGCAAGGTTCCGCAGCATTAACAGTATTGTGATTCCGAGTGCACATTGTGGATGGAAAGGGGAGTGCAGTGGAAGCACAGTCTACTTACCTAGTACTAACGTTGGCCAGCTTGCTATTCTTGCTTTTAGTCCTTGGTAAAATATCTGGTGCAAAAACATGATTGTTTCACTGAAAGAAAGATAAGAAAGAATTGTCAAAAGTAATTCTATAATTAACATGACTGATACATGTCAACCACCAGACTGAAACCCTAAGTATGGAGCCAACCACATGCTTCTAAATAAGCAAAACAGCACTCCACTGAATAAGGACATTGCTTTTACATTTCCTTTTACAAATATGCAAACAAACACTGCATGAAAAATGAGGCAAAAATGACCATGTTCATGTTGTCTCCTAACAGAATTTCTAAATGACTGTATCATGCAAAAGACACCAATGCATGGATTCGGATGAGACGGAAAACTGAGGTCCTATTGTAAGTGACTCTGCAGCAGCAGTTGTTGATGATGCATAGTTCACCCCGCAGTCTCTGTAAGTCGCTTTGGATAAAAGTGTCTGCTAAATGATTAATTAATTAATAATAATAATTAATACTAATGAATGACATCTGAAATAATAAACACACACACAATCATTCCACTGTGCAGAAGAGTATTTCTCTCCTTTGGTTATAAGATAATTTGAGAGAGTTTTTTTTCTTCAATTCAGAATGAAAGAATATTTTAAAATGTACTTCAATTTGAAATAATATTTTAACACGAAGAAAAAACCCAAGTTCATCCCATCACTAACTGCTTACATTTCGTGGGTTTTCCTAAATCATTTTGTGACATTGCCCCCTGCCCAGGATGAGTGTGCTGAAATACTCCCCCTGTAAAGTGGAAGAGCACGCCTACCTGTTCAGGAATATGCTGCTGACGTCGTCGTGGGTGATGGAAGGTTTCTTGGAGCTGGCAGCCATACGCAGCGGCCGCAGGAAGTTGTTGACCAGGATGTGCAGCTGCTGAACATACTCCGCCTCTGCCTCCAGCATGCTGAACACCACCTGGTTCCTCTTCCTCATGCTCTCGGCGTGGGGAGACCTGATGTAGTCCTGGATGATTGTCTTCCACTTCCTCCGGCACATCCAGCCCCGCAGGAAGCTCTGTACCTGTCAGGACAGCCGGCACTCCTGTGTCAGCACTCGCTTCAAAACACTCCAGCAAACTCAGAAAGAAACTCAGTCACCCCTAGACTGACATTCCAAAACACTCCAGCAAAACTACGGGTCAAACTCAGGAAGAAACTCTGTCACCCCTAGACTGACATTCCAAAACACTCCAGCAAAATTACGGGTCAAACTCAGGAAGAAACTCTGGTGCAGGCGGTTCAACAATAACTTGACCCACACCTAAAGACGGACACTAAGCACAGTGCTTGTGGTGTGTCCATTTTAAAACAGACAGAGGGAGGGCTGCACCATCATTTTAACTTAGATTTTTTAACAGATATGTATATTGCTTTTTAAAATTTTATATGGCATTGTCAAAAGTGATGTTTTTTAAGACCGGTTGAGGAAAATAAAAACAGACATTATAGAAACAGGAGTTTCACGAGTAAATAGTTCAGATTTACTCACAACCCTGTTCCCACAGTCTCAGCAGTGGTGGAATTTGTATTGTATTGGGTGATGTTCAGGGAACATTAATCAAGCCACCACTGTCTAGCTCAAGCACAGAGACCCCAATGGTTTCTTAGGGATGCAACAACAGTTAGGTTTGATTAGAGAATTCAAATTCAGCGTTCTGAATTTTGATCGTCAAAGGGTTTTTGTTTTAGTACTTGCTGAAGACTCTGACCTTTTTGATTTTCTTGATGTCAGAGTCATCGTCGCTGGGTGCAGTAGTCGGGTCAGACTGAATGCGCTCGTTGTCTTTGAGCAAACCTCCAATCTAGAAGAGATAAATGGAGAAATAAGCCATCAGTACTGGTGCTGTGACACACAGGAGCACAAGGACACGTTATTGCGGTTATTATTTATAACCTACTACTACAAATGATTGAAATACAGATAAAGGCAATTTCATATGGGCTTTTTGTAACAGTTCACGTTGCAAGATTTCAAATAACCCTTCTGATACTGATCAACACATCACATAGCATGCTGTTAATTTAATGTAAATAAACTGGATGATGAAACGCTTTGCAAAGAGCCAGATCTTGAGCGAAGGACACTATATAAGTGCAATAGCTATCACTCAGAAACCTTTAACAAGGATAGTATGGGCAGAACCATAGCAATGCCCAGCTCTGCCTGTGTGTGAGGGTGAGGGTTATGCTTGGGGTGACACTCTTTCCCATTACAACACAGATGTGTATTTCCAAGTCTCTGCGTTTGTACAACAAAGTGTTGATTTGTATTTGTGATTCTTAAAATAGGGAATAGTGGGACACGGCGGTCATGTCCTGTATAAAACTAATTCTGCTCATTTGCATGAGAGGATGTAGTGATGCTGTTCAGATGAGATTCGCTTGATTTTAAAAAAATCAAGCAAACCTAATTTGGGATCGTAAGCAAGCTGAAACCCACGAGACCCAGCACCTCATGCTAAGTGCGCCCATTACTTTGTATTGACACAAAGAGGTTATTATCATTCTCCACAGACAGCCAGGTACAATAGCTGTCAGCTCATACATATTCAGCACAGGAAAAGTGTTTCATTGCCAGCTCAACATTTGCACATTAAAGTAAAATTACTATTTGATCTGTTTAACAAAGAATACATAAGGGGAAATAAAGCAGAGCAGGGAAAGGGTTTGGGTGCAGAAGGGGCTTCTCAAAACCAAAGTTAGCTAAGCCTGCCAGCTTCATATCACCGGTCAACACGGGTGAAGCAAGACTGAGTTTCCATTGCAATACCAAAGGTGAAAGTATATATGACCCGCTCTGACAGAGTCACATTAAATACAACATAAGACAACAGCATTACTTATTATTTTTCACTTGTTTTCTGACAAAGCCAAATTAGCCTTCCACCACTCTATACGTTAACTTCCTGTGCAGCAGGTTATAGGTACCCACATCAGTCTCGCACAGTGGACTCAGCCCACTGCGGTGTCAGGTGGGGTCCTAATACCTGCTGCACAGGAAGTGGATACATAATATTAGGTATTTTGTTATTGCAGAGATATTTGTCACTTTTGCAATGTATAATAATTTAACACAGACATTACACAGATAAAAAGCAATAGCTTGATAATATAAAAGGGCTTTCCAGGTATTATTAAGCAATGTACAGTATATGGCAGCTTAATGACACTTTATCTCCGTAGCGCACGTTAGCAATGGGAATAGTCAGATTTGCATAATTTAAATTACATACAAATAAATAAACAAAGGTTACCTCGGCTTTCAGGCGTTCTACCTCTATTTCCCCATCTTCTATCTGTTGTCGTAGTTGCTTAGCAACTGTTTTCTCTGTCTCTACAATCTGCAGCAAATGGAGGTACTTCTGCATGAGTGACTCGTGCTCCGTGGCAAGGTTCCTGTAGCTGTGAGGAGACGTATCATTAGAGTAACAAGCCCCACAGTGCTGAGAGCAGGAAACATACACAGCACCATATCTACCTCCGTGTGTTCACAAGGGGACCCCATCGACGTGCAAAAACAGACCCAGTGAGTGTGACTCCTTCTGCTGGGGATGGAGGGGCAAAGCAGTGTTAAACTGGCCTGTCCTTTATATACTTATGCTAATGGAGACTGTGCTATACACTAAATAACACTTCAAGCCCCATCTTAATTACATCCTCACAACATGTGACTGTAGAATGAATCCTTGCTCGATGCATCCTTTTGGAAGGCTTTACGAGGGACAGCAGAATAGCCAGTGTTTACACTGAGGCAGACACCTCTGCAGTACCAGGGGAATGTGCTATAAAAAAAAAATACACACAGACACTGACGGAAAGTCAACTTTATTCAGCTAATATCAACGATGAGCAAATACGGTAAGTGCATTCGGGTTTGAGGCTGCAGTTTAAGATTTCAAGGCCTTGCCTGGCATGGTTAATTAGTACCTCTCTGTAACCAGCTCAACCAGATTGGTCGCAGTTTCCTTGGCAGCACAGCAGCCCTTTAAATGAGAGCGCAGCTACACAAAACCAAACCTATCAATTCCATAAGCAGACATATTTACTGCTTTCTTCCAGTTTTGTCTTCTGTGCACACCAGAAAGCAGACATTGTTGGCTTTCCAGTTGGTTTACATTACCTACGGTACAGTAGTTTTAGTTGCAGGCACACAAGCTTCTGCCAATCTGGGATCTCAACAGCCACTCCTGCTGCTATCCGCTGTGGCAGGGTGGTACCGATGCCATATGGAAGTGAAACAGAATTGTTTTCTTTGTTAACAGTTTGGTGTTGCTGTATGCTGATAACGGCTCTAAAACAAATGTATTCATGAGGGTTTGTGACAGCTTTATAGAATATGTAAAAACACAAAAGGCACAAGACAGTGCACCTTTAAAATGTCAACTGAATACCCCAGTGGTAACATAATAAAACATCATCCATTTAACCGTGCAGTGACTCAGCTTCTAAACCCGCCACATCAGTCAAATTAACCTGGAGCCTGTCCACGCTACATCGGTTTTTGGTGTGTGCTTTTGCATTAAAATAATGTCCTCGACGTGTTTCCAGACGAGAAATAACGACTGCTAATGTGAACTGAAGGGTGGTATGAAATGCTCTCCTAATTACACTACACAAATAATGAGCAAAGAACGGCAAAAGATGGCTCCCCCACTGCTTTTAGTTAACTGTGTACAGAAGCACAGTCTTCAAGCGATTCAATGACAATGTCAGCACTTTTTGTTTTTTTTTTGCTGCTACATTCTGCAGGCTATTTTCCATTCAGAGCAGAACGCACAGGTACAACGGAATATTAGACAGACAATGCAGTGTGAGCGTAACTCTGCTGTAACCAGGGGTTGAACTGAAGATGAACAAACTGCACTCTGTGCATTATTAAATACCTCAAACATATTTTCAGGTGTGTAAGGGTTTGCTCAATTGCGCTCCCAGCAGAGTGCCGTGCTCCATTACCCCCTGTTTCCATTGGGTACACTTACAACCTCGACTGTAATAACTGATCCAGCGAGGCTCTCTTCACAGTCTGTGCACATGTTTCTGTGCATGGACTCTCCTGCAATCTTTCACCAAGGTCTTTGCACAGTATTATTGGTATTAGCCATTCAAATCATTCATTAAAGCCAGCCCAGAGTGCTGTGTCTGCTGCAGACACCCAGCCCCTACAAGGATCACAGGGTGAGGAGGGAGTGGGGCTCTTTCAGCCTCAAGTATAGAAACGTATTGATAGACAATAGGAAAAGAAGGGGCCAGAGCTACTCATCTCTTTGCTCCATGGCAAGGTTTGACTAATTAGTTGACCCTTTCTATACTTCACATTTGAATTAAGGTTTACTCACAGTCTGCAAATACTTTAAACAAAATTCCAAACAAAACAATGGGTTTCTTTTGCAAAACACTTTTAACTGTACCCAGATCAGATCCAGACAAACGCAACTCAAACATGTGTTTTTCTTATGCAATCCCTTCACATCTGGAGAGGGATTTTGTAGTTTACCGTGCTTTTACTCTGTGGGGTTTGAAACCCTTTACCATACCTATCATGCTTGCCTGTACTTTACAGTGCTTTACTAAGCTTTACTAGACTATGATTGAATTTACAGTAAAAATATCCAAGCTAACTGGGGCCAGAGGGAGTTTAATTTAATCTCCATAAAGATTCATTAAATTGTGTGTTACTGTGTATAGAATAGTCAGAATCCACATACCTTACGTGTGTTACTGTGTATAGAACAGTCAGAATCCACATACCTTGCATGTGTTATTGCTGCCACCCATTCATCACAATCTTTGACATCCTCTGTCTTCAGCTCCAGTGCCTTCTGGTTGTCGTGGTTAAAGTTAACAGTGAAGTAGTACTGTAAGGAAAACACAATGCGTGAGGAATTAGACCAGTGGGTTTATAATGACACCAGCAGTCGCTGTGTGCATGTCACCGACTCTTCTGCGTTCATCCACAGCTTATAAAACCACCACTCGCTGCACTTCTTAATGGTTATTCATCATGAAACGTAATCATTTATCCCGTATGAAAGGTGACAAGCTTAGGATTCTAAGATTGTGAGCTCTCCTCCTTTATCATGCGTGCTGTGCTCAGAAGAACGCTGGGTTCCTGCACGGTGGAGTGTTTGGAATGCTCCCCATGTTCAGATTACTCAGCTAACTTTTCAAAGTATCCTGTCCTCTCCCCAGGTGTTAAGAGGACAGGGAGATGAAGAGCGTTTCTGTCAGTGCTGCTGCAGGCTGCAAGCTATTCCAACTAGCACTTCATCTTGCAATTAAACATCTGGTGGAGGGATCAGCAAAATAAAAATGTGCATGCAAGCCTAGTCTTGATCATAAAAGTGATGCCGGTTCCAAGTGGAGGAATTCAATGTGCATGCAAGCCTAGTCTTGATCATAAAAGTGATGCCGGTTCCAAGCGGAGGAATTCAATGTGCATGCAAGCCTAGTCTTGATCATAAAAGTGATGCCGGTTCCAAGTGGAGGAATTCAATGTGCATGCAAGCCTAGTCTTGATCATAAAAGTGATGCCGGTTCCAAGTGGAGGAATTCTCCATTTTATAATTGCATCTCTTTGGTCCTGTACTTCTACATGTCATCACTGGTTGCAAACTCTGTCTTATAATGCTGTGCTGTGTCTACCCACAACATTGTATTATAGTGGGAAGGCAATGAGACAAGATTGGTTACCAATGGAGAATCCATTGGACATGACAGGGTCTATTTAAGGACCTAAACATTGGCAGATCTAATACCGTCATCCTAAAAACGTCCTGTTGTATTTCATTTGATGCATTCATATCATCTGCATAGTTATACCTTTTTTTTTTATTTTGACCTGCTGAATATCCTTTAATGTTTGTTCTCTGTCCCTCTCTATCACTGCTTAAATCATGCTTGGCCATGCTTACAGCAAAAATAATATAATAGAAAAAGCAGCAGTTTCTGTTTCTAAAAGCTGAATTTCTATAACCTCCCATGACCTCAGATAGTTATAAAGAGAGCAGCGTTTCATTTTAGAACACTAAGAGCAGTGTCGGCTGGACATTGTGTTTCAAAATGAACTACGTTTTGATGCATTGGCACACACAGCGCCGTGATGTCAAGGTGAATGCCAGTTTGAATATCTGTTTTACTGGAAGACTCCTTTAACTAATAAATGAGCGTTCTAGAGAATATATATCTCCTGTTTGATTCACGCTCTCTGCCTGCCCCTCAGTACAAGTCTATGTATTTATAGCACCCAGGTTCCCTCATTCAGACCCTGATTCAGGCTTTTTTAGTTCTGATCAGTTCAGCATAATAAACACAACCTCTACCAGCTACTGAGCTACAGAGCTGTTTATAGCCTTATTTTCCACAGAGATATTCCTCCTCACTCTTCCTGCAGGGTGGCAATTACATAACTCAGCTTTTCCTGTTACCTAGCAACTCATTTTCCTCTTTTAGCAAAAGGTTTCCGCCTTTCTCCCCTTTAAATGGCCTTTGTCATTAATAATCATTCAGCCCTTGGTCATGCTGTTGTGAAGTTCCTCCTGTTCATTATACAAACATGACACAGTTTTTGATGTCTTAGACTGTAACCCCCTCCCCTAGTATTCAGATGCCATTTAGCTGCTCACTTCAATGACTGTTGCAGCACTGCACATAACAGTATACAACGTTTGTCCTGTTTGTCCTTTATCTCTGAATCTCTTATGGCGTTGCAAATTGCAAATAAAAAGACAATGCTGATATAAAGTAGTGATTTATTGATCCTTTACTGACATCACTAAATGAATACTATAGAAATACTCCTAGTAAGTGAACATGTCAAATACAATACGATCTACAGACAGGAGAGAATCGAGTACCCAACTCTATTAGCAAATAACCACAAATAAACAACTCACATGTTTGATTTCTGGACTTGTAAGTAAGTCTAATGCTTTCCTTCTTTTGGAGTTAAATGGGTTTGTGGACCCCCCCAGTCTTATTGTTGGAAGCAAATCAGCTTGCTGTGTCTCATTGTCATGCCCTGGTCCTCTGGTGCTCTCCCATTCCCAGCAATAAAGCAGCATCCACATATTAACACATACCGTACTGGTCCAAAACAAGACCACTGAACTGAAGCTTAAAAACACGGTAACGCTTTACATTGCGTGGCATAAATTAATATTAAATAGATACGCAATTGCAGATTAAATTAATGTTAAATTAATATTTAATAGATATGCAATTGATATTAAATTTACATTCAATTATTTCTTGATACTTTCCATTAACATTGAAGTCAGATTAACTGTATTTTCATTAAAAACATGCAAACAATGGGAAATTATGACATATTTTCAAGGGTAACAAAACGTAATATAAATGGACGTGATATGCAATTTTCAATCAGCATTTGGTTAACATTTAGCAAGAAACCAGCTATTGTATATTTATTAAATATTAATTTAATATGCAATTGCATATCTATTTAATATTAATTTATGTCACCCAATATAAAGCGTTACCAGAAACACTACACTTCCACAGACCTACGCTGCATCATTAGCCTAATAAACCCTGAGGTCACATGTGTAGCCCTGTTATAGCCATGCTAATGTCTACAGAGACACGCTGTTTCATGGTACTACAGCTTTATCAAATATGTGATGTAAAATTCAAGTCCTTAACCTCAAAAACTAGCATACCAGCTGTATACCATCAGCTGCATGGCATGCCAAAGACAAACAGGTTCGTTGTCGACATCAGTTACAGCTATCAAGCCACACTTTGCTTAAGTGACATTACGCCTGCATGTCTCCAGCGCCGCATCAGATGGCTATCTTAACCATTTCAAATGCAATTTCCTGTCTGCCTGTTTAACGAGTCAGATCCTCAGCAGGTTGATAATGCCGCTGGATTTTCCTGCATTGCCTGTCACTATACCATGAAATGGAGCCCGTGCCACTGCGATATATACACAGAGCATGCAGTGAGTGCTGCTCTCCACCCCTACCCTGCACCCTCCACTGTAGCATACACACACTATACCATGAAATGGAGCCCGTGCCACTGCAATATATACACAGAGCATGCAGTGAGTGCTGCTCTCCACCCCCACCCTGCACCCTCCACTGTAGCATACAAATTACCTTGGCTTGCAATTATTTCTTCTTCATTTTCTATATAACATTGACTTTGTATAATGTGTGTGTGTGTTTGAAAGCACACTGCAACAGCTATTAATGTGCAAACCCTCTGCTTTGTATAACCCGTTTGGGTAGGTCCTGTGTGCTCAGAATGTGTTTACAGCTGGGGAAGGAAATTAAGTCTGAGAAGCCAGAAAAGCTGTGGAAAAATCCCTTACGAGTGTCAGTCCCTGAAGGTAACCACACCCAAACACATCCACACCCAGCAGCATCACAGCAAACTGCAACAGAGCAATACCTTGATTTGGCAGGGAACTTCATCCAGGCGTGGTAAATATTATTTTCTTCCTGTATCAGGCTATCAATTTATAAACTAATGGTTATACATTGTCGCAGTTTTATATATCGATCCTACAATGATAGACTATGATTAATATAAATTGTTGGTAAAAAGGACATGAACCTCGCACTGAGTGATGCTGGTCTATTTCTTTTTGGCATCCTGATATCTTGTTATTTAATCGTAAGTATCTCATAATAATGTTATAACTGTAATCTGATATGTCGTGGTAGAATATTATTTGATGAATGCTGAATTACTGTTTATCACACTTATAGTTGTGCAATTTGTTACATTTCCATACAGATCAGCTGTTCACAGGAGGAATCAATACAAAGCTTAAAAGACTTCCGTCCGACCGTCCATTTTTCTCCATTTCCCATGAAGAAGATACCTCCTCCTGGAATGGAATGTATAAAATACCTTCTTTTATCAGTCTGTCATTAAACACAATGTCATCAATCTCTTCAGACACCGGCACTGCGGAGTGCTTCTTGAGATTGCAAACCTAACGCATGCCGACTCATTATTCAATACCCCTCACATCTAAATCTTTAGTAGCTGGTTAGCTCTTCCTGGGCTGTTATTACCCTCAGCGGCGCTTGTGTAAAAGGCAGTGCTGTGTGATGTACTGACATTACGGATTCTGACCCTTGCTAAAGAGATAAGGTTCAAATAAAACAACTCTGTAACATCCCCTACAAACAAACCTGCCTCTAAGTATTACTGGCCTTGGTACAAACCCAGCTGCCCTGCGTGTGTCCCACTTTCCAGCTTCTTCAAGACCGTTTGTAATGACCTCTTTAAGACCTGTCCAATGCACTTATCAATTTGCATTTAAAGATGAAATAAAGGATAATAATATGCTAGCTCTCTCTCTCTCTCTCTCTCTCTCTCTCTCTCTCTCTCTCTCTCTCTCTCTCTTTCTCTCTCTCTCTCTCTCTCACTCCTTCTCTCTCTCAGTGAAACTAACTCAGTCAAAGAGAGATTTTAGGCACACAGTATTTTACTGCAACACTTTATTCACTGAAGTTTTGGCCTAAAGAAGTTTGAATTAAAGTAAGGAATATGGGAAAATGGATGTAAAAAATAAAAATATATATTTTGGACAAGACAAAAACAACAGCCCTCCACACATTAGAAACCAGCAAATATTTATCCTACGCGTGTGGGTGTTCCAAAGCCAAATGATTTTCCATAAATCGATAGGCAACTTCTCAGAGAAAAACACGTCTCAAACACTAGGCAGCAGGTTGTTTCTGGGGCAAATCGAGGCAAAGCATTATAGCTCTCCACTTCCTTTTTAACAGCGGAAGTTTAAGCTCTGATTTTCATGATTTTCAAGTAGAACAAACAGAGAATGTGGTGGTTCTGTGCAGGTAACGCAAAACAAATACAAATAATTGTGTCACCCAGTTTAATACTCTGTGTTTTAAACCATGTGTTATTACGCACCCCTGTGATTTACATGCTTTTATAAAGTGGAATTCAAACCAGGGTCATAGTCCAGCGAGTTGCAGCAGCTATGCTGGGTATGAGCTACCAGTCAGTAAAGTATCAGGGAATTGGCATTCTCTTTGGTACCCTGACCTGGGTTTCTCTGAGCCCGTATTGACTGTGTAAACATTTCATTACAATCTGTACACCTAAGCCAATCGATTGTTTCTGTAGACCTCTAAGCTACAGACTAGTTCTTTTGAACAAAGATTTTGGAACAAGGATGACTATGTTTGAATATTTCAAACTTCCTGATAGGAGAGACGACCTTCTGTGTCAAAAAATTAAAACAGAGTCTGTCAAGAACATGGGAGTTCTTTAAACAAGACTGCTGTTGATAGCTTAAATATAAATGTAAATACAATAGCAATGTCCAGATGGAATTTCCTTCTTAAGGTTATTCGGGTATACTGCCTGGTAAAAGCATGCTATAGTAAAGCACTGTACCAAAGCATAGTAAAAGCATGCAAAATCAGGGCAAGCAATGTAAAACGCAACATGCATGGCATTGTAATAACCATGGTAATGCATACTGAATGCTATGCAGATTCACTGTGGTAAACCTTATCGGGTTTGCATTGTTAACCCACCTATCTAAATACTAAAAATAGCATGGGACTCCCTCCAGTCCTTTACAGATGCAGTATAATGCAAAGCCATATCTGATGCACTTCCTCTTAATACACCAGCAGAGCAGCATCCTTTTCTTGAATGCTAATTGAGGTTGCCATAGAAATGATGTGCACCTATACAGCTATTTTTAAATATAAGGGGGGGGGGGGGGGGGGGGAATGTGCAACGTCCAACCACGCTCAAGATGAGAAACAAACCTGCTGACTCTGCACCCTGCCCTCATCTGTCGTCAAATACAGGCAATCCCAGTATTGATTATTGACTAGGGACAGTCAGTGCCCAACGCAGATACTATTGCTTTTTATCACTGCTTAATTACAGGCTCTTGAAAACTGAACAACACTTGCAGACTTGCAGCTGCAACAGGTTTTCTTTGGGAGATTAACAAACAGCTCTGTCCTTTTCTTTTAAATTCAAAACCAGTAAGATGGTTGCACTGTGACACTTGTTGCTGTAATGGAACGTACAGACCCATTTTAAAAGGGTTAGCTACATTCTGAGACACGCAGTGCAATTAGGCAGACATTCATTAACCCCAAATAATTGAAAAGACAAATCCTGTTTCAACTACTAATAATGATGATAATAATGTTGCTAAATAATAAGGAATAAAGGGTTCTGATGAAATGATAAACCGCAGGCGTGAATCTCTAGCATGTGTAAAACTTTTAATAAATGCTTTGATTTCACCGTCACGACTTGAATTACCTAATTGAGGAATCAGCGTTGAAGAAAAACTGTCTGAAAAACTCAAAGTATGACAAAGATACAAAGATCCGCCACTCTTACAGTAATGCTGTGAGGAACACACCTGCATGATTCAAAGCACTGAAACAGCTTGTTGAGAGGCTAAATGTACTCTCGGCAGTGTTGAGTGTAGCCCTGTGTGCCTCGTTTTACATCATTGCTGGGGCTTAACAGAAGTGTCAAGAGCCAGGTTATTGTGAGTCATATTCATGAAAGCGCTATAGGACACTCAAGGCATGCAGTACTGCCTCCTGTGTGAGCTGCCTTTTAAAACACAATCTCGATTGTTTTTAGACTTTCATGTCGTGGTTCATTATTAACCTGGGCATTGATCCCAAAATAATGCCCCTACTGGCTGGTACACCAGCCTTGGGACTGTCTTCTGAACACCATAATGACACGCTGCACCCCAATATGGCGTAGAGAGCAGGTCCACTCTGAAGAACTACAAGTAGATGGATAGGTAGATGTCTGTAATTAGTCTCTGAACATCATGATATAGCGAAACAGACTTGTGGCATAATATATGTCAAATGTCTGTCCTCTTGGCACTTTACTGTAGTGTTTAATGAATGCATCGAAGCAAGCATTCTGATACTCTGCCTGCACAGAAGCTGTAATACTGCGGGTTGAGAAACACTTTCAAAGAATGCAGGGTCACTCAGGGATACGCCTGATGCCTTTTCCAAGCATTGTATTTTTCAGTATGCAATGCTTGTTGTTTGATGTTTAAATGAATAGCTTAATAATTAATCAATGTCATCGAATAGCCTGACATTACAGTGTACTTTATCCTGCACCAGAATGGATCTCTCTCTGTCTCCAAGGTGTAATAAGCAGCTATCGTTTAGAACCCAGTAATACAACACAGAGCGGGCCCATTCCCACACCAATAACACACGTCTCCAGCAATGCAATTACAACATAGTGCTGTTACAGTATTGAAAGCATGTGAACTCTGTATGTCATTAAGACTGGGAAGGAGAATTGACATGGGGATATTCAGTGTTATTTGGCTAGCTAACCTTTGCCATCAACAGTACCTGGCAATACATATTGTATGATTGCACCAGAATGATCCCATATGCTTTATGCTTTAGTTTGATGGTTAACCTCAGGTTTAGCTGAACAATGTAACCTTATTATCTTGATGGGGAAATCCATTTGTGTGTGGCTTTCAGACAACATGCAATGAAAGTTCTCCATTATCAACAAAGCTCTTCTGGACCATCTGTCTTAACTCTTGTCCGCAACACCGCTTGATTGACTTGTTTTTTTATCTCCTTGTCCAAAAGTAATCTTCTCTGTAAGGCCAGTGCAAAGTCAATAAAATAAGGAAGGGTTTGAGTAATGAAGCTGAAGGCACACACTGCTCAGGATGGGAGAGGGGTGGGGGCGATACAGAACCCTTAAGAATTGCTTGGTTGCATATCGGACTGCAGACTGCAGGTGGAACTGGAAGATTCCCCAGTTTAATAATGGATTGAGTTGAGCAGACTGGTTTCAAAGTGTAGCTGGAAACACAGCTTTACTGGCACCGATCAATCAGATTCAATACAACTTTGCTTTCCTTCCCACTTGATATGTCAGTTTACAAAGACATAGATTGCAGTAATAAGTTGTGCTTCCACCAACGTTTAACCAGCAATTTCAATAAGTAGGTTACTCTGCAGAAAAGGGGTGTCATGGAAACAATTATACAGTAGTTATGATCCAAACATGGAGAGTATTTCAGCAGCATTTTATGCTTTCTTCTTTGCATTTTCCATTTACATGCCACAGTATTAGCCTGTGGTTACATTTCAAAATCAAGACCACTTTTCATTATCCCTTGTATTTTCTATCATTATCCCTTGTATTTTCTATCATTATCCCTTGGCCATTCTCTACCCACATTAGTGATGTTTTAATTATAAATGCTGTCAGTCCTCAAGCCCACATGCAAGCAGCTTCTGCTCAGTGAGAGGTCCTTATCAGCGGGCCTTGCTCTTGGAACAATGCCCCCTGCCCACTCGGCCTCTCCACACTCCCCAGACTCACAGCTCCTTTGAAGCTGGAAGGCTGAGTAAGCATGTCTAAGCCAGGGCTCGAGCCCCCTGGATTTTCAAACGGCAGTCGAGGGCTCTTATCATCACTAGCCCACCGATGCCCTCCCTTGCCACTCAACTGAAGCCTGTTACGCTCTCTCATTTCTTTCCTACATTTTCATTAACGCGTATTATGGATGCTTGTTGTATCACCAGTCTCAATTGGGTTCCGTTGTTTTACAAAATGTTTCTATTTTTATAATTATTTGAAAGAGAGTGGTTGAAAAAAAAAGCAAAAAGCCAATATAAAATGTGTTTGTACAGCATTCTTGTCATCAACCCGGGTGTCAAAACAGTTTTTTGCTTATCATCAGACATGCTTTGTGTTCATTTTAATGCAAATGTATGTACTGTGTTATGTGAAATGATTTTCCAAACCACATGACCACATTGTAGAAAGAAAGAAAGAAAGAAAGAAAGAAAGAAAGAAAGAAAGAAAGAAAGAAAGAAAGAAAGAACCTCCCTCTTCTTTTAACATCTTGGATTCTGTGGGTTATTTCATTCCCGCAGAGATCCACCTACATATAAAATGAAAATAATCTAAATCAGTTTTAGTTTTACCAAGACTGACTCAACAGAGGTGTATGTTTAAACATTGCAGAAGCTCTGTGCAGTTCTCTGACCCTCCTGCAGGTCTGTGTTCTTGAGTACTGTTTTTTTACAACACGTGACAGTTATTTTTATACATATGGATATTGTATTTAAATGCGCCATATTATTTGCAGGTTTACTGCTTGCTCCTCACAAAATGCTTACAGTCCTGCCTGGCATTACTTAGCAAAGGGCTGATTCAGGATGCGATGGGTCTATCCTGCACGTTCCACCCCCTGCAGATATTGCAACAAATCAGGATGACGCAACAAGGAGCAGTATTTGTCTAGAGTAGGCAATAAATCCATTTCAAATCAACTAAAGAAGTTGTTAGTTGGTGTGTCTATTTTGTTTGTTTGTTTTTATCCTTCATAAAAAAGCACAAACAGCATCAATTGTGTGTGTTTACAAGGTGTGTAAACATCGATAATTGAGCTAGTCTCAGAATGACCCATTTTATCATTAAGGGCTTTTAGTTTGTTTATTTACCAATTTACAATTGACCAAATAATTTGACTGGCTAGTGACTTTTGATATTCCGCACCTACAGTGCACATTTGGGATTCAAAAATCCTTTGCAAAATCCAATCTTAAAACTGGGGTTACCAGCAAAAAAGACGAAGCTGTCAAGTAAGCTTCTATTTATATCAATTATATAGGCACTACACATATTCCTCACCAGGTGGCGCCGTTGAGATGGAACAAAATGCCTAATCAAGCTTTGTTACTCATATAACCTGAGAAGAAACGGATCTCTCAAAACACCACAGCATAGAACCATAGTCAACTATCCAACATCTGATTATGGTACCTGCCGATGTCATAATGTACAATGCAATCGACTTTTACCATATGTAGATAGAGAGATAGATAGAGAGAGATAGATAGATGCATATATATATATATATATATATATATATATATATATATATATATATATATATATAGATAGATAGATAGATAGATAGATAGATAGATAGATAGATAGATAGATAGATAGATAGATAGATGTGGGGGTTTTTTACGAGGTTTTAATGACCACTGGAAAATGTATCTTAATATTTCCATTTTAAAATATCTAACATTTAATGAGTAATAATCGGATGTTCAAAGACAACATGACATTATGCAACAGCACTTTACAAATGTGAAGTTGCGCATATTTGATTTTAATGAACTTTCAATTGTTATAATAATTATTATTACAACTGTAATTATTTATTATTCTGGAGTTTCTATAGCTGTTTTGCTTTCAATACCCAGCGTTAACTATCGCATTCTGACTTTAAACATATCAGTATACATTTCAGATAACTGCAATTATCTTGTAGATTAAACTCCCCAAAATGACATTAGAGCGCACGCTTACGAAATGTTTATGCCAGATATAACACAAGTACTTTGTAAAACGCACCTCTGTTATAACGTTCAAGTGTCTATTTGCTTCTCGACCGCTTTCCATGCGTCTGAAAACATCAGTCCACATTTCAATGCAACCCCATCAGGACCCCCCCCCCCCCCCCCCCCCCCCCCCCTCCCCAACGAAATAATTCAAGTTGCACATTTCTCCTGAAATAACAGTTCCATTAGCCTGTACATCAATAAGCATATTGGAGAATATAGGCACACACATCGCGCGAATAGGCACCGGTCCACCCCTACCTGCTTCTCTAAACATTCCTTGGCTGACAGAGAAGGTTTAGGAGAGGGTGCTCTATCACAAGCGCATCCTTCCAACAGGTACAATCCCGCGGGTCTGGAGCTGGAGTCGTTCTCAAAATAAAACAACATATTCTGCAGCAAAGCGAACCACTTGGTATGCCATTTTGTGTTGTCGGAGCTCTTCTTGCTCAAATAACCTCGTCTTGTGCCATCCTTTTTCGCCAAAAGACCCAGGTAGGTAACATGGCCATCATTGAGTCGAATTCCTTTCTGCATGGTTGTTTCAAAGCCAAGAGGAGAGAGCTTGTTGATCCTTACATCTTCTCAGTCCCAAGCAGACCCCAAAAAGATGTGCAGTCTTAATCAGCCGGACCACTAAGCTGCTGTACACCCATTCACTGCGCTCACGCTGCTGTCTCTGTAAACAACATACAAAAAATCTACAATCCAAAATATGAGCCTTTTATTGGTTTCGATTCTAGATCCCGCATTTCTGGACAGTTCATGTCTTCCGCTCCATGAGTAAAGCGCTTTTAACCAAGGAGGATAACACGCTGTGTGGATTGCAGTTCTGTTGGAAAGTCTCAACAGAATCAGGAGCTCTGTATTGCAGTGAGTGAAGAAGAGGAGTCATGTGACATTTCAGCACCTCGGACAGAGGCACTTCACGACCGACAGCCACAATCACATTCGCATTCCAGTGACCAAAATCTAATAAGCGTAACTTACACGGTGATCGTGAATTCATTTTTTTATAATGCTAAATAATAATATTAATATATATTTTTAAAAAATACCTTAAGAATGAACTCAATTTGTAATAGAATGATCAGAAATCTATACAGATCGTGTAACTTTATTGTAACTGAAACCGGTATGATCTCTTGTTTCATGTATAGGTAGTCATTATCTTGTTCCAGTTTTTAAGAAGCAAGTTTAAAAGTGTTATTCACTTACAGCAAACGATAACCACAATGTGCCCAATTTAGAAGGCCTTTTTTTAAAAAAAATCCAGGATGAAAAAAATATTTTAAATATTAATTTGTAAGATATTACCAACTAAAATATTATCGTTCCAGTGGACAAGTTAAAAAAAACTGCAATAAAAGATGTGCTTATGTAATCGCAATGTAAGACTTGGATCAGCGGTTGTTTTATTTAAAATAAATGACTGACTCGGGATAGTGTTATTGGTGTCGTGATCTTGAACTACAAAACATATTTTGGTGTCTATACCACTAGTGCTAAAAATATCGATAACCCTAATAATTATACAAAAGTGATTCTCAGATACAGAAAGTAGAGCATCAGCGAGCTGACAGAGCAGAGCTGTCTGCTGCAAACCTTCAGGACAGCTCTGCAGATGTATTTATTTATTTATTTATTTATTTATTTATTTATGTATGTATGTATGTATGTATGTATGTATGTATGTATTTTTAGATGCCTCTCGCCCACATAGTTGCATAGATTTTATTACCTAACGTCATGTTTATTTAATGGACACTGGCGCATTATATAACATAAGACAGTCTTGTTTTATATTATAGAGGATTTTATACATGGGTATATTATTATTATTATTATTATTTATTTCTTAGCAGACGCCCTTATCCAGGGCGACTTACAATCGTAAGCAAATACATTTCAAGTGTTACAATACAAGTAATACAATAAGAGCAAGAAATACAATAAATTTTGTTCAAGCAAAGTACAAGTGTGACAAACCACAACCACAATATATATATATATATATATATATATATATATATATATATATATATATATATATATATATATATATATATATATATATATATATATATATATCCATGTATAAAATCCTAAGGACGTATGTAGGTATTTAAACCTGAAACCACAGTTCTTACCAAAACAGTATCCCCGAGCATACGTCCAAAACACACAGTCACTATGAAACAACTTACTGGGAATCTGATGACGTCATGATGACATCAGTGTGAAAGATTGCTGGTGTTTAAGATGGGGCTAAGGGTAGCCACTGTTACCCATACTGGGGATATGTCAAGCAAACCATGAACTCTCCAAAAAGCAGTAACCCTGCACTACATTGTCAACCTGACATTGATTTCATTGTTGAATTTGTATTCATGTTTACTGTAACCTGACATTGATTTCATTGTTGTATTCATGTTTACTGTAACCTGACATTGATTTCATTGTTGAATTTGTATTCATGTTTACTGTAACCTGACATTGATTTCATTGTTGAATTTGTATTCATGTTTACTGTAACCTGACATTGATTTCATTGTTGAATTTGTATTCATGTTTACTGTAACCTGACATTGATTTCATTGTTGAATTTGTATTCATGTTTACTGTAACCTGACATCGATTTCATTGTTGAATTCGTTTTCCTGTTTACTGTAACTTGACCTCTAAGAAAAAACAGCAATTGTCGATAGGTTTAAAGCAGGATTGCTTGTGTTATTTGTGCACTATTACACAGAATGGCAATTTGATTTAAACATTTGCTGGGTTGCTTTCATGGAATCATCATATTGAATACAGTTCAATTGAATTTCATGTTTGTTAGTATCTCTTGTTTTAAGATGCACCATTGTTTACCCAAGTGCAACAGCTTCCTTCTTCCAAACAATTGCATTCGTGTGTTTCTCTATTTGGTTCCACTTCAGGAAAAAGCAAATAAACAGGGGCACTTGGGTATTTTTAATGCCCTGCTTTTCCATGTTTTTCCATTCACGTCTGGGATTTACCATGCTTGTAATGCTAAAGTTTTTCAAGGCAAAGCTCTTTTCTTCATGAGCTTGCTCAGCTGCGCAGGTATACTGGCAGAGCCTGATAAGAGAGATGGGGATGCGTTCTGAAGTTCTTCTATCCACAGCTAATCTGTTTCTTTATTGCAATGTCAGCTACAACTCTGGTGCCACACAGCTAAGTCACAGATTCTTTGATTCTTTGTTTTCAGTGTTCATTGCTCCCGTCATTGTGGAGAAGAACTTTACATTCTGAAGGAACTTCTGAAGGAACCCTGCAGTTCTAGTTCTAGAATGCACAAGAATCCTGTTTTTAAGAGTGTTGTTCCAGGCTGATCTATCACATTGCTACATATAAAACCTTACTCTTCTTATAACCCAAATTGGACCCAAATCAGCCCCCATGGTCAATAAAGAAATCAAAAGGGCACTGGTGATACAGCTTAAGAGGTGGGAGGTAATTTCCTGCTACATGTACTCTTCTCCTGGATCTGTCCTGGTGAATGTTGTGTAGGTTTGAAAATACACCTGCATGGTACCTTGGTACTGTATGTCTCGAAAGGTCCATGTCCACTTCATTTTGACTTTGGGTATAATGCACATTTGATGTATCAGATGGAAGATCCTTTGTGTCTCTGATTGCCAGTGGGTAAGCAGTATTCACATTGATTTTAATCAGCCTCCTGCTGGTGTGGAGTGAGTTTCCTCCCTGCCTTCATTAGCGCTCACCTCTCCGTGGAGACAGCTGGGGTTATGCACCTTGAAAAGGTTTCTCAGCAGGCTCAGCTCCTTCTCGGAAACCTCAATTGCAATATTAAAGCACAGAATGTTCTGCACTGAGGTGTCGTCCAGGTCACAGCTTCATGGGATAATATGGAAAGCATTCTTTATACTAGAAACATACAGTTTGAGTCATTGTCGTGACGTAACAATGCAGCTATTCATATCCTTGCACTACATATTGCAGGCTCTTCTCATCCTGGATCACATGTACATCACTGCTGAAGCCAGCTCCAGGGAAACACAGTCATGCTAGCTATTTACACTGTAGCAGTTTTAGTATTTTACATTCAGGTCTATACTGCTTCTGTTGTTTGGATTTCCTGTGCATATGAAATTAAACCACCGGAACTGAAAAACCTGGAAAATTGTCAAAATAGAGATCATTTAAACAGACCACTTTGGATGCCTCTATTCACACTACTGCATGCACTTTCTCACACAGTAATTGCATTGTCCTTTCCATTCATTATGGGGTCTCTTCTCCAGAGCTTTCCTCCTTCACCTCAATATCACAAGAACGTCAGTGGGGACTGCTAGATGCATCATTGCCTAAAGATTTCATATACAGACACCGCCAGGCTTTTGCAAGGCTGGCATTATTGTTGTAGAAATTAGACACTTATTTTAGGCAATGCTTCAGTGCATCAGTCTGATGGCACCACAGCAGACAGCATGGGGAAGAAAAAGAAGAAAAGAAACCACATCAAGTGTGTGTAACATGCTACTGTTTCTAAAGACGCAGCCACTGAATTCTCCACGGTCACAGTTCAATCCACATGGTTCAGCTCATTAGCATTCTGGTTCAATATTACTAAATAAAGAGGTCAATCGGGGGTATCGTACACGGATCAGTTTGCTCAGTTATATATCAAATAACTTTGCGCAGAAAATCATACCTGGCTATACCGTGGTTAAAGGAAGCTGGCAGTTTGTACGCCCTACTCTCAGGCAGTGTTTTTCTCCAGTCCAGGGAGGCTAGTCTAATTGCATTTAGGCTGAGAGACAAGCTTTGAACTTAAACAAGCTTCGAAAATGAAGCCCATTGTGTTTAGCACATCTGTGTTCAGAACACTTTAAATGAGTCGCCTCTTTTCAATTTCACTCTGGTTACGGGTTCTTCCTTCTATTAGCGTTGGAAAGCTCCCATCAGCCTTGCCCCCCTCCCCTAGGCAGTCCCCTGGAATTGCTTTAGTGTCTGGAGTGTATTTCCTGCTAGTCTTGATGTAATTACTGCTGAGTCTGTGTCCCTGCAACACATCCACTGTGGCAAACATTTTACAGCACTCTGCTTTGTAAAGAATGTGGCTGGCGTGCTGATATTAACCCCTGATATCAGGGGAGGATTATTGTTTTCCTAAAGCTTCGGAGAGGTTCACTGTTCACTCAGACTGTGGCAATGCCTGGGTGGTTTACCTGGGTTATTTATGTACTATTCTGTAAAGTTGCAGATCCTCTTCCAGGGGGTGGGAGGCCGCAGGCTGGGGTCTGGTGGGTTCCTTTGATAAGCTCTCCACAGTACACCTCTGTCTTTATTAACCCTAAGGGGCTTCTTGCAGAAATCTCTCTCGAGCAAGGCTGTGTCAGGCTCATTGAAAGAGCATTGTGCCAAAAGGGCCAGAATTCAACGTGAATTCAGAATCACAATGATATGAAATCATACCACTAGGTTAACTCACAGGTGATTACGTTTCAATTTCAGACACTCGTGATAAAGTGTTTGTGACAAGAGAGGCTATTATGTTATGTATTATGTAGGATGTTTTTTAATCACACTGAACACGGTGGCTGGAAAGCATTTTTTTAAATGTTATTGTTGTACTTACAATGATCCGCTTATCCAAACAAAATGAGTGTGGTGGTAGCATTTTGATTGCCCCTTTGTGCGTTGCATAATTATCCACAAGGAGCCTTTGTGTGCCTCTTCACTGAATCCGATGCCCTGCCAGTGCAGATGTTCCAGACAGTGTCGAGGTGAACCCCAGTTGGGACAGGTCCATGGATGCCCTTCAAGGTCTGAATCTGAGCAGCATTCGGGTCAGCTTGGGTTTCAAAAAACAAAACCTCACAGATTTAATCACGGACGCCCTTCTGAATTTTCAGCGTGTCTAGTCATACTGTAGATGTGTAACACATACTCAGGTATTGCCTCTGAAATCACTTTCCCTTTGTGGATTTGTATTTGACTCCTACAAGCACGGGAGTCCCACGGGACAAATCCAGATTTCCTCTGCAATTTTGGATGATGTTTATGTGGTTTATGCTTTAATAAATATTGTATATGAAATCAATAGACTATAGAAAGTTGCATCTGCCATTATCAGTATCCTACCAGGTTAGTTATGTGCATTGATTCACTTACTGTATAGTCAATCACTGTTCAGACTAGAAGAGTCTGTCTATTCCATTGATCTAAACAGTGCAGATCTAAGTACCAGCCCTGCTTAGATCATTACAATAGCAGCCTAGGACGATCCTAGGAGGTCCCTATTTTAATGATGTAGGCGTTAGATCTGCCGCCCTGGAGGTCATTTCAATAGGCTCTGGTGTGTACTGTATTGCATGTAAAGCATGCAAAGACTCGGCTGCTATGTGTTGTATAATGCAGTAATACAGGCACTCGCAGGATTGTCAAGGTGCCAGCCTGCAAATGCTTCCTGAACCTTACCACTTCTGTATTCCTTAATTAAGCAGCTGTGGAGAGTACTGGTATGCCTGGAAATGCACGCAACAGAACTGTAAGAAGCTGCATCGGCAGTGCATTCCCCAAACAGCAGATCAGCCATCCTGTGTGCTACATGAAGCCCACACTTGCCTGCATGCACAGCACTTGCATTGGTATTTCAGCTCACCAGTTTTGCTGTGTGATACAGGTCTGTCCCTAATTATAAGATAAGCTTGGTTTAGAATTTCCCTGCTCCACTCAGACAACTTCCACTAATTGCTACCTTCTTTTTATAGCACCAGTTTTCGCCTCCATTTTACCACGCTGCCTATTTAAACTCCCTTCTGTATCTTTGTGTTTTTTCCCCAGTTGTGTGACCGATTGATTTTCTTTTTCATATCAGAACAGCAGGGGTGGAGAATGCTGCAGGGGCTTTAAAAAGCAAGAGCATCTCCTTTCTCCAGATTAAAATAAATGAAGAACTATATTCTAATATCACACTGTATTATTAATAGAAAGCAACACTAAGGTTTCAGAGGGAAAAGGAAAGCAAGGGGAGGGGGGCCAGGGAGTGAGAAGGAAGCTGCATTGCAGTAATAATTTCCATCAGAACCTGTCTCTCAGCTCGTTCTCTTCAGATCTTGGAAGCGATGCATTAAATGGCTCCAGGTAATGTTACAGCCCTGTCGACCCCCCCGCAACAAGGGTTTTAGATACTGAAGCACGGCATTGTCTGATAGAAGCCACTGCTCCATTCACATATCTCAGAGCACTGAGGTCCTGCTTATTCATTTACAAGCCTTAGGTTTTAACCCTGGCCGAGCCAATAAGCAACTCTCAGTCAGTTACCAAGATATTGATGCAGGTAATGATGAGATATTGATTGATCAGTTAATAGGAGAATTTAGCATTGTTCAACTGCATTTTAGTTAATGGAAAGAGATTACATATTTTCATTCACATAGGTAATGCTCTTTTAAATCAGTTTGACGAAGCCCATCACCTGACCAGGAGGGACTGCACTGTCTCCTCTGGGAGTGCATAGGGTTTATTATATATAATCTGGTGCTGCTTGGGTTCAGAGGTATGGATTTTCAGGGCTCAGCTTGGATTTACATTAAATCATCTTTGGACAAAAATACGTTTTCTTTGTCTAATAGGAGGGGAGGTCTTGCCACAAGGACATGTCAATCAGATCTGGGAAAGCACTGCATTTGTTCCTGTTCTAATTAACAGTCAGTGCACTAAGCTCTGTAGTGAGAACCCAAATAAAGCAGAGTCACATAACTGTGCTATCTGATTGCAGTTGTGTTGTGTAAGAGAAGAATCAGACACTAAATCCTCACAGTTTCTGTTTCGTTCTGAACACACCCAGATTCGGCATGGTCTAGGTTGCAGCTTCAGGCACACCCCTACATTTGACCATGGTGGATTTGTTAACAGTTGTTTAAAAAAGAGACCTGTAAGAAAGTAGTTTATTGTTAATCATGTTTCCTTCTGGCATTTCTATTGATGTAACCCATTTACACTTTAGTTTGATCAAAATAACTAAATAAATAAAGGCATCTTCACTACTGAGGTCGACCTTGTTTAGTCAAGACCCATTTGAGGGGCTGTCAGTCATCCTCTCCAGTGGTGAACACGCTGGGACCCAGGAGAAGCCTGCCCAGCTGAATAGGAGCCCTAATAAAGGCAATGTGGACGTGCTTTTAAAAAAGCCAGCAGCTGGTTGAAATCTCTTCCCCTTTAGGCAGCTATCTTTCAAAGCCTGACTAGCTTGTTTATTCCTCTTCATGTTGAAAGGAGATAGAACACCTGTTTACAAGACTACTTTCACTCCAAGCTCTACGCATTCTCAAGTTGTTGCAAAACATCAAAGTTATGATTTGCGCTAGATTTGAACGGCGGCTGGTTTGTTCGTTTGCCAGTGTTTTATTCAAGGTCAGATCCTTAATCTGCACTTTTCTGTAACCTCAGAGATAGCTGTGAGCAGTGGCATGGGCACGCTGTGATAACAGGGAGACCTAGGGAAATCTGAAGATCCCATTTGTTTTGGAGATCTCTGTGCATTAGCCACATTACTCTGCAGTAGTTAACCTCCGCAACTAGTTGAACTCAAACCACTACTGTGTTGACTGAATTGGCTTCGGAATTGGCTCAAGGATAAGAAACACCGATCTCCGAAAGATAGAGGGAAGTTAACTACCGTTTGCTTTTCTGAAAACCACCAAATTCATGAACCTTACCTGTTACTTCAGTAATAGTGATTGAAACTGGTTGCAAACTAAACTATTTGTCCTTTTTTTTTAAAAAAAAAAGAAAGAAGAAAGAAGAATCCTTTCGGAACTGATGAAAGCGAATTCATAAAGGATTAGGAAAAGAAGTGCCCTCGAGTGCCGGTCCCCCGGGCTCTTCTTCTCTAAGCTGCTGGCAGCGTTATCCAGGCTCTGTCTTTGACCTTCAGGATGCTTACACCTGGAGAGAAGTCAATGGGCTTCAGCCCAGCTGTGCCTGAGGGTTAAAGTTCAGTGCATTGCTCTCCGTCTGTTGGAAGTGTTTTCTAGTCGCTGCATGAATAACCTCTTCATTCCTGTAGATCCATTGGCATGCATGAGCAGTGCATGTATGGGGTTAGTCCTGCTCAGTGAACTGATCCTTAAAGACTGATTTATAATAAATACTTTAGATTCTGCTTTAACCATTATGTTAACATTCCTCCTGTATTTTACATGAGACAAACCAGTGTGCAGCTGTATAAATTATACTTTTTATATTGGTATTTGAGTTCTGTAGCATTGCAGTAACTTTCTCTACACATGTGTATATGTACATAATTCAATATATTCTATAACCCCACCTCTGTCTGTATTTGTGCAGGAATACAGATTTGTGTAATGATTTGAAATGTTCCTTGATTTGATGACAATAATTACACATTTTCTTTTTGTTGTATTTAAGGATTATATACTGTATTTAAAAAAAAAAAGAAAACGAAATAGGCCAATCACTGGTGAGCGTAAAGACAGACATTAATGCGAAGTGGCGTCAATAAAGTTGAAATACCCAGGGTGCCCTAAGCCTTTCTCTTCCCATCAGCCTCTACAGACATGAACACTGCAGCACTGTGTAAACACGTCTTGCAGTTATGTAACGTGGTCATTCAGTTCAGATGAAGACACCATTCGGATGTATACTGTGCAGTACTGAGCTCTCATTAACGTCATGTTGCAGGGTCATGGGGTATATATTTTCCATGCATATACCGTATTACCTGCACATGACTTTGCATGGGTTTACTATGCATTACCAAAGGTTTATATGGTTTACAATGCGTGGGTGTGTGTGCTTTAGCATGCTTTCACTACACAGCTGCTACACTTTACTACACTTTGCTGTGCTCATACCACAGTGTACCACAGTCGACTTTTATAAGGAGCTGAAGCTGAGAATCGCCGAACTCAGGAAACTGAAATGGTTTTCAAGTGCTTCTGCCTGGGCTGTATTCGATTTCTGGGTCATTTGTATAAAACGCAGTGCATAATTCCTTGAATACATTTTAGAATTGCATTCGAAGGCACTTGCCAATTACGACATTAAGCCCTCTCTTTATCAGACTCTGTATAGCACTTCTCTGTGTAACACTCCTACACGCACCTGAAGTACAACAAACAAAAGCATGCAGCCTGCTCCTACACCTCTGAATATTAAAATATTGCCCTTTTGAACTGTTTCCATGACGAGCAATGAGAAACAGTAGTGTCAGGAGCTAATTAGCTGTCAGGTTAGGGTTGTTCTGCAGTTTAATGGGATCATACATGCAATGCTCAGCACAGTGTTTGTCAACAGCTATTGTACATGCAAAGGTTCATGTTTTTAGATTTTTTATCTCTATAATGTTACTGCCATTCATTTTTTTATTTAATTTTTTTTACTTTTGGGTGTTTGAAAATGGTAATAGATATAATTCTTTCCCCTTGTGCAACTATTTTGTGTATTTGAGAAATGACTGTTCATATGATATTGAGAATAACGTATTGTAACTGTGTATGATGATCTAGTTTGGAACAATTGATGTCAATTGTCTATAGGTGTAATTGAGTTTACTCTGCACTGATCGTGTCTGTCTGTCTGTCTGTCTGTCTGTCTGTCTGTCACACCCAGTGAACACCATAACTATGAATTATCAACACCCTTTTCAGAGCTTTCAGATTGCAAAATAGGAAACTGCTAATTTTGTACACAAAACTGAATTTAGAGGCCCTCCTTCTTTTAGGTTGAAAAGATTGACGACTAGTCTGTCTGCAGGCGGTTCCTACATTACAGTATTAGGAGAACAAGGCAGCCCACTGTACAAGAGAGCCAGGCTAGCTTGCACAGGCAGTTATAGACATGGTATACTTGTCTTTGTTTGCATTACCTCATTTAAACCACAGGGGGCAGGCTTGTATTGACTCCTCTTACTCTGTGTCACATTATGTTTTACTTAAATAAAAATAACGAGACGAAGGGCTGAAGTTCTCAGTCATATTAAATGTCGGAATGTTGCATTTTCATGGAAGCGACAAGTGTTTTTTTCTCTCCCAATAACCGCTGAGGCAGTGCTGGATGCTACAGCAAAAACCGAGTAATGATCCCATAGAGAGCCTTTTGTTCCAGTGAACTGAAATTAGCTGAACTGAAATTAGCGCAAAAAACTAGAAGTGTTTTTTTTTAATGAAATGTATTCCCTGCAATCCTCTAAGAGAGTTTTGATTAACGGATTCACGACATTTAAATTCCAAATCCTGGGGCCGTGAGTGAGCGATAAAATAGCACAAATGGGTTACAAATGAAATGATCTCTTGAAAACGTTTGTTTTGCGTGTGTGTGTGTGTGTGTGTGTGTCTTCCTTGCAGGTCCTCCTAAACAAATCTCCAGCCAGGTGCTTCATTTCTTAAATCCAAGACATCTTGCACTGTAGCTCTTTAAGAGCAAATCCTTGTGATATGGGCTGTGGGATGTGTTATATATATATATATATATATATATATATATATATATATATATATATATATATATACACACACACATATATACTGTATATATTACATACCTGTATATATCATGGCCTTCTAGAGGAGACACAAGGGGAAGAAAAAACATGCTACATCCGCTTGACTGCGCAGACTCCTGTAATCCCAACTAAAACTGACAAGTTACTCTGTGTGGTGAAACAGGTAGGATCCTTCAGCTTGAGAGAGAATTCTTTCTGATTTAGTGACAGCTCAGTGGCACTTCCAGCTGGCTGATCTGATTTTATTACAGATTACATTGATTTTTCCCAGGAAGATGGGCTGTGAAATGTAATTGCATTATACGTTCTCAGTGTGCTTCCTTTGGGTCAGCTAAGGCGCTGTCATTTCCAGAAAGCACCCTGCTGGTCTTGGGATTGGGGGATAAAAGGTTTGAGAGCCCTGCCTTTTGAAATCTTAAAGATTGGGGTGGTGGGGGTAAGCTGCAACTCATGGAGTAGGATTTCATGAGTCATCTCAATCAACGCTAACATAACAAAGCTTCCTTAGCAGTCTATTAACAATTGAAAAGTCAAGTGTGTTTTTGTAGAGCATTCTTGTTGTTTTCACACCATCTAGTGAACAGCCACTATCCATTTATCCAAAGTGGCAGATCGCTAGATAGTGCTGCTTCTTCTACAGTACAAAGCATCCTTTGCTGATCTAGCCTATGTTAATAGAACTAAAGTTTAGCTGAAGTAAAAGCACCTCAACACAGTCAGGGGTCTAGTATCTGAATATCTGAGTCAATTGTAAGAACCAAACGACAAAATCGATCCCCAAAACTTCAACAATGACCCTCATGTTTCAACTACATCCGTTCTCTTTCAGCAGTTTCTCCTTTATATTAATTTCCTGATAATGAACCCGGGGATGAAGCTCATCAAATGCAAAGTAGCTTGATGGGCTTTGATACTCCTCCTAGCAAGTACCTCAGGCCAGCAGGCAGGTGATGTCAATGGAAGCTCTGCAATCACTCACAGACAAAGGACTGAGTAGGAGTCAGGAGCCGGGGCCCAGCTCCCCATCCCCTCTTCAGCAGCACAAAGGGACCCGCGCAAGCATGAAGTCAGGGGGTCTGTTATCTGAATTAACAATCTGCATTAAAACAGACATGTGAAATAACGCTGCACAGAATAGGAGGTCGACATGTTTGCAGGTTATTTTACTGATCAGCATGCACAGCAAAAGAAATAGAGGAGTCTGAAAAGTTCTTGGACAAATCGACACAAACTGTCCATCTGACCAAATAAATCCAGTGCCCTCAGGTAATGCTTCAGTCACATACAGATAGGACTATTGGTTCCTGTCACTGTCTGTGTGATGTATAAAACACCCATCCGCTCCTGTGCATTCTAGAAGCACCTCCCCATGACAATCATGAACCCAGCGTTTCTTACTTCATCATGCAAGTGTTTTAGTGAGCCAGGAGATTCATTTACAAAGACATTGACCTTCTTTTAAAGATTGATCTATGGGCCAGGCATCAGTGGAGGCTAGCGTGACTTGTGGCATTGATGTCCTTGCAGAGCAGTATCACTTACAGGTTATACTTGCCATAAAAGATCATGTCACTGCAGCCGGCCTTTAATGTTAACAAGAAAGTTACACAGGAAGATTTACGTCCAATTACGAATCACAACCTCCAAGCTTAAGGTCCCTCGACTCCCTTCACTGAACATGTGCCTTTGCACGTGCTGAAGATGGGAAAGAATTGGAAATAAATAATAAAAAGAGATACCTCTGCCACTTCCTAACTAGACTTTGCCTATGGACCAAAGGGTTTCAACCTCCACTTCTCACTTCCTTTCTCAGGTTCATTTCAGGTTCAGATTGTATTGCTGTGGTAGAATCTCCAGCGTCGCTCCATCAGCCTCTCCCTGAAGAGCTGACAGCCTTGAAGAGCACAAGTGTGAGATCAGTTACCATGGCGCTTGTTTCAAACAGTTATCGTGACCTAACCCCCTTCTCTCCTCCCAGCCTTCCTCTCACAAGCAGCAAGCCCACTGAGGCAGTGTGATACCTCTCAGGTATGCCAGTCTGCTGACTGCACCAAATCCCTTCTTTATATCTGGTGTGTGCTGTCTGCAGTAGCTTGATGAGAGTAAAAGACACCCAGGACAGGAGCCAGGCTGCAGAACCAAAGCAGAGATCGCCCTCTACTGGCAGGGATTAGGAGGCACAATTGAAGCAATGACCCTGACGCCACCAATGACAATGTTGGGAGTGCTACACATGATGACCATAGATAGATGCATTCCATCAGTTTGGATGTTGAATACCAGGAAATAACCCTAATATTGTATGCTGTACAGTCCCAACAGTCAAAGGGCATGTCTTTAACTTAAAGTCTACTTTTTTATAATGTCCCTTAGCTGATTGTTGTATGTGACCATAACTAAAAAAAAAATAAATAAATAAAAAAGCTAATAATGAGCACTGCAAACGTCATGTTTTGTTTCCATGAAATGCTTTCTCCCTTCATTAAGCAGTGCGGGGGTCTTTATTGTGTTTTATACATCAGAGAATCCACATTCAGAGAGCTATTTAAGGCTCAGGCTCCCTCCGATTGCCCGGGGAGCCAAGGCTGGAGTGCTGGGAATAATCAGCCTCTTGTAGTCTGCCTTGGTTAGTCTCAAATCGACAAGAAACCCAAACACAGGCTGCCTGGAGCACACAATACTCTTTGAAAAACTGATAGATTTGGACAAGGCAGAGACTAGAAAAAAAAAAATCCCCAAATGAGGTCAAAGTTCATATTTAGTATACTAGGACTCCGTTATTTAACTTTTTTTCCCCATTTAGTTTCATTCTTCAAATATAACATATATATATATATATATAAAACTTCATTATACAGCAAATCGATAACCAATCAAGAGCGGAATGCAAACAAACTGAACAGAATGCTAGATTGGATGTGCATATCAGATCTGCAGCAGTTAGCGGTCAGTGTGTGCTAGATTGGATGTGCATATCAGATCTGCAGCAGTTAGCGGTCAGTGTGTGCTAGATTGGATGTGCATATCAGATCTGCAGCAGTTAGCGGTCAGTGTGTGCTAGATTGGATGTGCATATCAGATCTGCAGCAGTTAGCGGTCAGTGTGTGCTAGATTGGATGTGCATATCAGATCTGCAGCAGTTAGCGGTCAGTGTGTGCTAGATTGGATGTGCATATCAGATCTGCAGCAGTTAGCGGTCAGTGTGTGCTAGATTGGATGTGCATATCAGATCTGCAGCAGTTAGCGGTCAGTGTGTGCTAGATTGGATGTGCATATCAGATCTGCAGCAGTTAGCGGTCAGTGTGTGCTAGATTGGATGTGCATATCAGATCTGCAGCAGTTAGCGGTCAGTGTGTGCTAGATTGGATGTGCATATCAGATCTGCAGCAGTTAGCGGTCAGTGTGTGCTAGATTGGATGTGCATATCAGATCTGCAGCAGTTAGCGGTCAGTGTGTGCTAGATTGGATGTGCATATCAGATCTGCAGCAGTTAGCGGTCAGTGTGTGCTAGATTGGATGTGCATATCAGATCTGCAGCAGTTAGCGGTCAGTGTGTGCTAGATTGGATGTGCATATCAGATCTGCAGCAGTTAGCGGTCAGTGTGTGCTAGATTGGATGTGCATATCAGATCTGCAGCAGTTAGCGGTCAGTGTGTGCTAGATTGGATGTGCATAACAGATCTGCAGCAGTTAGCGGTCAGTGTGTGCTAGATTGGATGTGCATAACAGATCTGCAGCAGTTAGCGGTCAGTGTGTGCTAGATTGGATGTGCATATCAGATCTGCAGCAGTTAGCGGTCAGTGTGTGCTAGATTGGATGTGCATATCAGATCTGCAGCAGTTAGCGGTCAGTGTGTGCTAGATTGGATGTGCATATCAGATCTGCAGCAGTTAGCGGTCAGTGTGTGCTAGATTGGATGTGCATATCAGATCTGCAGCAGTTAGCGGTCAGTGTGTGCTAGATTGGATGTGCATATCAGATCTGCAGCAGTTAGCGGTCAGTGTGTGCTAGATTGGATGTGCATATCAGATCTGCAGCAGTTAGCGGTCAGTGTGTGCTAGATTGGATGTGCATATCAGATCTGCAGCAGTTAGCGGTCAGTGTGTGCTAGATTGGATGTGCATAACAGATCTGCAGCAGTTAGCGGTCAGTGTGTGCTAGATTGGATGTGCATAACAGATCTGCAGCAGTTAGCGGTCAGTGTGTGCTAGATTGGATGTGCATAACAGATCTGCAGCAGTTAGCGGTCAGTGTGTGCTAGATTGGATGTGCATATCAGATCTGCAGCAGTTAGCGGTCAGTGTGTGCTAGATTGGATGTGCATATCAGATCTGCAGCAGTTAGCGGTCAGTGTGTGCTAGATTGGATGTGCATATCAGATCTGCAGCAGTTAGCGGTCAGTGTGTGCTAGATTGGATGTGCATAACAGATCTGCAGCAGTTAGCGGTCAGTGTGTGCTAGATTGGATGTGCATAACAGATCTGCAGCAGTTAGCGGTCAGTGTGTGCTAGATTGGATGTGCATATCAGATCTGCAGCAGTTAGCGGTCAGTGTGTGCTAGATTGGATGTGCATATCAGATCTGCAGCAGTTAGCGGTCAGTGTGTGCTAGATTGGATGTGCATAACAGATCTGCAGCAGTTAGCGGTCAGTGTGTGCTAGATTGGATGTGCATAACAGATCTGCAGCAGTTAGCGGTCAGTGTGTGCTAGATTGGATGTGCATATCAGATCTGCAGCAGTTAGCGGTCAGTGTGTGCTAGATTGGATGTGCATAACAGATCTGCAGCAGTTAGCGGTCAGTGTGTGCTAGATTGGATGTGCATATCAGATCTGCAGCAGTTAGCGGTCAGTGTGTGCTAGATTGGATGTGCATATCAGATCTGCAGCAGTTAGCGGTCAGTGTGTGCTAGATTGGATGTGCATAACAGATCTGCAGCAGTTAGCGGTCAGTGTGTGCTAGATTGGATGTGCATAACAGATCTGCAGCAGTTAGCGGTCAGTGTGTGCTAGATTGGATGTGCATATCAGATCTGCAGCAGTTAGCGGTCAGTGTGTGCTAGATTGGATGTGCATATCAGATCTGCAGCAGTTAGCGGTCAGTGTGTGCTAGATTGGATGTGCATATCAGATCTGCAGCAGTTAGCGGTCAGTGTGTGCTAGATTGGATGTGCATATCAGATCTGCAGCAGTTAGCAGTCAGTGTGTGCTAGATTGGATGTGCATATCAGATCTGCAGCAGTTAGCGGTCAGTGTGTGCTAGATTGGATGTGCATAACAGATCTGCAGCAGTTAGCGGTCAGTGTGTGCTAGATTGGATGTGCATAACAGATCTGCAGCAGTTAGCGGTCAGTGTGTGCTAGATTGGATGTGCATATCAGATCTGCAGCAGTTAGCGGTCAGTGTGTGCTAGATTGGATGTGCATAACAGATCTGCAGCAGTTAGCGGTCAGTGTGTGCTAGATTGGATGTGCATAACAGATCTGCAGCAGTTAGCGGTCAGTGTGTGCTAGATTGGATGTGCATATCAGATCTGCAGCAGTTAGCGGTCAGTGTGTGCTAGATTGGATGTGCATAACAGATCTGCAGCAGTTAGCGGTCAGTGTGTGCTAGATTGGATGTGCATAACAGATATGCAGCAGTCAGCGGTCAGTGTGTGCTAGATTGGATGTGCATAACAGATCTGCAGCAGTTAGCGGTCAGTGTGTGCTAGATTGGATGTGCATATCAGATCTGCAGCAGTTAGCGGTCAGTGTGTGCTAGATTGGATGTGCATATCAGATCTGCAGCAGTTAGCGGTCAGTGTGTGCTAGATTGGATGTGCATAACAGATCTGCAGCAGTTAGCGGTCAGTGTGTGCTAGATTGGATGTGCATATCAGATCTGCAGCAGTTAGCGGTCAGTGTGTGCTAGATTGGATGTGCATAACAGATCTGCAGCAGTTAGCGGTCAGTGTGTGCTAGATTGGATGTGCATAACAGATATGCAGCAGTCAGCGGTCAGTGTGTGCTAGATTGGATGTGCATAACAGATCTGCAGCAGTTAGCGGTCAGTGTGTGCTAGATTGGATGTGCATATCAGATCTGCAGCAGTTAGCGGTCAGTGTGTGCTAGATTGGATGTGCATATCAGATCTGCAGCAGTTAGCGGTCAGTGTGTGCTAGATTGGATGTGCATATCAGATCTGCAGCAGTTAGCGGTCAGTGTGTGCTAGATTGGATGTGCATATCAGATCTGCAGCAGTTAGCGGTCAGTGTGTGCTAGATTGGATGTGCATATCAGATCTGCAGCAGTTAGCGGTCAGTGTGTGCTAGATTGGATGTGCATATCAGATCTGCAGCAGTTAGCGGTCAGTGTGTGCTAGATTGGATGTGCATATCAGATCTGCAGCAGTTAGCGGTCAGTGTGTGCTAGATTGGATGTGCATAACAGATATGCAGCAGTCAGCGGTCAGTGTGTGCTAGATTGGATGTGCATAACAGATCTGCAGCAGTTAGCGGTCAGTGTGTGCTAGATTGGATGTGCATATCAGATCTGCAGCAGTTAGCGGTCAGTGTGTGCTAGATTGGATGTGCATATCAGATCTGCAGCAGTTAGCGGTCAGTGTGTGCTAGATTGGATGTGCATATCAGATCTGCAGCAGTTAGCGGTCAGTGTGTGCTAGATTGGATGTGCATAACAGATATGCAGCAGTCAGCGGTCAGTGTGTGCTAGATTGGATGTGCATAACAGATCTGCAGCAGTTAGCGGTCAGTGTGTGCTAGATTGGATGTGCATATCAGATCTGCAGCAGTTAGCGGTCAGTGTGTGCTAGATTGGATGTGCATATCAGATCTGCAGCAGTTAGCGGTCAGTGTGTGCTAGATTGGATGTGCATATCAGATCTGCAGCAGTTAGCGGTCAGTGTGTGCTAGATTGGATGTGCATAACAGATCTGCAGCAGTTAGCGGTCAGTGTGTGCTAGATTGGATGTGCATATCAGATCTGCAGCAGTTAGCGGTCAGTGTGTGCTAGATTGGATGTGCATATCAGATCTGCAGCAGTTAGCGGTCAGTGTGTGCTAGATTGGATGTGCATAACAGATATGCAGCAGTCAGCGGTCAGTGTGTGCTAGATTGGATGTGCATAACAGATCTGCAGCAGTTAGCGGTCAGTGTGTGCTAGATTGGATGTGCATATCAGATCTGCAGCAGTTAGCGGTCAGTGTGTGCTAGATTGGATGTGCATATCAGATCTGCAGCAGTTAGCGGTCAGTGTGTGCTAGATTGGATGTGCATATCAGATCTGCAGCAGTTAGCGGTCAGTGTGTGCTAGATTGGATGTGCATAACAGATCTGCAGCAGTTAGCGGTCAGTGTGTGCTAGATTGGATGTGCATATCAGATCTGCAGCAGTTAGCGGTCAGTGTGTGCTAGATTGGATGTGCATATCAGATCTGCAGCAGTTAGCGGTCAGTGTGTGCTAGATTGGATGTGCATATCAGATCTGCAGCAGTTAGCGGTCAGTGTGTGCTAGATTGGATGTGCATATCAGATCTGCAGCAGTTAGCGGTCAGTGTGTGCTAGATTGGATGTGCATATCAGATCTGCAGCAGTTAGCGGTCAGTGTGTGCTAGATTGGATGTGCATATCAGATCTGCAGCAGTTAGCGGTCAGTGTGTGCTAGATTGGATGTGCATATCAGATCTGCAGCAGTTAGCGGTCAGTGTGTGCTAGATTGGATGTGCATATCAGATCTGCAGCAGTTAGCGGTCAGTGTGTGCTAGATTGGATGTGCATATCAGATCTGCAGCAGTTAGCGGTCAGTGTGTGCTAGATTGGATGTGCATATCAGATCTGCAGCAGTTAGCGGTCAGTGTGTGCTAGATTGGATGTGCATATCAGATCTGCAGCAGTTAGCGGTCAGTGTGTGCTAGATTGGATGTGCATATCAGATCTGCAGCAGTTAGCGGTCAGTGTGTGCTAGATTGGATGTGCATATCAGATCTGCAGCAGTTAGCGGTCAGTGTGTGCTAGATTGGATGTGCATATCAGATCTGCAGCAGTTAGCGGTCAGTGTGTGCTAGATTGGATGTGCATATCAGATCTGCAGCAGTTAGCGGTCAGTGTGTGCTAGATTGGATGTGCATATCAGATCTGCAGCAGTTAGCGGTCAGTGTGTGCTAGATTGGATGTGCATATCAGATCTGCAGCAGTTAGCGGTCAGTGTGTGCTAGATTGGATGTGCATATCAGATCTGCAGCAGTTAGCGGTCAGTGTGTGCTAGATTGGATGTGCATATCAGATCTGCAGCAGTTAGCGGTCAGTGTGTGCTAGATTGGATGTGCATATCAGATCTGCAGCAGTTAGCGGTCAGTGTGTGCTAGATTGGATGTGCATATCAGATCTGCAGCAGTTAGCGGTCAGTGTGTGCTAGATTGGATGTGCATATCAGATCTGCAGCAGTTAGCGGTCAGTGTGTGCTAGATTGGATGTGCATATCAGATCTGCAGCAGTTAGCGGTCAGTGTGTGCTAGATTGGATGTGCATATCAGATCTGCAGCAGTTAGCGGTCAGTGTGTGCTAGATTGGATGTGCATATCAGATCTGCAGCAGTTAGCGGTCAGTGTGTGCTAGATTGGATGTGCATATCAGATCTGCAGCAGTTAGCGGTCAGTGTGTGCTAGATTGGATGTGCATATCAGATCTGCAGCAGTTAGCGGTCAGTGTGTGCTAGATTGGATGTGCATATCAGATCTGCAGCAGTTAGCGGTCAGTGTGTGCTAGATTGGATGTGCATATCAGATCTGCAGCAGTTAGCGGTCAGTGTGTGCTAGATTGGATGTGCATATCAGATCTGCAGCAGTTAGCGGTCAGTGTGTGCTAGATTGGATGTGCATATCAGATCTGCAGCAGTTAGCGGTCAGTGTGTGCTAGATTGGATGTGCATATCAGATCTGCAGCAGTTAGCTGTCAGTGTGTAGGGTGTGAAATGAGTAGGACTGGGGATTTATCAGTTTGAAAGGTCTGTGACAGCGAGTGCCTGTGACTACTTAAAACATCTGTCTCTTGGTCTCTCAGCTTCTGATCCACCTACACGGGGTTGGAGGAGACCTGATGGGAAAGACAATGGCTGCAGAGGGTGGCTATATTTGTAAGGTGTCAAATCAATATCCACGATAACCAGAATCTCTGAATGCAGGTGGCGAGTTGCGTTGACTGAAGTGTTTGTCACCGCTGGTGGTGACGTGCACTCCGATTCAATGTGCAGCTAAATGGTGCACGCAGCTTACCTGTTAATTACACTGCAGATGAGCTCTCACTTCAGAGGGATCCACAAATACAATGGAAGGCATTGTCACTGGCCTCCGCTGTGCTGCAGCTAATTGGAATTGAGATATAATCCATGGGCCTGGAAAGCTCTCATGAACAGGGTTTGAATGCACAGATAGAAACAAGGGTGTGCGGGGGTGTGCGGGGGTGTGCGGGGGTGTGCGGGGGTGTGTGGGGGGGGGGGGGGGGGGCACGGTAACCAACATACAGGAACAACCGGCAGTTTACAAATAGACTATTCCTACATAGCTTATAGTTTTAGAATTCGTACTATATACTGTAAATGTACCGGGGGGGGGGGACCACAACAAGCAGACCGCTGCAACCAATCCAGGGGTACAAATAAGATCCCCTTTGTATACCCCTGAGTCAATCCATGCTTAACTGTCAGCTTATTAGACACACCTGCCCTTTCCAAATGATCTTCCATTGGAAGTGCAGTGTCCCTGGAAAGACAGAGCCATGCTTCTGTAGTAAGGGGCAATGGGTGCACAAGAGCAGCTGAAAGGGCGTGAGCTATTTGGTAGTATGGTGTTCATATTATGCTTTAGTTATAAACAATAAATAATGCATCTATAAATATGTTAGAATGTTATAAACCACACTAGACGGTTGTAAGTAATATAACAGGCGATAGTGATTCAGTGTAAGACTATGGGACGGAATCTTATTTTAGGGTTCCTGTATTAGAGGTTATATACATGCTATATCTGTAATGATATATATGTGTCAGAGATGTAGGTACAGCACCACACTTACTGATCCAGTCCACTCACGCATTACTGGAAAATCACAGATTCATCTCCACTGATGCTTACTTTATTTACGGAAAGGGCAAGGCATGATTATTTGTCTTGCTTTTGCCCAGGAGACTCTGTTAAATGCATGCTACCCCAGCCCCCTCCCTTTATAAGTAGTGCATTTAGCTCCTGGGGGACAGTACTGCAAAGACTAACGGTCTAAATTGAAATGAAGCAGTATAAAGAAGACCTTGCTGTCTGTCTGAAAACAGGAAGAAACAGCAGCGTTTTATTTTTCTCCCAAGACACAATGCACCTGGAACTTTGGGCTTTGCTAAATGAAGCTCCTGCTTCCCGGCCGTGCCTCGGACAGAGCACTGGCAGGCAGGGTGCACATCACTGGGATGATGTGAGGCAGGACTGGGCTGAACCAGGTGTCCTTTAATAGAAACCGACTGAAAGTCTGAAATGAAAGAGGGGGAGTTTGCTACTTTTTTTGAACTCCACCCCGAGCACAGAAAACTGTGTTCAACGAGCAGATTTCTCTCAAGGCACAGATCCCTGGCATTATGTAGCGGTTTGTAGAGAATATATTTTCTATTTACAATTTCAGATTTATAATTGGGTGAAAACTGGTAGGAGGCCAATCCTATACTGTACAGAAATAGCGGACAAGGTCATACATTTAACCAGTATGGCTCGTGTCGAATGCCACAACAATCTTTCAGTGGGTTAATGCTCTTAACCTTTCACCCCTGGATTAGGTTTCCAAATGTCTTACCGGTCATTCACAAAACCCCTCAACAGAATCCAGGATAAAGGTGTAAGGGCAGAGTTCCCAAAATGTGCAACATCTGTGTGAAGATTCTAGAGATTAGGACCATGCGGCCTTCTCTTCAATAAGCAGGGAAGCAGCAGCATCGGCAGCCAACACAATGAATAAATACAGAGCCAAATATCAGCTGAAACAGGTACTGTTCCTCAGTCTTAGTGATTTCTACAAATATTTCAGAGTGCAGCAGCTTGATAAAGAGCTTGCTTCCTATCTATGTCTCTACCAGGATACTCCCTTGTTTGCTGAAGATGTAAATTATAAGAAACTTCAGCAACGCTTTAAAATAAGCTCTGTATAGGATCAGGGTTCAATGCGAATGAGTAGCGAATGCACAGTTGGTGATTATTTCACATGAAGTAATATGCTACTTCATGTGCAATGACTAAATTACGGACACTTGGAATAACATAACAGTTTGTATAAAAAAATCCTGCTCATGTGAATCTCGACTTCTTCATCATTAATGGATTATTACATTGGAATACAATCCAAGCTAATGTTCACAGGTAATGCCCTTTGAATTCACACTAGTCTTGGAACGTTTTAACACTATTAAATATTACTAGTACTTGAATGGTTGTGGCCCCATGAGCATATACATTGCGTACAGTATAACATGGCATTGCTTCTGCTGTACCAGGCAATTCCATTGGACAGCCTGATGAAATCTGGGTCTAATCACCTAAACCATCTCAGATTAGCACATCATGCTGTGCTGCCTGTGCAGGGTGCACTATGCTCCTGTAGATCTGAGAATGCCACAGGCTTATTGGTGTGGATCTAAAAGCAAAAATCAACACAATCTAATTACAAGAAGTCAAACCCAATAAGCACACGGATGCTGAATAGTGGACTTTTTATTTGCTATTATTTACAAAAGTACGCATGCAGTTCAATCGTGTTTTCTTGACCCACTTGCGCACTTAGACGTGTAATTCCCATTCTTATTATGTGACGTACTACCTTAGGGTTGATTCCACTGCACAGTCCTGGGAGCATCACATTATTATTATTATTAGAACGTTTGGTCCATGCTCTGCAGTAGCCTGGGCTCACCACGAATCCAATAGAGACAAAACCCTGCCCAGTCTATTGTAATAAGGATGTGGTGTTGGTGTATAGATTTAGAAATGGGTACCAGGAGGAAGGGCTGTCTGTCTAGCCACAGATTCTCAGAGGTTTCATTGCCTCTACTAACCTGGTTAGGGGGTTTCGTTTTTCCTTTCCTGAGTGCTAACGGACCACGCTGGCACCAAAGCGAGCGAGCATAGCTGAGCCGAATGACCTTTTCTCGTTCTGGAATTTCTTGTGTTCTTATATATATATATATATATATATATATATATATATATATATATATATATATATATATATATATATATTTATAGATATAGATATAGATATAGATACTGTATATAGGTTACAGAATGGAGTCGCTTCATTATATGCTATGCAATTACAAGGATGTCAAATTATAGCACCACTGTGCTATTGTAAAGTGTGTTTCATTCATAACTTCATCTCATTAAAGTACAGCTGTGATGTTAAATATGCCATGCTAAAACTACTGTATAAGAAACAGAGTCAATAGGCAAAATTAGTCTGATACCTTTTATAATTTCACAGATGAAAGAATTAGCCAAGTCTTTCATCTCATTTTATAGCATCATACGTACATTGATTTACAAGCCTACACCTAACACTATCACCTTTACACAAGTCAATAAAACAATAACAAAGTAAATGGCTTAACAAGTCACTGCTGCCGTACTTCACTCTCCTGAACATTGATTCAGTGGTGAATAAAGAGGCTCTTAGAAGTTCCCATTCAGCCTTCAGTCATTAGAATAACTCCTGATTGCTGACAATTATTTTCCCGGCAACACAGAGGTCTTTTAATATTTATTTGTGTTCTGCTGACAGAGGTGTATTGAGAAAACACATCGTTTCCATCAGCAGGAAGTGCACGCCTGCAAGAGGATGCGGTCTCCATAGCAACGAGCCGCGGCTCCATTCTAGTTTGTGATCCTAAATGCACCCCCGCCTCCCCCTGCTTTCTTACTGCAGCACTACTTCAGAACACATTTCCATTTCAGTTTACCATTGCCCTGTTGTAGGATGAGTAATATTAATCAGAAGAGTGTGTCGAAGTCAAAGAGTCACATGTAATGCTGTGTCTACTGCCCACATTACAGAACAGGGACTCTGATTCATTGAGTCTTTGCACTCGCCTCTTGTCTCTAGCCTGCGTTCAGGGTAGATACATTATTTATTTATTCTTCTGTCACGTTTCACAGTGAGCTGCAATGTGTCAAAAAAAAAAAATCCAGAAGGTGGTGTTGGTGTACATACTTGAGTGGCTTATAAACAGGTTTTGATAAGGAAGCTGACTGTGTACCAGCCAAATTTAACAGAACCAAATTGACCTCTGCATTATGCAATGTGTTTGCTTTGAGAAAGCATGCTGGAGAAACCATAACTGGTGATGAAGGGACCAGTGTTTGTAGCCTTCTTGCAATGTGCTCGCTAGGTAATATAATGAGGTGAAGCCAGTCACACAGTAACTCCTGGCTGGTTACCACACATTCCTCTGCACTGTCCCTGCTCATTAGCTAGGTGTGTAGCGTTGTGTGGTGAAGCATAGACTTACACAAACAACACGCCAGCACACCAAAAACGGAACAAAAAGTCATGTAACTACAAAAAAAGTAGCTCAACTGAAGGCTTACTGTATTTTAGTGGGGTTTTTAACCAGGGCTTTTTCAAATTCCGACAAGGAGTCCTGCTTGATGCTGCAGCCTGTTGATTTCCCAATGCCTTGACTATTGTGTGATCATAGAGTCTGGATTTTCATGGTTTGGAAGGCTAGTATCTACCTTGCTCCATTCATATACAGCATATCTATCTACCAATGATCTGTCTGGCTGTGTATCTAATATACTGTGTGTAGACAGAATAGCAAGAGAGAGAGATTGCATCTAATCTATACAGTGGTCACTGTAGAATGGGCACATGGAGTATCTGAATACAAAACAAAACTAATTCAATTGGATATGCACACATGTGGTTTTATATATTGTGGGTATGTAAATGCATATATGCAATATATTTAGCCTCATATGAACGTGTATGAAAGTGGCCATATAGTACACTAGAAGGTCATGCAATTAGCCTTGAATTGTTCTGGTTCTATTTCTGGAAAACACTCTCCCTATATGAATGGGTAATATTGCCATCCTATTGTACAGATCCAGTCAGAGCACAACATCTCCCCTTCAGTCACTGTGTGCAGAATTGTACCATGTGCTGTTTCCTGTCTATGTATCTATTTTATAATGCATGTGTGTTTCTGGCAGCTTCTCAAACTCCATAGAGTTCACAAAAACGGTTTTAACATTTCTAAAAATGAAAAAACAAATTGTGAGTGAAGGAGATATATTAAATTTGAATATGTCATGCTGTGTCATATTAGTGGCACATGTGTCCGTATCGATGGCAGCTACAGTCTCTGTGAGATCAATCCCTATCACCTCACATATCTAAAGTATCTAGTGAGAGGGCTCACATCTCTTTGTTCTCTGCCCTTGCTCAGCATCTCGCTTTATAAATGAGGTGCAGTTTCATCTGTTTCAATAATGATGCCGGCCATGGTGCTGCAAAGTTCTGGCAGTGATGAGGATGGTATGAGTGTGAGCGCCATCTCTTGGTAAGAGAGGGAGGCACATGCATACTTTGGTGGAATGGGAGTTGGGTGTGGTATATATATATATATATATATATATATATATATATATATATATATATATATATATATATATATATATATATATATATATATACATACATACACTGTTTATGTAAATCACAAAAATAATGTTTTTATTTATATTGGTACAATGAATGAGGAGACAACAAGATAAGGGAAAGTAGATTGCACAATTTATTAAAATATTGCTGCTTTGTTCCATTGTATGCAATCAGTGTTTTTTTAAAGCAAATTTAATTCTGCAAAGAAAAATGACCAATTCAAGTATCCTAGAAAGGGTGCAGAATGTTACCCTTCTCTTGTTGTTATTGTATTATAATCACCCTGATCACTGATCATACCTCCTTGATGAGCTGGCTCAAGTGTGCCCTCACAGAGCCTGGGTGAAGCACTTTGAATGCAATATTATATATATAATTCTATAACTTCCCAATCTGTCAAGTGCAATCAGGATGTTTTTGTTTGGCGGCTCCCTGCCAGTGCATGTGCCACATCAATGTGTCAGCATTCTAATGATGGGTTTATAATATTTTCTGCTTGCATTCCACTGTCTGCATCTATTAGCACACTGCTGGCTTCAGAGCAGCGAGTTGAGATGGAAGGGTTTGCAATTCAATTCTGCTGTGGACGAGGTGGCATAGAGGATTAGTGCGCCAGTTTATAGCTTTGGCCTTTTCCCACTGCGATCCCCGACAGACCCACCCAGGCAGGATGGTCTGAAACAGCGTTGTGAAGTGAATCCGATCCTGGGCAGTATTCACAAAGCTTGAGATTGATACCTCCGTCACTTCAATTAGGAGCACCTGCATTCCCCTTAGTGTCATGCTGGGTCTGCAACATTAGCAGTTTGATTCACATCAAAATGCTGCAAACCTTTTGCATGGTGACCTCTGAGCAATAAATACAATAGTGTGAAATTCTGTGTCTGCTGGTCTCTCTCAAGTAATATTTAGCGCTTTGATGCCCCGTGCAGTATACACTAGTGAATAGATACTAATTGGTTAAAAAGAAGAAGTCCTTGTGATATTTTTTCTTTTTTGTGTGCGTTTCCCATTGAGGGTATTATTTTGAAGGTCATTTGTACAAAGTTCTATAACTGAATGCTGCATCCAAGTTTGATGGCCTTTTTGAAATGTGAACAAAACCGCTCTCCCTTTCTCGTATTGTGTTGCTATTATAAGCCTTTCATGTCGCACGCTGTATGTTGGCAGCAGATCCCCTCGCATGAACTCCTCGTGAGACAGTCTTGTGTTGTAATATTAGTCGGGTTCATTGTGTAGAGCAAGGGCTCTGTACAAAACAGAAAAGTTATTAATTATTTTATTTGACTGAATCTGCATAAACAAGCCAATAAAAAGATGTAAAATCAGAATTAAAAAGTAGGGTGACATTCTTACAGCACCCTATACTATCAGAGCAGCGATGCATGATGAAGGCATGGTAAAGTGTACCCCCTTGTTTGATAAAGAGCAGAGCTGTACCACAGCTATGGTAAAAAGAGCACTACACTGTGGTTTATCACGGTAAATGTACGCAGGAGAAGCACAGAAGAGCATGATCAAACTGCTAAATGAGTTTTTATATGGGTGCATTCAGTAACTATACCTCAGAATGCTCTTTCCAGACTCCACCCTCTAAACCTGAGATTTCAGCACGATGACATTACCCAAAGGAAAGCCAGGTCACACACTATGAATATGAAGCCTTCCGCCTGGAATCCAGAGCAGCCTTGTTGTGGTCGTTGTGTGTTGCTTGCTGTGCAGAAACTCTTATGTTTTTCACTCGAGTGAGCTGCAATGGCATGTCAGGGTCCTGATCTGTGCTGGCAGCCCTCAGCGCTCAGATTTTATCCTTCAGTGGATCTGTTGCTCACAGCAGGATTTGATTTCACTCCTGCAGTCGAGACATCTTAAAGCGGATGTCGTTCTTTCCAGGTCTTTGTTCCAACTATGTCCTCAGCTATTACACTGAACCAATTGGATCTCTTCCCAAGACTGAATCTACTTCATCAAGTAATAACGTCTATTTACTTGAAATGCGATGGCACTCAAGGCCAGAGCTGCCTCCTGTTTTCTCTATGTAAAATAGATTACTCTAAACCATTTAAGACTCATTACAGGTGACAGATTGCCCATATCGGATGGAGGTCTCAGGTTTATTATCTAAGTATTAATCACAGTTTAAGAAAACTTTCCTTGCTGCACTGAACAGGCTGGCATTATTCAGAGGAATCTGTTGGGGAAAACCACCTAAAAAAACCAAACTTATTTTAGTTTCCTTGTTTCATTAAATCCAATTTTGTTTCCATGGATACTTTACCCAGGCTCTGGGAAAAAAAAATCAGAGAGAGAGATAGAACTCCAGGGCAGGCAAGCCTGTCTGATTTATTGTATTTGTTTTTTTTATAGCAGTACATGATTGTATTCAAATACTATTAATAGGATATCATGGCATTGGGTGAGAGGTGGTTTTTGACAGTGGGAGGATGAACCCACACCCCTGCTAGATTGCATAACATCACTGAAGTCATTCCACTTGAAGAGTTTTCTCAAATGCATGCTATTATTATTATTATTATTATTTATTTCTTAGCAGACGCCCTTATCCAGGGCGACTTACAATTGTTACAAGATATCACATTATACATTATTTCACATTATACAGATATCACATTATTTTACATACAATTACCCATTTATACAGTTGGGTTTTTACTGGAGCAATCTAGGTAAAGTACCTTGCTCAAGGGTACAACAGCAGTGTCCCCCACTGGGGATTGAACCCACAACCCTCCGGTCAAGAGTCCAGAGCCCTAACCACTACTCCACACTGCTGCCCTATTGGCTGAAAGCACGTCAGCCAATAAGAGAAGCAGCTGACTGGTTAATGATGGCACAGAAGGGTTGAAGGGGTGAGATCAATTTCACTCTCTGGGTACAATTACCAAAAACGTTGTACCAGATATCTTTTCCAGTACCAGCTGAAAAATGTTAATTCATGTTCTCGTCAACATGTGTTTCTTTCAAAACTGCACACTTGAGACCGATATTACCAACGGAAGTGCACAGCTGGTAAGGGTTAGGAATTGATTTGGTTTTGTCATCTCCACTTCAAGCCCTGCATAGGGATAACTGAACAAAGAAAACAGAATTTTATTTTCACTAGAACCAGCTCTTTCTAGTAATTGGTAGAGCGCCCATACCTAATGGACAATGATCCCCATCTGTATAAATTAATTTACAAGCGTCAATTTAACAGCTGGAGACAGTTCGTGTTGCACCTCAAGAGATTAATGATGCCCAGTTCACCAGAGAATTCAAAAAGAAAGAAAGAAAAATAGCTTGCATGCTGGTGACAAGTCATGGTTTATTATTCCCATTCCTGACAGAACGAACACCCTGGGAAAATAAGAAGTGTCCTTTACATACGGATTTATATCCAGTGGGCTTTTTTGTTGTTGCCATAGATAGATAGATAGATAGATAGATAGATAGATAGATAGATAGATAGATAGATAGCACCTTTTCATTTTCACAAGCTGGTCCAGTGCCCCCTAGTGGAAGATATTAATTAACAGCTTAATCTCCAAGAGGAAGAGAGGTATGACATCACCTTCCTGTCTGCAAAGCAAACACACATGAAACTGGTCAAATGAATAAAAACAATACAAAGAAATTCAAAGCTTTATAAACACACTCAATATTTACATGATTGCTAGCCGTGGCTTCCAACTGTATGGTTGTGTACTATGGGCTCAGCACCTTTTCAATTACCAATGACTGCCCTTCATAACAAAGACCACCACCGGTGTGGAACTTGTCCTGTGTTCATTACAGAGAGTCTCCTGCACCCCTGAAGCCTCTGATTGACTGCCTTTCTCTGCCTCTTTTAAAGAATGAGTGGTTTGGCTGTGATTAGTCCGCGGTGTCTCTCCCACACAATTGCCTTTCATCATTTGACAATTAGAGAATGCAATCTCGGAGGGGAGATGGATTTCACGCTGCAATGTGCCCTGAGATTCCCAGCTATTTTCAGGAGTTGTTTCTCCGGAGACCCGTGCTTTCTGTCAATACTGGGGCATGCAATGCACTATTTGGGCTGCTGGGATTTCTATATTGAACTGTGTGTGGGGCCTTAGGTTTGAACAGTGGGAGGCGTTGTAAAGATCACATTGGCATAAAACACTCCTGTACTGTATTTGTTTCAGCGAGAGGCGACTCTGAATAGAATTCCACTCTTTTTAATAGAAGTCTGCTCACAATTTTTTTTATAGTTGACTATCTGTGCATGTTTAGGGATTGTTGTAAATTAGAGCCAGGTGCAGGGTATTCAAGGAAAGCAGTCAATGTGTTCATCTGTAAGAACTGTGTGTTTGTTCAGCCAGTAAACAGCTTAGCTGTCCGGGTTATTAAAATAGCTTCCTGACAAACGTTTCGTTAGCGCTCCGAAGGAGCTAGGAGTTTATTTTGTTTATTTTTCATTAAAAGTGTTGGTAAGCGCTAAACCTCCAGTTCTGTGTGCTGGGTCTCTTTTTAAAAGGGCCAAACGAACGCCTGTGAGTGTGGCCGTGTTACAATATATAGATATGATGTCAAGATGGGCAGGTTTAATCGTACTGTTATTATTATATACAGTAATCTGCAGTTTGAGTTAATCCAAGGAGATTGCTGAATTGATATCATGCCTCCCTGGTTCTTATACAACCCAAGTGTTAGCACTTTCTCCAGCCCTACCCTGCTACCATGATGTGTTAATAACAAGCAGTGCCTATCCCCTGGCAGTACTGGACAGGCACTGGGATATAGCTACACATTACAGCTGTTAGTACCATGAGAGATCAATCACACTCCATAACCTGTAAGCATCTTAATATCCAACTCAATTCAACTGCTCATAAACTTGAAAGCTAACTTACTAGTTCCATCTTGTGGTGAAGCGTGTAATTGCAGCTGCTGAACTATATTTTCCTCCAGTTGATGTCATTTTTATGACTGTTCATACTGAGCTGCACTGGTAACCAGCCTGTTTAAATATGACATTTCCAGTTACAAAACGAACCGGTATAGCACAGTATGTAGATGCTTTTGTTGTCAGAAAACAAACAGTTTGGTTTTAAATTCTAATGAGATGAAACAACTCTTGCTGTTCTCCAATGATAACATCCTGAAACTGGACTGACACTTATTGTTTTAATACCAGTACTTCTAAACCATTTGTTTCAATTCATAGAGGGTGCCAATACTTGTTACATTAATACGCATTGAAAGTATTGCAGTGAATGCTGATCTGTTGATTTCTAAATGTTTTAACACTGCGATGAAGCATCAAGGTTCTCGGTCTTGGTGGTTCACGGATCTTCCCCAGTTCAATCGAACACTCTGCTGGATGAAGAGGGAGAGGCAGCAGGTGGATAGAAGAGTCTCCATGTACTGAACAGCTGAAACTGATCTGTTGAGAAGAGTGGCAAAAGATATCCCCCAGACAGACTGCAGCAAAAAGCATGTGCGTGCTATGACAAGCATTCTATAAGCTGTGAGGTCATGCAGAGTTGCAATGAAGATACACTGTGCCTGGAGTGTTGTTCTTTTGTTATTTGGGAGGGTTTAAATAAGTATTGTCACATTTAACAGAAAGGGACAAAACCAGCATCTCAAACCGTGTGTGTGAGCCTCTGACGTGTATTTTTTTCATTAAAAGTACTGTAAGTAAAATGTGTGTGTGTGTGTGTGTGTGTGTGAGTGAGTGTGTGTGTGTGTGTAAGTGAGTGTCTGTGTGTGCTGGGGAGGATTACGGGAAAGCAGTAGCTGTTTGTAAAAGTGCTGACTCCATGGACAGAGTAAATCAGACATAATCTGCAGTCAGGCATCCTCTCCAGACGCCCCAGTGCTGTGTCAACAGTGTTCTGCACGCATCCTCGAAGAGGACCCCTCTGCCCACACTCCCACAGCCTATTCATTACTTGCTGACTGTACAGAGTGGACCAGTAGAATACCAGATTGTGACAGGACTTTTATTTATGCATCCGCGGGCACTATCACAACACTCTCCTCCTGGCCTTCACTCGGGCGTATGTCAAAAAAAAGAAAAAGCTCTCCCACTGCAGTATCATTCCAGTGGCTCATAATAGCTGCCCTTGTGTTAGTACAGAGCCTTGCATTGCCGGTGAAGATCATTTGGTAAGGTTGCAGCAATTGCATCCTATTTCACGCCTTCTCTCTCCCTCTTCATCTGATAATCTGGTGCTGCCCAGTGTATTTTAGAATTGTATGTTCAGATTTCTACCGTAATTGACGTGCTCTCAAAGCATATTTCTATAGCAATATGAATGCAGTTAATCCTGTTGGCAAGCTGCTTCTCTGCAGAGCAGAAAGGGGGCTGGGTGTTTGATGTATCTCTTGGTCTGTGTTTAGCAGACCTGGAGTCTGATGTTATGAAGAAGGCCGGAACTCACAAACGAGACAGAGGGCTGTGTTGGTTTAGCACAGAACTTTCACATCGCCGACAGCAACTGAACTAAATAATCGACAACAAAGACCACTGCCCTGCCACTTACAATGGATAAGATATCAGAAAACATCAAAGAGCAAATGCAAAGTCAGGCAGAAGGGAATTCCCAGGGACTGTCTGGGATGAACTTTTTTCTTTTTCTTTTTTCATTTTCTTTCTAATAAACTTCCCGGGTGTGAAACATTGCCTTTTCCAACACTACATAAAAAAAGTGAACTGTTGTTGTGAAGCTTTAGCTCCTGTGCCGTGGCTGTGGGCTGAAAGCGTTTCAGTGAACAAGGCAGTGCAATATACCGCTGAATGGAAATAGCTGTTTAGTGAAGATAAAAAATAAAAGCTCTCTGTGTTTTGAAGAGAAGTGTTTTTCAGCTGTGCGCAGAGATTGCTCAGTGCACAGCAGAGTCAGCATTTCTTTCTCTTGTGAGTGTGTGTGTGTGCGTGCGTGTGTGCATGTGCATGTGTGTGTGTGTGTGCGTGTTCGCTGCAGTGCATATTCATTCCAATCGACGTGAGATACCCAGGGGGCACGCTTCGAATCTGAACAGACCCTGATACACACTAGTGGTTTAGGTGGAGCTTTCAGCAGCATTCCTAAGCACATTGCCCAGAGAGGTATGAGGAAGGAGACTGGAAACTACATCTGAAAAGAGCAAAGGTGTGAAAGCCTCGCTAAGGCAGGGCCGCTTGTGACCAATACCCTTTGGGGCAAAAAACAGATTTTTGTTTCCTAACAACCTTTCAAACATACTAAACTCCCAGATACGGTTGTACATGTCACTCCCTGTGACTCCAGACAATCAATCAATCACCTGGCTGTCTGAATGTGCTGCTGGTTCACTTTCACATATGTATATACAGCTAAAATTGTATTGGTAATAAAAGCAGATGTATCGATTGGCTCCATAACAGCCCATATGATGATTGTGTGGCTGTGCCTCCTACAAGCCCAGTCCTGTGAAAGGGCTGGCTGTATACTCTCATATTACTCAAGCAGGCAGATAAACGCTGGAATGCTGTAAACCTGTGCTCTGATATCTGCCTTGGGCATGCTCTGTACACATCTCTGAATCCAGCAGCAGCAGAAACGCAGCCAACACCAGCAAAACAAAACTAAGTGTTAAAGAAGAGTGCTGTCAAAATAGCAAGGCACACAGCAGCTATACAACTAGAAGCGGAACCACATTAAACTCATTACACTGCAGGCACCAGCATCTCACACTCATCTAAACAATAACTTGAGATGTCATTTTGTTTTTGCAAGTGGACATGATGTTTTTGCTTCAAACAACCCATCTATATAATTGAAATATTGGCTCTGCTCTTGCAGCACCATTTTAAACATGTGTTCTTCCCGTGGAATAGTTGTTTAGTTTTCATTACTGTTGAAACAGAACTTCAGTTCCTGATTAAAGGCAATTCAATTCAAGATTAGGGGGCTGGGGCACTCCCACAACACATAGACCCCAAACCTTTAATTCAGGATCCTTCTAGTTGGACCTTTGTCTTTAGACTGGATTCAAAATGGATTCCAAAAGGATTTTATTGGGATTTGTACATGCAAAATGCATTCTCCACCAGCAACAACTTCCAGGGAGGAGAATTCAACAAGAACACTCGAGTTTAAAGTAAATTCCAGAAAAGAATGACAAAGAATGCGCTAGAAAACCCTGCTCTGTTTTACCTTTCAATGTGTGCTATTGTGGCCGAATGCACACTGTGCACACATCAACAATTAGGCCTGTACCTTTAAGGTAGGATCATAACTGTTCAGCCTTGTGTGACTTCACTTTATCAGGAGCCTGTGGACAGTCCAGTTTGTTTCCATTACTGCTTTTCTTTTCTGTGATAGTGCTTTATTTGAAACACCTACAAGTGCCGATCGTTTGAGCATTTATTAAGGTAAAAATCTTCTCCAAAAATCTGAAAGGGGTGTCTTTAACTTGCATAACTCTTGATCTGCATTTCTCCCACAGGCAGAATGTTGATGTTTCTGGTTCTCCCTCGAGTTGACGGGTATTGGTCAGGTGATGCCACACCTGTGCTTAGCAGACAGCCTACACCTTTCTGTGTAATTAAGTGTTCCTCAGAGCCACTCCCTTCTGTCTCTATTGGATCTTGGCCATGGGACTGACAAAGTGAAAGTTTTAGGAGACACAAAAAGGGTGGGGCATCTGTGTATTAAAATTGATCAACGGGGTGTGTCTACAAAGTTGGTTACCAGTTGCGAAAGAACGGATAGTCAGTCAGTGGATATCTCTGTGCTTGACATGCTGTGACCTCCTCAGACTGGATCTCTGAATGCCACTGCCTGCCTGTGAGAGAGGTTCAAAAAGAAGAAGAATTAGAAGATATAAATACTGTTTTTTAAGTTTTTTGAAGACAGCGTGATAAGTTTTCTAGCTTGGACAGGTAACTTGTCAGACACATACCAGTCTCTCATCGCCTCGGCAGTGCAAAGCAGTCTGAAACTCCTGTAGAAGAAGGAGAAGAGAAAGGAGAAGAAAGGGAGCTGTGCTTTCCAGCTCCAGAGTTTTCGGGTTGGTACTTTATTGGAGTTTTCTTCTTGACATAGTCGCCCACATCTCCTTATCACTTTTCCAGCCCAGCTTTCATATCCTGTATCCGTTGGACGGAGAACTGATAAGGGCATGTGCTTGACACTTGCTGCCAGCATGGAGAGAGACTCGCTGAGTGTGTTGTTAATGTTGCTTTTTTGTTTTTTTTTAATTGGAGAATGTCTTCTTCAGTAATTAGACATGTTAATGCATGCCATATTGATTTCTCTCTGTGCAGTTCAGTAGTGCTTAGTTGTCAAATGAGTTGTTTAGCATGTCTTTTCTTTTGCATATTTAAATTATTATTAACACTTTTGTTTCATTTAAGATTGTTGAATCCATTACTTAGACTTACTGGTTTGTCATTTATTGAAAATTGCACACACTCCTACTTTCCATTATTCTCTAACTTTCTGGGGATAAAAACCTACTAATTTAGAGGATGTATTATCTTTTCATGTACCTAAAAAACGACAGATTTTACTGTGAACACAATTGTATGCTCCTTTTAAGAAAAAAAAACATCCAAAACAATATTGTTTTAGTGGAGTGCTTTCTGCCACATGCCTGGACTGAGAACAAAATAAAAGCTGGATAAAATTCTGTCTGAATTTCTGAATGCAATATTTAAGCATATTAAATATAAGAAATATGACAGTGGACCAGAAAAGGAGCATCACCTGGCCTCTCCTAGCTTCCTTCAAATTGGAAAATTAATTTAGCTTATTCCATATTGATTTCCGTAATTCAGGTAGCTTTAAAAATAATGATGACGTCCCATTTGAATAACTCAGGAATAATTGCTGTTGTATTTGACTTCATAGGAGACTGCATAGACACGTGTCATTTCTCTGATATTCAAGCTTGCTTTTCACTGTGGGGAGATTTTTTAATTAGTTTTAATTATTTTTTTTTACCCCTAAATCAATACTGTCATTAAAGTAATTCCACACTTAAATACTGTTCTTCAATGATCTTTGTGTTGTAATTTTTACAATAAAATGTCAGCTTGCATTAGTTTTATTTCACGACCAGGAACTTTATAGTGTATTCATATAAGCCAAAAGTTTTGCATCACCCTATAGAATTAACTCTTTGATTAAAAAACGACTCAATCCGGAGCAGATATCAGGCTCTGACCCCGTCCCCGTGCACGCTACACTTGCACATTAAGACTAGTTCTATCTTTAGCCACAAGATGGCAACAGTTACCGACACTGCCATTCAATAAAGCCTGATCTACATCTAAAAACTGACTTTTAATTAAAAACGACACAATTTGCAACTTGAATTTTTGTTTACATCACAACAGTGCTCTTTCGTTTTATTTTGCGGGTTGTACTATGACTGTCGCGGGTCTGCAGGTTTTAATGTCAATTTGCGAGTCTGACCAACGACATGCGGGTCACTTGGGTGGTATGTATTTGCAATTGATGGGTAAGGCCCTCATGTTATCTGCTGGACTGTGTGTGTGTGTGTGTGTGTGTGTGCGTGTGTGTGCGTGTGTGTGCGTGTGTGTGTGTGTTTCCCACAGTTCAGACTCCATCGCATGTGATTTATTCCACTGACTCCATCAGTATCCAGCCGGGCTCACTCACAACACGAGCAGTTCATCGCCTTCATAATGACCTTTCACGTTGATTAAATGCATAGCTCTTTTACTTCCTTTTCACAGACCGGGCTGTGAAAAATTAAAACGCCGTGACTCACGGACAATGAGCTGGGTGGCACTCGTCTCTGTGGGAGCTGAGGAAGTTTTTGGCACCTGCGGAATTGCAAAAGAAAGAAACACAGCATTCAGAGGCCTTTTAAAAAAAGGCTATCTCCCTTATCAAGAGAGAGAAACGAGTTTGAGAAAAAAATCTTTTATTTGTCTATGAGGGTTCCTATAGATCGTCCGCATGTTTTTTAAACGTGGTTAAGCCCTGGGTTCAGGCTGGGTGAGATGCTGAGTTACAGCCCCGAGATCCCCTCCTCAAGTCTAGCTCTGTGTCAGTGCAGGATTAGCGTCCCTCTGCGTTCCTCGTGCTGTCTGCTCCAGAGGCGCACAGACCTAACAGCTGCTAAACGTGCTGCAGTGATCTGCAGGCACCTCTGCCCCGAGCGAGTCGCTGCAGCCGTGCGCCTCATCCCCCAGGACTTCATGTTCCAGCTTCCCTCCAAGCTCGTGAGGGCGGTCATTACACATTCATGTGATTGTGGTGCTGTGTGCTCCCGCTGACTGGGTCATGGCCGCTGATTGCTAGGCTGACATTTCACCAGTTCTGCGGCGTTTTCGACTTTAACTAAAATTGGAAAACGTATATGGTCACATACGCTGTCTGAATCGTGTGATAAGATATACTAGTATCATTCATATGTTACAATGACGACAGATATGATACAGGGTTATTATCTCTAAAAAAAATATAAAAAAGTAATGGCGTAATTAACAACATGCTTTTTAAATTGCAACTGACAGCTCATAATGAAAACCTGAACTACAACAAAGCGTTGCCTCGAAACGGTCTGTGTAGTACCATTCATAGCGGAGCCGCGGATCTTGAGTGACTGTAGTAGACTAACCTTCTATTAGTCTAATACGGTTGCATTGTGGGATTGCTCTGCTAAACTGATATCGCAGCGGCTCTTCATCATTATCTTTCAGGAGAGGCATTGGTTTCAGCCCTGGCAGAACTGATTGTAATTGCAGGATGCTTTTCTGCCTGGCTTTCTCTTCATAGAGGACTTTTAAATGCGCCTTTGATCCTTTAGATTTATTCATGTGTTAATGTGACTACAGAAAATTTAGATTGAAGGCTCGTTTTCAAGGGCTCCTGGCTTTTCCTATTAAAAAATAATTAAAACGTGCAAACTAGTCAGTCTTCACCATGGTACGAAATCAAATGCACGAGGTTCTTTTAGGGGAGGGGGGAATTGCCTTGATCAAGAACAGCATTGTAGTTTGTAACAGATACCGGATTTAGTGTTCGAGGGACTGGTATACCACATGATGACACTAAACCACTAACTAGTACATGCTTTAAAAACCTCCCCAGTCCCATAAATCTCAAGCATTGTCTTAGCCAATGAGATGCCAGGATCATCCCCCCCCCCCCAGCAATACAGTCTAATCTTAGAATCTTGACTCCTTAGAATTCTTTCATGACTTAGAAGTTCAGGAATCCATCAAGTTCTGCTCCCTGTATTTGATGTTTCAGTGGAGAACGATATCTTTTTTTCTGCACAAATCTAGCGCAGGGTGTTACACAACACTGTGCCTTTTGCTTATGTAATCAATTCTTATGGTGATGCGATTCTTAAATACAATATATAATCACCAACCATAAATCCATAATACCAAAAATAGTTGCTGTTGCTAATCTTGAAGAAGATTTTGTGGTTCGCAATAGGAATGAATCATATACTGCATTCATCATTTTGTCCGTCCTGTAATCAAAAGCCCCTTCACACCCGGGTCAGGACCCGGTGTCAAGCAGGGTTGACCTGGGTGACAGACACAAGTACACAATGTGCGTATCAATGCCCCGGAAGCAGCTTGTTACTGACACTTCCATCCAAGCTTCTCTGGATTGGCCCAAATGTTGATCCTGCTGCAATCTGGATCAAGCTGTGTCTCAATCAACAAAAATATGACTAAACAGAATAAACAGAAACGTTCCTTGCGGAAGTGAAGCCTTCACGCAGACGTGGCTGTGTGTTCTTTATTCAGCTTACGAATGGCTGTCATGCTTTTTGTCTCACTCAACCCGGGTCAAAGCGCGTCGACCCACATCCTGAGGTCCGGACCCGGGTAGGAGTGCCAGGTGAAAGGGGTTAAAGATACACTCAAAGTGAGATTAGTCGAGGTCATTCTGTGGTATATGCGTGTGCACCGATATGCCAGCTCTTTGTCTCATTTTCATCATGAGGCAGCCACATCAGAAAGCCTCAGTTTGCTTGTTGTGTCACACGTATTGCTGTGCACTTCATGTGCTGTTCTTTATGTGCAGAAGCACAGTTACGTCTGACTTAAGCCTAGTTTTTAAATGAGGGAGCTGCGTAGTTTACACATTCAAACGTGTTTCCAATATGGATTCCAAGAGCTGTGTTCGTATAATATAAATATATATTATACATCTGGTGCCATTGCTTTTTAAAGCTAGTCACCCTAGAAAATTCAGGATGGTACTCAAATGGAATTATATTGACATTCATACAAATTTGCAGTCATTATTTTTCAAATCGCACCAGATTTGCAGTTATAACAACCCCCCATAACCACCTTCATTGTATAATCTCTACAGTAAATCGTCAAGGCATATTATTAATTAAATAATGCAGTGTCCTTACTATTACTTCCCCTAGCAGATTGCACATCAATCAATCCATAGGATTCAGGTCTGGGAGATTCTGTGGCTGTTACTCTGCAGTTGCCTGTATGTTTTGAGAGACACAGACAAACAAGACCCTGTTATAACCCTGCCTAAATTAGATGCCACCAAGCCCACTAACTTTCTTTTTTTTTCTTTTGCTTAGTTACCATAGAAACTGTATTACCAAGGGACTGTCTTGCAATTGTAAGTTTTTTTGTAAAATGTGGCTTGGCATGCCTCGGATTACTAATACGTTTCTTTAGCCTATGGTCTATGTGAAGTGTGTACTGGGCATGTGAAGGGCATAGTGGGCCATATTTTCAAAGCGTTTCAATTGTGTGTAAGTGCACATGTATTCAGTAAGTAACTGTAACCAGATACACTGAATGCACAGTGTTACCTGTGAATAGTACCAGATGCACTGAATGCACAGTGTTACCTGTGAATAGTACCAGATGCACTGAATGCACAGTGTTACCTGTGAATAGTACCCGATACACTGAATGCACAGTGTTACCTGTGAATAGTACCCGATACACTGAATGCACAGTGTTACCTGTGAATAGTACCCGATACACTGAATGCACAGTGTTACCTGTGAATAGTACCAGATACACTGAATGCACAGTGTTACCTGTGAATAGTACCAGATACACTGAATGCACAGTGTTACCTGTGAATAGTACCAGATACACTGAATGCACAGTGTTACCTGTGAATAGTACCAGATACACTGAATGCACAGTGTTACCTGTGAATAGTACCCGATGCACTGAATGCACAGTGTTACCTGTGAATAGTGAGCCGTTAGTGGCACTGGTCATGCCAGTGTGTTTGTTCAGCCGCTCTCCTGCGGGGATGGAGTGGATGAGATGTGATGGTGAGCCTCAGACAGGTGGAGAGCTCAATGAAGGCCAAATCTAATCACCATGACAACAGAATGCTAAACACAATCGGAAAATGAAAGAATTGCACTATGGCCAGGAAAAGAAAAAAAAAAAACAAGCTGGTTATAAAAAATAAAGACATGCTGCATTCCTGTCTTTAAGCTTTTTAAAAAAAAAAAAAATTAGCTAAACCCAGACACCTGAAAAGAGATGAACAGCCTTCGCTATTAACCCCTTAGGAACAGGATTTCAAAGTGTCTTCTGCAGACTCTGTGCTTTGTTCATAAGAATTGATTCAACACAGTGGGATTTTGCATGAATTAAATATTCCATAATACAGTATGTCCTTAATTGCACTGCACTGTACGCTATGCAGTGCACCAGTATGTCCTTCATTGCACTGCACTGTACACTATGCAGTGCACCAGTATGTCCTTCATTGCACTGCACTGTACACTATGCAGTGCACCAGTATGTCCTTCATTGCACTGCACTGTACACTATGCAGTGCACCAGTATGTCCTTCATTGCACTGCACTGTACACTATGCAGTGCACCAGTATGTCCTTCATTGCACTGCACTGTGTACACTATGCAGTGCACCAGTATGTCATTAATTGCACTGCACTGTACACTATGCAGTGCACCAGTATGTCCTTCATTGCACTGCACTGTACACTATGCAGTGCACCAGTATGTCCTTCATTGCACTGCACTGTGTACACTATGCAGTGCACCAGTATGCCCTTCATTGCACTGTACTTGCACTGTATTGCAAACATTGTTGGCATTGAATTAATTTCAAATCGTTAATGAAGAGCTTCATGAAGTTTTCATGCATCTGCCATGGTGCTTAATCTTGAAAAAGTGGTATTGCTTAATTAATGCTGAGGATCTCTGTCCTCCTTGTGTGGGGTTACCATATGACTGCATGTACATGAGGACAGTTTGGAACAGTTACCAGAATTCTTTGGAGTGGGAGTTAAAAAGTCTAAACTGTCCCAGTGAACATGGAGTCATATGGTAACCCTATCCTTGTGCAGCTGGGGAGTTTGTGTCTTTACACAGCTTCACAGACAGAATGACTTTCCTGTGAAAAGGCTTTGGCAAAGCCGTGTCACCTCCTTTAATACAGGAAGCAGGAGAGAAGAACAAGCAATTACTTATAGTCGGATTGAATCTGCCAAAATCAACTGACCTTTGCCTGTGCCTGAAACACAAACTCAGACAGCACACCGCAGTGGAAATGAAAGGCACCGGTGAACACTGGACTGTCCAATATTGAAACAATAGTCATTCTTCCCTATCACCCCCCCCCCCTCCCCCCCTCACCACCACCTGAATCGGAACCCCCATTCCTCTGAGAGGTGTATCAATACCACACAGATCCCTAAACTGGCTCTGCTGCACCACCCACTACATTGCATGTGCTTTTGGCATCTCTAGCTCTCTTTCACTAGAGATATCTTCTTTTAAAATCTCACATGGTCGTTCTAATTTTAGTTTTACAGTGAAAGATTCATTACCGGTTTAATTAAAGCTCAGCTGGCTAACAATTCTTACCAAACGATCCTATTACTTATTCATGAGCTAATATGACTGAACTCCTTTGTGTTAGCCATGAGTGGCAAGTATTAAAGACATTGCCATGACACCATTAAAATGTGATCAGTTTCGGGATAATCGATTGGCTGCAGTGAATTACAAGGCTGTTATTTGATGTGAGGGAGAGGTTGTGGTGGTATTTTAATTCACACAAGCATGATATTTATGATTATAGACCATTGAGGATCTTTCAGCCAATCAGAGCGCACGTTTTCACCTACTGTGCATCACGACACATCAACTAAGACTCCTAATTCATGACATCATCATCAACTGCACTATATTGTCTTTTTCTCAATATCGGATGACATCACCTGCTTTAAAAAATCATACCCGAGGCACCTCTCGGAAACTGCAAAGCCAATTCAAATGGCTAACATCACAATCGGCCACGTATCTCTCAGCCACCGAACGGTATATTCGCCATCAAACTTGTCCTCTCTTTTTAACATCAATGGACTAAATAAAGGTAGGCCAAAGAAACAGAAAACAAATATACAGTAGCTGTTTTTTTTCAATGGTCTATTTGCAATAAAGCAATACAGTATATCCCCACTGCCTAGATCTTGTTACCAGGTTTTTTTGGAACCCAAAAAACATTAAAAACAATCAGAAGTACGTTTAGACCCAATGTTATTCACTTCCATATCACACAGAGTAAAGTGCAGTGAATTCAGTGCTTGAGCAAAGCGAGGCCTCTGCATTCTTTCTTAAAGCTGGCAGCGCAGGGAGAAGCCCCAGGTCTGCACACCGTATAGATTATATATCAGAAGGCACCCTGGAAGACTCATTTTTCCAGTTAGACTTCACAAGATTTCCTTCACAGCCCTTTGATTGATGAAGACAAGTGCACCAAACTGAACTAATTCAATGGCTTGTTTATATCACTTGATAAAGTACGTACAATATCAATTTAATATGAGCCATTTACTTAGAATCGAGTCTGGCTCTAATATTTATAGTCTGTGTTAAATTTAAAGAGTATTGATACAGACATATTCAGGCTTATTCAGTTACATATTTTACAAAAGCCATTTTTACCATCATACAGTTTTGATGTAAGTACATGTGTTAAATAATATCTAAACATACTGTTGCCCATCTGCAGTGTGGTTAGCGTACCTGTACTTTGAAGTGCATCCCATATTCTGCATTCGGAAGCGTGGCTTCAATTTGAAGTCATAATGAATTGGAATATCATAATAAGATTCATGGTGAACTAATGTTAGATTAGGGGCTAACAGTGATTAGGTGTTCAATATATAGTTCATTAACATGTTAAATTCGTAATTACATTGTTCTCCTCTGTGTAGTTACATTATTATTCATATATATTTGTGTTTGATAAACTATAATAAATTCCATATAAAACTGTTTTTTATATGGTAGCCAAGGGTGTACAAACTGTTATAGTGTCTTCACAAGCGTGTTTCTTGTGTCAAGGAGTGTGAGTCACAGGGAAGCCAGAGGTGAGCATCTAAAATGACTCTTTTAACAGTGATATTACATAACAGTGAAGTATTATTCTTGATGTTACACCCAGAGCAGAGTTCAGCTGTTCATATAAGCTTGTGGATCTGACGTACCTTTAAAGTTTACCAGCTGCACATGTCGATTGATGATGGAGAATTGAGTCTGGTTAATCCAGGCTGTAGAGGAAAAACACTGCTTCAGGATATGTTTTATACATGATCTTATAAAAATAGCTCCATCAAGACATCTGTTTGTCAGAACCTCAGACACCCAACAGGCTTATTTTTAATCTCTGAAGTTCATAACAAACCTATTTTTAGTAATATTGCAAATCATATTGCAGCCCTCCATTCTACCATGCTGTTTTTTATCCCCAGTGTCTTATTACAAGAAGCTGTGAGCTTAGTTAATAGGGCTCCACTATTCTAGACTGGGCACCTCCAGATCCACTTTAGTGGACTGTAGAGATAATGCCCAGGCTCTCAACAGCCTCTTTAATAAGGAGTTAATTGAGTCTATTCCTTTTTGCCGCTGTCACCTTCGACATTTTTATCAGCTACCAACAGGATGTATCCAGCTCTCTCGCAGTCTTTTGTTAGAAAATGAATTCCTAGGCTTGTGCCCTGTGATGGGTATGAGGCTGCACCAAACAACACAGAGCTAGCAAGTGGCAAATTGTTTTTGAGTTTTTGAAGGTATGAAAATCTCATCAGTGGTTTCTCAGTGGGGAATAAAACAATGCAGTGACCCAACCTGCCATCCCCAGTGCTGTGTCAGGAATCCCCAGTGCTGTGTCAGGAATCCCCAGTGCTGTGTCAGGAATCCCCAGTGCTGTGTCAGGCTCATCTCCAGTGCTGTGTCAGGAATCCCCAGTGCTGTGTCAGGCTCATCCCCAGTGCTGTGTCAGGAATCCCCAGTGCTGTGTCAGGCTCATCCCCAGTGCTTTGTTAGGAATCCCCAGTGCTGTGTCAGGAATCCCCAGTGCTGTGTCAAGAATCCCCAGTGCTGTGTCAGGCTCATCTCCAGTGCTGTGTCAGGAATCCCCAGTGCTGTGTCAGGAATCCCCAGTACTGTGTCAGGAATCCCCAGGGCTGTGTCAGGAATCCCCAGGGCTGTGTCAGGAATCCCCAGTGCTGTGTCAGGCTGGTCCCCAGTGCTGTGTCAGGAATCCCCAGTGCTGTGTCAGGCTCATCCCCAGTGCTGTGTCAGGCTGGTCCCCAGTGCTGTGTCAGGCTCATCCCCAGTGCTGTGTCAGGCTCGTCCCCAGTGCTGTGTCAGTGCCCCTCGTAATGAATGCAATAGTTTAAAACCTCTAAGCCTCCCATCACTTTCAATAGATCATCTCGGTAATAGAAATGCTTTACGTTTGGAGACCAGATTAAAGTCTACGGTGAAGAGAGTAATTGAAATGCATCTATTTCAAGGTCTGGACTGGCCTCTACTCTGCATGCTTATTACAGAGGGTTGAAGATGTGCTGATGGTCTGCTAAAGATTATTCTTTCCTGGGGGAGGTTTTGCTTTCTCACATGCAAGCTCATTTATTTAGAAAATTCACTTTTATGCAAATTATCCGAGCAGCTGGGCAGTGTGTGCCGTGCTCTGTGCCTGAGGCAATACCTTTCTCAACACCTTCCACAAGTCTTCTGGCCTAATCAGGCTTATTAAACTGTGAAAGAGGAGCCACGTTTAGAAATATATTAATAACAAGTTAGCTTGCATGTCCGAACGCGCATTGTAAGGTTGGGTGCAAACTGGTGACCACACCCCCAGCAACAAGTGTCTTAACCACTGTGCAAAACAGCCAGGCGCATCTGCTTTAGTCGGTATAGAGCTTTTAACCTCATTTCACCAAACAGGGGTCAGAATCCTAAACAGCAGTTCATCACACAACAAGTTTTGGAGATACAGCTTGTCAAAAGTATATTTTTCCAGTACCAGCTTCTGTACACAAAACAACAAGATTTCATGAACCCACAGCCTCTTCAACAAGTGCATTCTGTAGATTCTCATAGTCTAGAGGTGCAGTGTTACCCACGATACATTAACATTACATGATATAAGAGCTCTGCACAAAAAAGACAAATATTCTAAATATTAACAGCTCCTTCGAACATAAGATACAAAATCATCTGTGTGTCTTTTTGGTGCAGTTCACTTGGGGCTTTTAGTAATTACTCTTAAAAAAAGCAACAGTTATACTGTGAAATGAGAGCCTGCAAAAAAAAAAAAAAAACTAGCTGTGATGAAGCGTAAGTAGATTAATAATATGGTGCAGTCAGGAACAGCTTGAAGTGGATTCAATCATTATTCCTTTGTGAGAATAAAAGAAAAGGCCAACACACAACCAACCCTGAAAGAACAGGAAGTAGAGACTGCAGTGCCTACAGCTTGATAAGCAGAATGAGTGGAACTCTCTGGACGCAGCGCTCCGCTCCTTATCTTATTATAGAGATCCTCATCACCTCTTGAGCCACGCCAGGGGTTCTCACATAACATCTCACACACGCCTCAGGGAATGACACCAGAGAAGATGCTCTCTTCAATTCAGTGCAGTCGATACACTTTTACAAGAGTGCATTTCTAGACTCTAATATTGTTAGGTTTCCAAGCTATACAAAACAATGGTCTACAATGTACAAGAACACACTTATATAGTGCCTTTCAAGACCAGGTCCTCTCAAAGCTCTGCAGTACAGCAATATCCAATGCCACCCTCAAACAAAGCAACACATGTGTCTTTGCAACTGCACAAGAAGTCATCTTCCAAATCAGTCAATAATCAGACAATGGGAGCCATGCATCATTCAGTATGTACATGACAGAGAGCTCCATGCCTAGTAAAAGTGGAAGCTGATGTGGAACCCCTGACTGGAGGATTCCATTAAGAGAGCATCTTTAATACCAGCATGGGGGAGCCGCGCAGGGGGAATGGTCTCCAGCACGGCTCCAATAGGAATTGAGGCCACCTGTCTACCGGCACAGAGGCTCTTCTACTCAAAGCACTGCCAATCATAGTGGGGCCTGCCCTTATTTAAAGGGAGAGTACGGATATTCACAGCAGCATTGTTCCTGGAAATTGTGCTTCTTTTAGAAATAGAAAACATTTACCTAGCATAGGGGTCAGCATGGAATGGGATTCTAGGTTATATCCGTAATGTGGGTAGCACTGCACATTGTCTGGAATTACCGTGTATGACCTCCACAGTTCCCCATCACCTCCCAGTCTGTTAAGCAAGAAAGTGAAAAATGCATTTAAAAAACCAAAGAGCACTTGAAATACAAATTGCTGCAGATACTCAATGACTGCTATGGGTTTGAAAGATAGAAAAACAAGCTGGAAGGTTCTTGCTGTGATTTCGGCACACTAACAGAAATGTCCCTCCTGCAATTTCATTTCTGTGTTTGATGTTTAATCCACTTACTTGCAAGACAAGATGGAATTTGATAACAAATTCATTCAGGACAGCTCTTGGGATTTAATGACAACGTTTTTATTACAGAATAAAATCAGCTGCCCCAAGCAGGTCTACTGACTAAAAATATTTGAAATGCTTAAAGCCTTTTACTGTGGCTGAGATCCTTTAAAACAGGGCTGAGAGCATCTCCTCTGATCTGAACGTGAGCACGAGGACCAGACTCGTCTTTCTATTTAACACTCCTCTTACATGGAACGGGATTGTCATGCCTGGCATGGATTGCAGACGGCTTTTCTTCTGGAGTTAAAACTTAGTCACAGTAAGTGCTGCCTATACATACTCTCTCTCTCTCTCTCTCTCTCTCTCTCTCTCTCTCTCTCTCTCTCTCTCCTTTGAAACCTTGAGTGAAAAAGAGTTTCTAAAATTAAACCACACAAGCGAGTGAACAGAATAATTCTGCATTGATTTGCTCTGCATGAATATTTATAATGTTTGTTTCGAGCGTAGACCAGGAGAGGGATTAATGAGGATAGACCCGACTGAGAGTACAGATGAAGACAGACAGACAGACACATACACACACACACACACAGCTAGACCGACAGACCGTAGAGGTTTCACTATGAACTGAGTACTTCACGCTTCATACCTTCTACATTTTCAGAATTGTAATATCCGATTATGTGTGTTTCCGATTATTCTCTATTGCGATTCTCTAAAAGATGAATTTCATGTGTCATAATATAATGGGATTTGATTTAATGTCCTCATTAAGTTCAGAACATTTTCATCTTTTAAATGGAATTGTAAGAATTAGCTGGGGAGCAGGATTGAAAAGTAAGAACTCGATGAAGAAAAACAACCTGTGCTTCTGGCTGATTTGCACAGTGGAAGAGCTGCAGGTACTGTATGTGGTGATCCTGAAATTCCACACTCATCTCAAGCTGCTCCCCAGGGAAGGATGATTAATGACACAGGTCTGCAGCTGCCTGCTCCCATAGAGCCTCTCTGTGCACAGGTAGCCTTAGCAGAGTCCCTGCTCCGTCTCTGTATCTCCTGCCTCTTATCTCAATCTCCAGACACCAGGCTTAGTGGCTTCCTGCCTTGGAGAGCGAGTCACGTTGGCATTTGGCTGTTACCTAATTGAATCAGAAATGTGTGTTCACTGGCTAAGCATGTGCACAGTAGAAGCTTTCACATACAACCTAATAACTGCATAATAGTTATTTTTGTTTTTTTGTCCAATTCCTAAAGCTGTACAATTTTTAAGCTTAAATGCAGGCTAATGCCAAAAGAAGACAGATATCATGATCGATTATTTAATCACTTTATTAATTAGAATGACATTATTCTTTGGGACTCCCTGCCACAGCTCTGCAGAGCACCGTGTTACTGGACTTCAAGGGCCATTCCTCTTTCATACAGCCCTGTGCAAATCTAACTCGCTTTCATTCAGTACCTCTCATCTGTTCCTCTGAGTATTAAATGTGTGCAAATAAATAAAAACTGGAGCTTATTGAACGTTATTGCTGTGACGGATACTTAAACTCTCTATTACTAATCAAGCAGAAGATGTTGCTCAGACTGCAAGTCAAAAATGTAGCTCCTTGTTTGACATCATTTATTAACTTAGCCCGATTCTTTGGGCACTTAAAAAATCTTTTGCATTAAAATATGCTGCATTACAGCAAGTAATCCAAATAAATAAGCAGTAATCGAAATCCTAAGTTTTTTTTTCTTTGCTCTCATTTAAAGTGAGGGCATACAGCAATACTGCAGCTTAGATGGAAATGACCAGTTTCATGAATTACATTAGCTCCTTGACTTGAGGAAACCAAACCGGCAGAAAGTTCACCTATATTACTGTGTATTTACATAGTAAATACATGTGTACTTCCACGTAATTACAATGCTGTTATGCATAGTCACATCCTACTTAATGTATACATCTTTGTGCACTATATATGCAAGTACACAATTGTATCAGAAAGGGGTTAGGTTTAGAGTTACATCATACAACATATGATGTAACAACATACATGTACACATGCCCATTCATGAAATGTATGTAGTTTAACAGAAACCACACTTTAACAACACATGTGATAGAATGAAGAGAAGTAGTGAAAAAGTACAGCAGCACTCTTAGCTCTTATCACATTGGATCAGACTTACTCTGCAGGAGGATGGGCATTCTGTTATTAGCTGTCAAAGACAGATGTTCTTTTTGCCCTGTGTGATTGACACAAGACTCCAGGGGTAGGCATTATATCCCAGTACAAATGAAACGCTTCTCCACTTCTTCATTTAAAACAAACTAAACAATGTACAGCTGGAGGTCCAGTGGCACTGCTTATTATGAGATCTCTTTCCTTGCCTATTCTTGGCACCACAGGGGCTAAAGGATCATTAATCACAAGATGCGCACATGTTTTTGCTATTTTTCTTTCCTCCAACATAAATCTTTAAGGATAGATCAGGTTTACTAAGTCAGCAAAGTCCGATTGTAAATGCACTCAAATAAAGTATTGCCCCACCCCCTCCCTATTCTGAAGAACACTACATAATCAGGAATCCAGGTGAAGTGACCTAGATTCACTCTTTTATTTATGCAGAGCTGTAGAGAGATCTATAGGAAAGAGAACTCCACTTGACACTGCAGAGCTGTATAGAGGTCTATAGGAAAGAGAACTGTACTCAACACTACAGAGATGTATAGAACTCCCCTCAAAACTGCACACCAGTAAACTAATAATGTGTATATCTCTGCTCGTTTTCATTGTTTCGGTGTAATGTACTGACACTGTGTAATTAGTTTTCCTAGGGCAATCAAGGAACAGCCTCCAGAATTCTCACGCTTCAGAATAACTCAGTTCAGTACACCACATTTCGATCTGACTGGTGCTTTTTCTATAATGCACATTTAAAGTAAAGCTTTATAATCATATTATAAAGGTCCCCAAGGTCCCCACTGCCTCTAAGTAGATACACCTGGGAGCTTCACTCTTGAACTCCTATCTATAGATTAATAAAGTCCTTTATTGACGGGATGTTAAAGCTATGTATTAGCAGGTGTATGCTAATGCTTTGTGTACAGCACATGGGCCTGACATACCACATAGACACTGAGTGCAAAGCATGGACAATTAGGTGCACTGGTCTAATACAGGGGTTTTAAACTATAATATAAAAGAACAAAGAATACACATTTACATTCAAAAGGGCATTTAGGTAACCATGGCAATGCAGGGAACTGGCTGGCCCATGGTAAGAGCAGACTATTTAAATATGTTTTTCTTTGCTGTGATTTATTTAATTTGAGTCCAGTTTGGTGCTTAATTTAAAAAATAAAATAAATTTAAAAAAACCTCCACACCAGCTGTTAATAAAGAAGATAGCCTGCTGTATTGTTTATCAAAAGGAAAGCCATCAAGCTTTCCAGCTTCATTAGAGGCCACATTGAGGCCACTGTGTCTGCTATGGATGAACATCAAAGCACATTGCAAAATGAGCGATCAGTCCCTTATTAGATATGCACTCATCTCCTAGGATACCGCAGCTACATACTGTAATCCCAGCTTGATTGCTATATTTAATATGAACGCTTCGCAAAAGACAATGACTGCGCAGAGGAAGTGGAGCAGGTGTTGAACTTCCCTTCGGGGATCCAAACAGCACAAGAGATGAATGAATCTGGATACTAGACCCTTCCAGGTACTATAACCTAGAAGCATGGTATGCTTTACTGTCGCTGGGAATCCCTGAGTGAAGAAGCTTAGCTAGGTTTACACTGAAGGTTTTGCCTGCTTTACCGAAAGCAATCCTCTTCTATGTATTTATGTATTTATGTGTAATTGGCTAAAGGTTATTTTGGCTCAGTAGATCATTTATATCTGCAGCTCATATTCAGTTGTCTTGTTCCTCATACTACTGGTAGCTTCATTCAGCGCACACTACCTGTAAAGCAGTAAAACTGATTTAAAAAAGAAGCCCAGTACCTACTGGTACTACAAAGGATGTAAACTGAAGACACCGAACTGAATACAGAACACATGTTAACCTCGGTTCTCTTTAAAGAAAGCTTGTATAAGGAGGTGTCAAATGTGGAGTTGATGGCAACGTTTGGAATGTATTGCACTACACGCTCTTACATAAAAACTTACTCCCATTTTCCAGTTTCGTTTTTAGACTCCAGTGAAGCTCACAGCGGCTCTTTAAGAACGTGAGACAGTTATGCTGAGATCCTGAGAATGTTCTCATTATCTCGACATAACATATTTCTATTCACTGTCCTTAATGAGCCACCGTAGAAACCCAACGATCCTCCCACCACACTATAAGTGCACTTCCTCTGCGGTGGATATTATTATTATTATTATTATTATTATTATTATTATTATTTATTTATTTATTTATTTATTTATTTCTTAGCAGACGGCCTTATCCAAGGTGACTTACAGATGTTATTCGACCCCCCCCCCCCCCCCAAGCCACACACTCAAAGCCCTCTATATAGTCAGACAGGGTCCTAGGTTTTTGTTGCATAGGTGATAACCCTGGACAGGACATATTTATTCATAGCAATAACAAGTCTGGGAAATGGAACAAAGTATAATGAGAAGGTAATGTTGTCTAGAGGGGCTGCTAAGAGATAAAGTGTTAAGCCTGGGTTATTGCACCTTGAAATGGAAATCCCTTCCAAAGCTATATAAAGCCCCTGCGCTGGGGTGGAAATGGTTCATTACATTTGACTGATTGATTGATTTTTTCATTATAACTCAACGATGTGTTTTCATTCTCACCATGATGTTTTTGCAGAGAGTGGGAATCCCAGCCCCTCTGAATAAGAGACATTTGTTTGGCTATTTATAGACGGTTGCTGAGATCACATTGGGTTTGAAGACTTCAAACACCCCCGCTCATTTTTGTTTCCTTTCCATCTGGGTATCTGAAGATCCCCTCCCACGTGTTCTTTCAAACACACTGGTCAGAGAATGAAGCTGAACAATTACACATTTCAGCCACTCCTGAAAGCTGTTGTCAGAGTTTACATCGACACTGTAGCACTTCTGAAATACAATGTGTAATTGAGGAGGCTGTGTGGTCCAGTGGTTAAAGAAACGGGCTTGTAACTAAGAGGTCCCTGGTTCAAATCCCACCTCAGCCAGTGACTCATTGTGTGACCCTGAGCAAGTCACTTAACCTCCTTGTGCTCCGTCTTTCAGGTGAGACGTAATTGTAAGTGACTCTGCAGCTGATGCATAGTTCACACACCCTAGTCTCTGTAAGTCGCCTTGGATAAAGGCGTCTGCTAAATAAACAAATAATAATAATCAAGAACAACGCTGCCAAAGTCATTTTAATCTATTTCATTTACTTGTGCTCCCAAATAAGCTATGAATATATTGTAGCGTCACTTAACTGTGATTCAACAGGTTGATTTGAAGTCAGTTACATTGCTGTGTGTAGGTTTCATACATTATGAGGGAAATGTCCTATTCTTTCACTGGTGTTTTTTTATTTATTTTTTCTGTAACATGTTTTGAGGCTCCATTTTTGCACCTTTTGCTAAAAACAAACAAACAAACAAACAACCTCAGAGACAGAGGTTTGTTAATACGCCTGCAATGATCTCCAACTGGCTAATTGACAAGTACAGGCTCTAGAAATCTGTTTCAGCACACAGGCATTGCTATCATGAACTTGTGAAACTGGTTCTGTATTAAAGGAAAGACAAGTCTCCTCTTCAGCCATCTTATAAAGAAACGGAGTGGCCTGTTGGATTGGCAGCTGCTGTAATTCCCTCGACCTCACTCCGTGAAAGCCCTTGCCGTTGACAGCCATGGGCTCATCACTGACTGCAGCCTCTTGGTGTCAGAACCTGATGACTCCCACAATTCTTCATGGTGCTTTTTCTTTTTTTAATTTAGTGGTTGGTTACCACAGCAACATCAGGACCACACACACACCGGAATACTGTCTCTTTTGGCAGCATTTCAGCAACGGCTGCAGCATGCTCCTTTTATTTTTGTATCAAATCAGTGAGTAGGAGGCTGCATTCAATTGAGAATCTATTAAGGAAAATAAGAAGATATTTCATCCGCAGGATTTTACAAAACAATCTGTCTTGAATACTCTTTCAATACTCTCTCAATACTCTCTCAATACTCTTTCTATACTCTCAATACTCTTTCAATACTATTTCCGTTCTAGGCCTGGTCTCCTGTATTGTTAAGATTACTCAGACAAAACACCTTCAAATACGTTATAATATAATAGATTTTGCAATATCGGGCACATAGTTATCTTTGGATTGGAAGCAGGTATTGTGAGGTATCCATACAACACAAAAAAAATGCTTTCAGTCTATATAATCTGTAGATCTTGAGTAAATACTCAGGTGCTCAATAATATACTGTCTAAATGTTTGATTAACTAAATCATTTTCAAAATCAAAGACAGGGCGTGGATGTCAATTTCTTTGTTAGTTTTCTTTTCAGTGTGTCTCTTTCCCTATCTTTACTGCTTTGAGTCATTCTTCCATGCATGGTTGCGGCATCCATATCAAGGATCTGGGAGATGAAAATTGTTCCTGTCATATCCTTGATGAAAGTGGTGATGGATGTGAAAATTGTTTTGTAACAGATGTGATTGAAACAGCTGAAAATGAAGAGCTGATATCAAGCCGGCCGCCTCCTGCCTCCCTCCCCTCCTGAACCGATCCCACTATGCCACCTGGCTGAACAAACGAAGGAGGGGGGGAGGGGGGTGCACCCATATTATTTAAACAAGACCTCCTTACACTGCAGTGCAAAACAGCAAACCGCTCTAAAAATAAAGAGCATTATTTCAACAGAGGTGTAAAGAGCACATGTATTAACTCTTATCAGGCAGGAGCCTGTTTCACAAACCACTTGCAGGTTGCACTCTCCTGAATGCAGATTAAGCCCATGCAAGAGAGAAAGGTTAAGGAGAACTGCAATGATATTTAATCATTTAGACCTGCTGAGCCAATTTCTACAAAATGATGCTGGTCTGTCTTAAACTGTTTTTTGAACGAGGTAGAAATATATTTTTGCTTGTTAGCAGCCTAAAATAAATGCTAAAACTCCTTTTGTCAGATCAGATTGTATATTATTATGCAGGAACTATTTTGCCCCTCTATCCAGACTGACTGTCTTTTTATGTTATGGTTTAGCTGTGAATTGCTAAGACACTTCCTGCTGGGGTGAATCACAAGTCGGCATTGCTTTTCTTAAATTAACAGAAACAAAAGTAACAACTTTGTTAAAAACATGACACGCTGTGATAATCACATGTTTGCATGTCTCACTGTAAACCTCAATCTCAAGAGTACTTTCCAAAACAATATTCAACTTCAGAGAAAAGGTACAAACCTGTATCTCGGTATAAAGAAAGAAAACATTAATTAATTAATTAACTGTTGTATATCCCCCAGTCATTCACTCAAGATTACTTTTATTCTTGCATTCAATCCAGATTCGGAATTGATGTCAAAAAGATGCAAATAGAATTTTAAAATAATCTACTTTGAATCAAAACCTACTTTGCAAAATAGTCAGTGACAACAAAATGAACTGAGGTTTCTGTTTAGCATATGATCTCATTATTGCTGCCACTGCACGGAGGAAAGATGTTAAAATGCAAATCTCTTCGAACGCATCGATTAAACTGTAACCATGCAGGAAACTGGCCCGGTTGTTACCACCAAGTGTTGGATATTTATAATTTCCTGAAGTAAGTGACACATGCAGAGACCAGCTTGTTACACGAATGCAGGGGAATCTTCCTGTTCAAACCTAAAAGCTGTGCCAAAAAATTGCATTGAAAGCCTCTTCAAAAACCTTGCAGCAGGTATACAGCTATAGCCTGGGTTACAATGGAAGTAATCTTGCCTGAAGAAAAGGAACTGCTGAAGCTATATTTAAAAGGACACTTTTTTGTTCATTAGCTGTGACCAGCATCAACACTGACCCACATATCTTGTTCACGAATGCCTCATAGTGGAACGCTAATAAGCTTCTCGAATGGTTTGTTAACAATATAAATAACCCAGGTACTGCATTACAACATCTGAGTCGCACTCAGACTCATTCAAATCATGGTGGCGCACCAACACATCAGAATGTCATTTTGATTCTTCTGGGTCTTTTAAGAAAACATTTTCAGCAAATCAGAAACATGTTGGGAAACACTGTCAGTGCCCTGATACTGTCTGAGTCAATCACAATGACCTAGAATTGAGATGATCTGTGGCCAGCTCTCCAGCACATATGTGTCTGAGTATCCCAATCTGACTAACCTAGTTACAAAATGCAATGGCCAAAGAGAAATGTGCTTTCATTTATACCCTTCGGTTCTGTCTGTCATTACACAAGCAGGGATAGGTGAGCAGAGACGTCTTAGACAGCACTTCTAAATCAGCCACTGATCCAGAGGAACCCCCAGTGTATTGACTAGAATAGGACAGACGCTTGAGTCAGCCATGCTTTTGGGAATGGAACCAAATGAACCATAATACTGAGATCAAGTTTTCATGAGCCCCCCTGGCATGAAGTCACTAGAATGAAGGGCTGGAATAAAGTCCCTCTGGGTATATCCACACATGATGTGCAATACAGTGCTGCATTTTCATACTGGCACAGATCAATCCATGGGGAACTCGATGACACAGTTTGAAAAGAAATTGCCCATAGCAGGCTGGTTGAAGCCCATATGTGCGTATCACATGTTAATTAACTACGAAACGAAATGTGTAAACACAGCACGTCAGCAAACATCCTCGACACGAGGGAGAGTCTGACACGAGGCTGTATGGAGCAGATCTCAGGGTGTGTTTGACACATGGTAAGGAACAGACCTTCCATTTGCCTCAGCAGCACCCCCAATGAGATTTTCTATGTATTTCGTAATTGTGTTCCCAGTGGCTTGTTATGTGCCAGTATCAAGGTGCAACACTCTACGTCTGCTAGATAAGTGCCTGTGTGTCTGGATTTACCACATACACTGTATGCCAGCCCTGTGATTAAAATGAGGGGTTTCAATCTGTTAAAGTAAGCTATGAAAGTGGATTTGATTATTAAAATATAGAGTAACATCAGAATCTAAAATCACATCAGAAAACATTTTTTGAAAAAGGATAGATTCATTTTAATGGTAAAGTTTGATATTAATATGGACAGTTGGTTTCACAAACAAAAAAGTAAAATGTAAAATGTTCAAAGACTGGGGTAAAACTAGAAAATTCCCAAGGGCTAAGACACTGAATTTCTCATGCACTTCACAGCCTGATCATTAGACGCTGCATCCTAAGAAGCCCATTGTAAACCATAGCTAATTTATTACTATGTTAATTAATGTCTAGGAATTTGAAATCCTGGAGGTGGATCTCTGCTGTTACCAAGAGACCTGCACACTATACAGGCTAAAGACTCCCCAAGGGACCTGCACACTATCCAGGCTAAAGACTCCACATGGACCTGCACACTATCCAGGCTAAAGACTCTCCAAGGGACCTGCACACTATCCAGGCTAAAGACTCCCCAAGGGACTTGCACACTATCCAGGCTAAAGACTCCCCAAGTGACCTGCACACTATCCATGCTAAAGACTCCACAGGGAGTCTAGCACTCCATGAATTATCGTGATATGCTCTATTTGCACATTGCCTTCCAAGAACTGGCACTGGTATGCTCGATGCTGCACATATAAAACATTGCTCCATTTCTACAGTCCCTGTTATCATCTGCCTGCATCTTAAATAAATGCCTAGTGCTTGTAAGCACAATACAGTCCATTAAAAACAGCTATTGCTCCTGTAAACTATGCAGAATCTTAATTAGTATTTATAGAAGCAGTAATGGAAAAATTGATGAGTGCTGCTGCACACTTGGCGGCAATGAGATCACCCACCGCCCGGTTCCTCAGAATCCTAAACTGTTTAGTTGTGACTAGTTTTATGCGTCGTTCTGTGTTGGGATATAATTCCTGCTTTTTACCTAGTCCATTTATTGGAGCTCTAATGGTGTGAGCAGCTGTGCTGTAAAACCACAATCAGTTAAAAGCGAATTTACTGGCATTCAAATAAAGAGTTGTGGATAGGGGGGGAAGTGCTTGTGTCCCTACAGTTAAAGCAACGGCTTGGGAACCTAAACCAACTGGGCTGTCAACAGAGCCTGCTAGTGGTAAACTGGAGTGCAATGTAAAAGTATACAAACACTCCAATGGAGGTATAGTTCATTGCTAATATTTAATTGAGACCATGGCTCTGTGTGTTGAGATTGATTAACCATTCCCACAATGATGTGTCCTTTCTAAAAGATTGTGGGTACAACTACCTGCGAGAGGAAAAAAACAAGTGCAGTGTGCTGTAAACAATATGATCGAACAATGTTTCCGTGTGACAAAATAAGCTTCGTCTGCCTGATAGTAAAAGGGATTTTATTTACAATGAAAGTCCTCACAGCACATGTCACTTGTGTTTCCAGTTACAAAGTGGTGACCATGGACAGGTTGATACAGTATTGTCTATATCGTGAATTCCATGCAAAAAACAAAAACCAAGAACCCTTGTGTTCATGTCAGCACGTCCTTTCCCATGTTACATTGCAACCTAAATATAGAAAGAGCTTTGCCTTTTTGTTATTATTTTGCTGGGCTTGTTTTGAAATCCTGTCAGTTCATGTCAGTTGTAGTTGGCCAGATACATACAGAAAATCAGTGAAATAGGCAAAAGGCAAAAGATTATAAACGCTCTTTGTTCGCTAGTATGATTGCAGCCTGGTCATTTTCTGCTGTGCCTTGAAAGTTTCCTCTAACAGGAAAGTGTTTAATCCGTCTGTGTCTGAATTTCTCTCTCTCTCTCTCTCTCTCTCTCTCTCTCTCTCTCTCTCTCTCTCTCTCTCTCTCTCTCTCTCTCTCTCTCTCTCTCTCTCTCTCTCTCGATTAATTATAACTCCTGTCATTCATCTGCTAGCGTGGTTTTTCATGGGTGGCGACTCGTCTCTACAATAATGTACTTGTCATAAATAATTATATTACATACCATGAGACTCTTCTACTGCAGATACTTTTGATATAATACAGTTAGCTTGATAGAAAATATGTCTGCCCCCACACCCCCTTCTCGCGTTTGCCTGAGTGCATTCGAATGAGTTTTAAAGAAGTGAATATGGAGCTCTCTTTTCATATCCTGGTTAAACAAAATTGAAATTGGAATCTAGCAGCAGTCTGAGCTGTGAACGAGCCTTAAGGGAAGAGAGAGGGGGAGACCAGCTGGGATGTCGGGGTTAGAAAGAGCTGGATCAGTGCTTACCCACACAAATCAGACCAGGTGGCATGCCGGCTTGGTGTAGAAATGTGTGCCTTCTTTTAAATACTTCATTGTATTGAATTGACGGCGTGCGTCAAGGGGCACACGCTTTGTAGAGTTAATCCTACCTTTAGATGCGCGGTTCTCAATCACTTCAAGTCTCGTCTCATCAGGTACAACAACAGTCGTATAAACACATGGGTGATTAAGCCACGCATTGACGTACCTGACACTGGGGAAAAGGTGCAGCTATATAGTCCTCTATAAAGGAGGAACATGATGACCTCAGCACAAATGAAGGAATAAGTGCTGTACAAACAGTGCCTCTTTGAGACAGGTGTGAGTCGCACGCCAACACCCAAACAATACTGTTATTAAACGCCTTTCTGCAGTCATTGCAACAACCGTGAGGACAGGCGTGATCAGCTTTAGTTGTGTTGCGTGAGAGTGAGACTGCAGAAGCAGCACGTTTCAACGATCTCCGGTGTGCACTAAAGCATATCGCCAAAGCATTTGTGTTTTACAATTCGTCGAACTAAATAAATAATGTACTTATACACACCTAGAAAAACAGCGCCTTCGCCTTCTGTGAGTTTGTGTGTCTAATTGAGCAGAGGCTCGGACGTAATTGGTTACTGTTTCTTTTCATCCAACTTTATTTTTGAAAAGCAAATTGTTATTTTAACAAAACAATATTCATTATAAACTAAAAAAAATACACGACCTATTTTTTTTTCTTCAATTGTCAATATGGCTGTCAAGTCATAAAATAAAGTGAAATATGTTTTGCCAGTTCTTACTCTAGGCCTATATGCTAAATATTGTTTGTTGCTATGACATCCCAAGCATATGTGTTACTAAATGCCAAGCGCTGTCATCCACCTTTAATTATGGATGACATTATTTATACCACATAAATCATCATTATTGTGTATAATGAAATTGTCGCGTTCAAATTATATTGACATGCAATCCAATTGCTACTGGAGCAGCGCTTTGTGCGGTTTAAGAAATAGTATTACCTAGTGTTATATAACGAGACTGGGGCATTATTATTATTATTATTATTATTATTATTATTATTATTATTATTATTATTATTATTATTATAAATACTCATTTTCTGTGTCTTCCATGCTAAAGTACAGTAAAGTGTAGTAAAGCACAGTGAAAACAAGGGTCAGTGGTCTATATTGTACAAGACCCCATATAAACCATGATAATTAAACCACGGGCAAATTTACCATGTGTACTCTATCTAAATGACAAAATGAACTAATAAATAACATTTCTTTATTTTTGATTAAGCATATCGTTCCAAAGCAATACATACATTTCCATCAGCTTTAGCACCCGGTAACGATCTAGTGGGATAGATTGTGATCGAGTCTCCATCGCGCAGACCACAAACACTCCCAAATTCCAATTGAATATGTTGTTTTTACGAGGCTATTGGGAGCCTTGTTACGAACCTGATTGTGACAAGATGAATAGTATTAGAAGCGTATTTAACACAGGCAGAGTGGGATTGGGGCGCGATAGAATTCAATAAAACATGGAATTCAGTTTAATCCATTGAAATGAGGGTGCGCACAGTGAAAACCACCCCGTTTCAAATCAGCGGGTCACAATGACTACGTTTCTGTAAGATTCCCACACAAGTAATGAATACATTATATTTCTTACATTGACATCGTATTTCATTCTACAAGCCGCAATCCGGTAAACGTTGTAATTTGCGCATCCAAGTTTAAAATAACAATAATGAGAAGAGGAAGAAAACATGTGTTTTTTTATCAGTAACATATTTGCAGCCCTATAAATACTTCCGTTGTTTTCATCATAATCGTGATAGGTGTCGAATAAAACGTCTCCCCATTTAGAATTCACAAGTGGAAAGTGACGGCTTACTGTTTTTCATCATTGGTGTTGGAGAACGGGGGAAAAAAGAAAGTTCTCATTAGACACACTGTTTTTTTTCTGTAAAGCTGACGTCAATGACATTCACGTTTCCTTCACCAACTAAGAATATGTTATTTATAACCCCACTGTGAGCAAAAATGAATGCGGCTATTAGATTGTTCTGTAGCCTGCCCTAACGCTGCAGTTAGTCAGCAGTGCCGCGCAAAGGGACAGCGCGTTGGAACTCAGCTACAGCGGGATCAGAATTAGAATGCTATAATATGGATCTCATTGGGAAATCGGTGGAAAAACACATCTTGAAAAGGGATTAACTAGCAAGAATCCCAACGAGGCGATAGAAAATAAAAACATTCTTGTTTTTTTTCTTTTCACATATTAGGTCTCGTACCCTATTCTAGCACTAAGTACCGGGGGATGATGGGTAGTGAAGACTGCACTCTGCAGAGCATTTCGTCTCAAGGGGTGAGTTCAAAGAATGTCTTTTTGTTTGAATGTCATGCGTGCACGTAGGATCGCGCTGGTCATTTCTGTTAATTGGGTTTAAGTATAAACAGATTACATAAAGTGCTGTCGTTCTGAGTTGGGGGTTGATTAACCCTGTACTGGTGTTGGTGCGCACATACATGATCATATAGTTTCTCAGCATAACACGTCGTTTTCTTTACACTAAGAAAGTGTTTTTAGAAATTGTACCGGAGAAAACACACCGCGCATAAACATGTATGCGCAGGATAAAAAACTTCGCTAAGTGAAAATGCAGATTACTAATGTGTACCTAAAGAATGTATCCAGATGAAGAAGGACTTGTAGTCTGAAACGTCGTCACATTATATATATATATATATATATATATATATATATATATATATATATATATATATATATATATATATATATATATATATAAATCAATTAGTCACATTTTTGTGTACCAACATTACCTTTTTATTTTGATTTGCACCTTTTGGTACCCTGCAGTTTTGCATTTTCAAATTGAAAACAAATTAAATAAATTAAATAAATACATATATACATACAGAGTGTATACAAAGACAAACTCGATATTTAATAACTAAATCGAGGTTTACTGATATTTGATGAAACACACACACACACACACACACATATATATATATATATATATATATATATATATATATATATATATATATATATATATACATACACTACCTTTTTAAAACACGATCTTATTCCAACAGAAGTCTCGACTACAAGTATTTTCAAAGGAAGACAAAGACGTCCAGTCGAAACGCTTGTCATTGAATTCTAGTGCGTTGTAGTATTTCTTAATTCAGCAACACTGATTAGTTCGACACGAGTCTGTTTGAATGGGACCTAATGAGGGGGGACGTTTGTTGACCTGACACACTTTAGGTGTCAACATGTTTTAATTGTTCACAGAGAATTGTATGAAACTGTGTTTTACTATTGTTTGGTCATACAAGAAAAGGAATTGAATACTATTTAAGATCCATTTACAATATTCATATTCAATCTGGTTAAACTAGATCAGCGGCTAAAGCATGGACCTCAAACGAATCGTCCACAATGATGTATTACAAACCCTAGTCCGCACAGACGCGCTTGGCTTTGATTCAGTACCCTGGACAGCAACTTTCGGACGTTTAAACGCGGTGCAGTCGCCAAATCTACAAATTAAAAGTATTGCTAACACTAAGTACAATTGTTTTGTCAAAACCTCAATAATATCAAATGTGTCAGTCAAAGTAATTTATTGATATGGATAGATTTTAAATAAAATGCATAAGCCTTAAAAAAAGCTTCTTAAAAATATGTTTCCTCTTACAAAATAGTCCACTCAACAATTCTGTATTAGATGTTCTAGATCGCCATCTGGTGGGATCAAATAATATCATAAGACATATTTCAAGCCGGCGGTTTCTCCTGGCACTGTTGAACAAAAGAACACTTTTTGAAAGCATCTTTTTTTAAGTGAGCACAAAGGTAGAGCTTGTTTGTTAAAATGCAAAACCCTTCGATATGTGGGGATGGCACGTGTTCATGATTCCCTCCCCACTCTTTTTTGACAGGTTGCTCTGGTGGCTTCTCAGTGACAAGCCCTGCTGACACTCACCCAGAAGATGGAGGAAGCAACGGAGCTGAGGACCGATGGGAACTCCCTTTTAAAAGCGGTGTGGCTGCGGAGGCTAAGGCTTACCAGGCTGCTGTTAGAAGGTGGTGCGTACATTAACGAAAGCAACGAACGAGGAGAAACCCCTCTTATGATAGCTTGCATGACTAAACATGAGGATCAACAAAGTGTAAGCAAAGCCAAAATGGTTAAGTACCTGCTGGAGAACAAAGGGGATCCAAATATCCAGGACAAAGCAGGCAAAAGTGCACTAATGCATGCCTGTAGCGAGAGAGCCGGCCAGGAGGTGGTGTCTTTGTTACTGGAGAATGGAGCGGATCCCAGTCTGGAAGACCACTCTGGAGCTTCAGCTCTTGTGTACGCCATCAATGCCAACGACAAAGCGACTCTGAAACACCTGCTTGATGCTTGCAAGGCTAAAGGCAAAGAAGTTATTATCATAACCACTGACAAGTCACCGTCAGGAACAAAAACCACCAAGCAATACCTTAATGTCCCACCATCGCCGGAAGTGGAGGACAGATATTCGCCAATGATGTGCATGTCTCCCTCCGACATTGAACTGAAAACGTCCCCATCTCCAAACAATGACAAAGAACATGAAAGCATCTTCAGCTTCCAGACCAAAAGACCTAGCGTCAATACTGCCACCGCTATTGCCAAACCACACAACGAACCAGGCTCTCCCACTAGAAAGCCATGCAACCCCAAGCGGGCCAGGCTGCCCCAGTTGAAACGACTCCAGTCTGAGCCCTGGGGTTTGATTGCACCCTCTGTTTTAGCTGCTGCTGCTGCTGCTGCACATGCGGAAGATTCCAAGCGAACCACGTCGGAGGAGGAGGTCATTTCAGGCATCAATGGGCTGTCACTTCCCAAACGGCCACCTTTATCGCGACACGACAGCTTCGAATGCAAGGAAGGGGGGCCCACTTTCCCATCGGTAGGTGATCAGTTTTCTAAGATGACGTCCACGCTGTCAGCCCCGGCCTCCAGAAAGACATCTTATGAGAAATCTCATTCCCAGCACCAGCCCTTGGCTAGAAGGAGCACCATACCCGCTGATCAAGATAATGTAAGCATTTCTGTTTCGGGCCCAGCCAGCCTGCGTGATACGGTCTACAGAAGAAGACTGGGTAACGACCATTACGACTCCGACTCCCAGTTATATTCGGACTCTGGGTCGGTGTCCTTCGATTCGGGGAAAGCTCCTTTGGAGAGGAGAAAGCACAACACCTCACCTTTAACTCTGCTGACAAGTTCCCGGGAGTCGCTGGACAGCATCCCCAGCGCTTCTCCTGGGGCTGTGCGTCGCAGGGCGCCCGGGCTTTTGGAAAGAAGAGGCTCAGGAACTCTTCTGCTGGACCACATTTCCCATACCCGACCGGGCTGCCTACCCCCTTTAAACGTCAACCCCCACCCCCCCATTCCAGACATTGGCACATGTAGCAAGCCTTCATCCCCGCTTACTACCTGCATCCGGTCCATAGTACCAGTAGCACCCAGTTCACCTATGAGATCGGACCTCAAGTCCAAAAAGAAACTTGTGAGAAGACATTCTATGCAAGTGGAACAAATGAAGCAGCTTACAGATCTGAGCACTCAGTGAAAGTGCCCACACCTTTTCTATATCACACAGCCTCGTGCTGCCCTCCTTAACTCCAAAGGGCCATATTTTGAAGCAGGTGCAAAGGCACACCCGAGATGGATAAAAACAATTGTAGCAGCATAAAAGTAGCAACAAACAACTCAGCTACAGGAAGGAGTCGTTCTGGAGTGTTTGGGCTGTTATGTTCTTCCTCTCTGAAAACATCCTAGTTTATGCCTCTGCACGCACTTCAAAACAGGGCCCCAAGTGTGAGGGGCCTGTCAGTGTGTCAGCAGAATTATTTGGGTCATTAGTACTACATCATGTTCTACCATCGATCATGACGTTTAAGATTTAGAAAATGTCTTGCATTACCTGGGAACAAAATGGTCTAGCCTCATGTAACAGGAGAGCGTCAATAATGAGACTCAGAGGCAAGAAAGCTGCAGTTTAAAGAGCCGGTGCGCAGGTTTATTAACAAAATAAAAACCCAGCAAACACAGGAACAAAGCAACTTGCACAAAGGCCAAAAGAAAAGGGTCACACACAACGAAACAGGCTGGGCATTCGCCTTCACTGACCATTTCCTCCGTAGCACAGTGTAGACACAACTCACCAGCCCTCCTCTCAAACACCAACCTGTGACAAGGCATTTCTCCTCCCTTACGCTGGAGCCTAATTAACCATCAAGCATTCAATTAAGGCTCCAGCCACATACTCATGTATTCTGGCAGGGAGGATTTTAACCCCCTCCCTATATACACACACACACACACACACACACACTATTTACATGTAGGGCTTTCGGCCTGCTCCCACTTATGAATTCAGGGGACTACAATCCTGGTCCTCGAGGGCCGGTGTCCCTCCTGGTTTTTGTTCCAACTGTACCCTACATTACTTAATTGGACCAATTAAGTTCTTATTAGAAGCTTAATTAGTCCAATGAATTAATTTAGTGTACAGTAAGAACGAAAACCAGGAAGAAGATTGGAGAGCCCTGTTATAAATGGAAGACTTGATGGAATGCAACAGCATACCCCTATCTGGATACCAGAAAGTCTCTAATCTCTCTGTGTATATAAAGTGCCATCTACAGTACATTACAAAGACCTCACAGGAACAATGTCATACCATATATATATATATTCATTCCACTGCTCACGTGAACAGATGTTAATATTTCACAAGCCTGTGAATGTTCTTGACGACTCATAACATTACATGAAAATCACGACACGGCTTCACCATTACTTATGAATGGAGTATTCAAACAGTTAAGAGAATAGACATGTATATAAAAAAAGGTACTTAAATGCCTTATTATGTATTGACTAACATAGTGAAGTATGTTATGAGCGTTTGTAGAAGTCCAGTTGCTTCTGCTCCTTGTCATCAAGTGTATTAAAGCGCCTTATATACCATTTGTGCGAGCTAACGTCGGCCCCTAGAGGTGGAAATATGTACTTTACATTTAGTGGTCAACGCGGCTTTTTAGTGCTTTTTTGCTTAAAACATCACGTTGGTGGACCGAGTCCTACAGCAAGTGTGTTTGGATGTTGTCCTTATTATATTAGAGGTGTGGGACGAATCTATCAGAATCCAAGTGCTACAGTATTATTCTGAGCTTCCTTGTCAATTAGCTGTTAAAAAAACGTATTCCTATGATTGAGCACATGTTGTTACATTTTGTGTAGAGTATGTTCATAGATCTCTCTGTGTTCTTAATAAATGTGTTGTGATGTTTCTTGTTAAGTGTCCAGACCGCTGGGTTTGAAGTAGGAACGAGCACTAAATAATGATTAACGATTCCACTCCACGCTGTGAAAGACTGGAATAGGGTTAAGAGAGGAATAACCACTAACACCACAATTTAAAAACACACAGTTTAAGAATTAAACATAATTGTTTGAGAATATCCTGTATGTACCGGAAAACATTACTGTGTCAAGTTTTTATCTAGTAAAGCGTGTTTGAAATCTGTTACATGAAATGTATGTTTACTCTTTAACGTTAGTTTACAGTGTAGAATATCATGGTATAATAGGAGTTATATGTAAAGATCACACAGGATGATATGCGAGAACCATACAACAAATGTTTATTTTATTCTTCAACTGATATTAATGTTTAAAATCTGAAATTAGGAAAACAAAAGTTCTATAGTAAAAAGGCACTTTAAAAGTTACATGTATATTATTGAAAGTTCCAGGTCCTTCCAGTCAACCGGACCATTTATTAACTACACAGCAATAGCACAGATCCAACTGTGCAGTATACACACTGCTAAATGTGTAAGCCTTTAAGAAATACTAATGGAAACTAAATAAGGCTTCCAGACAAAACATTTGAATTTGTGTTTCTCTTAGTATTTCTTAACTCGGTGCCACTGAGTGATTGATAGTGGATGATTATGATCGCTATGCAATACAGAAGTCCCAGAATGACACCTGCATTGCCTTTGAAAAAGATGCAATATAGGAAGGCTGGCCAGTCTGATTATTCCATTTGTACACTTTAGTATCATTTCACGTCATTTGCTCGTCACCTTTTCAAAGTTTTTTTTTATTCAATTTGTTTTCTGAAAGTTCGAAACTATGCTGCTTTGCTAATAGCTCCCCCCCCCAACCTCCCCATCCTAAATACTGAAAGCTGCAAAAGGATGTAATCATCACTGCTTCAGGCCCACCATCTGGGCACTCAGCTCCCACAGTCTTCTGGCTGCTTCATCATCTGTAGCTTGAGAGGCGACTTTCTTGGGAGCACAGTCACTGCAACAAGGACAGAGACACAGGGCTCAATCACAATACAGTCATAGACATGCAACAAGGAAAGAGACACAGGGCTCAATCACAATACAGTCAGAGACATGCAACAAGGACAGAGACACAGGGCTCAATCACAATACAGTCAGAGACATGCAACAAGGACAGAGACACAGGTCTCAATCACAATACAGTCAGAGACATGCAACAAGGACAGAGACACAGGTCTCAATCACAATACAGTCAGAGACATGCAACAAGGACAGAGACACAGGGCTCAATCACAATACAGTCAGAGATATGCAACAAGGACAGAGACACAGGTCTCAATCACAATACAGTCAGAGACATACAACAAGGAAAGAGACACAGGGCTCAATCACAATACAGTCAGAGACATGCAACAAGGACAGAGACACAGGTCTCAATCACAATACAGTCAGAGATATGCAACAAGGACAGAGACACAGGTCTCAATCACAATACAGTCAGAGATAAGCATGTAAAGCTGAGGAAACACAAAGTCATTTGTGGCTTGGAACTTGGGATTCAGGAGACTAGGTTTCAGGCCACTGCATGGCACACCAGGGGAGACTTGGGGTTTGATACAGCAAAGTTGCCTCAAACTAGGTCTCCTGGAACCAGGTTTCAAGCCACTGTTCCTGAGAAAGTGTCTTCATGTTCCCTCAGCTTAACGCTTGCCAAGGACACAAACACATCACACTCAAGGTGTACCTGGCCATTTTCGCCTCATTTCAAGCAGTCTTTGTTTAGATATTGCAGAACGAACTTCACATCTGACACGCGCTTACCTGAAGTACAAACCGCTGGTGTGCTCCAGCTCTTCAGCCACGGCGCAGTGGATTGTGGTCTGAGCTCCCTGCCATGGAGACTTAAACAAAAGCAGGATAAATGGGGCGAATATAATCCTTCTCCATACAGCTATGGTAGGCATTATGTGTCTCCCGAGTGCGGTGCGCACCACTCCTGGGTGCAGGCTATTAGCAGTCACCCCTGTACCTGAAAAGATGGAACAGGCGATCATGATTTTCCATGTGCACACTTTCTGAGATTGATCCAGGCATCAGGAAGCACAGTTAAAAGCTTTGTGAATAAGAGAACAGTTTCACACAGTGTAAAAGAAGTTACAAACAACAAGCACTGGATGCCTCAAACCTGCCCCTGGAATGGAAGGGGAACGGCAGCAGTTCAGTCTTCAAGCTCATCCAGTGTTTGGCTTCTGTTTTTGGTGATACCTGTAAAGGTGCTGAATTGCCTGGCGTTGCTGTGATCTGGCTTAGGGTTTATTCTCCCACACTTTCACAGGTCCTGTGCCTTTCCCAGAGAGGCTCAGTTACAGCTGTGGCTCTACTCACCTTGCAATCTGCGAGCGAGTTCCCTGGTGAAGAGGACGTTAGCCAGCTTGCTCTGCCTGTAGCTCTTGTAAGGGTCGTAGTCTTTATCCAGGTTAATATCATCAAAGTGAATCTGGCCTTCAGAATGAATACAACAATTGAGATTGATCAGGCAACTCTTAATATCTGAATAACCATGAAAATACTCTGCATACAGTGTAGGGTCACCAACAGTGAGTTATCCCTTTGTTGTCAATCACTTGTGGTCTTCAAGCCTTCTACAGGGCTCCCTCTTTATAAGGCATCCCTTTATCCCGTGGGACAGGTTACAGTCCTGGCTCCCAGTTGCCCCATGAGGCTATTACACTTGCACTTGTATTCTAGGCATAGCACGAATTGCACAGGCTCTTACCCGTGGCTCCAGGCCACAGCGTTAGAAAAGGGGGAGCACTGCAAAAGTATAGCAGGAGTTGCAAAGAAATAAGAAAACTCTACCAGGTGGGGGAATGGATTTACAGTGTCATGCCAGGTTAAAAGAGTCCATGTGAAAATACAATCTGGAAAACTAAACAAGCCACAGAAAAACTCACGTCATGCTCATGAGGGATAAGAAAATCAAGTCCCTTTACAGTTAGCTCCGTACTGACCTTTCTCATGAGCTAAGCTGGACACGTTGACCACGCGGCTGGGAGAAGACTTCTTCAGCAGATCGAGGAGGGAGTTGGTCAACAGGAAGTGACCTAGGTGATTGACACCAAACTGCATCTCAAAGCCATCCTCCGTCTTCCACTTTGGACACATCATAATCCCTGGAATAACACATTAACATGTGGGGCACAAACACAAGGCCTCACAAGAACGAGTCCCAGCAGCATGTGTGTGCTGTGAGATTCTTTGCTTATTTGTTGGAACAGTTAGTAAGCCCAGCATCTAATGAATCAGATAGAAAAGAGAATCATGCAATACATATACATTTAGGAGTAAGTTAAGAGTAATAGTGTGCAACTATGACAACTTCTTGACATTAAAAATACATTAATAAGCTTTATCATAACAGCACAGTGGAAAACAGGTTCCACTGAATTTGGAATAGTACATCAGAAAATACTATCCGTCAACCAAGCTTACAGTATATTACCACTACTAATAATATTAGGACAGCCAGCTCTAGTCATGGGAACAAATGGTGCCCATTTCAGAGCCATTGATTAAGAGTGCTTTCCGGCTAAAAAGTGCAACCCTCTCTTAAGATTCATCTTTGAAGCACATGCTTGACAAGCAGGGACCCGTCTTCTTTAATTCATTGAGGTCTCTGGAAAGAGAATGAATTGCAAAGCAGAAGAGGACGATCCTGTTATTCACCCGCATTGTTGATGAGAAGGTCCAGCCGTTCCTCCCCTTGCTGGATTTCCTCAGCGAGATGCCGTACGGACTCCAGGGAGGCCAGGTCCAGCTTCTTGATGACCACGTTACCGTTGCCAGTCTTCTGTCTGATCTCCTCTGCTGCCTCGCTGGCCTTGTCCATATCTCTGCACGCCATGATGACCCGCGCCCCTGCAATGGCACGCAACCCTTACTGCATCCCTGAACTCTTTCAGTAAGTAACTCCACAATTACATTTCAATGCTATCACAGCTACCCTTACAGCAGCTTTTACAAAGTAGCAAACAACAAAACAAAGAGCAAGTGTCAAAAAGAGAACGTGATGTTTGCTGGCGTTTTTATAGCGTTGTCATTAAAGAATTGCCTACAGCTATAGTAGTTTCTATAATGGTTGCAACACCATTATTCAATTTTAATCCTACAGGGCAGTATTGGTGCAAAACAATACGACCACACTCTAAGTAATGCAATAGCTTCAGTGTGGGTCATTCCACCCCTACTCAACCAGAAAAGGGACATTTCGTTGCCCGTCCGTCTCAGATTTCCTAGAAAAATTCATCTGGGGGTTTTCTGACATGCTGAGTTCAGAAATGGTAGCCTTTTTTTTTTTAAAAGTCCCCTTCAACCTGTGACCTTGCAAGTTATTACAGCCTAAACTTGGTACAAATAGCAAAAATTCTAATTTCATGGGGGTCTAATGACCAGTGGTGGGACTTGAAACCAAAAGTTTTTCACAGAATTTGGAAGACTGGTTCCTAAGGGTCTTACAGCAATACTTACATTTTATTTGTTTATTAAGCAGACACCTTTATCCAAGGTGACTTACAGAGTATAGGGTGTGTGAACTATGCATCAGCTGCAGAGTCACTTACAATTACATCTCACCCATTTTAGGACCCACATCCCCTACAGGGTAAAGGGTTAGGCTGAAATTCAAATAAAACTCATCAGTTACCCCTTGTCTTGCAATTTGTCAGAAGTGAGTAGGGTGCTCCTAGTATTTTTTTTCTGAAAAGCCCTGTTCAATACGAGTAGAACGAGATGCTACACATGATGGTAGCATCTAAATTGCACCCAGAGTGATTTTTCTGGTTAAGGTCCCTTTCTCACTTTTGGTTGACCTCTGCAAGGTCACAGGTCGAAGGGTACATTTTTGAAAAAATAACGGCTATTATTTCTGAACTCTGCGTGGGCAAGGGCACTGGTTGAGTTGGCATGGAATAACCCATGTCCATAATGAAAGAAAACTGTACAGAGTATATAACAGTGTGGTCCAGTGGTTAAAGTCCAGGACTTGTAACCAGAAGGTCACTGGTTCAAATCCCTCCTCTGCCACTGACTGACTTGCTTTGTGATGGTGATCCACTATGAAAGGCGCTATATAAATATAAAGATTTTATTTACATGGGCCAGTTCCTTTCCCTTCACCTCCTAACAGGGCTGCACTGTCACTTCTCAAAAGCTCACCCCTTTGTGCCAGGTCCTGTGCAGTCTCCTTGCCAATCCCTATGTTGGCACCGGTGATTAAAACCGTCTTCCCGTCCAGCCTCGCCTTGCTCCTGCAAACTCCCCCAGCAAACCACTTCCGCAGTGCAAGCAGACTCATTCCTGACAGGAAGAAAGCAAGCCTTCAAAATTCAATGACACGAATCTCACAAATCCAACATCTTAGGGGCAGGCTGTGGTAGGTGACGTCCCGGGTACCCATGATCCTATTTCAAAGCTGCCCATACAGAAGACATTACATTGCAAAGTATTATTTCACAAAGTGAGTAGCACAAAGTGTTTGTTTACATTCACTCACCTGCAACCGCCGCAGCAGCGATTCCTGTCGCATGGTCTTGAAAAAACACAACCATTTCATCTGTTGACATGGCGTAGTGTTTTGTTTATGTCACTGAATCAAACTGCAAGTTGCGGTATTTTTATTTATTTATTTTAATTTAATTATTTTTTTGTCGACTGTCTTTGAATGCAGGTACTTTAATCTTGATCATGTATATTTGAAAGTCGGCGGTCTGAACTATTAATATACTGACGGCTTCCCGGTGAAATGGAGCCGTTTTCTTGAATCTAGGTCCTTATATTCTGGGTGTTACTTGTCATTTCAATCTGCTCCTCTTTCCACTTCCTGCTACTCATGTTTTGCAACTCAAGGTTACCAGAAAAACTGGGAAGGATACAGCTGCGGACGAGGCTGCTGAAAACGAGATTACAGCAACTCTACCAGTTTATCACAAGGGGGCAGCACTGTCACCGTGTGTGCGATATTGATATCCCACAGATGCCCTAGACTGCACAGTTTATACATACAGTATGCAAATGTATATACCGGTAGATACAGCTGTGACGCTGCCATATATAATCCTTATTTAATACATCGTTTTGCAAAGACACTACTAAAACATCGGCACACCATGCATTTTATTTGCTTTATTCATTTATTTTGTAACTTTTCCAATGATTGCATAATGAATGTTTATTATCTGTATATGAATATAATTATAGAAACGTTTTAATCCAGCAGGCCTCTTTCTCATTCATTGTGCGCATGATAAGATGTTTTTAGCTGATCAGGCCGATTCGGTTTATGTTTTGGGTCTAATAAGCCATCGCTCACATAGGACTCTCTTCTCGGGTATTCCTCACGGGACTCGTGTGCACCCTTACTGGTACTGCAGTATTTGAATAGGGATAAGCGCATCACAGCCTCCTTTCCCTCAAAACCAACGAGTCATGTTTAGTATTTGTTTTCCCAGCTGTTTTTCAGCTCTGCCAGTAACATGCACATGTAGAAGAGAGCTGAACTCCAGTCTGCTTTGTAAACGCCATGACTACTAAAATATTATTATTATTATTATTATTATTATTATTATTATTATTATTATTATTCAGGAACTTACAAAAATAAATCATCGATTCTGCAGTGTTGAATAAAATTAAGCAGCTGTTTTCTGTTTATTCAAACTAGATGGAGGGGAAACGGGAATCGAATTGAATAGATTGTGATTCAGAGCGTATCATTGTGCGGTTAGAATTCGGATGTCTTTGATCTCCTGTAACGTTCTTTCTATCTGTTTGTGAACGGCCTGGGATCTGTCATGGGTTTGTTCACTGGGTAAGTGCCTGTAGTACAGTAACACACCGATCAACAGAAGCTCTGTATTGTATTGTAGTACACTGAGCTGCACCCGACTCCATTGAGGATTGTTCCTCGTCGCTTCGTATTCTTGCAGCCCCGGAAGCGCTCCTGTCTGGTGCCACGTCAGGCTTTTACCGGTACATAAACATCATCACTGTCACATACAGACTGCATCCCATAAAACCAAACTCCAGCTCCTCTATCTCCAGTGAATAGAGTTGAAAAGGCCAGCCTGAAGCTCTTTGTTTATCACCGCGTTTCGATAATCCGCTGTCTCCTGTGATAAGCCGCTACATCATGACATTCACGATTCCTTTGTTCCGTTGCTTCTGCTTATTCTTTCACGCTGTTGTAGTTTTTAATTTGGTTTCCGCGACTGAGCTGACGTTTGAGTTGGCTGATGACGACACACAATGCTTCTTTGAAGAAATTGATAAAGGAGAAAAGTTTTCACTAGATTATCAAGTAAGTATGTTTCTGTACCTTTGTTACATAGAATTCTGTGCCCCATAGATTTCTGTATCCCCGCATGATTCCATGCCGGTGCAGATGCAGTTTTTCAAAGCAGGACGCGGGTGCGTGATATTCCTGTGCCTGAGCCCCGCTGTGTTCTCAAGCACTACCATTGAGTTCTGATGGAGTTTGCAACAAATATTGAAAATAAGACCAAACTAATTCTGCAGCAAAATAAAACAGCACATTTAATAACACTGATTTTCTACAGTACGCTCAGCCTCCTGTGTTGCTCAATACACGAAACCCTTGATTAAAAGTAACCTTTCTTTTAAAACACATTTTAATTTTAGCGTTCACGTATAGCGATCTTGATCTACGCAGGCGTCAAATCTAAGGGGTACAGAATGCTATGGGGATACGGAAATCTGCGTAACATGCTGCACTGTGGGGTGCTTTGCAAAAACTAATTTTAGGTGTGGCCTTAAAAAAAAATAGTAAGAATGCACACCGTGCGCATTTTGGTTTAAATATTTGATCAGAAGTATTATATCGTATTAGTAAAAAAAAAAAAAAATGCTAAAGGTAACTAATGGACTACTTGCACCTGTAAACTAGTTAGGAGACGAGGATGGAACAGCCTCATTAAAAAACAAAAACAAACAAACAAAAAACAAACCATGTGTTTCCAAAGCGTTTAAAATGCATTTCATAAGTATTCATATGAAAATGCATATATTACTATTATAGGGTTTTATTTGTAATATTTTTTCAGTTGGTTTTTGTGCTGTACAGTACCTGAAAGATGTAATGTAGTACACTCATATTGCCACCAGGAGGCATGATTAGCTGTTTCAATTAAAAACGGTGTGGTCTGTACAGGTTCTATAGACTGCTATTGTTAGAGTAGCCTAGAACAATGTCATGTATGTAACACTTATGAAAGTCAATACAAGCTACAAATGCATTTTCTTAATGTCATTTAAAATCTAGTACATTGATTTTTTTTTAAAGAGGCTTCCTCAAGCATCTAGTTTTAAAATGACAAATAACCAGTTGATGCATTATAATGATAAACTATCCCCAGAAGGGATGTGTGTGATACAATGGGCTGCATTGCTAAGTGTGCAAGTAAAAACAAATGCTGTTATCCGGTATGTTTGAAATAATCAGCCACAGGAACATGACATATTAACCAACATATTTTCAAACGTTTCAAAGACCATGGGACCTGATTAACTCGTGACTTTTTTTTTTAATGAAGTTAATTTTGATATGTATTTGAAGTGTGATATTGATTTGAAATGTGCCGCCTGTTATGAGTTCAAGCTGAAAGCCTGCTCGACGTGCTCATGCTCTGTCTGTCCCCGGCAGGTAATTACGGGGGGTAACTACGACGTGGACTGTTCCGTCGTGGGTCCAGGAGAGAACGTCCTGTACGAAGAGAGTAAGAAACAGTATGACCACTTCAGCCACACGGCTGAGGAGACCGGCGTGTACAAGGTCTGCTTCAGCAATGAGTTCTCCACCTTCTCACACAAGACCGTGTACTTCGACCTGCAGACTGGGGAGGAGCCTGCTCTTATCCCAGAAATGCATAACAGGGTCTCCGCCCTCACCCAGGTTAGTCCCAGAGACCGTTCTTCCTCTGCAGCCCAGTTTAATGAAGGCGCTTTATCAAGGGTAGGAGTGGATACAATCCGAGGCAGAGTCAAGGGTTTCTCCAGTTACACTCGACCTGCCCTGTGCTTGTGTTTGGGCTGTTCCTTCTGTTTTTTTCTGTGTGTTTTGGTGCTTCTTAAGAGCAGCTGCAAGACTAGCAGCACCGTACTGTAATTAAAATGTAATCCATGAGCTAAACCTCCACACAACCCTGACGGCAGCGCCTTCCTTGTTTTCAGATGGAATCCTCCAGTGTCTTAATCCACGAGATCCTGAAGACCATCTCCGAGTCCCAGACTCACTACCGCCTGAGGGAAGCCATTGACCGCATCAGGGCGGACGAGATCCATGAGCACGTCATGTACTGGTCAATCGGGGAGACGGTCATCCTCTTTGTGGTCAGCATCAGCCAGGTGGTGATGCTCAAAAGCTTCTTTACTGACAAGAAGCCCCTCCCAGGACTCAGCTCATAGACATGGTTGCGAATGGGAGTTCTTTTCCATTTTACAGGTGTGTATCTAGGTACACAGTCTTTTTCAAATTTGTATTCTTCTTCTTCTTCTTCTTCTTCTTCTTCTTCTTCTTCTTCTTCTTCTTCTTCTTCTTGTCTTTGGTGCATAGCATCTCCTCCAGGATGTTATATTCATGCCATGCTGTTTATTGCATTTCTTTTTGAATTATTGTTAAAGATTTTCAAGGCACACGCTATGATTGATGAGAAAGTGCCTCCTGTTTCATGCCACAATGTCCTTGTACTTCCCCTGGAAATGTACACAAAAGCAGGCTAAGCTTTGGAACTGTGCTCTTAACTGAAACCTTTGGCATCCAGCTGTAGAAAAAGGTATATAAATGTTGATCTGCATTGCACAGAGAAATCCAGGGGTGAATTACAATCTTTTATTTATTTATTTTAATTTAAAAAGGCTGATAAGCATAAGCAGTACACACACACACAATGACACACACTGAGGAGGGGAACTTCATAATAAAAAACAGCATTGCAAAAATGGATTCTCAGTGGCCTACTGTATTTATTTCTGTTGTACAAAAAAAAAAAACACACGGAAAAAATTGTTGCTAGTAAGAATGATTACACAGCAGGTCATTCTCACAGTAAAATGGACTGTTTACACTTCCACCACAAATACAGGAAGCTGCATTTTACATTTGCAATATAATTTCCTACCAGCAGAGGGCTCATTATCTCCAGGAAACGACGGGACATCCCTGTTGTGCAATATTCATCTCTTTACAGAGCAAACGTGCTGGATCACGTTGTGTTAAACATTTCAGATCGTCTTGTTGCTGATGCATGGAAGCCGGGTGCTGGCTGGTTCAGACTGTTCTTTCTCTGACATTGAAATCCTTGAGCCCTGCCCACCCTCCTATTAATACTGAAGCACTCACTCACTCACTCCACAGCGTTAGAGCTGCACATTTCAGAGGTTCATCTTACTGCTCCCAGGGGAGTCCTAGACTAGCTCAGCTCCCTTCAAAGGAGGGGTCAATGGAAACGATGAAGCGTCTAGTATCTAAACTAGGCAGCTGGGTCAAGGTACACAACAGTGTTTGTGTGATTAGTGCTTTTTGTTCATGCAAGTGATGTAAACACAGGTAGCATTTGGCTTTGCACTACTTAGTTAAAGAGTCACATTTTTAAAATGCTGAGCAGGGAATGGGTGGGTGGACGCGCACACACACACACACACCAATCCAGCACAATTCAAGGTGGCATAGCAATTTCTAATCACCCAGGCAGCTGGAAAAGAGCTTGACAGCTCTTACTGTCTTTATATTTTTCACACTACATTGGCAACAAAAGTAGTTCTAAATATTTAGAACGTGCTTGATTATTTTAATTTTGTTTTAGAGCTGAAATGCATTCTGGATCCACAAATCAGGAACAAGTTTGTTAGTCATTTCACAGAACAGCCAAGCAGCAGCTCCTAGCAGGGGGGCAAGCGCAGCGGGACACAGTCCCTGAGGGAGTGTGAAGTGGGGGAGAGGTCACCTTCCTCACGTCATTAAAACCAGCAATGTGGTTCAGGGGACGAAGCGAGGCAGAAGATCAATATTTAACAACAGCAAGTTCAGTTCTGAGTGGTATGCGTTGCTCTGCATGAGACACAAGTTTAACAGGTGGTAGCACATACATACATTTTCTCCCTTATAAAAGTTCACCACAGTATTTTTGCATGGTATTTCCTTTACTTTTCCCATGATTATACTGTACATTCCCTGTATACTTTCCCCTGGTTTGCTATGTTTTTAATATGTTTTACCATACCTCTGTGCTTTACGATGCTTGCCTATTCTGTACCCTGCTTTCACTGTGCTTTACGATGCTTGCCTATGCTTTACCCTGCTTTCACTGTGCTTTACAATGCTTGCCTATGCTTTACCCTGCTTTCACTGTGCTTTACATTGCTTGCCTATTCTGTACCATGTGTTATTTTAAACACCTGCCAGCCGAGCTCCTGACAAAATCTGTCAGATCTTGTTTTTATATTAAAAAAAGAAGAATGCAAGCTATGCGATTTGCAAAAGATCTGAACCCGCCAGGCCTTTGCTAGCGTGTGCTACACACTGTTGGTGTTTCTAGTGCTGTATGTGCACGAGACTGCTGTTGCATTGTCATTTTAACCTTGCTGAATTCATGAATCTGCCCCTTTAACATTGAGGCTGCAGGTGGCTGAGCCCGGCACAGGGAGTTTCTTCTGGCTCTGCTCCCTGCCTCACATGACTGAGCTCTTCCAATTCCTCTTCCCAGTATAGCCCTGCCTGCGTCTAAAATTAGAGCTCCCACCACATGACAGAATGTGGCAGGAGCAGTTGGAACCTTGCCCTTCAGCTAACTACACAGTCTCTCCCAGTCTTCAGCGCATAAACCAATGATCAGGTCATAGCCAGCCCTGCGGTGGTGTTACCTGCTGCGCAATGAAATGTATTCTTCCAATACTGTACTGTGCTGCTGGTCGAGTGTGGAGAATGCATTTATCCAGAGACTAAGGCCCTGTCCACACTACATAACCGATCTCGAGAACCGTACTCGAAACCGCTCGAATTAATCCAGCTCAAAGCGTCCACACTGAAGTACCGTTTCATGTTTAGTCAGGCTTATTGCGTCCACACACCATTAGAATAGTTCAGTTACAATTCCCAGCAGCGCAACAAACCGTGGAAATTAATACGATAGTATCCCACCATGCACTGTGTTTTATTTTAAAGTGTTATGCCCCATATTAACAGAGGTCCATATTGCTAAAAAGAAATATAACAAGTATTGTAGAAAAAGTAAATCCGAACACACACAAGTAGGGCTTGAAGTTTTCAGGTTTTATTTTTAATCAGGTGAAGTCCCTTTAAACAAATTGAGCTGATTCTGTTTTATAATTAAACTCAGAAAAAAAACCTGTTAATTACAAAACAATCTTTGGTTTTACCTTCATATCTTGCCTGAGCCTAATTCTAGTCCTCTTAATTTTATTTCAAACAGAGCTGACAAATTACGGAATTTGTTCATCCCCGATCCTACTTTTAAATCGCATTTCATTTTTGCAGTCGCCTAATTTAACGTTGTGTTTTTGTTATTTTCCCCACTAGTTTAACAGAGATGTCCTGACAGATTTTTTGAAGCATAAAAATGAATATCTAGTGCGGCGTGCACACTGATAGCAAGTCCTTCAGGCGCCTGCTCTGAATATTTCGCCAAACATACCACAAAGATTTTTTGGGATATTGGAGGATACACAAAAAAATGTAGTTTGGTATTACAGCGTCCACACTTCTGATAAACCGCACTACCTGATGCGACTCGAATCTGCCTCCTGAGGTGGTCTCGAGTCCGGTTCTCGAGTACGGTATTAAATGCTGCGTAGTGTGGACGCAAACCGTATTTAGCACTTTTAAACCGGCTTAAATGCAACTAATACGGTTTAAAGGCATAGTGTGGACAGGGCCTTAGATGCAAGGTAGCATCATTTCTCAAAGGGATACACACAGCATCTCACACCTACAATTTGTATCCAGCAGATGAGCAAGCCCACATGTAAAGCGTGCGGTGTATCTGGCTCTCAAGGTATCTCTCAGTTTAGGAACACTGGTGTAAACACATCATCACAATGCGCTTATCAAGTTGTGTAGTTCACATTGACACCCGAGATGTGAGGAGATGACTGCCTGTCTTCATTTATTAGTACTAGTGCCTTCTCTAAGCAATCACTGATCGCAAGTACAGACTTCTTCCCGGAACGTTTTCAACAGGGACAAAATAACGAATGCGAGCAGAGAACAACAGGCTTCAGTTATGACTGCATGTACAATAAAGCACACTGTTTGTGTAGAATTAAAACCTGGTGTCCTTTGAATTGCCGCAGCAGCGTTACCCATAGCTGAAGAAACACATGAATGACGTAATGCAACAATTCGTGTCTCCGCTGAACAAGAGTCAGTGCTCTAGACCAGAATCCCGCGCGCGGCGGCGGCTTGTTCTTCCACTCGTGTAATTAAGACGCTGACGTGGGTCTGAGCGGAGCTGTACGGGTAGGACTCGGGCTGGTGGGAGGCGCTTTGTATATTTGCTCGCCTCCACAGTCTTAGACGGCCTTTTGTGAGACCGGAGTGTAACCGTTTAGCTGCAACGTCGAGTCTGTAAACTGTATTTATCATGGCAGGGTATCTGAAGGTCCTTAACGCAATCAAATCAGCTGCCGTTATTTCGGCTAAAAACCCGGCTGTGCTTGCGCCTGCCGCTTGCCAGCAATTACAACAGCAGCGGAACTGTAAGTGAAATACTTCGCTTTTCTGCATTTCACTCTTGGGTCATTTTTTTAATTTTGGTAATGGTGCTATTTTTAGCAATAGCAAATCACTGGGCAGATTAATTAATATAAGTGATTATATAGCTGATAATATTCATCAGAGGATTTTGAATACATGTTTTCATCCAGATATTTGTGTGTCAATATTCTTCTTTATTATTAATCAAGCGCTGTTTTCATTTTAATGGTGATATGCCGGTGATAGGTGAAGAACAAGCAGTGACTGCACAGCCAGGACATAGCGACTGTATTTATTTGTTTTGATGTAGGTTTTCGTCACAACCGATCGATTTGTTTGAATTTGATCTAGTCGTAGTAAAAAAAAAAAAAAAAAAAAAAAAAAAAAAAAAACCGGCTGCTATCCTACTAGCGGCGGACGGGGTTTTGTCTAAATTAGGAAAGTTATTTTTTTTTTGCCGGTTTGACGCTTCAAAGTTGACATTCCGGAACCAGCTTGTGATATCGAAACCAGGGTCTGAAATTGCTCTCTGAATACAGCTGATCTTGAATGAACTCGTAGGACTCGTCTCAGAGTCCGAGCTGGCAACCATTTTGCTCACAGAGCCGGTACGATGACAAGTCGAAAAAACTCACTTGAAAAAAAAGTTAACTTCTTGTTGCATTAAGAATTTGCAACATTAAAATACAGCGCATGTTTGTGTTTTAAAGGATGAGAGATGGGAAACCGCTAGCGTTTATGTGAAATATTGTAACTTTTCTTTCTGGAGCGGATTTCTTAGAGGTGGTATGCCCCGATCGGAATTCTTTACAGTTCTAAATCAGAGGCATTCTGCTCCGCTTCTCGCACTTCTGCAGCGATAGGGTTATTTGATGTGTTCACTGTATACTCGTGTCTACCATCGACAAAACAACCCTCGCAAAATAACAAATACCATATGTGAATGTGATATTGAGCATGCATTTGCAATGTAACGAATATATAATCATGCACTATAGTAAATATTTCATAGCTAAAAAAGATTATAATACCAGTTCTAAGCGGCAGTGCTTCTCTGCCCTTGACATTTCTACAAGCTGGAGGGCTGCTGTGGAATGATGACCGGCGAGGCCCGGCAAAGCGCACCTTTTTCTTTGCTCCTTCCAGGCGTTCATTTTGGAGGTCCCCTCTGTACTGTGTCATTCCAGTACCACTCAGACAGGGCTGTGAAGGTCACACATCGCTCGGTCTGATATTACGTTGTTTCCATGGACGGCAGTGGCATTGCTTGTGTGTTCCTGCTGCAGCTGTGATATGTGCGTACATTAGTGCGAAATTAACACAATACCGGTGCGGTTCTGTGTTACTACGTTACTACTGCATGTGTTTGAAAAGTGTTTCAAACAGCCCTGTCTTCTTTTGTTTGAATAATACATTGAAAATCTGTTTTCTGTGGCCATGGAAATGCACATTAAACATGTATTTGATTTAATCGGGTTTAAAAGCATTCTTACAGGTCTTTAATAGTAGTCAAGGTCAAAACAACCAAGTCCCCTTAAAAAAAATAAAATTATATATATAATTGGTGTGTGATACTGTTGTGTACTGTTGGGGCAGTTAGAATATTTCCCCATGTGGAGATGCTGGTGTTGAGTTGCATTCAGTAGCTGGCCCTGTGCTCTTAGTAAGTAAATAGGTCAGGTGAAGGACATGCTGTGTAGTTTTGTGTGCTTCAGTGAACTCTCCTCAGACGCTGTTGTTCATGCAGTACCCATGTATCCCAGCTTGTTTATATGCAACTGCATTACAAGTATTAAATCACAGTGTTTTATCAGTAACCTGGAAAGTGGGTCTGACCTTCAGTAACAGTGCCCTGGTTACAGCCGGTTTGAATGAAGCTGATTTCCGCAGCTGAGCTACAGCTTCAGCAGGCCTACAGTAGTTCAGGGGCCTGTCTGAGAGCCAGCGAAAGGATAGGCTATATCCTGTACTTTATCATGCGCTCCTAAGATCTCTAAATCTGAAACAGTACAGACACAAGCAATACAGGCCATGCAAATACTGCATACTCCGCTTGTGAAATTTCAAAGAGGCAATTAAAAAAACTGGCAGCCGGTCAAAAAAGGTTAACCGCTTCTTATTACAGTCACAAGGTGACCTGCAGTCGCCAGCACTTTCAGTTTTATGAGTAGTAACTACTGTAACAGACGTAAATGTCACGGGAGCTCTTTTAAAGATAGGTGGGTGATTACATTCAAACCACCTTGAATAAAAAGCAGCAGCATTGCGATAAGGGACAAGGAGCCAGGCAAGCTGCGAGGGTATCCTTGAATACCCAGGGGGGTTTCAGTGTAACGGTGTGACTGTTTGTTTTTATATTTATGCCGTGTAGTCACTTTATTCTGGGGTTCTGATCAGAGACGTGGCTACATGTGTGTCTTTACATTGGTTTCCTTGGGGGGTCTGACAGCTTTTCTTTTGCAGCAAATGTGCTTCTTACGAGTAATCGCGGCAATAATGACTAGATTAGGAATCCACATAGATGTTCAAAAACTGCATTTCAGCTTCAGCCTGAGTCTGCCTGTTGTGGAATTAGATGCTTCAAAATGTAACGGGGGCCTGGTAATCTTGGGTGCAGAGATTAGGGATGTGGAGGTAATCTTGGGTGCAGAGATTAGGGATGTGGAGGTAATCTTTGCTGCAGAGATTAAGGATGTGGAGGTAATCTTCCTGTTCAAGCACTAAACTGTCTTTGGAGACATTGCCTTCTGTACTGTAGTTTGTCTTCCGTGCAATACTGCCTTGGTGTCAACTATAGCCGTGATTGAGGACTTCTATTAACACAGGCGCATGGGCAGCCTGATGCTTTCCACACCGCTGTGAACCCTGGCAGTAATCTGGCACTGCATGTACATTGTACTACGCTGTGCGGGAGTGACAGTGCAGCATGGACCGGAGGGGGGTTTGGGGGGTTTGGTCATGATTCTGGGTTTAAAGTTGCCATAATAACTTCAGAAATAAACTGAAACCAGAAATGAAAATGAGAAACGGACTGTGGTTGTCGCTTTTTGCTTTGCAGGTATTCCCAGTACTGTAGTTCTGGGCTGTGCTGCTCCAGTATGGAGTTCATCACACCCCCACCCATAGTTCTTTTTGAGCTTCTAAATTTCAGCTAAATTCACTGCTGAAGTCAGATCCCTTGGGGTGCGCTCGCCAGCCTTGAAAGTGATCTAGAACACAACAGATACTTCATTTGCATACTGTATAGCTGTCTATGCTGCCACAAAACGGTGTGCTTTGTGTGTGGTTATATACAAATGCCTTATTCTGCTTGAATTTAGCATCCCATGTGTCTCCAGTAGAAGGGTTTACTGTATTTTGCACACAGTGTGTAAATGTGCTGACCTTATTAATGCAGATGGTTGGTTTGTGTTCTATAATGTACAAAGATCTGTAGATTTCCACACCCAGCTTCCCTGAAGAAATTGGTACAGTAGCCTGTCGGGGAGGAATGTCCAGGATACACTGGCAATTTAAACACCCCTGTGTGTGTGTGTGTGTAAACAATGTATACCTGTATTAAATGTACAATACATAATGGTAGCGTGGGATTGCAGTCTTGCCCTTGAAAATGACATCTCTGTATTTTGTTCTATTTATTATTGTTAATCTGTTTGTTGTTTCTCAGATGCTGACAAACGCATTAAAGTCTCCAGCCCTGTGGTGGAGATGGACGGTGATGAGATGACCCGCATCATCTGGGAATTCATCAAGGAGAAGGTGAGCTCTTAGATGTGTAGGGGTGAATGGTGAGCCTGTGCGTTAGGGGAGCTCTCTGCTCTAAGGTGTGTAGGGGTGAATGGTGAGCCTGTGCGTTAGGGGAGCTCTCTGCTCTAAGGTGTGTAGGGGTGAATGGTGAGCCTGTGCGTTAGGGGAGCTCTCTGCTCTAAGGTGTGTAGGGGTGAATGGTGAGCCTGTGCGTTAGGGGGGGTGGGGTGGGGGAGGATTGTTAGAGTTGCCAAGAGACTGATGCTAAGAAGTCAAACAATGCATGTGTTTTTTTTTTTTAATAGTTGTGAGTCTTTATTATGGATGTAAACTGCATGGCGGCTTGATTTTGAAACTTGACTCTTTCTTGCATCCAGCTGATTCTCTCTAACGTGGCTGTGGACCTGAAGTATTACGATCTGGGGCTTCCGTACCGGGACCAGACTAATGATCAAGTCACCATCGACTCTGCACTGGCCACTCAGAAGTACAATGTTGCTGTTAAATGTGCCACCATCACTCCCGATGAAGCCAGGGTGGAAGGTAAGCCTGCCTCATGTCTGTTTCATCCGTCCGTCTGCATGCATGAACAATGCAGGTTTTTTTCTGTTGCAGTGTTTTTTTTTGTTTTGTTTTGTTTTTTTGTTAAAACCTGGAACATCTTTTCCATTTAGAGTTCAAACTGAAGAAAATGTGGAAAAGCCCGAATGGAACAATCAGGAACATCCTGGGTGGGACAGTCTTCCGCGAGCCAATCATCTGCAAGAACATTCCCCGCCTCGTTACTGGTTGGACACAAGCCATCACCATCGGCAGACACGCCTTCGGAGATCAGGTGGGCTGTCTGGAACGGAACTTGCTGAATGTGCCATTAAAAACAACAATTTGTGCCCACATTTCTCCATTCAAATTTGATCAGTTGTTGCATGAACACTACACTACTAGTTTCCAGAAAAAGTAACCTTGAGTTTTATGGTGTTCACGTTGCATATTGCATATCCCTAATGCATGCTGCTACCACTCGCAGGATAGTCACAAACTTCTCCTGCCACGTGAAATCAAATCTGCAAGAAAACACGGAGACCCATTTTTCCCGTGTCTGCAACCCAGATTTGTCATGCTGTTCATACAGAATGTTTGACGGGACTTAAGATTTCTCAGTTTGTTTATCTGACATGTCTTTCTGTTCTAGTACAAAGCGACAGACTTCGTGGTGGACAAGCCTGGCAAATTCAACATGGTGTTCACCCCCCGTGACGGGAGCAAGGCTCAGGAGTGGGAGGTGTTTGACTTCCCTGGCGGAGGCTGTGGGATGGGCATGTACAACACAGACGAGGTGAGACTGGAGGCAGGGTAGCACCCCATCACTTCCAAACAAGAGCTGCTAGGATGCTAAGTGAAGCAGACAGACGTTTGCCTTCTTCAGTGTACTGAACGTTTGTCTATTTGACTGAATTTCTCATGTGTTCTACCTTGGTTAGATAATGGGTCTGGGTACAGAAGCTAGCAGAGTCTGTTTTTTATTTTATTTTTATACTCCACAATGCCATACATGTATTTTTAATTTCAGTTTTTATCAGATTTTTTTTTTTTTTTTTTAATAAATAGTAATTAAATAAACAACTATTCCTCTGACTCTGTGCTTGCTGTCTGTCCCTAGTCCATCACTGGGTTTGCTCACAGCTGCTTCCAGTATGCCATTCAGAAGAAGTGGCCCCTCTACATGAGCACCAAGAACACCATCCTGAAAGCCTACGACGGGCGCTTCAAGGACATCTTCCAGGACATCTTCGAAAAGTAAGAGCCTTAAACTGCAAGCGCTACGGTTTCAAACCAGCCTGTTACTGCAACACAGCGGTGGTCTGATGTGACCTCCGTTCCCTCCCGCAGGCACTACAAGCCCCAGTTTGACGAGCTGAAGATCTGGTACGAGCACCGTCTCATTGATGACATGGTGGCTCAGGTGCTCAAGTCCTCTGGTGCCTTCGTCTGGGCCTGTAAGAACTATGATGGGGACGTGCAGTCAGACATCCTGGCTCAAGGTATGGCTGCAGGCAGGGTGCCTTGTTTAAGGGGTTCATTTATTTATTTAGATACATAATGTATGTGTGTGTATATGTGTGTGTATATATATGTGTATATATATATATATATATATATATATATATATATATATATATAATCTATATATATATATATATATATATATATATATATATATATATATATATATCTATATATATATATATATATCTATATATATATATATATATCTATATATATCTATATCTATATATATATATCTATATATATATATATATATATCTATATATATCTATATCTATATATATATATCTATATCTATAAAAAAAAATATGTATTTTTTTAATCATCCTCTCCCCCCTTCAGGGTTCGGCTCCCTGGGTCTCATGACCTCTGTCCTAGTCTGTCCCGATGGCAAGACCATCGAAGCCGAGGCAGCCCACGGCACAGTGACCCGCCACTTCAGAGAGCACCAGAAGGTGAGAGAGACCCTCTGCAGCAGCAGCCCTGCAGGAGAGAGCAAGAGGCAAAGAATCTCTGGAAGGACTGCTTCCCAAATCAATAGAGAAAATGAGCAGTTCTTGCACCCCGCCCCCTCAACATTTCAGGAATGTGACTCGGATAGGAGACTTTAAACCAGTTCATTGTTCTTGGGGTGCTTGCTGTATAGTAGTTGGACTTCTGATATATTAGTGTTTTACCAGGGAAACCTCAGATATTTCATCTTTTTTTTTTCGGTTATCAAAGATATCATGTAGTCTGGTGCTCCAAGCGGAACCGGGTCAGTTATAGACCAGTTAATTTAGTGCGTGCCTTTTAAATGATTACATTTCTGTATATCTGATCCCTGGTCTGAAGAGGTGAATGTAGATGTTTGCTCATGGTAGAATGTAATACCATTATAGCTACACTACTCAAATACATACTGTCCAAAGCCATTAAATTGTGGTATGATTTGAGGTTAATCATGACCATGCTTTTATGTAGGATTTGGAAATGTTTTTATGACTGCAGTGGCATGGCCATGGTGCTACATTGAGGTAGTCTGCATGTATTAAACACTGTGATCTACTGGCCCAAACTTTCACTGCAGGTGGCCTGTGGAGTCAAAAAAAGTTTTGTATTACAAGCGGATTAAACCTACTGCTTGTTCTTATAATTGACACACAATAAACTACATACATTTTGTAAACATGGACAATTTACACAGTGGTTTGCTAATAACCCATCCACACTACCTAAATGTGTGATCCACACTTTGATTGTCGTTTACTACATTCACAATCCTGTGTTTCAGAAATTAATGTGTGTGTGTGTGTGAATCACTTTTTGTTCTGTACTTCGTCTGAAATATTGCATGCTTCCATTTCAGGGCAATCCAACTAGTACCAATCCCATTGCCAGTATTTTTGCCTGGACCAGGGGCTTGGAACACCGTGGCAAACTCGATGGCAACGCGGATCTGATCAGGTAGCTGTTTGTCCCGAAGGAGCTGCTGTGTTTGCAGTGTCCATGTGCTTGTTCCCTGATCTCTGGTGTGAATAAACTGGATGCGTGTCTCCCTCACAGTCTTTTCTTTCGTTGTAGATGGCTCTAGCTCTGCCCGCGACTCTTCCTCCTTTAGACTCTTTTGTCGTGTGCTTGAAGTGCTGCTTCTGTGTGCTTTTTGCTTGTTTGTATATTCAGGGGCCTGTCGCCTTGTTGGACACTTGGAAAAAGACCAGGCAGACCAGATCCCTCAACAGCTTATGTTTAAACTAGGTTTTATCGGTTGGGTGAGTATAGATGACTGCAGCAAACCATGTGGCAAATGTACAGTTGTGTTCATGTTTTCTTTCTTTTAATAAAAGGTTTTCCCAGCTGCTGGAGAAAGTGTGTGTTGAAACTGTTGAGAGTGGAGTAATGACCAAGGACCTTGCAGGCTGTATCCATGGCCTTAGCAAGTAAGTGTCTGTTTCTCTTGCATTGCGCTGCAGTGTCCCTTTGTAACATGGTAATGGGGAGGTGCTCTCGGGACACATGCCATGAGAACGAGGCTTGCAAGTGCAATGATATTCTTTCTTTTAACTGGTTCTGTAATGGAGTGGGGGCTGCCTATGGCCTTACAATTGAGCACCAAAAATGTTCACTACATTCAGATTAAAACAGTGGTAACTAAATTACATCACTCCTCGTTGAAATAATCTTCACTATACTGTGTTCCTAACTGTTAAATACATATCTTTCTTTCCCCTGCACAGTTGCAAATTGAACGAGCACTATGTGAACACTACCGACTTCCTAGATGCCATTAAGAACAACCTTGACAAAACCCTGGGCAAGAAGTGAACTCCGTAACAAGGCCAGGCTGGAAATGAAGTTACGTCTTTTTATTATTTTTTTTACCTCATTTTTAACTTGAAGGTCGTGATAAGCACCTGCGTCTTGTCTGAAGGGAAAATGTAGTACTTTTGAATATAGACGTGTAGGTACTTGCTGTCAGTGAGTGTACCATCACAGGGTAAATCGTCTTGCTGGTTCTCCCCCAAGTCCCTGTTTTGTAATGTGAAGTACACCTCGAACACTGTAATATAAATGACTGAACTTGATTAACTCTCATTTTCAAGCAATAAAAACCATTATAAAACCTCCACTTTGGTTACTTCATTGCTACTTAAAGGTGTGATTTTTCTCTTATTAGTTTTCTGTTCTGTATGCAGGGTTTTAAAGTCGGCACATTCTGAGGATGGCCTCCTTGTCTTTTTTGTTGAGTTGATTTTTAAACTAGCGACAGACCCCATTAAGGCTATAAGCTAGGCAGTCATCAGCACTTCAACGTTATGAGTCACCATTTCTGTAATGCTTTAGGTATCCCAATCCAGAACAATGGCACAATGCCAGTTCAGGGTTTGAAAGCAAACTCCTGGACAATGAAACTGGAAACTCTCTTCAATGTAACTTTAGCTGCTCAGTACAGACAGCAAAAGGTAGTAGTCTGTTTTCTGCAAGCTTAAGTAACTCTTCAAATTATTGGGGTGGAAACTGGAAGAGATTTGCCTGCCTGAGTTTCCTACAAGCTCTACCTCAAAATTTTGCTTGAGTTGAAGTTCCTGAGGCACGTTATCAAAGCCCAATGCCAAGTTACAAACGCTGTGACTGGATAACACATGTTTACACAGAATATCAGACAGTATTTTTAAAGGTAAATAAATTTATTATTTACAATATTCTTGTCAGGTACACAACATTTTACATGTACAGTATATTAACACCAATGCAACAGAAATGAAAAACGGGTCAGATCCTTTCAAAAGGTTTTATTTGTGTCTTAACTGTGAAGGTTAGGAAATGCAATATCTTCACTATTGACTGTGTGCCAGTGCACTGTTACTCCAGTTTAGTTAACAGCAACTCAACCTTTGTCAGCTACTGGAGAGAGTGCCCAACACGGGGCAAATTAGTGTCCTTGTGTCTCCAGTGTATGTGTTATTGGCATGCTCTTTAGAAAACTCAAGTATTATAAACTATACAGAGATGAGAGGGAGGGCTAAATGCTTTTAAATGCTTCAGTGTGGTAGTGACAGATATTGAAAGATTTCCATGGGAATCTGATCCCTACCTGTATCCTTGTTAATGCCTAAAAGTAATATCAAATGTATTTACATGTTAATAGTACTGCCAAGCAGTGTACTGCAGCTCTACACAATACCATAGCACAACTTTCAGCAAGCTCCTCCAATGTGAAGTGTCTCCTGGTGGCATGGCAGTCCCTACTTGACCACACTCCATTGATAATACAGTATCTCACTGTTAACACCAACATACAGCAGGAGTTTGCACAGATACTGGTCCTATTTGCCTAGTTGGTGCACTAAGTTGCAATACTGTCCGTAAGTAGCTACAGTAGCTTTGCTATTTTACAACAACTCTAGGCATCATCCTAGTTTATACTGCAGTCAGATGCAATATTTTGGGTCAGCATCAAAGTCAACCTTTCATACAGTTTTGCTCATTAATGGTCATACCATCTTGCTCTTTCACTGATGGAAAAACAAGGATCTGTGAGAATGTGGTAGTACATTGCATCAAGAGGCTATGTTCTAGATGATGGAATAATAATCAGCGTCGGCATTGCTTGGCTGCAAGTCTTTCTTTTGGTAGTAGTCAAAGTTCTTTGGTCCATGGTGACCAGATGAATGAAGGGAACACACAAAGGCCCTGAGATTAAACAGAACTAATAGACGTACAATATAGATTAGTGTACTTGAACACATGAATAAGCACTAATACAAATCACTAAACTGCTTGTACTTCAATCCATACAAGCAGGAATCATTTTAATGGGTAAAAATTTTTGATTGAAATTATATATATATAATTTTTTTTTTTGTTAACACAACATAACATTTGCTCATATGTTTCATCTCTGACGAATCTTCTATGTTCAGCTTATTGAAAAACGTCTATTGGTATCTTTGCAAAACAGGTATGTAGCAATGTATTGTCAAATGTAGGACCATGCTCTATAAACTGTTAATATGTGAAGAAGAAAAAAAAAAAGCTGTTCCTCTTAAGACACCCTAAACGAACTGTACATTTCCAGAAAACTAGTAGAAAGTATCATTCTTTAGAACACTTTTATTGTAAAAGTTATTATCATTCAAATTGCACCTGATGTCTAACACTCAGATGAAGTGTTCAATTCAAGTAATTTACAATCAAACAAACAAACAAAAAAAAGCTTTCCCTTTTGTTGCAGAAGCTTTTAAAAACAAATAATAAAAAAAAAACTTCACTTTGGAGATGTCTCCAATTCAAACCTTGGCATTCAGGGAATACAAATGGTTTCTGGGGACAATCCATATTCACTAACGTTCCACCAAACTGGCCAAGTGAAGGCACCAACAGGAAGTTATCTTTCAGCCTCCACCACTAACACATAGTAGCATATTTTTATTGGCAACACAGTGTCAATAAACAAACCCTAGAAGCCCAGGGCTGCTTCCTGCTTGAGGTTTGACTGGATTCATAAAATCGCACTACGATTTCACAGCGAAGCATCAACAGCAGTGACTCTGAATTGAAGGTTGCCATCTAGTGGACTGATAAAACAATCATAATAACAGTGAACCTGACAACTGTCTCTCTGTGCAGGAAACAATCTGTCTAAAGAGTATTACCTTTTCAAGCTGCACTGATGCTGTTCCCATTATGCAGCAGCCAATGTAAACCCCTCAACCCTGCCTTGGACAATGTAGGGTATTAGCTGGGGATCCACTCCCATATCCTACCTTTGGGAATGAGAGTATCGTGACTCACAGTTGGGGGGTTATTTTGCCTCCTAGATTACACATCACTGTAGGAATTTCTAGGGTTATACAGTTTCTAGTAGTACTGGTTTGTAAATCATTATTTTCTCTGACCCTGGCTGTTACTTATCAGCAAGACTTTTTTTCCCACAGTCAACAAATAATAGTTCAGACCATTTGCAAGCATGTTTGCAAATGTTTTTCTTTTTTCTTTTCAGAGGTCCCCCCCAAGGGACGGCTAGACAGTGCCAGGACTTTTCTGCAGGAATATTAAACGGTCACTGGTTCCACTGGGCACTCACTGAACTGGGGTGTGAAACAGTTTATCTTCCTTGTATACCTGGTTTCAGTACAATCTAGTGGGACCTGGAGGCAGAACAGCTGCATTGTTAAGCACATATCTCACCGCAGGCACTTCTTGGAAGTTCAGTAGGGTTCTGTGAAGGGGCCGTCAACAGCCAACCAATCAAGTGCCCCCGAGCACCGTCAGGCTCTTTGAACCTTCCATCTCCATCACTGTAGTGAACACTCCATCGCAGCCTTCAAGCCATGGGGTATCTGTCGGTCTCCTTCTCAAAGTCATAGTACCCCATTTCTTTCATGGCCTCCTCAGACAGTTTGGAAATGTCTTGTGTGTTGTCAGGGTTTTCGGATTCAGTGTAATCATAGGAATTATCTTCCTCATAGTCTTCCTGACCCTCCATGTCAGGGTTTTCAGAGCTGTTCATGTCCAGAATGTCTAGAAGGTAAAAAAAATAAATAAATAAACACAGACGTTAACTCTCAGACAGCTGGGATTTTAAACATTTAATGACATTAAAAGAGGCCATACACAGATTTTCTTTGTGAGGAAAGCACAACTTCATTATAGTTGTGTCATTACAGAAACTGACATGCAAGGGGCACATGCACCTTTGAGTTCATTTTAATACTATGTCTCTGCAAGTAACACATCATTACCCCCATGCTGCAGTGGATACTAATCTGATTGCTCAATAATAATGACCTTGCCCATCCAGAGAGATGTCCACGATGCCATGCTTGACCTTCATGTGTCGGCTCAGGTTGCCTTTCAGGTTGAATTTACTGGAGCAGTACGGGCACTTGAAAGGCTTGCTGCCTGCATGGAGGTGCATGTGGCCCAGGAGGTTGTACATTCGGTTAAAGGACTTTCCACAGACCTATACAAATATATATACACACATATTGTTAGGCTATCAACAACAACAACAATAATAATAATAGGTTAGTCTATTTAAGGGATCTTGGCTCGGCTAGTTTTTTTCTAGCTAAAATGATAACTCCTAACATCAGTAAAGTTAAAATAATTAATAAATAAATAGATTTTCAGATGCCTTAAATCCCTATCCCTAGCTAGTTTTCCAGGATTCCTTTCGCTCTGGACATACCTGGCTAGCATGTGTCGTAGTAACACAGCTCATAAAGGTCATACAGGAGTCAGTGCTAGGGTACAAACCCTTTCTTGTAGCTCACTGACATGGTGTGTTCTCTGCTTGTACTGCACCAGGTTGTTACAGTGCTGTAACTCAGGAGCCTTACCTTGCATTTGAAAGGTTTGACAGGTAAGTGGACAATCATGTGTGTCTTGAGCGTCTGTTTCTGAATAAAGGTTTTAAAGCAGATGTGGCACTGGTAGGGCCGCACGCTGGCGTGAATTAGCATGTGCCTCTTCAGGTTGGCCGACAGCGTGAACTCTCGTGAGCACACGTCACATTTGAATTCTTTTACACCCTAGAACAACAAAGCACAAATGTTCCGATGTCTTAAAGGTAAAAAGCAGGTTAATTGCACCACACAGAAAGAGAAGCACTGTATCATGGTTAGTGTACATTAAAACAAGACAATTCCTTTAGTACTGGACTGAAGTCTAACAAATCAGCACAACACACTAATGTACTGCATGTGTTCAGGGTTACATTCTAGACTTAGGATGCAGAACAATAGTGCTGCAGCCAGGGCTCTGGATGGTGCTGCAGTCGCCCTGGAATATCCATAGCTGCGGCTCCATCGTGTGTGAGAGTGCTGAATCTGCACTGGCAATTATTTGAACAAGACACAAGGGGGAGCAAGCTTAGTCAACAGCAATGGAATGGACTACATTAAAAACGAAAGAGGAAGCTTCCCACGACCCAAATCCTGTTTAGCAAAAAAAGTAAACAGTGTTGTTCTTTTTTCTCCCGTTTGTTTAGAGATCCCAGTAGTTTTATAGTTCTTTTTTTTAAAGTTGTGTGTAGAACTTAAAACAAATAAAATAAATGCAAAGCTTTCTTTTGACATTCCCAGTAGATTCATGATAATTATGAAACCAATCAGATCCACACTCCCCTCCTCCAAGTTTCCATGAGGCCTACAGATCCTCCCCCACGCAGCGTCTTTATTAACTGATCAAGTGGGAACGGCTGGGCCCCTCAGTCAGTTTAATATGCAAGCCAGCTAGTCACCCAGGGGGGCAGTCAATCACACCATTGCAGGACAGTGACCCCCAGCTGTGGAGTATCAAACCCGCTAACAAACTGCATTCTGATACAGATACCAGCCCTGCCAGCCCAGCCAGCCGTGCAGGCACACAGGCTACTGACCATACAATGCAAGAGGAGGATTTATACTTCGTCAAGAGAATCTCTAAATATGACATGAGAGATATCAGTAAGTAAGTAAGTAGGTGGTCTCCAGCATCCCAGGAGACCAGAAGAAGGAAGTGTTACAACAACACAGGCAGTAATCATTTACCAGCATTTTTAATAAAGCCATTTTTTACCACTATTAAGTCTGGTAGCAAGATATCATTAGCTATGATTAAATACTAAACCCAAGGCCATATTTATAAAATGCAGCGTGCATTTCTAGCAGTAGGTTTTAGTAACTATATATTTTTTTAAGCTCCTAAACTTATTTAAAAAGTAGACCATTTCAGTTTTATCTCCACTACATGGAAGATGCAGCCTTGGAAGCAGCCTCACCTTGTGTGTGAGCGCGTGCTGTTTCAGGTGGTGGATCTGGGAGAACTCCATGCCGCACTCGCTGCAGACGAACGGCCGGATGTTCTGGTGCTTCATCAGGTGGTTCTGCAGCTGGCTGCGGTAGTGGAAGGACTTGCTGCACTCTGAGCACTCGTAGGAGGTGGGGCCCTGGTGCGTTGCCAGGTGCCTCTTGAGCTGGCTCAGCGCGGGGAAGTCCAGCCCACATTCCACGCACACGTGGCAGTGCCCGTTCTCGTGTTTCGTCTCGTGGGCTTTCAGCTCGCTGGGGTAAGCGAAGCCGCGCCCGCAGAAGCAGCAGCTGTAGGGCTTGATGTCCGTGTGCTGCAGCATGTGCCTCTTGAGGTGGCTGGTCTGAGTGAAGGCCTTTTTGCAGACGTCGCACTTGTGCGGCCGGGTGCCCTGGTGGGTGAGGAGGTGCGTCTGCAGGTGGCTGGGCTGCTTGAAGAGCTTGCCGCAGTGCGGGCACTCGTGGGGCTTGATGCCGCTGTGGCCCAGGATGTGCGTGACCAGGTTGTACTTGGAGGTGTAAGACTTGTCACACATGCGGCACTTCCAGCGCTTCAGCCCTTCACCCATGTCGACGCAGTAGGACTCGTCGATCTGCACGTTGATGTCCAGCCGGTCGATCTGCACCCGCCGGTTGTGCTGAGCGTTTCCCTCGCTGTCCGTCTGTTCCTGCCAGCTCATATTCTGGCTGTTCTCATCAAACTCACCCTCCGGCCCAGCCGCCTCCCCGGACTCATACCCCACTTCGCTGGGCTCGAAGTACTGGCTCAAGACAGGGCTGTCCTGGCTCTCTTCGCTGGGTTCAGAGTGGTCCTTATTCTCCTCCTCCTCCTCCTCCTCCTCCTCAAGTCTGGTTTTCCCGTCCTTGCAGCTGGGACAGCAGTTCCCGTTCTGCTTGTGCTTGTGACGTGTTACAGGAGTGACTAGGTGTGGAGGATTGCTTTTGAAGCAGCACAGGTCGATCATTTTCATCCCGTCCCCAGTGCCAGGGCTGGCTGGTTTCTGGTTGCAGTCTGTTTTAGCGCAGCCCTCTCCTTTGACCTTCAGGGCCTCCTCCGAGTCCAGACCTTCAGACCCCGAGGACTCCTCCCGCTTTCTTTTCCCTTTCCCTTTCGGGCCGGGTTTCCTCCTCTCCTCTGCGTTCGGGCCCTCCCCGTCCTCTGGCTCTGGAAGGTAGTCTCCATTGGCTCCGATGAGCTGGTCAGTAAAACCGTATTCCAGTTCCTCCGGCTGTGGAGGAGGGGACTCTTTGGGTTCTCCGGTGTAGAAGCCATTGGGGGCTATGGTGGCTCCAAACACTTCGTTCTGAGAAATCAAGCCTAAAACAGCTGCCTGCGCCAGGGAAAGCACGACCACTGGGTCTGTCTGAGTTCCACTATTGATCAACTGTTCCATGACTTCGGTGTAACATCTAGTCAGCCTACCGTCTTCCTCCTTCAAGCAAAAAAAAAAAAAAAAGAAAAAAGTTAGGCTCACAATAAGATAGATTTGCAACTCTCAATTCAAAAGGCGTTCACTCCACACTAACTAATTCAAGCCCCCCTCATTATATGAAATTGGGTTTGATATCTTGTGGACGTATTACTTCTATATTCTAAATATCAAATGGTTTTCTCAGCAGCAGTAACCCAGAGACTCTGTGAGTATCGAGTCTCTCTTACTGAGAACAGAAAACACATTTGTTTAGCACTGCAGGACAGGGCTGACACTAGCTAGGACTTCCTTCCTGCACACTAAAAATGAAAATACAATCCCACTCCAACCAGGAAGCCAATTTCCTTAAGAAATCCAGATGCCATCCTGTTAATTTAATAATGCAGCCAAGACTCATGTAAACAGCCACAACCAATAATGAACTTATTCAAATACGTTTAAAATGATATGACACGTCAATGTTAACTGCACAAGAAGCATGGGAAAGCAAAGCACAATATGTGGAGTTCTGCCTCCCTGCAGCGACTGAGCGCCCAACAGGAAATCTGTCAATAAAATACAGAACGCAACAGTCTTTAATGCCTTTAATGTGCCCTTGAGCTGATGTAAAATGCTTAACACGGTCACACATGGTGAAGGCTTAAAACCTAGCGTGATGCCCCGAGCATCATTGCAATGCTGAAACACAAAAACAGAACCCTGACAAAAACCTCAACATAGAATACTCTGTGACTCGTTTGAATTGTTGTTCCTGAATGTGGTAATACTGCCTGGATTTCTGAACATGCTGCAGTAGAATTGTGTATTCCATTAGGTTCCATTAGGTTCTGCTCCTTTAAAAAGTAGATGCGATACATCCTTCTCCATCTAATAATACCGTACAAGAGTCTGCCCCTTACCACTGGATTTCCTTATTGTGAAATTCTATGATGCTGTAAGACCCCATCAACACAAATGGATAGAAATTAGTTCCTAATGATTTGTTTTTGGAAGAAGGAAGGTGGTCCCAGTGCTTTATAATTAGGGAGGGCTGTATGTGCTTCCACACATACTGTACTAGGCAAGTTTGAAGATACCATTTTACTCAGTGGGGGAGGAGGCTCCCTCACTGTAGATTGTGCAGCTAGCTCTCTGTACTACTGCCACTTAAAATATTCTGCCAAAGGAGAACAGAAAGTAAATAAATAAGAATTGAGAATCATTTAGCAAAACAATACAACAACAAAATCAATAATGTAAGCATGCCAGAAGAAACGGGTGTATAAGAGGGGTTCAGAAAGAGAGACTTATCAGGTAAAAAGGAGAGCGAGAGAGAGAGAGAGCGCAGAGGAAAAGGGAGAGAAAAAAATAAGAAAAGGGAGGGTAGAAAAGAGTGAGAGGGGGAGGAGGGAGAGAGAGAGAGCAGACGATAACGTAAGAAAGAGGGGGAGAGGAAGAAAAGAGGAGGCTGGGAGATTGTGTGAAAGAAGGGAGGGCAAGAGAGGGGGAAGGGAGAGATGGAAAGAAAAGAGACAGCAAAGAAGAAAGGGAGAGAGAGAGAGAGAGAGAGAGAGAGAGAGAGAGAGAGAGAGAGAGAGAGAGAGAGAGAGAGAGGAGGAATGGTGGGGGAGGGAGAAAAGGAAAGAGGGGGAAGGGATAGAGATAGAGTTAGAATGAGAGAGAAGGCGAGAACAAAAACAAGGGAGTGAGGGAGCGAGCAACTGACAGTAAATGAAAAAAATGAACCCCTTAACCCCCGACCATTTCAAGACTAAATAGAATGTGAGATTAAGACTTAGCAAAGCAAAGTACAGCTACAGCCAAAAGTTTTGCATCACCCCATAACATTTGACAAATTTATACAAATAGAGTCAAATGAAACCTGCTGAATAATGTTACGTTTTACCATTTTGAATTACATACCACTTTGTAGTTTTACATATACTTGAAAAATGTGGCATTTCAAAATCTAACATGAAATACCGTACTACTATTATAGCTTCCGGTAGACTTTTGCAATATAATAAAGTTTCTAAATTATGGTCATATAATTGTGTATACATACATATATATATATATTATAAATATATATATATATATATATATATATATATATATATATATATATATATAATATATATATATAACACATACATTTTTATGTCTCAATCCTAAAATTCTAGGTGATGCAAAACATTTGGCCATAGCTGTAAAAATAATATAATCAATGAAAGTACAGAGTAAATGTGGACATACAGCTGAGGATAAAATGGGTGGGGTGAGGGAGACAGCAGAGAGAATGAAGAAACAAAAGACAGAGATGAAAGGGGAAGAAAAGTAGAGAAGAAACCACAAGGGGTATGGATCATATAACACAACACACTGTACTGTGAGAAAAACAAAAAAACAACACATAAACACTGGCACTGTTCCACCGCAGACATTAACACCTGTTCATTCCAAATCTTAAGTGGAGCACAGATAGAGAGGGTGACGGAGTGGAATTTGGGAAACTAACCCCCCTGGTGTCAAGACAAAAATAGGTGTAAAGACTTCAGATCTCTCTCTCTCTCACCTTCTTACCTCTTTTTGATCCTTTTGTTTCCCAGACATGGACTCAGGTAAAGCCCACCTAGTCCTACCATAATACAAGTGAATGGGGAGAGGAAACCAGGAGCCCCTTAACCCTACAGGGGTGTACAGCAGGGTTAAGAGACGTCCCCGGAGTGAAAGAAAACATCTGGAAAACTAAGAGCTGCACAACAATGACAGGCGCCAGGGAACTCTTACGCAGATTAAAGGAGATTCTTATTTCATGACTTATTCACCTTTAAAAAAAAAGAGAACCGAGAAGGAAACTAAAATAAAATTAAACCTGAAGGGGTACATGACTCATATCAAAAAGAGTTACTTCTCTTGGGAACTCCCAGACTTGAAGCTGCCGGTGTACTAGTACAGGTAGCCCAACTACAGCTCGAGTACTCCTAGCACGTGAACAACGAGATCTTACATTCCTGGATGTAGAACAGCAGAAACAGTCTACCCAAAAACCTTTAGGAAAATAAGAACTTTTACAATGAGCTGAAGCGCTATAAGACCAGACAAAAACAGCTGTTTCAGCAAGTGCATGCATGATTATTACACTCATTTTAACTGACGTGTTTGCGTTTAGTGTTACCTTAACAAAAAACGTCATCTATTATTAGCTGATCTTTCACACAAGCTATCTGCATTCAGTATTCTTTACAGCCACACACGCAATGAGCATTCAAGGAAACATGAGACAATTCGATTAACTGTGGGAAAGGGCATTTTAGGAATATATAAATCCATGAAACAGCCTAGAAATGTGGAGAGATTTTTATTAAGATTTGAATTGGGCCAACAGCCACAATTTTCCACCTGATGGGGAGAAAAGCAGTACTAGTAAAATATAATTAGAAAAGACACGCAAAGAGAGAGAGATGGTGGTGCAAGCAAGCCCCCCCAGGATGCATGCCTGCTCAGTACAGAGTCCCTGTGTTTACAGTAATAATTATACATTCTGGGGATTTGGATTTTCTTACGGGCAGTGCTGAATAGAAATGAGGTTGTCTGAAGAACACTTCTGGGGTTACAAATCATTCTCTTTATTATCTGTGTGCACATTTTTTACATGTTCATACTAAAGATGAGCTGGGAAAGACTGTACAAATACTGTTGTGGAGACTTAGGTTGCACTGTACTGTTATTGTCTATATGCAATCCAAAGTCAAACTAATTTATTAGGCTCCATTTGCCCAGTCTAGGATTATTGAACAAAGCAACATTAATGAGTACCGCTGATGGACAGCCGAAGACACTGCACTGACCTTGGCTTTGCACACGCAAATGGTCAAGGGCTATCCTGAGTAAAAAAAGTCTTCAAACAGTAAAACTGCAGAACAGTTCCTTCATAGTTTGAGTTTGCCTCTAGGAAAACCAGCTACAGTAGGGGAACTAATTAAGCCAAAAAACACAGGAATGCTCAATAAATAAGAAACTCCACAGCTTGAATTAAGACGTCACACAGTACATGACAAATTGAACTTCTTACTTTATACGGTATGCAAGACAGAAACAATTGTGTTGGACAGATCGAAAGTAGAGGGACCAGAATGCAGTGAGATATTGTAGTTATAATTGTGTTTATAGCAATCAGAAAATCAATGTGATGACTATATGCAGAATTCACAATCAAAAGCTGTACTGTAAACCACATAACAATGTGTGTGTGCGAGAGAGAGAGAGAGAGAGAGAGAGATCTACCCGAGTAACCATCACTGCACAAAGGGATTCAGAAATCCCAATGCGAGTGAATACCAGCAGATAAAGATGAAAAAGGTGCAGCCAACAATGGGGTGGGGAACAGAAAAAATGAAAGAACAAATGGAATTAAAAGGAGAGAAGGAAAACATGAAACCTCTGGAGATTTGACCAAGACAAAAAAACAAAAAAACAAATCCACAACTCAATTAAATGTGAGTGGGGAAAAATTCTCTCAGTAAAACGCCACGGTTGCACAATTGCATCAATCCTTTGTAACCCTTCTGAGCAGGACTGTCACTACTGCAGTAGGTAGGCCAAGCGTTCTGTCACGCTGGCGATATTTAATACCATGATTTGTTTGGTACCAGGTTGAAATCGGTATTCAACATTTCTCTCAGTTCTAAACCTGTCTATGATGGAGAGTGTAGTCTACAGCAGTATTTAGCATCTTTTGCTTTTTCTCAAATATACCCTCTCCACAGGATATAGACTATCTGCTACCAACTCTTTCTAACTACAGTAGCTGAACTAATAACCACCTATAGTACCTAAAGGCAGCAGGGGTGGACATCAGCAATGGGAAAGACTGTATTTCTACTTCTACCTTTAATCACTTCTTTAGAGTCTTTAAAACTGGAATCCTTTGTCTCTGGTGGTACCTTCTTCCCGTTTCCATGGAAACTCATCTCTCTGCTCTGTATACAGCATCTCCCCTCTCCGCTTCTCTCTCTCTCTCCTTTCTCTTATCTTCCTCATCTCTTTCATCTCTGCCTCTCTCTCTTCCTTTCTCCTACACTCTCCTCAATTCCAGCTTTTATCTCTCCTCTTTTATCTGTCTTTCACCATTCTCCCCCCTTCAGTCCAGGATATTTCTCTCTCTCTCTCTCTCTCTCTCTCTCTCTCTAAAAGTTTCATCTGAAGAATGGCTGCTGCACTGAACCCCAGACACTCGGACAAACTTGGAAACATGTGTGCTCTCTACCGAGACATACAGTAAACAAAATGAGGCCTACTCAACCCAAAACCGACCGTTTTCAATGCATTCATTTTCCCTTCCACTGGTTGCCCTGCTGAATCACGTTTATAAATGTTGATCTGCATTAGGTGTTACCCTACTGATACTCTCCTTTGTATTCTACTAGCTGAAGGGTAGTACAGTATAGACTGTGCAGGCGCAATTGTCACAGTAGAGGAAGCCCTTTTTCCTTTCAACATGCCCTGTGAAGCCTTTGAACCTGGGCTCATGATGCACCTGTGCTGTGGCCTTTCCATCTAGTGGCAGCCGTGCTATGCATTGGTCCAGCCTTGCACCAGCAGCATGTGTAATACACTCCTTCAGCACTTAGTAGCTTTACAGAAAGACTACCCCATGAGAACTGATTCAACACTTAAATTCTGAAAAATAAACACAAAACAGGCAAAGATATACATATGTATTTTTTGAAGAAAACTGTTTTGAGTGGAATATCTCTCCTGAATTACTGGTCTGCAGACTAGAAAGGTATTTATCTTTCCTAGACCAGTACATACAGGGCAGGGCAGCAGTGTGGAGTAGTGGTTAGGGCTCTGGACTCTTGACCAGAGGGTTGTGGGTTCAATCCCCAGTGGGGGACACTGCTGTTGTACCCTTGAGCAAGGTACTTTACCTAGATTGCTCCAGTAAAAACCCAACTGTATAAATGGGTAATTGTATGTAAAAATAAATAAATAATGTGATATCTGTATAATGTGAAATAATGTATAATGTGATATCTTGTAACAATTGTAAGACGCCCTGGATAAGGGCGTCTGCTAAGAAATAAATAATAATAATAACATACTGTAGGTCTGCAGCGTTAAAACAGAAAAGTGCTTGTTATAGTGTAAGTGCTACATAAAATAATATCACCTTCCAGCATGCATTCCAGGACTGGGCAGTCTGAGAAGCCCCAAAATAATCTTTTACAACACCACCAGCAGTATTTTTCTAAAACCCAAGGTCAAAACGTAGATCTCGTACAGCAATTCCAGGCATAGATTTATAAATGCTGATGGAAAAAGCCTCCAGAATCGCTGGATCAGGATTGTACTGTACATGGATCAATCAAGCATTTTTCAGTGTGCTGAGTGCTGAGGTGGAAATACAGTCTCCTGTTTGATTTTTTTTCCAGATCTCTGCTGTTTTCTGGACAAGAGGACCAAGGGGTGGGGGGAGGTCTCTCCACAAGAGAGATGAACCTCATTCACAAGCCTGAAACCGGGGCTTTCTGTAGCATATCTGCAAGGTGCCTTTAGGCCTTTATGAGCACCGTTTTTTTTTTTTTTTTTTTAAGAGTTCTGAAAAATACACTTTAAATGGGAATCTGGGCAAATAGATATATGTAAAAAAAAAAAAAGTCAAATAGGGCCGCACTTAAAAGACTGGAGCAGGGCAAAAATATGACTGTTTTGATTATAATGAGGAGAGTGCGCAAAGGAGGTAAACAACTTCACGTTGAATATTTTGGTTTCTGTACGCGAGTGGGGGAATAAGAAGAATTTTTCTGCTGCAGCTGTGATTGAAACTAACCCCTCCCCCCACATCTCTTAAAATACCAGAACTATTCAGAAAAGAGAAGAAAGAGGAACTGAATAGGGGAGGAGAAGAAAATGGAGTCCCAAAGAAAAGAAAATAGCAGTGAAAAGCAGGAGAAAGAAAGAAAGAAAGAAAGAAAGAAAGAAAGAAATTGAAAACACTAGTGAATACTGTGCCAATGAAAGAGACCTGTGCTAAATGGGAGCACAAGCATAAAATAACCTCCATTTCATTGAAAATACAACTAAATTAAAAAAACACATCAATGCTCTGTATTTTTGATTACTTATTTTCATATTCTGAGATGCTTCCATTGAGGCCTTTTCTGTTACCTATTTTAATTACAGCAATGTAAGAATAAGGTGTGTTTGCATAATTACCAGTTGTGGTTCACCTTTCAAAGCTAGCTAGTGCAAATGGACCTTGACTTACACCTTCAGCGATGATCAGAAGCTTCTTAAAATGAACCCCAAGTTCAGACTCTACAGTTAGGCCCCTGTTTATTACCAGGATAGTGTGCATTGCAGATCATTCAGTATATTTCTAGAGAGAATGCATCTCATGCTGCCTGTAATAAAACAGCCCCTTCACCAGATGCACTTCTCTGTTTTAATAATACAGTACCATGTTATGCTACTATGAGTTATTGGAAAAGGTGAATATCATTAAACTGAATGCTGTTCATTAAGATAAGCAGTGCAGTACATGTGGAGCTGATCTAGACCCGTATGGTACTTCTGCACTGGCCAGCCTGCAATGAGTTTTTACTCAGCACAATGCAGCATCCTTCTCATCTCCTTTACACAACAGCCAGTAATTAACCCTGACTGGGCTGGTCTCCACGAGGCTCACTACACTCAACTCATTCCACGCACACTTTGATTTTTAACATGTATTCAATTACGTTTCCTTTTGATGATCCTTGGTAATAGGTTTATGGGTGGAATGACACACTTTGGTGTTGACTGCCAGCAGAATATAACATTCCCCCCCACACCCTGTAGTACAGTGTGGTACGCTGGTCCTTATACAACCAATCATAAACCCCCTACAGAGATGGCATCCTAGGACAAGGAAACGCTGGTCCCCCGGCAAGGACTCTTAAAGCTTCTCAGAACAAATGCATTACAGTACAAATTTGTGATAAGGCATTCCTGGGCTGTCAAATCAGAAATCCCCAAACACTCAAACCTGTCTTCCTTGTTTGGGTCAACAAAGTTCATGGTGATGTCACTGCAGGAGCAGCGGAGTTAGGAACCAGCTACAGCTACACTGCACCTCTGAAGTTCAGCATTCAAATACTATTAAAAAACTATTCCATGAAGCAAAAACACTAAAGAGTAAACATACAGCAATCCTGCTCCTTTGAGCTATCAAGTAAAGCATGCTTGATTACCGCTGGTACCATTTATACCGTAGTTTTATTACAGAAAACAAGATTCAGGTGCTCACTAACTGTTCACCCTTTGACCCTTGACACAGTACAAGTTCAACAGAAATTTGGAAACGAAAGTCGTACAGCACTTAGGGTGGTTATTTATATTAGTATCACGCAACGTTTAGTTCTGGGTGACTTATGTGGACAATGTATTTTAACCACAAACAAATTACAGAAACTTTGTACATGAACTTCAATTGGAAACAAACTTTTTTTTTTGTCAACAGAAGTTATCACGGCTTCGTTTGTGGATAAAACACAGCGGTACGAAGCAAGTGACATGCCAGTACGGCGTACAGTACAGTCGGCTACATCCAGCTTGCATTCGTTTCTGTTCTTCTTTCTCCTTCTCTCCATTTTTCCCTCAGACGCCATCTGTTTGTGGCATGAGGGAATGTGGAAATGAAAGAAAAGACGACATGTTGGCTGTGTAAGTACTGACCTAGTTCGTCTTTTTATAGAAAAATATACGCGACATATAGCCACAAAACACAAAAAAACAACCACGAAATCGTATAGACGACAGTCCCAAAAACACACAAGAGCAACTGAAATCAAAGGCGATTAAAAACAGAAGCATATTCCTTTAAAATAAAACTGAGCAGGCTCAGTTTTTTTTACCGTTTTGCTGGATTTCTCATTTATATCAAACCCATAAATAATAACCGTGCGGATATTGAACTCACCTGGTCCCGTGGGAGTATGTTTCTTTTGACTCTTCAGTTTCGTGATATACATACACCCGTTTAGCGAAGCGGACGCTCTCTTTCTGCCTGTGTGTATTGCAGGAAGGAAGAAGGGAATGAGATAGAGGGTGACGTGAATGAATAAACAGCTCCTCCTCATCGCCAGCACAGAGAAGAGAAGAGAAAACACACATAGGGGATTTTAATCTCCTTTGTTTTTCGCTTCCTATAAAAGTGTTTCGCCTTTTTTTCATTCAGCTAAGACGGGGTGCCTCGTACTGAGCAGGCGAAGGAGGAGGGGGGTCGCCCCACAGTAAAATCCCCTGACAGTTTTCATAACATTGCACCACCGTGTAAACTTGTACCCTTCCCCGGCCGAGGGGTACGTTTTACATTGTGCCCCCTCTATGTATGAGGCTTATTGTTCTCATATAACTTTGTTTATAAACACTGAACAAAAAACCAACCACACACTGTTATAAACAAAATATTACAAAAGGTACATGCACCACTTTAAACATATATTAGGCCTATAGATTGGGATTACTGAACTGAAACTACCAAGGGCACGTGTGTTGTATGGAAGTAGGTATGCACGCATGCATGCATGTATGTATGTATGTATGTATGTATGTATATTGTACATATAAAACAGAACAAAGTGAAGTGCAAGCTTCAGCTAATGTATATCTGTAATGCAACAGAAATGTGTTTTTGGTGTTCCTAGATAGTTCTATTGCGTGGATCTGTACTACAGGGCTATAGTGGACACAACCCACGTTTCTATATCAACACGATATGTGTAAATGTAGTACACGGAGATCCGCAGTCCCTGGGGCCCGAAAAGTTATAAAACAATTTGAATCTACTGTATAGTCTGTGCCGCTTTCAACGTTAGTTTTGAGGCAGCCCTTGACCTATGCTTAAACTCCCAATATTGTAAATCTTACACAGCTACGGGAATTAAATTATTCTGTAATCCCCCAAATACTCTGCTGAGATTCCCTCACTGTATACCACTGGCGTGCACAAACCAGCAGCACTTCATCGCTGCTAACTCGCAAGACTCCGACCACTCACGCCTCAGGACACAGAGAATTATATTTTCTTCGTCTCTCTGTACCCAGGAAATATTATAGAGGTCAGCTCAATTATAAAAGGCAACACGTCACATAAGGCTGTTTCAATTTAGCTGACTGCTATAAAAACGTGTCTCATGACACCTGAGTCCCACATACAAAGACCTCTAGATTAAATTCCTGACGTATCACCTGACACACCATTTTATTTTTTCCTTTTTTGGTCGGGGGAGGGGGGGGGGGGGGGGGGGGGATTGTAGGCAACCCTGTTGATTTATTTAATATCACAATACTACATATTTAATAGTTAAAGATTGACTATTTCCATGTGTTATTTACATGCTAATCCTTACCAGCGTGGAGCTGATATTACTAATCAAACTGTAAATAAATAAATACATAAATAAATACATAAATAAACAGAGGATTCATTCTTTATTGATCAAGAAACTCACTATAAAAAAAACCTTTCGGTCCTTCATCACACAAATGTGAATGTGTTTTGTAGGCAATTTGGTGCAAAATTTGCCTATGTGCAATGTTGATACCCAATACTATATAATACTGTGTGCCATAGAGAACTAATAATAATAATAATAATAATAATAATAATAATAATAATAATAATAATTGAATACGCGACATTAACCAGTCTGATCAAACATGCTGCTGCTTCTATAATATCCTTTATAATTCTCTCTCCGGTCACCATTGGGTTATACCATTCTCTCTCCCCCCCTCTTTCTAACGCTCATATTAAAGCAGCAGGAAGAGACGCGTTGGGTTTGCACACCCCCCCCCCCCCCCCATCTCATTGCAATAAGAGGCGGTCCTCGTGATTGGATGCGCTCCTTGTCGCGTGGGCCACGCCTCCGCGCGCTGCAGCTCTTTAAATTAACGGCACATTCTCCTCTTCGGAGTCTGACCGGGGTCGCTGAGAGGAGACGGGAGTGTTGAAAATATTAACATGTATGTCAGTGACATACAGCATACAGTACAACTGACTCCCACAGTACCCCCCAGGTTCTCAACTTGTGCTAAATAATATCCTAACACAATTTAATCAAATTCGAATAACAGTTTCTCTGTATATGTACAATAAATGTGTAAATGTGAAATAAGGCCGAGCACGGGGCTTCATCCTCCAGTACACCAGTCGCCGTGCGACATGCACCCACAGCGGATGAAAAAAACAAAACAAACACAAAAAAAAAACCTTTGGTGCCCAATTTTCAGGGTCGACACAAAAACGCCCAATCAGCCATTCCATCCCGATCTGGAATGAACCGCCCTGATACCTCTTACCAGAAATCAACACAGCGTCACACAATACATATTATATTGATCAAGTTATCACACACTATTACTCCGATATCATAAATAACTATTAACGAGAATTACACTTTATCAAGCGTCGAGGCAGAACGTCGAAAAGTCTTGTCTCATAAAATATTTGCATCGTTTGAGGTCAACACACAATCTCTGTCTGAGGCCGTTTCTTACCTAATAAAATGAAAGGCGTCCATTGAATTGGCCATCAAACTTCATCAATGAGAACCAGGCATTCGAATTAGACACCTGGAAATAAAGTTTTATAACTCTTTACAATCTCGGGGGGAAAATAAATGTAATTTGTAACATAACGAGCCCAGTGTTTCGAGAGAAATGAGCGGAATCGCGTGAGAACCATAGCCGTGAGCTCCCTCTCGTGGTGGGAGTGGCACCCTACACATATTTATCATTTTACTTTTAACCACAAGGGATCCGATTATCTGAATGACGTTCCAGTGATCATCATTAATTCTTTAGATTTGATTTGTGTTAAATGTTTGGTCCAGTCAAAGTTTTTTTTTAAGAGTCCACATCGTGTTATAACAATTTCACTGTGAATATGTAATTACAAACGTAAGTGTTAATATTAATATTTCATCAAATAGTTAAAAACACAAGTAAAATAAAATCAGTACCTATATTTGCCTGGATCCACATTTTATCAATATAATTTCTATGCAAAAAAAAATATATAATAAAAATCATATTCTATAGTAGTCTATAGTGTTACTCGGTGGTCAGATGAAAAAAAAAAAGTTGTTTGTATGCGAATGCTTTATATTACATAATATTACAGGCAAGCAATTACAAAGTAACAACCCAGCACAAAAAAATATTAGATTCGCTAAACTGCTCAAAGTACGGATTGTTTTATGAACTAAAAGGAAATAAATATACGGTTACAATCGGTACAAAATTGAAACCTCGAAATAACTCTATGCACTGCTACCCATTCCCGCTAGAGGGCGCTTGAAGCCCATTAATCGCTCATCAACAATTGTGGGCTAATAAAACCTTGCACGCTGTATTTTTCCTGAATGTATCCAACACCAGTACTGCATGGCTGTCTGTCTTCTTTGTAAGCGAGTAAGTTATTACATTTGTATTTGTGATTTTACAGCCTGGTCATCCATGACATTTTTGTTGTTTTTTGTGTTTACAGTAACTTAGTGGCTACCTCCAACGTGGTTTATGGAATTTGCACTGTCTGAATTGGTAACATGAAGTGCGTGTGCGTGTGCGTGTGCGTGTGCGTGTTCCTGTATCTTGATACATCTTTGAGAATTAAGTAGTTTCAGTGTTTAGTACTCATCCTTTTCATGGTCCTCCACCTGTCCTTGATCAGAACGGCTGTCATTCCTCTAAAGGGTTTAGCTTTCCATGACAATGTTTTGTTTTGTGGGACACATATATCCCTTCTACCTTAAAGGGTTACTTGTTTCCATGGCAATACGTGACGAGTTGAAACGTTTATAAACTGCGTGTGTGGCTCTCATCTTTGCATGGGAAAGATCTCCTTTATAAATAATAAAAAAAAAAAAACTAGAACAATACAGAATGTACCGAAAACATGTGCTTTGTAATTCAGAGCTGAACTGCAGCCCTATCATTTCTGCGTATCTATTACGCGCCATTGTTTGTTAGAGTACACAGGACAGCGTTGCTAGGTGTGTTAATGTATAGTCTTTAGCGGAGGTGTAGGGGGTTGTCACTAGACTATTGGAGATTCTTAACCCTACACATTCTTTACCTGAAACCCTTTTGTTGAACAGTAAGTATCCTCAAATGGCATGTTGTTTTCTCGCTCTTACTGCCCTCTGGTGGCTGCTGTCATGCTGTTGTTTCGGTGTTGCGTTCAGGGTACACCATAACTGTTCCACTTGATCTGGAGCTTCAAGCAGGACCAGTCGAGGATGTTTGGGATTGTGCATGCGATGCTTCAGGGTCATCATCCACGTCCTTCGAAAGACCACAGATTGCATTGAAAACAAAGGCAGAAACAGTCAGTAATAATGCCGTTCTGCTGCTGTCCTGCAAGTCTTGAGAAGAACCTGTCTAGACATTATTAACTCTCTCTGTTCTCTCTTGTACAGCGATGTATAGCTTGTACTTATAATGCACGCGGTAGCACCAATTACCTCGGCTTTTGGCAACGCCAAGTTTTGGAGCTGTAACAAAGTGCACTTAAAATATACAAATAACAGGACTGGCGGGACTAATTCCCAGTTTGCTGAAGGAAGGTAGTGTTCCGTTTTAAGTGCAGGCTGTGTCAGTGCTGTTTAGAAATGTGTTGATAAGGAAGCATGTACAGTACCGAGGTTTTTAACAGGCTCATTTCCTGTCCTGATTTTTCCAGGGGTCGGGGGTTGTGGTGGATACTGCTTTAACTCTTATCATTTTTAATAACATGAAATATGTTGCTTAGGCTGTTCTTATAGTACTTTAAATGGTAGTGCTTCAGTCCTTGCTCTAAAACGGGTGGCCAGCTGGTTCATTAGAGTTAGGGCAAGGGTAAGAGTTAGGGTTAATGCTATGGTTAGGGTTGGAGTTTGAGGTAAGGTTAGTTAGAGTTAGGGCTGGGGTTAAAGTTACAGTTATTCACAGCAAAGGTGAACAGAAATATATTTTAAACAAAGTCTTTGGAAACGATGTAAAATTTCAACAGGAATAAAAGGGAATGTATTTTAAATTGAAAAATAAATAACTCATAAAGGAGATCATCTTACAAAAAAAACCCAAAAAGTGAAATCCTAACAATTCAATCATCAGATTCCAGTAGGAGTTCTTTGGCACATAATCTCCTGCCTTAATTCCAGGCCTTTATCCCACAGCCCAGCTCTCAGAACTGGAACAGCCATGTGGGAATGATAAATTAATAATAACAATAATACTAATTGAAAAAGCAGCAAGCGCCTCAGTCTGCTAGCACACTGACACTGATTTGAGAAGGAGGTTTCAACACATTATTAAGCACTGCACTCGCCAGGTTTAAGAAGTCTATGACCATTACTTTAAACACTCAATCGAAAGATATAAAAAAATAACTTTGTATATAAATCTAGAAAAATGTTACGACAAGAAGACAGTGATGCACGTTTGTCTAAATGTAGTAAAACATTTATTTTAGTATTCTGTGTTACAATTACATTAGGAGTATTCAATTATTTCAAAGTCAATGCTGTAGGTGACAAGTTGCTGCTGCTGACTGGTACCTAATCCCTCCATGTGTTGTAGTTCAAACTCACTTCAAAAGTCTAGATGCAATGCAGAAGAGGTTCCAGAAGAGAGCAGAGGTTCCAGAATGCAGCTGTAGCATGGTACAGTGAAGAACCAGAAGATTCTCAGAGCATTCTGCTGACAACCCCCCGCCCCTGAGCTGAGTCTGATTTCATGAATACAGTGGGATTGGAAAAGGAAGCTTGAGAAATTATTCACCACTAAGGTACCTAGTGCTCACCCCGCTGAGGCCTGTATGATAGAATAAAGATGCCCTGTCAAAAAAGCCTTTGAGTAACATTTAGAATGAAGCACTGCTTGTCAAAGCAAAGTTGAGCATCAGATTATACAGTTTAATGACACACCAGCTCATTTTCTGCTTCTCTCTCTGATTTGTCGGGTTTTTTTTTTTGTCTTTGAACAAATAGAGATGAAGAGACATGGTAAACAGAAATGGCTGCTAACTGAAAGGAGCTGTCAGCTCTCGCTGTGCACCGGTAAGGGGCAGTATTATTAGTCAGCTCGCTTTGACTAATGCATTCTCTTCTTACAACACCAGCAGGGTTGCAGGACGTCTGAAATTATTTTCAAATAACAGGGAGCCTCATCATGTCACAGTGCCAGCATCTGAGTGTTAAAAAGCAACAAGAGCCTTCATTGCAAGCATCGCTTTTTAAGCCTGAGGAGGGTTGGCATCTAATTGTGTAAACCTCACTGTAAGGGTTTTTATATGGGCTGTCTGTCCTGAACCAAGCAACAACAACCAGAGGAACCTGCCGCTCTATAAAGCCTCCTACGTCAGGGTTTGTACAGTGCGCTGCAGTATTGAAAGTAGCAGCTCGTAGAACTGGAAACGCCTGATGCTGGGGGGTAAAGAGGTTCAAATGGGTTAGAATGTACAAGCTGTAACCTGACTCTCCCCTGAGTACTATAGTATAGTTCAGATTCATATTATGTTGCATCCCAGTATAGTACATCTGACAGTTCAAATATCAAAATAACTCCTCCCGTGACTAATACAAATGGTCTTGGGAAGGGATTTTAAATGACCCAAGGATGGCGCAAGCTGCAGTTCTTTCAGAAGTCTTCCGTAAACAAGGAGCATATTAATAAGTCGCTAAAAAGCAACTGCCATCACCAGTTTAAATATTCATGTGTGGGAGTACTGGAGAGGAGTGGAGAGCACAAACAGTTCTGTACGGAAACACATTCCATTCACTGTGTGTGCAGTAACTCCTCATCATGAATCAGCAAGCAAGTTACTGCCTGTACGATCTTCTCATGATCAATACTTACAGTAAAATAAACCTCAGCTGGAGGAGCCTATCTTTCTCCTATAGGAGGGTGTCCAGACACATGCTATATTGCATGTAAATAGGATGCACGCACATCCCAAATGCAAACACCAGCAGAAATGAGTTTTAACAGGAAACGCTAGAGTAGGTGGGTGTTTAGAAGGTGCAGTTTAGAGTCAGGTAAAGCAAAGACAACTGGTGCCAATAATAATGTAAAATAATAAGTTCTGTAAGAAAAGAAAAGACCTGTTCTATGGTGACATTCACTCAAAACCTTATTTTATTTCATTAAGGTGAATGTCAACTCACACACACACACACACATTTCTCATTGACTAATGCCATGTGTTTGGGAGTGTGTAAAATGGTTTTGACTAGGAGTCTTTCTCAATGTAAGTTAGGTAACATTTTCAATGAGGTGTCTTCCTGATTTGGGTGAGTTTGGGGTTGTCTGGAAGGTTCAATAGTGGTGTTGTACATGCAGTGTATCTTTATCTCTTTCCATAAACACCTGAACCCTGCTATGTGTGTAACCCCTCCTCTTTGTCACTTTATTAACCAGCGAAGGAACCTCAGGATGAGGTTAAGGGCCGTTTGCAACATTCTGGTGAACAGGGTGCTGGAGGGGCTGTGCTGTCAGTTCATTAATTGATTGGGCTGCATATGATTAATGGGTTTGGAAAATTTGCTTCTGCTAAGTAACATTTTAAATCCATTGGGTAGAATTAACATAACAAACGCAAACTACTTAAAATACTCTCCCTGCTTTGTTTCGCTTATTTCAGTTGCATTCATTGCCCTACAGTTATATTTTGTTTAATAGATTTACTGCAACTCAGTTAGAACCTAATCTATTGTTAGAGTAAAAAAAAATTGATGAGGAATTAGGATTCGCCCAAACCCAACATCCGGACGACTGCAGTGGTATCCAGGAAAGAAAGGGTTAAAAGGGAAGTTATTTTAGTCACAATACTGAGTCTCCATGTAGGCAGATCTCTAGTACTGCTGCAAACAAATTACCCCAATAACACAGGAGGCATGCCATACAAACAGAATTATAATAACACAGAAGACATGCCATACAAACAGAATTATAAAAGTTAGTTATTATATCCAGGCCTTTAAAAACACAACAATCACTTTGTTCCTGTAATCCCATAGGTCTTGTATTTTGTAAAGTAATATCTAAGAACCGGAATGTTTTAAAAACACACACAGCTTTTTAGCTACGGAATGCACTCCTGTGCAGTTTGTCTAGTTTTTGCTGTGGAGCTTGCCACTGATAGGTAGCTGTGCAGAAGACATGGGAGCCTCGCAATGACCCAGCTCTTGCAGCTGTTGTCTTGTCACGCCTGACCTCTGCTCTAACCCAGCAGCACTACACTATAATATAGAGGCTGTGGACTGGATCCACATCTTCTGAATAGCAGCAGGAGTGCAGGAGTTTCGTGAAGGACGTTCTATTCTGTTGGTCTTGATTTGGCTGATACCGTTCCACCAGCTCTGTCCTGCAAACTCTTTTGTTGTTTTTCTTGTTTCGAAACGTGCTGTCTTTAGCAGAACGTGTAAATGCTCTAATGGATAAAATCAAGCAAGTTAATGTCTCCATGTGCTTTGTACACTCGACGCCCTGCTGGATTACCCAGAAACCCAGCAGGCGTTTGTACAGAAGAGGAGTTTCAAAGTCCTGTAACCCCCGCGGCAGCTTTTTTTTGTTTTTGTTTTGTTTTTATCACATCTTTCATCCGGTATTGATTCCCACTTTGTAGGAGGGTGAGCATAAAGCAAACATCATCACTAGCTATTTTTTTCCTGTGGGGTTACCAGTAGCTGAAATTCTGGACAAAAGCGGAACAGCTCAATTGACTGGGGCCGGGACATCAGTCTTGCGGTAGGGAATTATTTAGTTTAGTCAGAGCAGGCCCTCAGTGTGGAGTGCAGAACCTTGTGAAGGAGGGTGGATACATAGTTAAAAGCCTGCAGCCATGCATCTTATTGGGCGGCACCACCTGCACTGTGCAATTGCCTGGGTGCTCATATGTAAGAATCATGCTGTGTCCCGTCCCATAACATTTCTGAGCCAATACTGCAGTACCTAATTAATGCCATGATTACTGCATGCCAAAGAGGTAATAATGCAGTAAGCAAGTAAGGTTGCATGTGAGACGTCTGGATGATTAACCTCAACCCTAACCCAGTCCAATCCTTAAAGTTTTTTCTTTTCATTCATTAAATAGCAACTCCTAAATAGTATCGAGCATGATTGATATTCTGGTTAAAGCCATACCTCCCTGATCCAGGTTTTTCTTTCAACCAATTCTCTTTTTCTGTGTTTGTTTTATTAGTCTCAAGGACTGTCTGTTTGCAAGTGCTGTCTGACGTGCGCTGGAAAACAGTGCATGGTTGAAAACGTGGACTGTAGAATGACCACAGGTTATTTTTTTTAAGAAAAAATGTTTTTGAGAATTTATTTTGAAGGTTATTTGAAGAAACTGAATGTATGGGTATGAAGGAAAAACATACATGCCCTTTATATATTCAAAGTAAAAGTAAAGCAACTAAATACATTGGAACATGATGCATGTTAGTAATATTGCATGCACACTATCTGAATCTTCTTGCTGTAGTCTGCTGCTGCCGTACCTAGTTTGCTGTTTGGATATTGCATTCTCAGAGGTGGCCTCCGAGCCCATGGTAATGTTGTTTTTGGTGCACGTTAACTTCAACACTGACACGGTTTTGTTCAGTTCATTTGCAATATGATTTGCTGAAGCTAAACATCTAAGAAGCTGCTGTGCTTGTCGTTTTTAGAATACAAACTGATTAAATGCTTGCCAAGCACCACACTGTTGGCTACGTTGCCTGAAACCATAATTTCATCTAAAGCCCACAGTTGAAAAATGATACTGTTTGCAAGCCCGACTTCATTTGCACTCAATTGAAAGCCGAGACCATGTGAAGCACTTCAAAGACCGGGGTTGCCCTGCGTCAATACGATGACAAGTCATTTCTACCAGTGGCTAGAAGTTGGAACCTCAAGAACAAAGGCAGAGAAAAGTTACAACAATATATGTGTTCTGTACGCATTTATATCGAATACAGAAGTACTTCCCTCCGGAACACTGGAAGGGCTGAGTGAACATTTGATTGGGCTCTACAATACCTTTGCTGTACAGAGTTTGGCTAATACAAAGTTTAGAAAAGTGAGTATCCTTTATCCTGCATTTCAGTTCAAGGCAGTTGTTTGGCCACAGAACATGAGCACGTTTGGAGCATGTCTGCCCCTGCTGATTACCCAGTCGATGAGAGTGAGTGCTAAGTACTGAGCCGTGAACACAGCGGGGTCCTGGTGCAGCTCCTTCACGGAGTACGGCAGGGGGCTTTGCTTCTTTGCATCAATCACTGATGTTGCTATTGACTAGACTGTAAGCGATAAAGCTGTGCCATGCACCACTGATATGGCATGAAGACCAATCTGCACATTACCTTAACACAGACACATTGCCTGGAGAAAAGGAACAAACTCCTAGGCAGAAAACAAAAAGGCAGGTTCATGCAGCAGGAACTATAGTTGAGGTATTGTGTGTGCAATGTCACTGCTTGCCAAGTCACATCAACAGTAGATCCCAGTTACCTCGGCAACCAGGATTTCTGACGCAAGGTATTAAATCCCAGCTAAGTATTTAGTACTGGCTGTCCCACTCTGCAAGCTAGTCCATTTTACTTACATGAATAGATACAAGTTTCACGTTAGTTACAGCAAAATGTATTTAACTTCAGCCACTCGGCTGAATTAACTCAAAACATTGGCTGTTTGGCTATGCAAAAGTTTCTGTGTATGGATGCAATTTTGAGGAAATTTTATAGGGTGTACAAAATTTACTGAAAAATAATAATAATAAAATAAATAAATAAATAAAAATACAGCTCACATCAATTTTGTATTTATCCAATAAATCTATATTTACAGTTAAAATTGCAATACAACCAATTGCTGAAGTCTGTAAAAAGCCAAGGCAATACTTAATTGGTCTACAGAAGTTACATGTTCTATTCTATTACTCTTTTATTTTCTGGTTTTGATTGCTACTGTGCACAGCATTGCAGAATGTCTGGTGTCAGTGCTTCTTTGGGAGTTTTTTAGCTTGGCCGTACTGTCATGTTCTGATCGTCTCATCATAGAAGCGCAGAGTAATATTCCACTCCCTAGCTTGTTTGTGCCAGCTTGTAGAGCACAAGCAGGTTTGTTCGGTCTGTTTTCCATGATATTGTTATTGGATCAAAACAATCTGTACTTTCTATAACACTGGCTCAAGGACCAGTTATGCATTCCAGCTGTGCTCAGCAATTCCAGATGATGTCAGGTGGGTTTTAAATTCCTGAACTAAACATTGGTCACCCTTTTGACTGCAGGCTTATATATATATATATATATATATATATATATATATATATATATATATATATATATATATATATATATATAGCTCTGGAAAAAATTAAGAGACCACTGCAAAATTATCAGTTTCTCTGGTTTTACTATTTATAGGTATGTGTTTGGGTAAAATGAACATTTTTGTTTTATTCTATAAACTACTGACTATTTTCTTTGCATTATTCGAGGTCTGACAACACTGCATCTTTTTTGTTATTTTGACCAGTTGTCATTTTCTGCAAATAAATGCTCTAGACAATATTTTTATTTGGAATTTGGGAGAAATGTTGTCAGTAGTTTATAGAATAAAACAAAAATGTTCATTTTACCCAAACACATACCTATAAATAGTAAAACCAGAGAAACTGATAATTTATATATATATATAATGATATATAGATGTTATATATATATATATATATATATATATATATATATATATATATATATATATATATATATATATATATATATATATATATAACATCTCAACCTCCATCTGGTTTTCATCAGTGTTTGTTTAGGCTTATGCTTAGTAATGGCTACACTGTGCAAAATACACTTCCCAGAGCAACCTGCATGTACTGGACAGACCTTGGCATGTTAAAAAAACAAATTGAAGCTGAAGATATCTAACCAGAAGAGATCCACTGATCCAACATCTCCTTGTTCAGGTATGACCTGCAATGCACCAGCACTGTGCCTTCTGTACTGATGACATGCAGTTTCAGTGAGTTACCAGCACCACTTCATACAGAACCTACTAGTGTTTTCCTTCGAGGTTGCCCATCCAAGTGCTGATCAGTGGCAAACTCTAATGTTTTTTTCAGTTCAGTAGCTGGTATACCAAGGACATGCCATTTAACACACCGCCATTCATTGAATGGAACATTTTATTAAAATAAGCTAATATCATGTCATGCATTTAAGATCCCCTGAATGGGATTGTGTTTGATAAGGGATGTGCTTGTGCTGGCTGCCAGCTCCTGCTCATCCGTTTGTGGGTGGAATGTTTTATCATTGTTGCACAGTGTGTTCCTGGAACGAGGGCGTTTCTCTTCCCACTCTTAAAACCTGTTGTTCTCAGTGGAGGTTTGATCTGCTAGTGTTTATGACCCTTTTACTACAACAAACCCTTTACTCTAATTCGTAACCATGCTTAAAAAGTTCATCATGTCAAGACCGGGTGCCAGGGTTGTAAAACTTTAGTTGGCTTTAACTTTTGACTTGCTTGCTAAGCAAAGTGCTGGGCCAACGTTAATATTTTGCAGAATGAATCCAATCCACTCTGTTTAATGTGGAAAACTGAACTGTCACAGCAGTGATACATTCAATTACATATCAGCACAATGCAGAATCAGAACTGTGTCTCCAAACACCTATTGGCATTTCTCATCGTTCTGCGTGACTTTCCTACCTAAAAAGTTCACAGCAATTTGCATGCGTGCCAGCTTCACTGTGCTTCACTGGAGTCACATGCCAAAGGAGAGTACGGGTGCAATAATGCGGTGAATACAGGCCACCACATTTCAATAAAGCAAACATAGCAAGTTATAATGAACAAAGTCTATGCGTCTGTAGAGGAAGACTGTTTATCTTCAGTCAAACCAGACATGAATGGTCACCAAAGGGACTGAGTCTGTGGCTGCTATAGGTAATAACATTTCCAGGAAGCATCAGAGGAACACATTATTGCTGCCTGTTACACAAAACAGAAGAAGGTGTCAGTATTCCATCGCTCCAGGGAGGCACACTCCTTTTTTAATTAAGAATGTATATATAATTTAAAACACCCTTCATTAAAATAGATTGCTGTAGGAACCCTGCTAGGAAAGCTCACCACATCGAACACGTACTATATTGAATCGTATACCATGAACGTCCATTTATAGCTGTTCCAATGCATGTTTATTATTATTATTATTATTATTATTATTATTATTATTATTATTATTATTATTATTATTATTATTATTATTATTATTGTTATTATTTAGGATTAGAGAAGACAAATAGAATTGTTTCATTGAAAACTTGAAAGTAAACTGCTGTAGTAGTGTCTTCCAATTTTCGAAGGGTGCATTTCAAAGGGAAGGCTGTGCTTTCAAAGGGCATAGTGGGGTTGCTGAAGATAGAAGGGAGCGCAGTGCACAGTGGGGTTGCTGAAGATAGAAGGGAGCGCAGTGCACAGTGGGGTTGCTGAAGGGAGAAGGGAGCGCAGTGCACAGTGGGGTTGCTGAAGGGAGAAGGGAGCGCAGTGCACAGTGGGGTTGCTGAAGGGAGAAGGGAGCACAGTGCACAGTGGGGTTGCTGAAGGGAGTAGGGAGCGCAGTGCACAGTGGGGTTGCTGAAGGGAGAAGGGAGCGCAGTGCACAGTGGGGTTGCTGAAGGGAGAAGGGAGCGCAGTGCACATGCATCAAGGAGGAGGCTTTGGAAAGCTTTTCAACTGCAGGCTTCGTCAGTACATGGGAGCCAAAGCTGCCTGGGGGCATGGTGAGGTCATCTGTTTTGACATGTTGAAGGCTACGCTATAGCCTTTAGGGTGTTAACTGTTACTACTGTGCAATGCTGTAGTGTATCAACTGTATGCATGTTCAGTAGTATTGGTATATTTGCAGTTCACATACAGTACTGTATGTGTTTATGGTTTGTTGTAACATCTCAGTTGGCTTTTCATACAGGACTTATTTCATTTTGAAGAACTTTTTAATGTCAAACAGATGAAGTGTCTGTCGGCTGGTTATGTCTGATAAGGCAGCCCCAGTGTAGTGCGAATCTGGGACTGCGAATGCAGTCACTGGTGTTTTTAATAAATCATATTGCTTTGGTAATTAACATTAACAGAGCCAAGTTTCTTTGTGGTCTTGGAGCACCATTATAAAAATGTTTTTGAAGTCATAAGTTGCGTCTCATCAAAGGAACTGTGCAGGTTAAGCTCATTGTGTATGCCTTGTTCTGTGACTTACTGTCGTTTTTACAGAAAAAATGCTGTTTTGCCTTAAAGGTTAAAACCATTCATCCTAAATGTAACTTTTATCTTTATATCTGTGCTCAGAGTCCTTACTAAAAAAAAGATAATCAACCGAATTCCTTTTTACCTTGGGGTGAAGGGCTTACTAATGCTTTAGTTAAGTATTAAAGTATTATGGACGTTCATACTTTACTTACTAGGTAGACTTTCAGGTTTTGTAGATGCTGAAAGCTGCACACACATTAATGCTCGATTGAACACTAAAATAGAAGTGTACAGCATTGGTAAAACAAAGCGTGGTTATAGCGACACACCCCTGCATAACTGCCCTTCATTTGAAACCTGCTAGGCTAGCTATACCCTGCTGCTGCTTGCAGCAGCAGGAGGTTAACCATGGCTGCAGGAAGCCGGGTGTGTTTTACAGGAATCACAAAGGTGATGATATATACAAGTCCAAGATGTAGCACTAGTTCTTCACCATTACATAACACTGTACAGTCAGGAGGCGACCTTGAGAAAAGCGGATTGATTGATGGATTGCTGACGCTGGGACTGGGATTTTGGTTCTTGATGATTTTGATATGGATGATATTCTGTTTGCTTTTAAACTCTAGACATTTGAAGCACGCTGTGGCAGGGGTGGTGTTAAATCTACCCCTTGTGCACTGTTTTTTTTTTTTTATTTTAACTGCAGTCCTGCTCCGAGTCTCCAGGGGGCACTGTCCTACTCTGACACCAAATGGCAGGAAGACGAATCAGAGGCGGGAATGCTGCAGTTTAAGCGCTGGAGTGCACATTTATTAAATAAACAGAACAAAACAAACAAACTGACAGGACACAAGGGCCAAAATAAAGAGTTAAACAACACGCACTACTGGCTGAGCAACCCCTTCACTGGCTTCTCTTAAACACCTACCAAACAAAGGGCTTTTCCCCCTTTTTATACAGGTGGCCATTCCCCAATTAGCACCCAATTATCTAATTAGGGAATGGCCACATCTGTGATTGTTGGCAGAGATAGATTTAACCCCACCTGTGCCACACACTCCTATGACCTGATCCCAACACTGCCCTCTAGTGGATCGGAAATACCACATTTATTCTATATGGTATTTCTTATTTCTGTATTTCATTCATCCACTATTCATGCATGTACCAAGTTGGCTGTTTAACAAAGTATCAAAAGATATATTCTGGTTGTTAAGCTCCATTGCTTTGTGCACGTAAGTCCTTTTTTGTTCCTCAATTTGTTCTGATTTTATTTTCTCTATCGTTGCTATCCGAGATTCACCCAGTTTATAAGAGGGAGCTCATCCTTCACAATTACTGTAATTCACTCTTACCCTTTATACAGAATTGCATACTTATTTTACTGTTGCATAACCTTTAAATCTCACACCTGTCTCTCCATTCAAAGTCACTGTGGAGTTTAATTCCTCTTATAAGAAGGGTGGTGTCAGTGTTTTAATCCCTGAACCGTTACAACTTGCTGCATCTGTTCTAAGCTATCCAGTGCCTAATCTGCTCAGTAAGTCTCTTGGCATAGGCCTTGGTTCACACCCCTGGTACGAAGCCAGTGGCTCTCGAGGGACACACTAGTGATCGCTTTCATTAGTGGAGTAGCAGTCCATCTGCTAGCACGACCACACTCTAAAACCCCATCAGCTTCAGAAAGCTGACAGAGGTTGTGGAGGGGATTTGTAATCTGCTTGACAAACCTGGCTGACTGGCTGTCTGTCTGGACTGTTGTCTCGTTACATGCATTGTGCAAATCGTCTCAAAAATGTACAGCGTGGCTTCTTTTTATAGAGCACTCTATAAGAAAAGAGACGAATACAAATCCTTCTTGCAGTGGGATTCCTGTGCAGCTGTCACCAATGGCAACGCTGTCAGGGTGACCACTTCTAAATGGCATCTTCACAAACTCAATATAGTCTGCAGAGAGTTTCGTACAGCAGGGTCCATTCATCTTGTGACTGTATCTGTGTCTCAGCCACTACTGTGATGAAAAAAAAACAAAAAAAAACCTTTCCCCAACTTCCATCTGATTGCTGTCATCAACAGCATGGGACAGTGGATTAAGCCATCAGTACAAGCTTTGAGACGGGCCGTGTGACTGTAAAAGGAGTGAAAATATTGGAGAGTTCAGCTCAGAAGTTAATTTACAGATCCATCCTCTCTTCACATGCTCTCACATTCTAACTTCAACATTCCCAGTGAGGGTTTTTTGTCCCCTAACTCTTTGCTTGCTTAGTGTCTCGTGACGATGTGTTTGACCTCCTCCTTACCATTGGTCTGATCATTAATAAATGAATTGCCCATTCTTAAGAAATAAAATAGAGTCATGCTTCAATAGGAATGCCACTGCCAGTGTCAATGCAGTCATCAGTCTAGGTGCATCACGGTGGGTAATCTTTCACCACCCACAGTTCTGCCAACATCAAACTGTTCTCTTCTGTCCTTTAACAAGCTTGCGCACAGAGGCCTGTAGGATATAATGCATCCCACCTCTCCAGGGCGTGTATTTAAGGCATCAATTGTAACGAGTCACACTGTGTACTGGGCTATACAGGATTCAGGACATGCTCTTGGCGTGCAGTGTGGGATTCCCAGCGATCTCCAAATGCAGTCCTTGAATGATTTAAATTAGTTTTGTGAACTGCAAACCAAGGATCGCACAATTTACTTCAAACAAGAAAAATAAATCTGTGCAATGCTTAAAAAAAAACTAAGGAATTGCAGAGGATTTTTGAAATACCCCTAAGGTGCATATGTGTGTAAAGATTGCTATAAAAGCACTGTAGCAGTAGCTCCTGAGTCCCAGATATGTGTGGAACCCGGGGATCAAGGGGAGATCTCACTGCTTAATGGACCCAGAAGAATGAATCCAGCCTCAGTGGAAATCTGATCAACTCTGCAGTCAAGCTGCCAGGAATACTTTTAAAGACGGGGTTCTTCAAGGCTTGTTGTAATGGAGACCATCTCAAACTGTGGCCAGTGGAAAAGGGAATGGGGTCTATCAGACTGTGGAACTATCAAGGGGTCATTTACTTGTGCTGATCGATGGGGTAACTAAGTGCAATGCTTATTTACCCTTAAGGCAATAACTTGTAGGTACAGAATATTCATGACACATATACTATATCATGTTTAGTCATTCAGGAGCAGACAAGAGATCAATTCTAGGATGTGACTGTATAATTCTCTCCGCAGAGCAAAAGCAGAATCATTTAATTAAGTGTAGATGACTCAGTTTAAAGTGAAGGGATATGAAAACTCACTGAGGCACAAAACCCAGAAGAAGGTCTGTAATTTAAAAAACTTAAAAAAAACACGGTTGGACTCCATGAATAGGAGAGAACGGCACTGCAAAGTATACACCGTTCGAATATTAAAAAAGAAGACCTCACTGCTTTAAAGAGCACAATGCAGTTTCATTAAAAAACTCATAATTCTTTCAATATTAATCCCGAGAAAGTGCTCCGAGGTGAGACCAGAAGACTAGAGTTTCTTTGAGAGAGGAATTGCGCTACATTCAAATCAGACTGCTGAGGGGGAGGTCTGCAGACAGGAGGGATAGGCTGTGAGCTGTGTGTTGATGAGAATCATCTACATACTGCATCAGCTGTCTGTAAGGCTTATGGAATCCCAATAGCAAAGGGAAGCTCTTTCAACTGATCAAACACCATGTTCTGGATTATGGCTAGTGTAGCGGGGAAGCAATTTTAGCTCTGGCAGTAAATCCACAGGAGCTGTGGTTATTTTTATTTAATTCAAAAGAAGCAGTTCAAATAAGTAAAGTTTGCCGGCTGCACGCTGTATATCGCTGTGTTTTATTAGCCGCTGCATCGGGGTGAAGCGTTTTGTAGCTATAAGAACAGAAATGGTTCAGAGGAGCTGTTCTGTAGGAAGTATAAAGCATATATAACAGCATAAACAACAGGAAGGAGCAGTTTCATTATTGTTCAGAGTAGTCTTTTTTTGCCAGTTTTATATCGTTCAAATTGCTTCATGGGAATAGTTCATCAAACTACTATAAAAGCACAATTACCAATAAAATAAGGATCACACATATTTATTTCATATTCCCTGTTCTTAACTGAGTACTCTGTTTTCAAATCTCCACCCGTTTTGCACAATACCCATAAACACAAAAACAGACTTTTTACCGAGTTACTGAGTGAGTGTTATAGTGATGATAGTAACAGTAATTTATATTCGCTGTCAGGCCCAGCCCTGTATTGGGCCTCCAGGGTATAAGAACACTGCCTTGCCCTTGATTTGAAAGCCTTCGTGCCAGCTGAAGTTCCTCCAGTGCATCCTGTGCTGACATGCACCCCACCACCTTCCACCCCCTCATTGCACTGGAACATCTTATTTTCCATGATGATGGACAAACACAAACTGAGACTTCTCCCTCTTGACGTCACCTTAATAAACACCTTTCAAAGAGCAGTGCCAAATGAGCTCAGAAAAAAAAAAAAAAAAAACATGTTCATTGGCTGCCAGAGAGGACCAAGATGCTTGGATAGAGCACACAGGGTAGCAGCATACTCTCCTTGGCTTGTCACGAGCATTAGGGTGCACACAACAAATAAACAAATAGCAATTATGGTACAAAGACCTGCTGTACAGTGCCTTATTGCTGTATCAGTGTGCTATAGTGTACTTTAAATAGCTGACACAAAGCATGAGCACAGTTAAAGATAGTTACAGTGAATGCACGGAGGGCTATTATCCTGTGTTTGCGTGATGAGCAGCATTAATGTATAATACACAAATATGAAACCAAAAGCCAGCTCTTTTTGTAACCCTCTCTGTTGTAATTGTCTCTTAGTCACTCACGCTATAAACCCACTCGGATTTCTTGATCACTTGATTTCTTGATAACCCTTACAATAATATACTCATGAAGAGCACTGATATGAATAGATGCTGCTGCTCCTGTTCCCCATGGTACAGGCAACTCCTTCATCTTATTGTACGTTGTTTATGTAATGCATCAGGAAGAGTGAAATAAAACCCAGTAGCTTATCGTGCTGGTTAATATTGCTGACGCAAGTTATACCTTACTTCTTTGTGTACTGACATTTCTTTGCGCACCTATAATCCATAGCTAATGTACAGCAGAACACAAGAGAGTTTCAAAGTCTTAAGCACACTTAGTGAACAGAGAACCCCGAGGCAGTGTACCATTATAGTGTACTGTCATTTCTGAAAGAATGAGCTTCAACAGCAACGCAGGGGTGAAATAGTGGCACAAGGGCAGATTGGCTTTTCCAGGACACGGTTCATAGTAATGTCCACTATTACAACCAACCCTAAGAAACATCAATCTTGGAGGCTTAGAGGCTTCGGTCTTGACACCACAACCTAAAATGGTTGGTCCTGGCTCAAGCTGGGGGCTTTTGGCTGAGGTACAGTCATGAATCAAACACTGCAAGGCATCGTTCCGTGTAGCTTGACTTGGTGCCTTTGTGTGCCGACCCAGTGGCTGTGCTTATATAGCTTGTCCTCAGCCTTTTATTGAAAGCTGTACACATAGTCCAGAGGTAAGTTGCATTCCAGGAAACATGCATGAGAAAATGTTTCCTGCAATGCTTCTGCAGTATATGCAATGCTTCTGCAGTACATGCAATGTATCTGCAGCACATGCAATGCATCTGCAGTACATGCAATGCATCTGCACAGTTTCTTTTTGCAGTAGAGCCAGGCAAGGTTTTGAAATAACCAACGGATGTTTTTCTGAACATTCTGCTCTCCAGTAAATACAGTTACAAAAAAATCAATGGGGAATACAATATATTTTTAAAACACAGAAAAGAGGACTGATGAATGAGACTACACAGGGACACACGGTTCAACCAAGGTAAACTGCTCAATTTCAACAGCAGCCTTTTATATGAAGAACGATATCACAGCACAGATAATGACCTGGAAGTACAGTACGGCTTTTGGGAATCTGTCACGGGGAATCAACTGAAAGCAGCATTCCAGACAGGCCCAGCAAGCAGCCTGAATAGACAGCTTTTTCAATGCATTGTTCCAAAGCTCCGGACAGCAGCTCTTTCCGATTAGGCATTTAAAGGGTTACATCTTTTCTGCTGTTCATCTGACTAAAAGCTCCCGGTAATATAAGCTAGCTAACACGCCCAGGTAAGTGCAGAACACAGCGTCTGGACCCAATTGTATCATCACTGAACATTAAAAGTGTTGTCTGGCCATGAATGGTTGAGACGCTCCACAGTCCCAGATGGTTCCAGGCAACCCTGTGACTCAGGATAATGTGGAAAAGTATAATTCTGTCTCGCCTGTCAGATTCAATCATTACTGGAACTGTATAAACCACTGAAGAGCGGTCTTGCAGGAAGCACAGTACTGTACATGCACCAGTGGAACTGTGTGCCAGCTTGTTGTCACTGATGGAAGAAGTGGAGTTGTCATAATGTTGAGCTTTAGCTTATCGTGTCACTTATATACAAAATGATTCTGTGCTGAGCCAGAAGGACTGTGACTTTTGGGTGTGAATGTTGGAGAATGTTACAGTTGAAAGAGATTCTAGAAAACATGCGGTAATGAAAAAGTTTTTTATTTTACTTAGCATTGCCCACACACACACACACACTTTTTAACTCTTAAACATGTTATTCTTTTAACGTTTTAAAAGTGGGTTTGGAGCTTATTCTTGTCTTCATAGACATTAGAAAATGTTTGATGTGTAAACAGATTGATACATATGTTGTATACACATTTACTATACAGGTACATATACATTCAGTTCACAGATGTATAGTACCCTCATTTGAAGCAATTAGGCTGACAATTTGAAAAGCTACATGAACCTGCTCGGATTGGAGCACATCAGTGTCGAGGAAGGTCCAAGCCACCATATCATCCCCAGTTTATTATTGGAGTGATGCATGCAGGCCTCCAGCAGCTGTCACCAACTGACCCGGTCAAAGAATGTCTTGTGGGCTGGGTTCAAGGGAGTGTAACAGTTCCGATTGCACAGAACAGGTAGATTTAATCCCCACCAAATCCACGAGGCTCCCCGGACCTCTGCTCTTTATTGCCAGCTGCTTTCTCTTCCAGCTCATTGAAGATTTAGAAGCTCAGTTACACATGGCATGCAAGTAGACCTGTTTCTGTCATCTTAACATGGAATGGACCAGCTTGAAGTGCTAACAAGTGCTCTCGACAGGACGCTGGTTCAGCCAGCCTTGAAAGATTGTATAGAGGCCCCTAGCGTATGTGCTTTCTTCCATACTCTACACTGGGGTGTGAGCAGCAGATCGCTCAGCAGTGTTAATACCCAGAGTGCACTTGGTGATTCATTAAAGCAAATCACACCAAAGTTATGATTGCCCACATGTGTATATTTTTCAGTTGTTGTTATACAAGCACATTAGACGTCTCCTTTCTAAAAAAGTTCACTTGCTGTAATGCTTATTTTAAACAGTAAAACAGATTCTCAGGAATTAGAAAGTGTGTGAGATTCTGCTGGAGCTGTAGAGAGAGAGTGTCACAGTGCTCGAGACACACATTTAAACAAAAAAGTGATCATTTATGAGATCACAGTTTGTTTGTTTTTTAATAGCTGTTATGGTATATGCAACTTAGATTTAAATACCCAGGTACAGTTTTCAGGTAATTGTTGCAGGTTAATATTTTCTTATCCACCTGGATTCTGCCCAGGGAAAGTCATGTGCGGCACAATCGAGATTATTGTGATCGAAACAAAAGCAGTGCTTTAACCATACACCCGTTGGCTCATCTCATTTTTCTTAAATGTGCTTTGAAGTCCTGTTTCCAAAACCGTCCCTCTCTGTTTAGAAACTCTTTTGTTGCTTTTGATGTTTAGGTGGCCCTGCCAGCTGTGAGACGTTCCCTTCATGTAGCAGTAACTGTATCTGCCTCCCTGAACCCTGTTTGACTTGCTGTGGTAACACGATCATGCTTGACTGCAAAATGCAATAAAGTTTGATTTGCAAATATTGTCATCAAAGCAATGTGGCTCAGGGTTATAAAATGATCAAACCTGCCTGCTGCATGGGCGGGCCTTGTTAAATCGTCTGAACGACAGTGTACCCACAACCCTTTGAGAGCTTTAAAATCAAAGGCTCTACCAGAGGCATGGAAACCAGCATCTCTAGTAGTTAATGTTAGTTTCAAAGACAATGCGATAGAAATAAAAGTTTCTGCTGATTCCTGGTACGGAGTAACTTCCTGTGCAGTGGCTCAGATTCTCACCAATGCTCTAAACAGCAGTGCGACCTCACAAAGAAACACTAACTACTGCATTGTACTGTAAAATCTATATATCCCAAATTCAAATATACAATTAAGCCAGCAAAGAACCACAGGATCTTCAACACAAGATAAAGGGGGCCAGCTGCTAACTCTTATACAAGATAAGAAAATGGATTTAAAAATTGGATCCTAGTTAGGGCAGCTCTCCTTTAAGCAGTTACAGTATTTGGGGGATCTGTTGAGAATTTTGAATCTTACGTCCTGAATCTTAAAAGCTGCACACGCCCCCATGTTGTACGCTTTTTGGCTTGCGTATGAAAACCATTAGCACGGCATTGTTCAACACACATTTCATTTATTAAATGGTCTGAAGCAGCTGCAGGGGAAGTGCAATACTCTTAGGGTGTTATGAAGTCATGTTTTAGACAACCTTCTGCATAAACACATGTTTTAAAAAATGACACGCTGATGATAGAACTAACTCTTGCATTACCAGCAGAGTGCAGTCATTACAAAAGAGGATAGCAACAACCTAGGTTTTTTGGAATGGTGGAGGGCCCCATTGTCTTGAAAGTTGCATTCTGCATTCCAGGGTGAACTTGATCAGCACCAGTGTTGAGGTGTTCAAAGGATGATACTCCTTCCAGGGGAATCCAAGGACCCAGTCTAGTTTGAATATGTAGATGGAAGGAAGCTCCAATACAAATGGGGGAGGATACACGTGTGTAGTAGACCATCCCTCATGGATACCACATTCTTTTGAGCCTATTCCATGCCCATGGGGATCTCGGTTTCTATAGCACTTTGATCCCAGGCAGCTGCATTTCTTATCAAAACATTAACCAAACCCCTGTCTTGAGCAGATGCAATGATTTCATTACACACACCCTGCCTCTTATCTCCCATCAGAATACAAAATTGTATTATACAAATGTATTGCATTATTGTATTAGATTAACAGAGTAATTCAGTTTCTCTTTGACCGACCTCGTGGTCTTTTCCCAGCAGTTCAGCCCTTGAACACCTTGAAGAGTTAACTGGAATGACTCACCATGCCAGTAACAAACCCATTGTTGTTGCAAATTACACAGCTGCAGTCCAAGAATAATAGCGCTGAAAGAACTGCCCATAGCCTGTTTTCTATCTTGTGTCTTTACAGCATCACTGCTGCTCTGGCTAGATGAGTAAGCCTGCGTCTCTGTATGCACTCCCTGCCATCTCCATCTCTCTGATGTCAGATTTAAGAAGCTTATCACACTCAGGTGTAGCAACTCAGAAGCTAGCTGACAAAGCTGATGATCTCTTTATTACTGGTCAACCTGCTGCTTTGCTGAGCTGCAACAGTGCGCTGCAACAGTACAGAGAAACTCACCCCTGAAGTCAATAGGATTTAGTCTTGCCACTGGGGTTCTGTACCTAACCTGTTGCTGTAAACTGGACCTCTGCCCGAAGCTTCTGGCTTTCACGAAGGCACAGGTAAGTCTGCCTTAGATACAGTTTGTGAGAGTTTGATAGTCTTTCTAATAATGATTCGAATCCTATATTTGCAAATTGTATGACTGTAATTAGGTTTGATGTATGTGTTCTAATCCTGCTAACTGTTCGTTTAGAGAATATTTGCACTTGGTATCTTTAGTGATGGTCCGATGAAGTTTAAAGTCTGCTATTAATTTGCATGCAGTTGTAATTTTTCTATATATTATTCATTAAACAACTGGGGAAAATAACATGTAATATCAATCTATTATAATATTGGAGGGGTCTGTGAATGAAATGCCAGCTTGGGGGTATGAAACGTTCCATAAGGCTCTTTTCTCATCCAGGCTGTCGAGTCATTTTACACCAGATCTCGGACAGATCTCTTGCTGGTCAATGGAAGCCCGGCTGACTTGCAAAAAAAAAAAAAAAAAAAGAAAGACAAAAAGTAACAGAACCCAAATGTGAACCCCGTCATTTCATGCGGGTGTGTCTACATCCCCCAGTCTCTGCTGTGGAGCAGTGTGGACCGTGTGGCTGTTCTAACATCACAGGAGCCTCGGAGCTTGATGTGGTCCTCTCACAGCTTTACTGGGATGCACTGCTCTCACTGTGGTTTGCATTAAGAACTCTATTTAGAAACAGTTCTGCAATGTAATAAGTCACCCAGACAAAGCTCAAACAAGCATGCACTCCTCTGTTTACAAGGCACTGGGTAATTCTTGATTGAAACAAATACAAAGCACTTTCTCCAGCTACTCCCTTCATCCATGCTCCTCTGGTATAGCTTGTCAGCATCCTCAGCTTCCTTTGAAAGCCAGTGTAGACAGCTGAATCTTGACAGTGTGTGTGTATGTGGGGGAGGGGGGTACTGTGAATGCCAACCAAGAAAACAAAGCAGAATCCACAGCTACAGATACTGAAGGATTAGATAACCATTTGATAACCATTTTGATAGCCAACCATTTGAAAAAATACTTTTCAAGTGTGTAGGGCCGTACAGTATAACCTAAGGAAGCATAGTGATTTGGGGCTATATAGAGCAAACTCTGATGCTGGGCCTGTTTTTAGTTAGTAATTTAGGGGTCCTTAGCCTCCCATATGGATTGTCACGTGGGCTGTAGTTCCTCTGTATGTATTATGATGGCAAAATGCTATCAAAACCATTTCGATTCATGCCAGCTTTTCACCACACCATCCCATTATAAACACAATACCTACCTGAGTCAGAGCCTGTTAAGAGATACAGCCCCCTGCAGCCCTCAGTGAGCCCAGGTGTGTATTAGTCATGAAACAATGTTGCTCTTTATCATGTTTGGCTGAGCACTTTCTTCTGTCGTTTCAAAGGACCTGTGGTTTCCAGAGGGATTACCCCATTGTAATGGACTTAAGTGGGCTTACATGGAGTGGCTTGAAGCTCCTTTTTTTCTGCTTAAAAGCATCAGGTTTCTGAAGGTTACCATCAAGGGCAATAAGTCATGCCTCAAGCAGAGAATGACAGTTAGGCAGAATTTCGGGAAAGCTTTAGGGTTAGGACTGCCAAGGTAACCACCGAGTTGGAATTGTATCCCAGGCCTCCAGAACTGCAGTGTTTTTTTTTGTTTTTTTTCAATTTGGAATGCCCAATTATTATTTGTATCCGGTTCACTGTTGCAACCCCGTGGCGACTCGGGAAACAGAGGCTGGAACACACGGCTTCAGAAATGTGTTCCTGTCAATCCGTCATTTTTCGCACTGCGGATCCACAGCGAAGCCATCAGACCTATAGTGCCGGAGGATAACACAGATCTGATGGCTCCACTGCTGAACCGCAGGCACACTATCGGCCACAGGGGTCACTGGTGTGCGATGAACCATGGATTCCTCTGCCGACCTAAGCCCTCCCTACCCGGGTGAAGCTCGGCCAATTGTGCGCCGCCCCCTAGGAACCCCTGGTCATGGTTGGCAGTGACATAGCCTGGATTCGAACCTGCGATCTCCAGGCTATAGGGCGCATCCTGCACTCCATGTGGAGCGCCTTTACTGTATGCGCTGAACTGCAATGTTGAAGCATTAACGCACAGTCCCACCTAAGCCCTCTGGAATTATATGTTTTTAACTTTCTTTCCTCATAACCTGTTATTTGTGATCGATCTGTTTCATGTTTTCCTGGAATCTCTCCTGGTGTCCCTCGCAGGTCTTGTTGGTCCTGGATGGGTGGAGAAGGTTCATGAGGTAACCCGTGGCTGACATCAGCTGGCTGGGTTTGACCTGCCCAGATGTGTCTGGAAGTCGGAAGGACACATGCTGTAATGCTCTGTTTTCCTGTGTGCTTGTGTGTGTGTTTGGATCAAATTGAGGATGATGGAACGGATCAACTCCACCCTACACCAGGGACTGCTTTCAAATTGCTGCAAAAATAAATTGTGTAAAAATATTGATAGAAACTAGTGACATTCCTTGACAGATGACAAGGATACACAATTTAGTGTTATATACTGTAGGTACAGTTTAGTACAGTGTTCCTCTGGCAATTGTTGACCACATTAATGCACAAATGGCAAAACTAGTATGAAGAGTATGGGCAATCTGTGTTTAGATTTCTTCTTATTTTTGGGCACAGGTAATGAAAAGCTAGCTGTGTATGTGGTACCCGTCTAGCCAGCGCTGGGGTGATGAAATCAGGGAGGCGCTTAAACATATAGAAGAGATGCCGGAGCAGCAGCAGCACTCAAAGGATAAGATAGTGTGAGCTAACTAGTGTGAAGCAAAAGCACTTCCCAAAAGAAATCTCACCACATGGACGGACCCTGAGGGAGGATCGTCGCAGGGCTCCTGGCTCAGCCGTCACAAATCATTAGTGCAGATGGACTCTTGCGTTGTCAAAAGCGATCATCACAGATGGTGCTTGGAAGAGATGAACGATGGCTGGAATGAGGGCAGCTTGGGTTAGGTGACTCTGGAAACAGCATTAGCACGTGGAACTTATCACAAGCATAAAAGGCTGATTATTGGGCTGTATTCATGAAGCATTAGTGGTGACCTGGAAACGTATTCTTTGCGTCTCTCAGTATGCTAATCCTGAGTCTTCTGTAGTTTTTTAACCTGTAGATTTAATGTAGTGCAAGATGAGAACCATCGGTATGTGTGTGTGTGTGTGTGTGTGTGTGTGCGCTCACTGGTTATATTGTATATCGTATTTGAAGTATTATCTCGGAGAATGCCACTGTCTTTGTTTCTCTACAGGGAGAGTTTCACACACTGCTTGCACACACCGCTGTAACTCAGACATGCGATTGGACGGCACTGTCTGTTCCATCTGGTTCACTTTGATCATGGTTTCGGTGCCTTTGTTACCTTTGAACTTAGTCAATACTGGTCACCTCTTTGATTTTGTTGCATTGTTTGTATTGTTGGTTGAGTCACAAGCTTGTTGTTTTCATTTGTCTTTCTACCACAAATAGAGGTTTGGTTTATTGTGTGCATATTTTTCAATTTGTAAAAGTTAAAAGAAGGTATTCAGTTATTTATTGGCTAGCTTACTTCCAAGCACATTGTCATTATTACTGTAGACAGCTGGCTGAACCCAGATGGGTTTTTTTTTTTTTTTAAAGAATGAATCTGTACATACTTTACCAGCTTTATATTACAGACAGCAGTTGACAGCATAATAATAATAGTTTTGTGCTACAAATATATTCAAATATTCATTCATAGAAATCTGTTTCTGAGGCAAAATTGACCTTGTTAGTTTCCCAGGAGAAGTAACAAGTTCAGCAATTCTTTTGTTCATTGCAATTCTGCGAGGATAAAGAAACCACAATTACTTTTTGTTCAGTTTTTTTTTTTTGCTGTATGGTTAAAAATGTATGTCTTCTTTGTTGTCAGCGGCAATTCTGTTTTTAATTTTTACTGCAAAGTCATTTTCAATGTTTATAGGGGGGGGTGGGGGGGTGGACAAAAACCTGCCATAACACTGTTATCCAACACCTGCCATAACACTGTTATCCAACACCTGCCAACAACCCTTATAAAAGTCTCCCCTAGCAGAAGCACAGCAGAGTGTAATAAAGCATGGTAAAGCATAGGTACACATTTTAAAGAATAGCAAGGTATGGTAAAGCATATTAATAAGCATGGGGCAAACCAGGGTAAACTATGGTAAACGCACAGTATAACCATGAGAAAACCACAGTAAAACTGCATTGGTAATAAAAATACAAGCAGCCAGTCTGGCTTTTGTGTCACAATATATATCAGCTGTAGACTCTGGGTCCTCTTACTTTCCTGGCATGAGTGCTTTATGAAAATGATTGCAGAAATTAGGAAGTATTCAGAAATTTTATTTGTGCAAAAGCTGTTGTTTTTTTTAACAGGATTTTACTTCGTGGATCTGGCTTCTAGTTGAGTTTTATTCAATCCGCCCCTTTCCAAAAGCGATTTGCATGCCCTGTTATATATTGTGAGGGAACTGATTAATCCTTGTGATTTCTTTTAAGGAATGCTGTTCAAACATGAAGAATCATAGTGAGGAGCCCAGTTTGTTTTAATGCTGGTCACGCCCGCACACGTACACTGCTGAGCACGATCTGTCATGTTGGGCATTCTCTCCTTACTACCAAGCTGACCTTTCTTTCAGTATCGTCACAGTGATGCATTTCTGAGAAGCAGCTGAAAAAACAGAGTAAACAGATACATTGCAGGAAATGTAAAAACAACAATAAAGTTGCTTCATAATATAACTGTGTTTGGACAGCGGACTGCAGATGTCCTTGCTTAGGGCTTCTCTTGACCTTTGGTTTTGAGTCCTGGTTCCAGTATGGCACTTTACATTAAGTGTCTCTAACTGCTGTGTATTTACATAGTAGTTACTTAGAAAATACATGGGTATGCACACATAATTACAATGTTATTATGCATAGTTACAATGTACTTAATGTGTAAATGTTTTTGCGCGATATATGCAAGTACATGAGAAAAGGGTTAGGGTCAGGGTTATACTGTAAAATCTGCTATCTGTGAATATCAGCACAGAGGCAGGACTGGATGAGAGGGGAATATCATCCGTGCTGCTACCTCTCGGTGATTCAGCTCACTCGCACTCATAGAGATCCTGGGCTCTGATAAAATCAACATGGCAGATACCATGCGGCACCTCCAGGAAGCATTCATCCTCCTTCCAAGAACATCTGCCTGGATGATCTGTGGAACAGGAACATTCTGCCTGCTCCAGATAAGATGTGTGCTCAGCACTCTGATGAAACCTGCCCGTATTGGGTGGCAGGGAGGGGGTTAAAATCCTCCCTGTAAAAACACGTGAGAATGTGGCTGGAGCCGTGAGTTGATTAAATAATGAATTAAGAGTGGTGATCAGCCCTCCAACACCATCTGTTGCCACAGGTGTATAAAACAGGTGTCACGGGTGTTAGTTAGAATGAGTAGAGTTGATGTTGGTGATAGAGGTCGAAGTCTGTGTCCCGTGTTGTCCCGTGTTGTCCCGTCCTGTGTTTACGTTTCGTGAATTTTTTTAAAACCTTTTTGTTTTGGCCCTTGTGTCGTTTGTTTTGTTAACTGTGTTTTTGTAAATCTTTGTGCTGTTTTATTTTTGTTTATTTCTTTATTAAAGGTGTGCCTTAGCGCAATTTAACTTGTAGCACTTTGTCTCTGAGTCTCTGTCCATGCCAATACCATCTGGGCTGGGAGGCTACCGCGCCACAAGGACAAATGTTCACGATCAAGACAATTTACTTTTTCTCATTAGCTATATTTATTAGATTACACATATTCTATTAGTTTAATTTCATGGTCTTTAATTATTTCCACACATTTTAATGCAATCTTTTATTAGCATAAGCTAAAACGAGAATGGTGTTTGGCAGAAGATGAGCTATGCAAAATACCCTTAATATTCTAAAATCAACAGACTCCATTGGGTAAATTGGAAGAAGATATGATTTGGTTACTTAGTGGGTCTATTGCACTCAAAAGCACTGAAGAGAAAATATTCTTCCTTAAAATCTATCATTCTTGACACCTGTCTGTCTGTCTTCTTGCTTGTGGTGTTGATCAGTCTGACAGAATCATTATTTTAAAGCTGCTATGGTGTTTGGCACTAAACAAACAATCTGTAATTAGAACATAAGAAAACCTCCTTCAGGCGTTCTCCCCACATCAGAGTACCATTTACACTGCTGCCTAGGGAGCTGGACGCTTCAGTGATTCACAAACTTTATACTTTTTTGTGGCTTTCGGGCAAACTGGAACTCTAAATCCAGCAGCAGTAACCAATGAGGGACTGAGATATTGTAGGCTGAAGCTAGGATATGATTGTTTCTTTTGATACAAGATGCATTTTCTTGTTGCCAGTATACAGTATGAAAAAATTACAGCTGATGCACATTCACTTTTAACATCTGTTGACACATGAAGCTGTGGTTGCAGAGAAGATGAAAGAAATGCCTTGAACCGATTCATCTGGTTAATAAATCAAATAGATTTTCAGTTGAAAAGTAAACGCAAGGCTACAGCTATGAACAGCCGCAGTTCCACGTGTTTGAACGTATTCAAAGTATGAACGGTGCTTATTCCATTAGGGTTCATAGAAACCATTCCTTTTTAGAATGTTTCAACATCAGCATCATCCGGCAACAGTGAGGCTAACGAAGACGTTAACGAGCCATTGCATTTAATGGATGGGATGCAGTCCTTTTGAAGGGAGTCTGAATTGCAATCAAACTATTGGCGAGTGGAAAGAGTATCCTCGTTCAGAAACCCATTCGGAAGTTAAGAATCCAAACAAGTGTAGCTAATGCCTGCACCTCAGCCCTCACGCATACAGAAACCTGAACATGCATACAGCTACTCCAGGGTGTAAAGAGGTTGTTCATGTGGAGGAACTCTTTGGCTCCTTCATGCAATAACTCCTGAAGCGTTATGAAGCACCTGGTTTCTCTTTCATGCTTCATGAATTGTGGGCTGACAAGAGTGGGGGATGATTAAAGCCTGATTAAAAAGATATCGCTCTTACTGAAACACGGTCTGGCCTTAGGGGAAGAAAGAGTTTTGTTTTTCTTTCGAAAAAAAAAAAAAAGTTTTACAACAACAAATAAAATGTCACTAATGGTCTTATTTTACTTCAGGCACACGCAACACAGTAATGAACCCCAGCCCTGAAAGTAAACTGGGTACACTTTAACGTAATGCACTAAGAAGTCGAGCACTATAATCAGGAGAAACATCCCTCCTTACTAAGAGTAAGAGGAAGAGGAAGGTAAAGCGAACATTAAATTTAACAGGGAAAGCACAATGGGGCCTGAAACAAAGCAGACACAGATGCGATTGCCTTATCTTGGCCGCTGTTGTTGTTCGGTCTGGTTGCTGCTGTAAATCAGCTGTAATAGGTGTTGTGAATTTTCACCTTGTGTTTCCAGACTCCGAAACCGCTGCTCCACATTGCTGGTGAGGAAAGCGTTTGTGATGATTCCTCAATGTATATATTTTTAATAACTGTAACTAGGCTTATAAGCATTAACATGATACAGGCATTGACATGGCAGTTGGATCAAGTAGTACTTGAGAACTGCTGGGCATGTGAAAACATTTTCTGATGTTGACACACGCACGCATGTTTGCATTCCTATATTTGTGGGGACTTCTCATTATATTTTTATTTACTATTTCTAACTCCAGTCAGACAGAACCACACAGGGTGAAAGTCGACAACAAGCTAAATATTTTGGCACTTTTTTTTTTTTTTTTTTTTTTTTTTTTTTAAAAGGCATATTTAGTTATTAAAAAGGTGTTTTACAAAGTGGGGACGTCCACAAAACGTAATTTTTTTCAGGAGTTACTTTCTTTGTGGGGATATGTGACAGGATTGACCGAGGTTTGAGACTCAGAGACAGTTTTAAAGTTCAAACTAAAGTTTTTAATAAACAAAAATACAAAATAAATAGGCACAAGGGCCAAACAAAAAGGTTTCCAACACAAAATAAACACAAAACAAAACTTACAAATAAAGTTTCCAGGCTGGGCGTTGCCTTCACTGGTCGCAAAACAAACAGAAAACAGCACACACAGAAAACCCTCTCTTCCTCTCCTTCTAGAACTCTCCTCCCTAGCCAGGGCCTCTCCCCTGGCTTTTATCCCCTGTGGCTGGAGCCCAATTAATCAATAATTGCTAATTATTCAATTAGGGCTCCAGCCACATTCTCACATGTTTTCCTGGCAGGGAGGAATTTTAACCCCCTCCCTGCCAGTCCCAACCATGTTCATAAAGACGGGGCAGTCCCCCGTCACAGGATATTTTCTCAAATTTTGTCTGCACATTAATAGTATTACCTGCCCCCCCCCCCCCCCACACGCACACACAGTAAGTTTGAGTAACGTCATCGTATCTTGTTTTGCTTGTAAGCGAGTGTTTCGGCTGTGTGGGAGAAGAGCAGAGATGAAAACACATGATCAAAAGTTAGGCCATTAAGACAGCATCTAAATCTACATTGGATCAAGAGCTACAAGATAATGCACTGCATCTCATCACTGGGGCTCGAGAGAGACTCTACCATGATCAATCAGACTGACAGCACAATTACACCAGCTCCCTTAGAACGGGTGGGAGGGAATTTACTGTAAAACTTTCATTTTGTCAGATGAAAGGAACCTGATTGCTGGATCTTAACTTGACACCTGACTGATACGATGGCATGCAATGAGATTATCACCGTCTGGAAAGTTTGTCTGTCGCATAAAATTAGCGTTGGAATCGACTTGAACAACAATTTGTTTTTTGTCGAAACACTCATCAATTTAGACAACAGATGGAGGGTTGGAGGGCTGATAGCCACTCTGTAAATTTGAGAAATGTTCCACTTATATAATTTCTTACAGTGGGAAGTTAAGGGGAGGAAAATCGTTACAATTCTTCTGCATCTTATTGGCATTGGTTTAGATTTTTGGAGCTGAGAATTCTTTTTTTTTTCAACAGGTTATATTTCGATGCTTTACTACAGTTAGCGAACAGTCAAAATAATAACAATATGGATTGCATTCAGGTCTGTGTGTCTGATTTTAAAATAGCTTGAGCAATAACATGACTGCAGCAACGCCACTAGAGGTGCAGTTCAGCCATTTCAGCCTGTGCATTCATCAATGTCATAACTCCTTGTTAACTTGATGGATTGTCTGTGAAAATATAATTCAGCAAAATTATGTGGCCGAAAGTGTTTATGTTGGTATTGTAGTGATATCAAATAAATGGTTGTATTTGGATAAATCGGTTGGTCTGCAATTTGTGGGTGTCCCACGTAATTCAGTTTATACACAATCAGTCAAACGTTTTGGTCTAGCGGAGGGATCATGTGCTCCCCCATGTTCTATTAAGTGTGCAGCACAACCCTTTATTATATTACAAGCTGTGCAGTGAAAATAAACAATTACTTAGTGTAAGCTGTGCAGTACTGTTTATTGCACGCCCAATTTACTTTTTCAGATAATACACTGGTGTTGCTGTGCCGACCCTGTGAAAGGGCACTACCAGTTACGCAAAGAAAACGCTTAACCACAGCAGTGTGTTGCAATCCCAAGAAACAAAATCACATGTAAGACAATACTGTTAGATTGTCTTCCTTTGTTTGCATAGTGAGGTTAAAGCCAGGTGAAACGTATTGGATCGTGCAAACAGGTTAATGCGCTCTGTGTCACCTTTCACACACGGGACTGGATTCAAACCATTTAAACGTTGGAAATACACCATACTTCAAAGCGCTTTTCAGTCCCTTAACCCTTGAAAGACCAAGCTTTCATTACACATTACACATTGTCATTACACCCATCTTTCATGGACTGTTTCGTTTTTTGTGAAGGTTTAACATTCCCCTCCTATGAAGATACAAAAAACACACATACACTTTGAATGAATTCAAGATAGGTTCCAAAATAATATATGCAGCTCACCAAATGCAATAAAACACACTCAATTCTATGGGCTTTTGAGGGGGCTTTTCAAACACAATGTATTTGAGCTGAGAGACCAAAGCTGGTCCTTCCACTCCTGGTCTTTGTTCCAACCCTGTTCTAAATGGTGTAATTGAACCGATTAAACCTCCTTCCAGACCCTGAAGGAGTTAATTATAACATTTTACCTCTTAAAGCTGCAGTGGAATGCCCTCCAGCACTGTGATTGGGCACACCTGCATTACTGGATCAGGGCCCTTTGTTTAATGGATAAAAGGCAAGGTGGGTGTGTGTGTTACGCAAATGACCCCCTAATCGGTCCCGAGGGATGGGTCCAGACTAGTGAGAGAGCCGAGGACAATACCTGACCTCGTGGCTCCTGGCACTGCTGACCCAGTTTCAATAGCGGTGCCGTTCCTCACATATTAGAAAATGGAAGTGTGATGAACATGTTTCGCAGCAGCAGCAGCAGCAGCAGCACAATGTGAATCACACCTCAGAACAGCCTTGGAAATAGCACACAGGGAGGTGTGTAAAACAGTCCCTTTGAAGAGGCCTCCCTCTTTCCAAACTGTAAACTACAGTGAGTTCAGTAGCGATTGAAACTTCACTGTGAGTGATTGCACACCTTCCCCCGGGCTGTGTTAAAGCAGGTGCATGGGGTCCCTTGCATAGCTACTGCAGCTGATTGCCTTTGCAGTGTGAAGATAAGGCAGCAGTACAGTGTATGTCATTGGAAGGACTCTGCCGTGAGCATTACCAGGCGTTGCTAAGGTAACCAGGGATATTACGCCGCGGCGAGTGAAGAAAGGGTCAGACAGGTGACCCCAGCACTTTGGTCACCTGAGTGTGTTTAAGTGTGGGGTGTGAGCTCTCAGTGGTGACAGTCACTTGTAATAATTTTCACTAGCAGGAGGACAGGAATTTGGAGCGATGATTGTAACACTGGAATGGTGCCAGAGCTGTTTCAGAAGATCAATAATGTCCTGTTTACAGGCACTTGTCTGCTTTCTGAGTAAGGTGAAGGACTGCCCACTCACGTGTACCGAAACAGTTTACGTCTGTCCGTTTTAAAGGAATTTTGCTAATGGATGCATCACAAAGATCAGTAAATCACTTGCATCCCTTATAAAAGTTTACCGCAGTGTTTTGTCATGGTATTGTCACAGCTGTTCCCATGGTTACAGCAGCATTCACCATAGTTTACTCTAGTTTGCATGTTTATTAATATGTTTAATCACACCTCATTATTCTTTACAATGCTTACCTATACCTGACCATGTCTTCACTGCCCTTTATTACACTTTGCTCTGCTTTTACTATAGGAAACTTTTATGAGGGATGTGCCGTAGTTTTCAAGCAACAGGTGTATTCATTACATCTCTTTTATTTTATACGTTTGGTGTGTCACTATGTCGATTCTGGGTAATATTGAAGACCTGAAGGGGTTAAGATGACGACTTATACTGAAGCTGCTGTAGACGAACGCAGCGGAATCAGAAATCACTAGAAGCACCATGCAGCTGGCGTATCCTACATTATTTTGCAGTTTTATTGTGCAATCTTGTTTTACTATACTGTGCATGCTTTAAATGAAAGTGAAGGACTATGGCTGATACTAGGCAGCTCATAGTGCATGCATGGATGGTGGATATTTTCAGGCCTTTAACACTGGGTCAGTAAGTGTCTCATAGCTTGGCTGTTCTGCTTACAGCAGTGCAGGGTTCGGTTCATTCCTAGCAGGCTGCTTTTCAAACTGGCATCTGACAGCTGTGCTGCTACATTACATCTGGAGTCAAGTGAGGCCGTTTCAGCCAAGTCTTCAGAGTGCAGCCTGCCAGTGAGCAGCACCAGTATGTGCTGTAATTAGAGCTGATGTTATTGTATGCAGTTGAGATGGTGATTGAATTTCGCACCAGTCCCCTAACCCTCTTTACATGACTTCAATAGAATGTAAAAACGCCTGTTGCTGACCTGCAGTATCTGTGATTAGTGGGCCGTGGGCAGGGAGCGGTGCTGGAGGAGAGTCCTGGGCATCGGCACGCCTGGCACGGGTTTGAGCATGGATTTAGTTCTTACATGGAGGTATGTGAAGATTGCACTGCTGTCCTTCCATGTTAGCGGCAGGAGCAGCTGGGGACCCCACCCCTCCAGAGCCACAAACAACAAGAAGAAAATACCCTTGGCTTGTTTCTTATTAACAGAAATAAGGCATGAATGCAGTGCTGGGATGTTGACATGCCGTCTGGTTTTACTGTCAGGAGAGACTGAGGGAGCGGTTGAGGTTAGGAATGGGATAGGGTTGGGGTAAGGTTTAATGTAGGGTTAGGGCTGTGGCTAGGGTTCGGTATAGGGTATAGTTATAGACTGATTTTCAATAAACTTCCGATAGACAATTGCCAGTGTTTTAATGAACATTTTTACACTCCCCCTGCCTCCCTCGTCTTCATCCACTATACCTTCAAAGCCTCTGAATCCTCTAATGAGAAATGATGCTGGACACAGCCTTGTGCTGTATACTCACTGTGTGTGTGTTTTTAATACAGATGACAGTTTACAGGACCAAACATGATTGCAATTACAGTATACTATGGGAACCGACCCCAGGGCACATCAGCTTGATTGGTCGGTTCTCTCTGATTGTTATTTGATGTCGGTCATCTGGATGCTAATCAACAGAAATAATTGCTTTATGGTTTTTAGATCCTGGGAACTAACCCTTTGTGTTGGCTTTAGATAGACCACTTCCCATTGTGAAATGTATTATTTTGTTTCCTAACCAGGCAGATACTGTTTGAAGCAGAGAGACTATGCACAGTCACGCAGCAACAAGGGAATGAGGGCACTTTACATTTCAGTGATTGTAAGCACAGGGATTGAAGCAGTCAATATTATATAATGACTTTTATTTCCATTCATTAAAACACAGGCTATCACTGCCTATTATTTCAAATGACCTCGCTTGTGTTTTCCTGGGACTCACAAAGTTGAATCTATCTTGGATCAGCGCCGATCTCCATGGTTTCTATTCATTGGTGCTCCTACAGGTTCTTCTAGTTTCTGCATCTCACTCACGCAGGGGTGTTTTATCAGAACAGATATCTTGGCATTATTTATGTGTACTTGTTTATGGTTTCTTCTCCAGTTGAAGTGGCGTGTATCGGTGTAGCACAGTGCCAGTGTTCTTGCCAGGGCACAGTTTACCTTCACTTTGAATCAACTGGACTAACATGTGAATTGAGTTGTGAGGGTCTCAGCCCACAATAATAAAATCCATTACAAATTGTGCTGGAATAAAACCGAGCTCTGTCCATGGCAGTGGCTCAGAATTATCCAGGCAATCCTTTAGAGTAAGCAGAGTTAATGAATTACTTAAAAAAAAAAAAAAAAAAAAGAGTTTGTAGCTTTGAAAGGTTGCCTTTATCACACCAGCTTATATCATGCTCATTTGTGAGATGTTGTAACAATATTTTATTTAAGTCTTTAGCGCTGGTGTCCGTGTTTGTACAGAGGCCTACATATCTATCTATATATAAAACAGTTTTAGATTTAATAAGTCCTAAGTCATTACATTAAACAGACAGAGCTACTGTGCAGGCAAAGGAGCTTGCTGCTAGCCAGGGCATGCAGTTCAGTGGATGGAAGGCATGCCAACATCCCTAAACAATCTACAAATCATTGATGTTTCAGCATGTGTTTTAATGCTGGTGACTTCTCTGTGCCATGTACTCAATCAGTAACAGTTTTTTTTTATGTTATTATGGTCCTGTTAAACTGTTTGGGAAGCCTCTGTAATCCCTTTTAGAGCTGGTTAATAATTCATTAAAGCAGCAGATAATTTAAAGAGACAGGAAGACATTGCTCAAGTCTGCCGTCCAGTAAGATATATGATGCAATGATGGTTCTCCCACCAGCTCTTAGTAATCCCAGGCGTGTGCTTGTTGCACCATTAGCTGACGCAGGCCCCTGTTTGTGTCTGCAGGCTTGTTCATTGACGTGAAGATCACTGGTTGCATAACTAGAGTAAGGGTTTGGGTGCCCGCAATCCCCCCTTCTCTAAAGATGTAAATCAGCTCTGCATGGGTTTTAATGTTTATGCATGACTGGAACTGCCAATCCCCAGAGTGTTCTTTATATGTGAGCGCCTGTCTCATGAAATTAAGAAGAGGCTGGCTCAAGCCCAGACAATCCAATCACTTTACCTGAATAAACAGGGCTGCAGTTAACAAACACTGAGGACTTCAAGCAGCCCCCTATAGCCATCTAGTTCTGAAGCCCCAGTTTGACCAATGGAGGCCTGCTCTTTCTAAATGTCTCAGTCAATCAGAAGTTGATTGCAATATTCAGTCAAATCCTTTAACCAGTGATGACATCAATGTACATAATCTGATGTTCCATGAAAAATGTTTTCATAAGATAAGAACACCTGACGCAACAAGATCAGGTTTAAAAATCTAAATTCTACTTATCTGATTGAATGTTCAGTACGATGTTAAATATGGTAACTGCTATGGCGGATGTTCGGAGAACACCAGAATCACTCATTAAGAGAGGTACGCAGATTCGGTTTCCCCTGCGGTTTCTATTCTGTAAGTGCAAAGTAACTGTTAAATTACACTCTGCTGCGTGAATGCACATTTCCATTTCTCTGCTAAAAATAACTGCCTGCTATGAAGTGTAGGAAATAATTGCATTTTTAAAGCAAAGGGTTTTTCTTTTCAACCTCTGAAGCACTTTGATGCCAGGATGCAGTCTTTCATCACACACACACTCGACAAGGGCTAAATATTTTATTTTTCCTTGTTCAAACGCACAGTAATCTAAAGATATAAAGAGCCCCTTCAGGCTTTGTTGCAACAGTTGAGAGGCGTTCGGAACGACAGGGCTGTCTGTTGAAATGCACATGAGAAAACGTTACCCTGTCAGCTCAGAAGTCAAGGCAGAAAAAAAGAAAACGTTCATATACCTATTTTAAAGAGACATTGTGGATTCAGACTGAAAGAACTGTCCTAAGAACCTGGCCTGTACAATTAGACTACATTATGAGTATCATTAAGCACAACGTTTGAATTAAAGTGTGCATCTGTAACGGTGCCTGTGAGTATTTAAATATGCCACGTTTAGATGAGCAGAATAGACTCCAGCGTTCTTCCTGCTGAACTGGTCTTCATATTGATCAGGCCACAAGGTTGTTGTGTTCATTCCTGCTTTCATTTTCTTTTGAAACCCAATGCAGCATCATGTTTAACAGCACTGATGAAACAAAGAGAAACGGCTGTAGACATATTGGTGTTTATGTAAATGATTAAAACTGGCAATGAATTGCAAGCAGACGTTCTAGTAAACCCTTTTAAAACCCTGCTGATCTTGAACCGCAAGCTCCACATGGTCTTGATTCTCTGTGAAGTAAAGGATGCAGAGCAATGATATACTGCCAGCTCGGCAGGATTCTTGTTTAAAGGCAGAACTTTGCTGTGCCGAGGCTGGATTCCATTACTCTCTGTTACAGCACTGCTCTGTCGGGACAACCCACCAATAACAAAGCGTGCAATCGTGGGCTTCACTGTGGAGACCCCCCTCCCCTTCACAGCCCACCACTCTCCATCGAGTTCACAGGAGAGCTCAATGATGTAATGTGCATTGCCTGGAAGCAATCCTTGCGCTGATGCATTTTTTTTTCTGCTTGGTGGTTGCCTGCTGCATGTGTGTATCAGCTATAGCATAGACACCCTTAGGGAATTTCTGTACAAGTGCTGTTTGCTGCTGCAGCTCATTTCTGCTACTCAGTGCCAGAGAGAAATAAAAAAACCCCGGTAAGACTGATTTTATTCTTGTAACCACATTTTGTTCATTTTTTTGCATGAAGAAAAGGAAAGTTTGAAGTGTTACAAATGGCATAATAATGTGGGGGGGGGGGGGGGGGGGGATGTTTGCACAGCACTGGCTGCCGTGTGTCTGCGAGGCTGGGTTTTTTGTCGCTCAGATGGTGGGTACCATGGCAATAGATTGCTTTCTGTTGCCGTGGTTGCCGTTACTGCTGCCTCTGCTGGCTCTTGCTCTGCCTGTAGTAAGGTTCCGGTAACCATGGCGAGAATGTGGGATTCCAGAACTGGCTTCTAAATTGATGAGGATGTTACTGGGCTCGCTGGGCTGTCAGGAGGTGATTTTTCTTTTCCAGAATTAATATATTCGGATCTTGTCTGCGTAAAGCAAACCTGTTAGATATAAAATATAATGATTTCATTAAATATTCAAAGGAACTTAATATTGTCTTTTTTTGTTGTTTCAATTATTATTATTAATATTATAATTATTATAATTATTATTTTATTGTTTTACAATTTCTAGTTCCATTTCAGTATCTTGTTATATCTACTCTCAAATTGAAATTGTCTTATTATTTATTTTTTTGCTTCAGTATGTGGGTGTGTTTCTTTTTTTCAAACAATGACAGCAGATTTAGTGAAGTGGGTTCATCATTTCAAATGTGCTATACATTGCTATGTTTCTTTTTCTGGATTTGGTGCATATGTATACAGATATATTTTAAAAGCAACAGGGGTATTTAGCCAATAAAATCAGTACATTTTAAACACAATAACCATGAAAATACCTCCTCCAACACCTGCGCTCGGTACAAAATAACACAATATCTACCTTTTTATAAAATAAAACTGGCAAGAGTGTAAAATATTATCTATTGTCAAAACTACTTCTACGTAAAACATAATTTAATTGTGTACTCATTCCCATCTTTGTAATTTATCATGAAAGCTATGCAAATGTATGGATCAACAGCAGCCCATTGTTTTAGATGTGCTACTGGCACACACACACACACACGAGCTTCATAGCTGTCTTAGGAACAGCACACTCTGGACTGCAACGCTTCTGAGTGTGGAGTTTTGTTCTTTAAGCTCTGAATTTAAAGCTTCTTAATTCAGGTATTTTCAAACGCAGTGATTCTTATGAGTAAAAGAAAAATCATTTTAAACAAAAGGTGGTAAGATTACAGTCACTGACACATCGTAAATTAAACTTGCAAATGTATTACAGTGGGTTCTCCTGTTATCTTTAAATACGTTACCAGATTAGCATTGATTTACAGGGCTTACAGAGTCACATACAGCTTAGTGGCTTTTTCATTTAAAATGTCTTAAGGGTTGCTCCATGTTAGTTCTAATGACAATGGCAGTGTATACATCTGCTTGCTCATTGTACAGTAAATTCATTTTCAATGTCCCAATGTGGATACTGTAATAACAAATGCACTGCATGCAAGTATTGGTAGCTGTAAAAAAAGGATACATGCCTCTGCAAATAGAAAATACAAAACCGAAGCAGACAGTAGAAATGGATTCTGAGTAAGGAATTATAACACTGCACCATCATACCTGGCATGGAACTGTGCAGTGTAATTTGAATCTGATCCCAAGAAAATGAAAGTAGAGGATTTAGTTAAACAGGTTAACACATATGCATTGGGAAGGACTGAAGACTAATGGCTAGTATTAATATGATGAAGGTGAATCACTACATAACAGCAGAGCGGCACTGTTGTGACTTTACATTGAGATGTGATCCAGGACCTAGAGAAAAACACAATTTAAATCCCATGACCTTTTACTAAACATAAAGCAATGGTTCTTTACATAAACTATGAAATGTAAATCAATGCTAAACACCACAAAGCGAATACATGTGCGTAAATATTTATACAACCACAGCCCACTGTAGCTAGTGATAGAGAAAACACATAGTATATCATATTAAACAGGTAAGAGTTGAATGTTACCTGTAGATGGTATATAATAATACCTTTAACCCTTTAGAGATGATACAGTGCACTGCTGACTTTAGTTGCTTGTACACTTTTCTGGGGTAGCCCTTTGTATGTGCAGGTTTCCTTTCTCCTGCTCGTTTAACAACTATAACAACGTGTGAAGTAAGGACACGTGTTCAAACAGCAGGGACATTTTAACGACTAACACGGAAGTGTAAAAGTGTGAGATTGGAAAATGTGTCAAACTAAAAATGAAACAAGGAATGAGAGAGAGAGAGAGAGAGAGAGAGAGAGAGAGAGAGAGAGAGAGAGAGAGAGAGAGAGATAGAGGTATAACTCCTGAGAACCCATGGCAACCCTTGCGACACAACTCTACACAGTCAAGACTATAAGTAAATAAATACAACGGTTGTGCTTAATTGGCTAGCAAAGTGTAAATTGGGAGCGAGCCCGTGCTGCCTGTGTTTACTAGCATCAGTCTGCTGTTAGAAACCTTGAGGATGCTCTTCAGATGCTCCAGTTCTTGGCGTGCCTCACGGGTGACTGCTGCACAATAAGTACAGTTGCAGGGTGTCAATTTGTTTCTATTAAGGAAACTGGCTGTCGGCATTATAGCCTGCTTTCCAAGCACCATATTTGGTCTGCTCTTGGATGTTGTGAAACCAGGCCCTGAAAGCAACAAGCTGGCTTATTTAGGTCAGTGCGTTCATCTGCTATGTCATCTATATAGTCTACCGATACACAAACATAATGTGGAGCTCTGGCACCAGGCAGACTGCTGGATTCTTGGATCGTCAGACCGTGATGCGTAATCAAACTGTTGCATCCACTGTGACTGCACTGTGCACGCTCCCGGGGGAGATGTGAATGCCGATTAGAAAAACTCTTTCTTCAAGGGGGGCTTTGATTTTTCTAGGAAAGATGAGGAAAGTTCACTTTGCCCTGAATTACATTAGACTGTTGATTCAGCTTCAGATGAAAATATGTACCTGCACATACAAAGGGCTACCCCAGAAATGAGACCGGATTGCAAATAAAATACTCTGCATTGAAAAGAAATACAATAGGTATTTATTTGTTTTCCCCTTTATTTAAAGTAGATTTTCACAACAGATAAAAGCAATCTTGATGGCAATGACTACACAGAATGTGACTTTCTGCAAGATCCCCCCCCTTTTTTTTTACACTAGCGTACTGTTTTTAAACTGCTGTATGAAATTACAAACTGTTTTAAAATTCTCATTTTCTCATTTTGGGTTCTGTTATGGTTTCAGCCGTTGACCTTGCATGAGCTGTTGTTCTGCGTGTGACTTGTTTTGTCAGCAGTGTTTCAGCTTGACAGACCAGATGCAATGTATCTGGTGACCAGCGGATCCGAGGGCAGTGCTGATTTCCCAGGATATTTGACTCTCTGCTTGCTGGCAATCCAGGTTCCTTGAGAAATGTCATTCCATGGCATGGTATTGAGAAGGAGGATTTGGAAATGTATAGAGGATACATAAAAAGCTGTGCTCTTGATAAAGAAAGCTGTTGAAAGCATGCAATGCAATGCTATACAATGAAGTATTAATGTAGCTGACTTTTGTGAGAATCACTCACTACTTTTTCTTCACTGTCCAAAAAGCATTTGCAAACACGTACGTCTTTTCGGATAAAACAGGAGTTAATGAAACAGACTATGGACGATCTTATCGGCCAACGTTACGATTCCAAAATCTGAATAACAAGATCTGTGTAATAGATTATCGCCCTGATATGTACATTTGTCAAATAGTTGTGCTATTATTCTTCCGTGTGGTTTCTACCTCAAAGCGTTTGGAGATGTGAAAGCTGTATCGAGTTTCTTCATGAAGCCGAGTAGTTTAACCCCTACATGCATGGGTGTAAGCTAGCAATATGTTATAGCGTGTCCTTGTATTCAGAAGCCAGTCTGTCTGAAATACGATTGGGTGAGGCCCCCTCAATATGTGCACAGCAATCAAAGTTACAGCGCACTTTAGGGACCGGAGTCCTCTTCATTACTCTTCATCACTGCTCCCCCAGGGGGTTCATTTAAATATTTCTGACATAATGACCTGTTCATTTTCTGACCCAGCCTTTTAATCCATTCGGCAATGTGTTTGACCTGTTAAATAATGCAAACAGGGTCAGCCTAGTGAAAATAAACAGCTGCTCATTTATCTCCAGGCAGGGCAGGGGGTAATTGTGTTAAAAATGGAACATGGGTCTGCAGCCGTCCCAGTGCTAGGATAAAGGGCAGGACCTCACACGAGAGCCCTTTGACCGCCTTCCTCCAAACCTAGCTTGTATCGAGTTTTTATTCATTTTAAAATCAAAGCTGCCTGCCACAGAAAGCTAATATTAAAGCTGAATCACACCTCTTGTGGTGACCACTCTGATGAATTCTGATTGGTTGGTTTCCCCCCCCAGGACATTACACTTGACTGGTTGTTTTGAAGCAGGGTTTGTTTGCACATTAAACACTAATTAGGATTGAAGTGTGGCTTTTTGTGTAAATCGGGATGCTCATTTTAATTAAAGATAAGGACTGTAGAGTACTGGCCCATTTTCTGCATTTGCTGAGGCAGGGACCATTAATTATCTCAAATCTCGCTCTGCTTGTCATTGTTTACAGTGGAACCCGAAAGATTTAGCTTGACAACTCTATTGTCTGCTTCATTATTTTCACTGGAAGGGAATCTGAGAGAAGAAACCAGGAAAGCAGCCTCACATTGCTTCGATGTGGACATTAAATGTCTCTAGGGATGATATTTTTCTTTTTCTTCCTCATACCGGTTAATAATTGATCATGTGCTCATAAATATACACCTCTGGGAAACACGCGCACACACACACACACACAAAAGGAATCACTGTTGCTGGTTTCTCGACAGCTCATTCAGTAAACATCACTGTGGTGAAATAGCACAGCATTGATTGAGGAAGTGTGTCGTTGTAGCTCCCACAGACTGCAGGGAGGTGTGATTGCAGAGGGGGTGCCCAGTGGCTCACGTGGCATCAGCAGTGCAGGGTGCAGAGTCATGCAAGCCTGGTTCGAATCTTGTCCATGCCAAGTTGCTAATTTTGGCTGGGGACCAAGTGAGACTTATGACCTTTGCTCTCTCGCGAGGTTAGAGAGGTAAATCAGCTGAGGAAGGTTTGCTTCGTCGCACATTAGCGACACCTACTGGTCAGGTACCGGCAAGTCCAGGCGGGGACTTCCAAAGGATGCGTAAAGAGAATAGTTTTAGAGGGACATTAACAGATTGCAAAATGAATATGGTAAAGGAAAATAACATCCGAATAATTTGCAAAGAAGACGTAAATCATTGTACACACCATATAGATGGATGGATAGACTGATCGAAGGAACCGTGTCAAACTGAAAGATATTCCAATCAAAAGAGGCAAAGTGTCAAGCTCAATGCAGTGCTGCAAGCGGGGCTGTGAAGAGATCTTGTGTAGATGTGCTATTGTATCTCCTGAAACGTTGCTGTAAAACAGCATCCAGGCTGAGCTGTCAGGTTGAAACATGCCAAACGGTCTTCGGTTTCAATCAATGAAGTTATAGCGATAAGTGATACCTGGGCTGAGAAACGAAATAAGGTGTTATCACAATGTATAGCAGGCCAGTCATCATAGGGGCATGCGGGCCAGAGAGTGTAAACTCTGCAGTGTGGTGTGGACAGGAAGTGACACATGGTTCAGGTGTGAAGTGACTGGAAACAAGTTGGGACTTAATACTGGAGCAACAGAAACCAGAGTAATTGTAACAGTATAAAAAGGGTCTACCTGTAACTGCAAGGTTTTGTCGCCGGTTGGCATTGTGTGAAATGGTGTGGCTCCTGCAGTTTTTGGTCATATCTATTTTAATGGGTAGAAGAATAAAGAATGGTTAATGTATCACCCCACTCACTGTGTTGTATTTTATTTAACTAGGCCCTCTGCATGTTCTGCCATTCATTAACCAATAATGTTAAAAAAAACTACCAGACACGTCAATCTGTGAAGGCCACCGTGGCAAAGAAAAAGCAGCTTTATTTGCATTTCTCTTAGATTTTTCAGCTTGGCAACTGTAGCATGGAAACAGGTCTAGCAATAGGACCTCATTTTGTTTTGTAAGATGTCCCCCTCGCCTTCGACACGGGACTCCTAACGGTCACTTCAGCGGGTATTAGCATGTAATGACCGCTGCGTCAGATATAAATGCTTAATTCATATGCCTTTGTCCTTTGCTTCCGTATAATTCTTAATTGATAAGACACATATGATAGATAGAATGACACAACAGACCCGGGGGACAGCGTGGCACATGAGAGCTGCATGTCCAAATTCAGTCCTCCTGTGGAGTTTTTTTTTTTAGCTCATAGGGATCAAGGTTCTTTACAGGTCATCTTTCTTTTATATTCTCCTTTTGAAATCTGTTTAAAAAAAAACAACGATGTATTAGAAGTTTAGAGACATGATTAGATGAAAATTATTTTCAAGATCTCTACTATCAATTAGCCAGCAAGCTCATCTAGGGCTGTGAGAATTAAAATAAATAAAAAAAAGAAATAACGGGGGGAAAAAAAACTAATTAAAAACATTTTCAATCAGTGAATCACTGGAGACTCAATTTGCATTTTAATGGCTATTGAACAAATAATAGTGTAGCGAAAGCCTGCAACTAACTTTGCTTTTTTCAAATTGTTTTGGTTTGTGCTAGGATTGTAATTGGTGTTTTTTTTATTCATTACAGACAATAACAAGCGCTAATAACAATTTCGAGCAAACAGTATTGGGAATCTAGCATCAAGTTCCTACGAGGTGGTTTTCCTTGGGTCATTCATTTAACCGAATACTTGATTGCTTCCTGTGTCAGGAGATCCTCTGGAAATGGAGTGCTGATCAGCAGCCCGGTGCCTGGTGAACTTCCAGGTGACAGAGATCATCAGAGAGAACAGCGCCCCCCCCCTGCTCACCCAACTGTAGCGCAGTAACGCAACACCGCTCAGGAAGTCAACACGCAGGGAGAGAAAAACAGTGCAGCACACCAAAGCGCTGCATAACGGCAAGAGAAATCCAATGCGTTTGTTTCAAAAGAACAGTTTAATGAATTCCTAACTTCATTTAAGCAGACTTAAAAAAAAACAAAAAAAAAAACACTAACAACTGCAATAATAACCATCATCACCTTTTTAGTGTGCAGAACCTTGTTTGAGCGGTCATGTCATCACTTTATCCTGCTGACACAGTGTGTGTGTGTGTGTGTGTGTGTGTGTGTCTGCGTGTGACTGCTCCATGCCGGCTGGTTCGTGACATTAAGAATGTGACGTTCACATTCTTACTCGTGACATTCTGAACCTGGCATTCCTGCTGGTTGCTTTAAAACTATTTTCAACGTTTCATAAACGCGACTTCATGATAAATAAAGAAATGGTACGAGAACTAAACTTCCATGAGGTGGAATCTCTCTATGGAGACCATCAAAGAGTAATGGTGTTGGGACTTCCTGAGGGAGATAATCAGGTCCAAATTATAAAGGGACTGACAAGAGTAGAAGGGCCCCAACAAAAATCAGATTGCATACCTCGGTAAGGATATCCTGGTTAAAGCATTTACCCAATTATGTCTCCCCAAGGAAGTTTTATTTTCCTGATCTGCTGTATAGTAGTTTGTGCTAGTTTGTTAGCTGAAATTACTGTAGCAGGTGCAATGCCTGCGTGTCCTGTAGAATGAGGTAAAACTACAACATTGACCCTTTATTAAAAACCGCCAGCAGACGGTTATACCAGTGCTGTCAAGTCAGCCAGTTTCTGAAGAAGTGCTTTACTTTGTGAGAACCAGAAATTCAACTTCGAACAACAACACTCTTTCAGAGCTGGGTTTGTCTGGATTACAGGTTTTGATATTGTAAAGAGCCTGACTGCCAGCTTTGTTTTGAAAGACCTTGACACACATGCAAGATTACTAAGGAATTAGGCTTATGGAGGGTGGGGGCAACTGATTTAAACAGATAAAAATAACATATTAATTGGACATTGTTAAAGAAACCAATCTCTGTCGTTTCCATAAACATTAAACTGCATTTAATTCATTCCAGCTAACTTTGAAAAGAGTTCAACTGACTGAGGTATCAGTTTATCTGATCCATGGAGCTCCCAAATAATCTTTCACAGTATGTGCTCTGCTGGGGTCTGTACAGCTTTTGTCCAAGAGCAGCACAGGCAAGGGGGACTTTGTTCAGAATTCAAAATCTATTTCTCTTGTGTAAAGTCAGCTCCCTAACTTTCAGAGACCTGCTTATTCCATTTGTAGTTTGTTCAGAGAAGGAGCACAAAAAAGTCTTATTCTTTGAGTTAAACCTGTGAAATTCAACATAAGTAAACAGACTAGGTTCTTCTTCTTCTTCTTCTTCTTCTTCTTCTTCTTCTTCTTCTTCTTCACTACTTTAAAAAAGGTAGAATATGTACTGTAGCTCAGCTGTGTATATGTACTGTAGTTCAGCTGATGATTAGTGTATCATGTGCAAGCTTTTCAGCCCAGCAATCAGAGCAAACAGACCTTGAGTTCAGAGGGAGGGGCCATCTGAATGATTTGTAATGCGTGTGTGTGTGCTTGTAGTAAGAGCACGTCATATCACTCCCACTGTGTGTGTTAGAGAGACGTACAGAGAACTGGTACAGCTTGCATTGCTTGACTTTTCAAACCTGTCTTTCCCTGAACCTGTGGAGGTTTTTAGCAAGGTTCTTATGGAGGTACCGTCTTGGAAGAAAGGAACATAAACCAAGTAAGTGTAGTTTTATCCCAGTACAAAACTTTAAAGAACTTTTCAGAAAGAGATGCATGGCACTTGCCTAGTTAATCAGTGTTAAATACTGAGGAGTGAGTGAGGGAGAGCAGCTGTGTGTTTTTGACTGTAGTATTGTCGGTATTCCTCTTAACAGGTGTTTTGATTTACAGTTAAGAAAAGAAACCTTGCAGAGTGTGTTCAAGCCATGCAAGGGAAACCCTGAATGTTATTGCTGAAAAGAGGCTGGTGCTAAACACCACCTGAGCTAGTAGTATCAGTCAGTGACGACTCTGCAAACAAAAGCTGTACACTTTGGAAGATGTGGCTGGAGACGCTGTTGTCGGTAGCTGTGGGCAGTGGAGTAGAGGCATGGACTCTTATCACAAACTGTGCTGAGTGTACTTTGGCAGAGACCACTCACTGTGGCCCCACTAACAAGCTGATTAGAGCGAATGTTGAAGGCCATTTGAACTGACTGTGCAGCCAGTGTTCACTGTGTGTGCCGCTACTGTACTGCTGGGAATTATATTGTAAAGATGGTCTGTATTGGAAAGAGAAACATAGGAGCTTTGTGTAATTAGTCTTGTTGATGCTTCTAGGTTAGCGATGTGTAACCAGCTGCTAAGAATATGGGAATGGATTTCAAGAATGCTTGAAATATACCTGCTTCCATCTTCACGACACTGAATAAATACAAAAATCACAAATTCAAATTCAAGGGAGGTTGATAGGGGAGTAATTGTTTCTTAAAATAAGAGGTATCTATTATAGAAAGGCCAGTGTGTGTGACTGGTATGTATTATTGTAGGGACTGTACAGGTGTTTGTCAGTTTCTGAAACCCTACACCTAACCTAATCTTGACCCTAACCTCGGGTATCCTTTGTCTCAGCAGTAAAAAGTGAGTCATGATTGTTTGCCATGACATTGGTGAAAGATGGAAAGGTATAATTTGATAAGGGGGTTGGATTCTGAGCCCATGAATAGACTTGCATTGTGTAAAGGTAATACAGGTAATTCATCTTAATCTTCTAATTGATATACTGGAAAGTATACCCCAGCTTTCCTGAATCCAGGATATGCAATACTGGGGAAAATAAAAACAGCAAACAAACTGAACACAGGTAAACATGTTAGACTCTATTAAATCATGTTGACACTTTTTGGGACTGAAGGAATTCACCATGTGTTGTTTTGTGTTTTTGGGGAATTTCCATATGTAATATACAGGCTTTCTGTTTATTGACTATATGGCAGCAAAAAGATGATACAAGATATTAACATCTGATCTGTTTAAGACAACAGCTGACATCTCTGTCCAGTGAGCAAGCACTCTGACAATGAGCGGCTTGCTGACAATGGCTGGCGTGTTGTTTGTTGACTGAAGCACGTTTGTTGGTGTTTTTCAACCACTGAACTTTCATGTCTAGCTGGTGCTTCACTGACTTTGCTGTTTAACACCAGAATGATTCTTTTAATTTTAAAAGGGAACCAGCTCCTTAATACTGAATGCATCCCTGCTGATATCTATAGGGAGTGTTTGTTAACATGTACTGTATGTCAAAACTGCACGCCACTGTGATGGTAAACATTTAAAAGCACTTCGACTGTGTAATCTTGGACTGATCAGCGATAAGGAGAGGTGCAGCGCTGGATAACACCTCTCACGGCATGACGTTTTTCACAGCATTCCTTTTGTGTATCCGAATGAGGTCCTAGGGGACGAGAACATTGATTGAGTCAGCCTGAACAGAAGTATTTACATATCACAGGGAGGTCAAGCATACAGTACACCTGATGTTCTTATAGCAGCATGGAATGTAAACATGCTGAGATCTGATCCTCTGCTGTCCCCCGCACTCGTGTTCTTAAAGCGATACTTCAAATGCCCTTTCTCCAAGATTACAATCTATACTTCATGGGGCTCACAACAGTGCTCCACACTCTCCGGACACCGTTTAAGCCCTTTGGAATTCAATCCCATTCTCCTGAAGTGCAAATCCTGATCATTATCTCAGGTCTCCCGGGACTGTGTTTCTGAAGCCAGCCGTGCATTGCAGCCCCACACATTTACTGGCAGGGCATGCTTCATCGAAGTGCCCTGTGGCACCCGGAATGGAAATGTTAAGAGTCCCTCACAAACATTCTCACATTAAACGCTTTATTTGCAAGTCGCAAAAATGCAACCCAGCCAGGCAGGTGTCCTGGAACATGCCCTTCATCTGCCAAACTAGGGAGCTCCCATAAACCTTTCAGGTCCCCGCTCACTTAAAGGGGTTACAATAATATACAACAGGTGTTCAGATAAATAGCTCTTAAAGGGGCAACAGTAATATACAACAGGCATTCAGGTAAATAGCTCTTAAAGGGGCAACAGTAATATACAACAGACATTCAGATAAATAGCTCTTAAAGGGGCAACAGTAATATACAACAGGCATTCAGGTAAATAGCTCTTAAAGGGGCAACAGTAATATACAACAGACATTCAGATAAATAGCTCTTAATGGGGCAACAGTAATATACAACAGACATTCAGATAAATATTATTATTATTTATTTCTTTGCAGACACCCTTATCGAGGGCGACTTACAATTGCATATGCATAATAGGGTTTGTTACATTACGAAGAGTTTTTCTGGAGGCAATAATATATATATATATATATATATATATATATATATATATATATATATATATGGAGCTCTATTGTAATGATCTTAACATCACAGATCTAAATACCACTGCTATGTGATCTTGCTCTACTGCATTAACAACTGCAATAAAAATAAATGTGTTAACTTGTGTCTATTACTGCTGGGTAAGTGCACTCAGCTAGAGGTCTATAGGTTAAAGAACATTAGGAAACAAATGACTGCATATTTGATGATGGGAATTTTTTTTTTTCACAGGCTTCCTCCTTGTGGAAATAGAACTCGGTCTCCTCCATATTCCCTGTTGGACTCTGTGCCATGACGTGGGAAATGACTTTTGCCTTGGATGGAGGCCAGATGTCATTTCGCGCCTGCTGATACTAGAACGAGTCCCTGAGATCCAGTTTTTAAGTGTCCAAGTAAATGTATGTATTCATGGATTTATTTACCAGGAGGTATGTGTACAGGGAGGCCCCTTCAGCATGCATGTTTGTGTCCATAGAGGCCCTGTCTCCATGCTGGGGTCGGTATGTGGTGCTCATTGCAGGGCTATGTGGCCAGGGAAGCATTAATAGCTTCTCGGAAACACAGATTGTTTAACGAAGGGGGCTGTCATTCAGATATCAAGACTAGGTGCCCTGCATGTGTTCTCAGGGTGTAGAATCAGCTTGCAGAATCTTTCTCCAAGTTTTTCTTCACTATCCCTTAATATTCACAGAGAAGTTGGAATGCTATTTTTAACTTCAAGGAATGGTTCCTCTGAACACACTTTAGACAGCAGTGAAAGCAGACAGCACGGTCATGTTAGAGATGAGGCCCGTCTTCTATGCTCATTTCTATTTCTATCAGATTGTCTCCTTAGGCACTCGCAGTGCTGGCGTCTGTTAGCTCTGTTGATATGCGTTTCAGTCTCTACTCGCTGTAACACATGATGGGCCTCAGACCAAAGCACAGCAAGTTCTTCAGCTCTTCCAGAGCAGCGTGGGAGACGTGCTCACAACTCGGAGATAGTTACAGCTACAGATAACGCTTGAAGGGGAAAAAGAAGTTTGCTTTCTGCATGCCTGGATTTCACAAGCCAGAATGTCAGCATGTTGGAGGAGCCGATCCCCCGAGAGCTCTCTGTGAGCCAGCAGAAGAATATTACGCAAATAGAAAAACACAGGCCCTGTTTGACTGTCCAAGGCAGTATATAAAGCAGACACTCGTTCTCTGTCTGTTAAAGCTCTTTTTGGATACACAAGCAGTCAAATTATCTACCTGTCTTCAAAACTCACGGGTCAAAAACTCTGTAGGTGTTTTAGGTTTGTTTGAGTTATGTGCAGTATGTGGTTGTCAGTGTAGGATAGACACTGGTAATTGAATGTTGTAACTATGCCAGGAAATCTCTGTTTGCATCCCCACCAATAAACACACTGAGAAAAACAAGATCTCACTGAGCCCTTCCTGGTAAACTGTTTCAGTGAATAAACAAAGCTAAATGATGTCTTGAAGGGACTCGTTCCTGTGTCTGTTCTGCTGCATCCTCTACTGCATTCAAACCTGTTTTAATATTGGCTGAATAGACTTTCCTGAAGTGCTTCAGTGGAATGATTAACACATCACAGTAACCCTTCATTAGCTTCCTTAGCTTTACTTAAAAAAGTCTCATCTTGGTGTCAGTGACTAACAAGGGGAAGTTTGACAAGCACATTTTTTTTGAAGATTTACTATCTGCTAAATTAAAGGACGTGTGGGTGTTTTCCGAGGCACCACAGTTTACCATTGTTCTACGGGGTCCTTAAATATGATAGTCACTACAGGGATTATTGCTGTCAGATTAGAATCATATCACAGTGTACTCAGTCTCAATGCTGATAGGATGCCATCTGAAGATGTTGATTTAAACACTTAAAGAAACATTGAACATATCTTGCTGGGTTTGTAAAAATGACAGCATGTTTGGTGCTTCTATACTGGAATTAAAGACAGCCTCTTGCAATACAGAACTATTCAGTGTAGACTTTGTTACATTTAACACATGGCTATAGTACGTCAAAGTGCTTATTATAAACACTAGTTAAAGACTGAAAGACAAGGTAAAGGTAACTAAATCTCCAGGACCTGGCACCAACCTTCAGGAATATAAAGAAGAACAAGGTGCTTTTAAACAACGGATGCAATTCTACCTAATGAATCTGCTATTAAGAGGAAGTCTAGGTCAATATCTATTGCGCAAACACAATGCGGTATACATGAGACAGACAGACAGCAGAATGCAATATAAGGGTTTTTTGTCACGATGAAGAAAACCTCAAAACCGCATTGAGTTACTGAAAACAAAAACAAAAAAGTAATTTTTTTATCCCTGAACAATAGCATGTGAAAACCGCTGTCCTGTTTCTTGTCAGTTGCTTCAGTCATCTCTGTGTACAGATTGCACCAACACCAGTCCCTGTGTTTACTTATCTGACAGTCTCATTTCAGCATCTGTTTATCTGCAATGTCTTGTGTGTACTTATGAACCAGAGCTGAAGTAAGAGAACAGAAATGAGGGGTGAAAAGGGAATTGAACCAAAAAAAGTTCAGCTGACCATCATTGAGCATGGCATTCCATTACAGTATGCCTGAATAATTTGTGTTTATGACTCTTGCTAAACTCTATTGTCTTGTAAAGTGAAACAGAGATTTCAGAGTATATTTTTTATTTATTTTATGACATTGTGTTCAGCACAGAGTCAGCAGAGTGGGCCATTTCAAGGCAACATACAAGCTGTGTGCGAGTAGTTTGGGGCTTGTTGTGTGCCAGCGAACACAGATTAGTTATTATACATCTATTACATGCTTGACAGAGCTTTAGGATTAGCCTTGCTCTCTGCAGGACTTCATTTGCATTCGATTGAGGCAACTGAGAAAATATTGTAATGGCTGCAGCTTGCATGCTGTTGGAAATGATTCCCAGGGAAAACAAAAAACGGCAACAACAAGACGAAAAATGATTAGATTATCAATCCCTATTCTTTAGTGCTTGGTCGTCTATATTAATCTCTTTTCCATATCTGAACTTGGGAAGCCTGTGGCTCTGCAGGGGTCGTGTGCAGGCTTGCTGGATCCAGCCCAGTCTCTGCTGGCGATGTGCGTCCTGCCTTTACATAGAAACAATGCGCTCAGATGCTGGGCGGGTCCCAGCTTGTCTTTACACATTTGCAGCGTATTAAGTGTCATCAACAACTCTTGCTGACTTTGAAGCACGTTCATTGCACCTCAGGGAATTTGATACATTTTCATGCTTTGACCCATTTTGGTGCGGTTCAGTTGTGATTGTTTGTTTTTTTGGAGACACCAGACAGCCTCATCGTGAACCATGCGGAGTGTGTCTGATGTTGTTCCCGGAGTTGACATTCCTCCCTCGGACTGGCTGCAGAGAAGAGCCAGCGTTCCACAGAGCTCTCTGTAGCAGCTGAAGGAGTTAGATCTGTCTAATTTAAAAGTTTGGTTCAGCTTCAATAACGCTTTCCAGTTTCCCAGCCTCCAATAATAACTACAGTGGCTTCGGTGCGATATCTAGATGCTTTAAACTTAATACAAACCACTCAAGACATCAATATTGAATTTATTTCCTTCCAAATAAATTAGCTGAATGGATGTGTGGAAAAATACTCTTGTGGTTCGACCGTGCTTGTAAAGGTTTAGGCTTAGCTGACAAGAGGCATCGCTGGAATCTAATAAAACGTTTCTCTAGTTTTCAGAGTAACGAGGGAGAGCAGGAGTTGCTGCTGATGCTGCAAACTTTCCCTCAGGTTACTTCATCCCCTTAGGCAATTTCACAAAGGAAAATAAAAGAGCCTGCTTCATGAGGAGTCTGAGGCTCAGGCTCATGTGAGGTAGCAGGCTTCTGACTTGATCTTAGCCTGTGGCCTGAAGAGAAAGCTTTCGCCATGCACTGTGCAGATTCCTAAATGCAGGCTGATTCGGGGTCTTGTCACAGCAAGCCCTAATTCTTTGTTATTACTGACATCCAAGAAAGGGTACAGGCCAGCTTGCCATCTCATATCTATAGAATGTCTAACATCACTACTGTAAAAGGTTCCATCTTCTGATGGCTGTTATCTTTCCCTTTCTGTGCAAACAGATTTGCTTTCATCTCAGCGAGTGTAGTTAAGTGGCTTGGGCTGAACATCTGTATTGCAGTATTGATCAAGGCTGATTCCAATTGATACTACTGTAGGAACAGAAAAAACTATGACTGGCAGACACAGCTTTCACCAACATGTCACATTGACAGATATCCTCCAGCAACTAGCTGATTCGTCTCGCTTGCCCCGCTGAAGCCTGTGGCCTGCAACTTGACATGGGCAGTGTGTTCTCTTTTAATTAACAGCACAGATCAATGTGAAGGCAGCGACTAACTGGAGTGTGTGCATTAGCCAAAGAAGCAGCATCTTAATGGCACTGGGACCTTCCTCTAATAGACAGACCTCTCTGTATATACAAGGCTTTCTGGCTTTTAAACACGACAGTAACCAGAAAACACATTGGGTTTGGCAGAAGAGATTTTATACCAATTTCCATTGCCATATAAGGAACACTGTGCAGTCTAACAGGAGGGAAGATACCAGTGCATTTGTAAACCCGTAAACATTCAATTCAGTTACAAGCACAGACAGCACTCCAAACCTCATCTTCAAAATTCAGTCCCTGAGAAAGAAGGGTAAAAAAGTCAGAAAGTTTGGGATATTTTTTAAATATAATATTATGTGCTGTTAGCAGAGTTCATAACATTTTAATGAAGTTTGAGATAGCTAATGAATTTCTATTAACTGGCAATTTTAGGAGATCATTGAAAGCCGAGTTTCATGCCTCTGCATTTGTCAATCGCCGCTTTATAACCGAGACCTTCTTGTGACCCCGAAACTTGCAAGTCCTGCAAATCAGCAAATGCTGCCAATCATTGCAACGAGTTTGCCTGAATTACACTGCGGGGGGAAATAAAAAGAATTGCAGCAATGCATAATTTCAAGAGAAAATCTTACATGCTACAGTATGCAATTAATGATCATGTTTTATTTTGACAATGCTTTCAAGAAAAGCACACATTTCTGTCTACTGTACTGAAGAGGTCTGGAAATACTAGTGTTCCAAACACAGACATGGGGATTGACAGCGATATCGACAGGGTGAGGCAAACTGGGTCGACAGTCCGACTCCTTCATTGCGGTACGTGCGAGAGAGGCAGTGACATCACTACACAAGTCACCGAGATCCCATGGGTTTATATCAGTAACTGAATCATACTAACTTTCACGACATAACAAACAGCCAGCCCATTTGAAATAATAACTCTAGATAATACTTGTTTCTAAAGAGTGTACACAACCCCTTTTGTGTGCATACCTGCAATGCAAGCAAAGGGCACTGCAGATACGCAGACATTCCCGGAGTGGCTAATGCAGCGTCTCCTCGGTATAGTAAAGAAAAAAAGCTAGCTGGTGTCAGCAAAGAATTCCAAATTACAATGAACTTCCCGTCACTGCCAACATTTTATGGGACTGATGCTTCCTTTTAGTAATGCTGTAAATGTTGCTGTAAGGCCTTATGATCCGTCCTTGTGTCTCTCAGATGCAGATGTGCTTCTCATTACGAGACACCAGCACATCTGCACAGATCATCTCCGTCTGTGCATCATTAGGTTGCAAATTGTTTCTTAGCTAGTGCAAACTTTTCTAAGCTTTAGAAAGAAGAGAAATCCTGCAGTGATAAATGACCCACGTGAATGACAGTCTTTTGAATACTTATCTTAAACCAGGCTGTTAGCAGCGTTTTCTACAGTGTTAATGTTCGGTAAATGACTCAGGGTCTCATCTGGGGAGCACTGTATCATATACAGTGTCCCCAAGTATCTCCTTTATAAAAGTGCCACGGTGAAAGCATAGCAGTGTGGTAAAGCACAGACAGGTATTGTAAGAGTTGTAAAATGCATGGTTTTAACTTGGAGAAAACTATTGCCAAATGAAGATTACGTTGGTAAGTCTTTATCCCAGCTGCAAATAATAAACCTCCTCGTCCATAACAAGTAAATAACTGCAGCTAAGGAAGAAACATCTTGCCATGTCACTTGAGGCCCCCCATTCTAATTTGTAAATTAAATGACCTCTGAAACAGCATATGGAAGTAATTACATCTCAGAACAGTTCACCCAAGAAGGTAGTTAAAAATAAATGGGGCATTACTTATAATAAGATAAACCAGGGAGTGCCAACAGGGATTTTCTCCCAAAGCCGACGTGGCTGTTATTGGGACCACTGGAGATTTTCCAGTTCGCCAGCATCCAATTAGAGCAAAGCATGACAAAGGAGCAGGATCCCACTTTGGGATGGTTCTTACCAATCAACTTTTCTGCAGGCTTTCGAGCAGATGGTAGTATTTTCAGTTGCTGGTTTCATGGTAATTATGAAGCCTGCTCACAATACAGTCGTGTTCCTGTATGGCTACAGTTTGCTTCCTGCTGTTATTGCAGTTGAAGGTTTTGGTTTTTTTAACAACGGGGCTCGTCTTCACTTCACGTCGTGGGTTATCCCTTCCTTATTTCTCCCTCCTGGAATGTGTTTGGTGTTAACCACGGTGCTGCTGCATTTCACTTCAAAAAGCAGAAAAGTTCTGCCTAGTTATAAAGGACATGCAGCACTTGTCTATCTATGCTGAGTCATAGAGGAGGATGGGTTCCAACAGGATACTTAATATCACTAATGAAATTCTCTGTAGTTGACTGCCTGAGAGACCTTTAAATTTCTGCAGCTGATACAGTACATGTGCCCTTTGTGACACATTAACTGAACGAACCACACATTATTAAACCAGCAATGAATGAGTAACCCAGGCTATCTGTTGGGCGTCCTGTTAAAGTGAGGACTGTCTCCTCAGCGCTACAGAGCCTGATGATTTCTGTCACGGAGGATGGCAGAGCCGGCTACAAACAGATGAGTTGAAAGCATGGAGAGCCAAATCTCACTGGAAATTATAGGGCTCTTTGGTTCTAAGAGTAATCCACTGAACCACCTACCCCCAGCCATAAAACATTTCAGAGTGCAGCCCTGTATTTTAATATATCCAAGGCACTGCTGCTAACGTGACTGATGAATTAGCATGTAATAGGGAGGCAGGGGGTGAGGTTGCTATGTAGCCCAGGGAACCTGCTCCAGGAAGAAAAATATAATTCAGCACAGTTTTGAGAAAAGGGATTACTTGTGATAGGGTAATGAAGTACTATTTAGTCAGACGTATGGAACACTGACATTTAAAAAGAGAAAGAAATAATGCCTCCCACCTACAACATTTCCAACTAATCCGGGCGTGTTATCGGTTATTCAAACAAATGTTATTGAGTAGTAGAACAGGAATTGGATTAGTAAACCTTTCTAGTTTGTTTTTTCTGTTCAATCTGAGGTACAATAGCAGCTTAAATCTGCAAGAAAAGAGAAGTTCTGTGTCAGAAAGGAACTGGAGATTGTCTGACAGCACCAGGACAAGAGACTGTAGTTTCTGTGCGTTCTGCAATTTGAAGGATATTGTCCAACGCAGCAAAAAAAAAATAAAAAAAATAAAAAAAATAAAGGGGAAATTGCTTGTGGAAGGTAAAATGAACCTGAAGTTCTGTTGCTTTCGCTTACTGTTTGCTCCATGTTAATGTAGCCTCCAGTTTATTTATAACAGAGGCTTCAATCATTTCACAAGCCTTGTCTGTGTGTGGAGAGTTTTAAATATGATTCCGCAGATTACTACAGGACTGGAGTGTGAGTTATGATGACTGAGTAAAGTCCACCCTTGTCAAGGACTCAATTCCTAGGAATGATTTGTTAGTTTAAAAAACCTAGCGTCTGTTTCAGTGTACCGTAGGTTCCTATGCAAAACCTTCTTCAAAGCACCCTTCCGGGAAATCATAGCATTACAAAAAACAACTTAACCCATTTAGAATTTCTCAGATCTTGAGAGAACAAACATTTTTAGTTCAAGAAACACACTTTGTTTTGTGACTTTTAGCAAAAGACAACAAGCAAACATAAAACGATGGAGTCGGCCACGACTGAATTGATTAAGAACTGGCAGACCTGAATTGTGGTGCCTACAGTTATAGTCGCTTGTACCCAATTGAATTCCTGGTCATGACTGCAATGTCAACTCCCACTTGTGCCATGTATTACCACATACTTATGATTAACAGTGAAACCTTATTCTATGATTAGAGGAAAAAGTAGGCAAGGCAAAAATAATCAATTAGTGACGAGGTACCCAGTGGGTTATGTCTTTCCCAATTTGAATATGTTTGTGTTATTCTTAGGCAACCCATGCAGAATTGAGCAATTTCTGTTTAAACTCCAGGGGTTACGCTAAAGATACTGTACTATGACTGTGATGTAAATGCGTGAAGCTAATGTAAGCTTCACACATTTACATGAGACACTGTTTCTCCACCCACAAGCTGGCTGTTGAGTCACAGAAGATCATTTTGTGCTGATTCACCCACGTGTACGCAAACGTTTGAAATAGGTAAAGTGATATTCTGTAAGTGCCCTGTTGTGTTATTTCATTTTAATGAATGAATCCTTGTTGTGAGGGATGATCTCAGTATTTTTTAGTAATTTAATAATGCTGATATATCCTGCATTCAGACAAGAATCTTTGTTCATAAGGAAATGAGTGACTTTACACTTTGGTAACTTTACTTGCACGTACAGAGCTTGTGCAACCTTTCAATTCTCTCTTTCTTCATTCATGCCGCATCACAGCAGGATTAATTGTCCCTGCAAATGAATCTGTCAGCCAGTGGCATCTGTCTGGCACAATGGGAATTTAGCTAAACTTGCTTCTTACAAAACTGCCTAATGATGCTTAGAGTCCTGTCTCTAGGCAATGTGTTGGTGTCTAGGACCTTTGCCAGTGTATGCCAGATTGCTTGCTGAACAGATGGATATTAGAAATAGAGCATGCTTGAGACGTAGTGATCCCCCGTGGACGGAGATATATATTATAATAACTCAATTTAAAAGAGTTTCAGTGAACAGTTCCATTGAGTGAATGAAGCTGCCACAGACCCTTTGGCAGTGAAATTCAGTCCACCCAATAATGTGAACTATGACCTCAGAGAAGAACGGTCAGAATTCCAAGAGGAAGAAGGAAGAATACAAACTTAATCAAGATGTACTGGTTACTGGTGGCTGCAGAGATCGTTTTAGAACAAAAGAAATCCTCACTAATTCCTGTGGTGTCTCCAACATGTTTAGGCTGTTTCCAATCTCTGCTGGTGTGAAATTGGTAACTACTGTAAATGTGATTAGGAAGACTTTCAGTAATCCATGAATCCTAGCTGCCTTCTATATCATGCTTTTTATTGACTGTGTATGAACTCAAAGGAGCTCAACTAAGCCTGTTGTCAAGCGATATTCAGATAACAAGAGAAGAATATTAGAATCACACCAGTACTCCCCAGTCGAGTTTTTCCTGAAGCCACATACGTCTGGATAACCAGTTTACACACCCATCCATTGAACTATTGTTTATTACTGTCTTATAATCAGTTCTACTTTCATATTTGCTTTTGCCTAAGATGACACATACTGTATATCATCTTTATTAGTAATATATTACATTCTGAATGTTTTGTGTTATTTAAGCCCTGGAGTCAAAACTGGCCTTAAACACGCAGGTGTCAGATTTGGCAAAACCTTCTTCAGTTCAACAGCCCTGTAATCTGATGAGCTCTGACAGCCGCATTGACTTAGTTTTGAAGTTACGTTATATATGTGATACTTTTGTATAAAGTTCCCTTGTAGCCAGGGAAGTGCAACCCTTCAAGGGGACTGATAGTATTGCCTTAGTCGGCTTAGAAAACAACCAACAGGAGCAGCCGTTAAAATGAACCGATCCTTGCAGTCACAGACATTTATCTGCTGGATCACGCAATGCACTTGTTTTGTTTCTCAGTAAAATGTACAGCACAGGAGACCTTGGCGGGGCAAGGTCACAGTGGGTCATAAGAAACATCTTTCATCCTGGAGAATAACTGTCCCCAGGGTCATAGAGTATGCATGAAAGTTTCTCAGAGGATAAATTGAGATATAAAGACCCCCTTATACATTTTTTTTTTTAAAACGCTCAAAAAAATATCATGCTGTTCGCAAAAAGCTAGATTTGTGATGCATGTTGAAGTCAAGACTAGGTGATAGAAAGAGTCAGAGGATGTTCTGAATGATTCCCCCTGAGTTGAACACATGTAACACTCTGTAATCTTGTAGAGGAGACACCTAGTTTGAAAACTCACTTACTGTACTCTGTGTTACTGTACTCTGTGTTACTGTTCTCAGTGTTACTGTACTCTGTGTTACTGTACTCTGTTACCGTACTCACTGTTACTGTACTCTATGTTACTGTACTCTGTGTTACTGTACTCTTCACAAGTAATTGTAGTATAATGTGTAAAGTCAGCAATTTACAACAAGTTCTTCATTACTTTCCTGACGGATGGATTTTCTCAGTGGTAATCCACTTTTTCTTTTGAATGGCACAGCTAGTTAGGGAATATCGCCTGCATTTAGGGTAGAGTACTTTTAGATTGATCTGGGGTTAGGGGATATACCAAGTGAAATGCATTGTCTGACTGCCAGCAATAAGAAGCCACGATTACATTAGTGGCTTTTTGGTGTTGACTCAGAATCCTTAAATACAAAGGATGGACTAACGACTGTATTTAAAATCGCAGAATTCAGATATGACTGTAATAGAAACCTCTTCTGTGTTCTGTAGGGCTGCATCTGATCGATGTTTTTGTCAGAGTCAATTGAATTAATATAGATCCGTGTCTGAGAGACGTCCAGTTCCATTCAGATCTTTAAAGTTCTCTGCCAGATGTACAATGTAGGTCTGTTATCAGCTATAGTGATTTGCCTTATCATTTCTGACGCTTTTCAAGGTGGAAGCAACTCTTGAGAATTACTCTTTTGAGAGTTTATAAAGTTACCAGACAGCCTTTAAATTACCAGTCCAATTATAACAACTGACCACATAAAAAATCCCAGTTGAACCAGTGCCGTGTGAACAGCCTGTATTCATTTGTGTGCTGTACTTTGTGTGTGGTGAAGAGCATGTGCATTAACAAACTCCAGAATGACTTTAAATGAGTTAACCTTGACTGTGATTATTCCAGCGATGCTGACCTCTATATCATATTTATTCTGAGCAATTTCACCAGCGCAGAGTTTAACAACTTGAATGTGGGAACAGATGGTAAACCTGTGTCTAAATGATATCACATGTTTTAATATTTTTGCAGGAATTTAATGTGGGGTTCTTAATCTACATTATATATTGTTGTCTTCTTTCGTCTTAAGGAGATGTACTGTACAGATTTGAAATGTGTCGTATTAAATAAAGCAATACAGCTGCGAATGATTTGGAGAGATTTGTGTTGGTCTTTTGCCAGTTTCAGTTTTGGTTTATGTAGGTGAGCATGCTTGCTGGTAAATGCTTTCTGTAATTCATTGCGTGCTACAAAAGGGCACAGCAGCTCGTTGTAATTACTTAAATTGCCCCTAGTGTTTTGCTCACATGGTTCCAATTACAACCGTGCACTGTATTTGGGAAATGCAATACAATTGTACACTATGAAAATATACTGTTGGCATTGCCCTGTGTGTGTGAAAGTCTCTTGATTTATTAGTTAAGAAGATTTATAGGTTGACAGTCTGTTTTAATGACCTTGTTTTATTTGTCCAATTAGGTAGACTGTTTGAAGCACAGATTACGCTGGGTATTGCTCAGTGACTCACTCAGTTATCTCTAACTGCTGCGCCTGATGATTTTATTTGTGATACAGAATGTGGTTCTGAGAAGAACCTGCTGAATGAGTTCCAAACCGCTCCATCAGGCTGCAGTAGATTGGAACCAGATTCGCTCCTGAAATGGTTCAAACGTCAGCTTCATGTGGGTTTGTCTGCATAGCATGGACTTGTACTGTCAGACGCTGCAATAAGCTTCACTATCACAGGGCTTTAACTTGCTTCTTTTATTGAAGAACCCAAAGTCCTCACAGGCTCATGTGGAGTAATGAGTTCTTCTGGGCTTTGTTTTTGCAAATGAAAACAGTAGCTTGGGACTGGAATTCTTTTTGGTCGAGAGTGTGGGCTGTGCCTCTTTCTGTCTTTGTTAATACTGGGCTTGGTTATTCACTCTCAGTGGGAGGACTGGAATATGAATAAAAGCCGTGCTGAAGCCTGACAAAAGGCTACTGTGCTAATAATCTTGACCTCTGCGTCAACCTTATGTTTGCGTCACATAAGCATCCGGAAACACAGGTTCACTTTTCCCTGGTTACTTCATGATTTCAAACCCTTCTGTTATCAGCAGATATTGGTCTTTCAGTCTGAGGTGTAGTTATGCTGATTATTGTTATTAATTATACATGTATGTTGATGTGTAGTACATGCGCTCCGTCTTGCAATGTCAAGATCAATTAATAAAAAGTGACTGTAGATTAAAAACCGACTATAGTAAATGTATGAATGAATGAATGAGCTGTTGTTGTATTAGTCTCTGGAGGCTGATATCAGCTGTTCTTTGTTTCTGTCTTGTGTAGGACGTGCTCTTTTGAAATGCACCTCTCCAGCAGAGTCTATCTGCTGCACTTGCCTGTACTGCAGTTTTCATGAACGTGGTGCGTGTCTTATCTTTTCTCAGATTTCCAGAAGAAGCCCAGAAGCCTGCGTGGATCTGGTCAGGCTTGTGAGAACTGGTTTTCCAGGGAGATGAATGTTGATTTGCAAAACACCAACTCCGAGCCAAGCCGTTGCTTTCACAGGAGCATCTCAAGATACTCGGAGTTCTGAAAGCAGCTCCCTGGGATTACACAACTGCAGTTATTCGTTTGCAGGGAAAAGCCTCTACGAATGCGACTCAACCTTAAGAGATTTTTAATATAAGTTGCTGCCAGGCTTCTGTAACCATGTGGACAATCGCTGTGGATTATCTTTTGCTGTTAGCCGGAGCAATGTGTGCAGCTGTCTCTATTCAAGCAGCTTCCACAACTGAGGATGATGTCACTCCACGGATCAGCTTTCAGTACAGTAAGTAAACTCGCATTCATAACCCCCAGCACGCTGCTAAACTACGCAGAGAGATACATGCTTCACAATTCTGTGTGCCCCTAAATAATCTAGATCCTAAGCCGATCCTAGAAAATATAATAAGACCTGAACTAATACAAGGAATAAAGATGTTATGTAAATAATATTGATAAGCTGTTTAAAACAATAGTTAACCCATAACATTCACCATCTGACTTATCCAACATCATTTATGTTTGTTGCAGATTCAATTAGGGTTGGCTGAGTTTAAAAATAAAGAGACGTCTCTACAAGACAGTCAGTGTATTTGGTCCTAGGCATTTACCTGCATTTACCTGAGGAGTATTATCACCAGAAAGGAAGGAACGAATGGATTTCGATTTTCTTTTGGAAGCAGCACAGCTGTAATGACCTTTTGTGTGTGTGTGTGTGTGAGAGTGTGTGTGTGTGTGTGTGTGTATGTTTATGTGTGTGTGTTATCCAGTGAAATTTGTAACAGAGATTGAGTTTCCAGTGTTTTTGATCTATAAATAAAAGCAGCTTAAGATTGCCCTGTACATTTTAGGTGCTGATAGCTCTCCTCTCCCCAGTGGGCTTCGGAGGGCTTGATGTTTCCTCACTAGCTCCAGCAGCCTCTGGGTGTTGATACATAGTAAATTGATAGCAGGGGCACGCCAGCCAGCCTAGGTCCAAACTTTGTGTTTGTTTCTTTGTGCAAGCCACAGCGTGTCCTCACAGTCCTACATCAGACAAGGGTTCAAGATCACGCAAGAGGGTTAAGTTTTAACATGAGATTGCCAGGAGGGAAGCTGTTCCATTAACTAAGAGGGGTGTAATTCACAGTTACCTTTTCAGGAAATCAAACTAAAAATTCTAATCGTACAGACTGTGTAACATTTAGAATGTAACAGGCACTACCTCAGCCAGCAAATGTTTGGTCCTCTCGGTGGCTGGTTAATTTCGTTAGCTTCACTGTACGGAATGTGTTGTGTTCTGTTACATTTTTGGAGTTGGAATACCTGATTTCAGCTCCAGCTGTCGTCCAGATGCTTTTCATTTCAGGGAATTTTGCAGGTAATTAAAGAAGCAGTAGGTTTACTGGCACCTTTATTTATAAATAGTGGGAATTTCCAAAGCCCTGACAGCTCTTTGTGTGATGTGCAGCTCACCCACGCAAACAAGTGCAACCGTTTTTGGAACTAGTGTAGCATTAAGAGCCAGGCAAAGTGCAAAGATTGGCACTTGATCTGGTGAATAGCACAGTTTGTCAAATCGAAAATGTCCTGCTCCATTCTGGCTTAGCATGTATCCACTTGGCATCTCACTGCATATTTGTTTCATTGTATTTATTATCACGGCTTGCCATCATGGTTTTAGCAGCACCCAATGAAGAGTCTCTTGTATTTTTCTTCGCCTCTTGTGTGATACTGGGTATGCTGCCACTAGATGTAAGCATACATACAGAGACACACACACACAGACACTGGGTATGCTGCCAGTAGATGTAAGCAAAAATACAGAGACACACACACACAGACACTGGGTATGCTGCCAGTAGATGTAAGTAAGACAGATGCACTGCTTGAGTAAAGCCTTGATAAAATCCAAGCTGGCCTCCGATGCTCAGGTAACATGCCTGCTTGTGCTTGTTCCTCCTGGAAATGATTCTTATCTTATCTCTGCCGATGCACACAATGACTTTACAGCATCATCTCGATAGAGCACTTAAGAAAACACACAAGTCATGCATTAAATGGGGGAGAAGAAAAAGAAGTCCCTGAACTTCACAACCTTAGATATTCGATTTGCACGGAAGAAGCTTTGCACATCGTAAATTACGCTGTAAAATTTCCAACAAAGACTCAATCGTTTCTTTGAAAACAAGAAAGCCCCCTGACACTTCACTAAGCTGAATGAGCGCACAGGGAGGGGTTTGAAGGTTATATATTGTATGTTTGAACTGAGTTCACAGCAAGGGGCTCCTGAGGCCTGGTTCATCGACAGAGAGAGAGTTATTTTAGTAATTTCTTCAACGCTGTCTGTAAAAGCTCATTAATATGACTTGAGGCATCTGTGTGAACGATGATTTATGGAGCCTGGGCTTCATCCTCGGTCTTGCAAACAAGGTGCCATTTACCAGACAATAATAAAGAATGACGGCATTGTAAAGTGAACTACAGTCTTGAAAGCTCTGAATGCAGAAGCATTGGATTTGACAGAAACATATTGAGTTAGTTAACTAATTCAACAAACAGCCTTAATCTTCAGCCAGGGGTTGGATTAAAAGCTTTTTTTACATCTGCTGTAGTGACCCAGCCCACTTAGCCTTACTAAATGAGCGACTCTCTCCTTCTGTACAATGTTTCGGATACCCGTACCCCTGCCATATCATGCGGTTTGTTGTGTTTTCCATATTCCTAGCTGGACTCAAACCTGATCATTTCTAATGAAGCAGGACAAGCCAAACACTCTTTTGTAAACTGCTGTGCAGTGTATTCCACACAGGGCTGTCAATAGCCTATACCAGGGGAAGGCAGCCTTGGTCCTGCCAGTCCAGGCATTTGTTTAAAATGTATGCTTTATTTAAAATGAAAGTTATTATTTAATTACACCTTAGCCCAATTACACCTGGAGTGGAATATCCCAGATGCCTGTGCCTTATGTATACCGAATGTATTTTTATAGAAGGTGTTTTCCCTTGAATGTATCTTCTAGCTTCCTAGAAGAGTGCTATGGTTTATTATCATAGCAGCAATCTTGAACAGGTGCAAGGAAGCCTGCGCTAATGAAGAAGCTAATCTCACATGAATAATTAACACAGCTGTAAAACGCTTACAGTGTGACGATTATACCAGTTCTTATAACACTCACATCGGTGCAAACCTGTGGAGATTTACATGGCACACAAAACCTGTGGAGATTTATATGACACACAAAACCTGTGGAGATTTACATGACACACAAAACCTGTGGAGTTTTTACATGACACACAAAACCTGTGGAGTCTGTATTTGCTGGAGGTTCCGCGTTTAGAAGGATCGTTGTCTCTACTGATCATTCAGTCTCTTGATTTGTATTCTAAATTGCAAGCTCTGTAAAAGGAATCTTAGTAATACATTTAGACACATGCTGCTGTTAATGCCAAATAACACATTAAAGCATTTGTCTAACTTTGTCTGACAATGTTCCAAGTTAGGGTGTTATCCTTCACCACAACTGCATTTTGACCAGGCACGACTCGGCTTCAAGGATCCAGTGTAGTCTGGCTGAGGACATACATGACTATGGATACAGAACACAGGTACATTCGGTGCACTGTGCTGTAGTTGTGTGTTTGTTATATTTTATTAAACAGGGTGTAAGAGAGAATGTCCCGTGTCATTGGTGGCCAGGTCTACCCTTTCATTAAGGTCGAGAGGACTACTCAGGAGATGGAAGTCATATGACTTAGCTTGCCTGGCATAGTGGCATATTGCTCTTAAACTTGTAGACATGTTATATTACCCAGTTATTTAATAATCTGTACAGTAATAAATCTCCATATTAACTCCAAATGGGTTTGCCAGACTCTCAGCTAGAATGGTTCTGGGCAGTCCTGTCAAGAACACATTGGTGCATCAATGACAAGTACATTTGGATGGGTATTCGGCAGTTAAAATGTGGCTTTGAATTACAACTCTGATTTTCAGTAGCTTACAAATTGGAGGTTGGACCGACATGAAGAACTTGGAACCAGAGATGCTTTCTTTTTTTTCTTCTACTGTCTCTACTGGTGTTTCTGCTTTACAGTGTAAGACGTTTGGGATAATATATGAATTAAACTACAAGTGAATATCCCTCTTAAATAGCAGTAGCCGCACAATCATAACAAATTCCAGTGGGATATCATAGGAGTCATATTTTAAAGTATTAACCATGTGCAGTGCCCTTTCGGTATTCTTTCTCAACGGTGCTAATTCATGCAAAAAATTATTATTAATAATCCTCAACCTGAAGCCCTATCTACGTTTTACAAACAAATCCTTGTTGGTTTAATTAATCTTTCATTAACACCTTTGCGTCTCTAAGTTATTTCTCCTAATGTCTTAATAATGTCCTCCAGACGCCTCATTTCTCATTTGTTGTGCTGCTAGTTGCCGACTATCTCGCCTATCTGAATGCATGAATTCCCCAGCTCGTGTTCAGGTCAGCTGTCATACAGCAGGCTGAGTTTTGATGGCAGTGTCCTGGGGAGTGCTGCATGCCTGCAGGAGGCCTAATAGCATCTATCTTATTCAATTCTTTCCGGGAGTGCTGAGCTGTGTGTGCTCACTCTAGTATTGGCTAGGAGTTCTGGATCTGCTTTCTTTCTGTTTACCATTCGAGTTACTTCTGCAGTGTTTTCGATGGCAGGGGTTTGACCACTCTGGCTTGTTCAGTGGTTCATAGTTGATTTAAGGTAATGAATAGCTTCGGCTTGATTCAGGCAATCCCTCTACCCGGAAGGTTTTGAACTTGAATTCAGTGTCTTCATATTTTTGGGAGCTGTGTGCTATACTCAGTCTACAACTTAGTTATTGGCCGCCAGTCATCCCATTCCTGGCAGGGTCCTCCTCTTGAAAGCTTTCCTCCCATGGGCTGTGCAGGGCGTGGGATTCAGCATCATCATTTTAATAGGAGCTTCATAATCTTAGGCAAATCAAAAGTAAAACCTGGAATGGCTCAAGCTGCTATGAAATTGGAGTCCAGTTTCCCACTTGCATCTAGACAATAGGCATGCCAGTTTCTCTCTGTGCTGAAATGAGATTCTGTTGAAAGCCATCCCTGCTTGAGCCTACACATTTAATTAAACATAATCCCTGGATGGACCTGTCTGCCCTTTATTTGGACAGCTGACAAGGAAGTTTTGTATGATAACCGGTGAAATAATAATGCAGTGTCAGTTTCAGACAGGTTGAGCCCAAATTTTTCAAAGCTATTTTATTTATTTTTTCCTGCTCCTTTCTGGCGCAATGTCTTTGACAGAGTATCCATGAGCATGTCTAGGAATATATATATATATATATATATATATATATATCCTCCCGCAAGCTGCTGCTTCTTTTGACAAACTGACTGACAGCTGATAATATAACAGTAGATGGTATGAAAATAACATTCTGGCAGATGGGGAGATTTGCCTTCATTTCCTACTGGACAGCGGTTATCTTTTCAACACAGTGTGAACTCATTTAAACGGCAAGCTAGGTTATTTCATGTGGTCTAAGAAAAGGCAGAATAGATTGACACAAAAGCTGCTTCAAGACTGCTCCTGCACTGGCATTCCCAATGAAGCAGAACTATATAAACAAGTTTTAAAATGATTGTCAGAAACACAGTAAATGCAGACATATAGTGTCACCGTGTACAGGGTCTCTAACTTGAGCTGTACCATAAAAAATGTAATCTGAAGTTTCCAAGTACCACCAAAGTGTCATTGACATTTCCACATGTTTATTGGGTTAAATTTTAAAGTCTTAAAGATTCAGGAAAGTCTCAAGTTTATTTTTACACAAATGACTTCAGTAAGCACCCCGAGAAGAAAAGAAAAATGATGTGGTTTCCTTCTGCAGGAATAGACCTCTCAAGCTCTACTATAAAGCGCAGTGATGTGTGTAGCAATTAACTTCAAGCAAAGCAATTGTTCAAAGAAACGAGCGCATCGCAATATTCAGCAGCTGGCAGAACCAATCAAACACAGTTGGTGTTCCAGTCTGAGGTGACTATCTGTGGACATGGGTCTGGTATCAATCCCAACTCCAACTATTGGTCAAAATACAGAACTTAACAAAGAAATGCTGATTCAGATTGTGGTCTAGGTATCGAACACCACGGGAACCAGTCATTAGGACTTGATTGATATGGAGAAATTAGGCCAACACCCTTTCACAACTCTATTATATCAGATGGGAGGTAGTGGAATGATGTGCTGTAGCATGTTGCACTTCATACCGTGAGGCATGTTCTGCTTTGTTGCAGGTCATTGATCAGTCAGTGGGTGAAATATCTGGATTTGTGCCACCTGGTGCACGTATAACTAGAATAGATTGCCAGATCTGATTCCAGGAATTTGTACAAAAACAAGCTCTTGACTCTAGTGGTTAAAGATGAACGTTATGAGCCAAGAGGAAGGAAGGAAGGATATTGTTTATATAGCCTCTTTCACATAGTGAAGTCTGAAATCTCTGTATAATCAATGAGAATCGATTGAGAGGCAGGAGCACACAACACACACCAGCTTCCATCTTTGTCCCAGTGCATTTTTGGAGTGTAGAATGGGTGAGATTTATCCAGGACACAGAGTTTAACACTATGCTCATATTCCAGTATACAGTATACAGTATGTATGTATTGTTTAAGATCTTAGATAATACACACCCACACAAAAGTTTCCAGCAGTATTTTTGCAGCTTTCACCCCATGCTTTTCCCATGGTTTTATACTATGCATTTACCATAGCTTACCCTGGCTTGCCATGCGTATTAATATGCTTTACCATACCTTGCTGTTCTCTACAGTGCTTACGTATGCTTTACTGTGCTTTCACTGTGCATTATTACACTTCGCTATGCTTTTACCATGGGATTGTAATTGTATATGTAATCCATCAGCTGTAACCCATATCCAAGAAGAATCTGTGGAACAGCCCCTGCTATAATGAGACCCACTCCTTGTTATAGATGCTAGGCATTGCCCTGTTCATCAGCTGAGGCGATGAAGGGCTGTAAGAAGCAGAAAATGATTTGGACTGGAATGTATAGTGAGCACAATTCTATTGCTTTTACCACTTACTGTACTTGCAAACCTGTAAAAGTCTGTTGCACATGATCCACTATGTTCAGATCCTGGAGACTGACAGACTCTCCAAGACTGAGGAATTGAAACTGTACATTCTCTCCTCAAAGCGCCATGTTCATCTGAAATAATCCCATCATTATAACTCGCAGACGAATTTGGAAGGGTCGCAATTTATTTTTCTTCTCCTCAGCATCTCCCGTATTTAAACGTTCTTGCTCTTTCTTTTATTCCATTAACTCCAGAGGGAAGAATGTTCTTAAATACCGGGTACTGAGTTTGGAACCACAATTATTTCATCTTTGCAAGATTGCCCTGCAGTTGCAATCCATTCAATCCGTGCCGTCTGTCATTGCCAATGCTACAGAGCATCAGGTTCTTCATGACATTCTGAAGAGCTTAAACATTAACACAAGCTTGTTAATTTAATCTGCTAGCCGCTTCGGACTATCAGATCAGTTAACATGTTAACATGTTTTCTAACAGGGTGGTAACCACATTTTAAATAATGTGCATAATATATTGTAATTAGCATAATTACAAACTCTGCTGTATGTGTTGTCCAGATTAGTAATGTTTTAACTCTTGTAAGCTCTTTCTGTTCTGGGAAACATCATTGTTTTTAACCATCGATTCATGCTATGAAGCCTTTCGGGCAACCAAATGCACCATTTTTCCAAATGCACCATTTTTCCAAATGCACCATTTTTCCAAATGCACCATTTTTCCAAATGCACCATTTTTCCAAATGCACCATTTTTCCAAATGCACCATTTTTCCAAAGACACCATTTTTTCGTTGTTCACTCAGTGTTTTGGTTGCTGTAGGGTACTGCTGTTTGGAGTCAAAATCCAGAGCTAAACATTAAAGGATTATTACTGTGTGGCTTACTATAATCACTTTATTTTTTTACCTGGTTTGAATTATTTGCATTTGTGTCTTGTGTCTGGCTTTTCACGAACAGATTCCTCTCCCAGCTATATAACTTAAACAACACTATTTAAACTGTGATCGAGATCTTCAAAACTCAAGCAGAGAACATGTTGTTGAACATACTTTCCTGCATGTAAGGAATTCAAGTCCTAAAATAATCTAAAGAGCTGTCCAATAAGAGACTAGGGAACTATATGCAGAGCTGTTTGAGCTCGGGTGAAAGTGTTGATTACTGTACTCTCGAGGGTCAATGGAAGATGTTTCACACTGGTGGAGCCACAGCAGAATATGAAACATCTCAGGGCAGGGTTCAAAGGGTGAGCAACAGATCAAGGGAGAGAAGCTGTGTTATGAAATCCAATAAAGGCTGTGTACAGCTCGTAACTAAACAATCAGGGTTATAATAATAATAATAATAATAATAATAATAATAATAATAATAATAATAATAATAATAATAATACATGCAATGCAATAATGCATAGTCCTGCTAATGCATTAGCAGTCAGATACATTAAGTGGAATAGGAGCTCGAAACGCAAATGATTTTAAATAGATTCATACTCATTATGAAACCTTTGAACATCATTCCTGAATTCCCTGAAGGCAATTTGAACATCATTTTTGGACTGGGTTGAAACTACTTAAACACAGTGAACACAAGAAGATGACAGTAACTGGCTCATCAGGGTGCTGTGTCTGACCTGCAATAAACAAGCAGCTTGCAGGCAGGATCTTCCATCCCTGCATGTTCAATGGATTCTGCTTTCAAGGGCTTTCAAAGATATTAGCTCCTGCCCTGGTGCTGTGAATCAGAAGATGACTGACAGCTGAAATTCTACCAGGGCTTTGCACAAAGAGAGCTGGCTTTTTGAGCTCGCTCACCTCTTGTGGTCTCTTAAACAGCATGACCCTTGTAAATGTTAACCAGGTGAAGTTTTCATTGCACTGTCTATACGGTGGTACTGTTACAGACACTGCCGTGCTTTGCCTGGCTTTTATCATGCTCCCCTCTGCGTTACCATGCTTGTCTGCACTGCTGTAGGTGTATGCTTTCACTATGCGCTCACTGCCATTGATCACATGTTAAGACCACGTTTCTATTTCAGACAAGCCATATGCATTGTTCCCAGTTTGATTGAGTGACATGGAAGGCAAGCAGCTCACATGGTGAAGTTTGAATATCGGGATTGTTCACTTCTATAACGATCCTGGCTCCTGATATTGGCTTGGTATAGGTTCACCTCCCAAGACACTGCTGAGTTTCCTTTTTAGGTTCCGAGACCGATTTAGCTGTAATGAGGTCCCTGACGCTCACTTGACTCCCTATTATTATCCTGTCTCACCCCCCCGAGAGTGAAGAACTTTTTGACCTCACATTCCTCAAGGTTCAAGACTGCTGTCTAGGAGACCTCTCTGCTCCTGAGCATTTCATCACAGAGTTGCAGCCTGCACAGGCAATATCTATAGGAGCAGCTGGACCACACAATGATTGCATCTTCAGTAAAATGTGTTGCTCCTCGTACTTCTTAGCCATGAGATTTAGTCTTGAACCCCACACTGCAGAATCTAACAAACACTAATACATTTTTTATGATTAAGTGCTATAGGTGATTATTATTATTATTATTATTATTATTATTATTATTATTATTATTATTATTATATGTTACTGTAAGTGGCAGATTTAAACAACCTTGTCTTTTATGAGCCAGTATAATCCTGTTATTTGCTTTGCAGGCTTCACTCAGCTGCTGCTGTTGAAATGTTCAGAGTTTTAAGAGAATAGAATCCAGCGACTCTCCTTCTTTAAAAGAGTTGAACTGTTCTGAGTCTGAATGAGCAAGGAGTGAATAACACAGAGCGTGGTTTACTGAAATGGCTGAGGAGAGGATATGTTACACAACCTCCTTCGTTAATAAACTACAGCCACACTTTGGGTCAATAGACAGGTTACAGCCAGCTCCAGTCAGGCCACCATGCTCAGCATTGTAATTAGAAGTATGTGGTTTTAATTCTGGTTTGCCTGAAATGCTCAGGAGACCAAGGGTGTACTAGAAATGAAGGCTCATGAAAAGGTCATGTTTTTGTAGCTGTGGTTTTGTGTCGTCTTGGAACCGACACTGGGTGTGGGGTTGAGAAGTTTAGAACTGTAATCCTTTTGACGAGAGTCGTGTTTCTTTACAATGGGGACCACTCTGGGGTGAGATTATCCTGCTGGTGAAATTCACCTCAAGATTAATAGTTGCACAACAGGCCTTCCTAGTGCACAGGTCGAGACAGGTGTATCCTAGCACACGCCAAGGTTAACGAGACAGGGGTGTCCAGCTGTCCACAATGACTATCTAGCTAGTCATCACTTATATTTCATATACACTAGCATCCTCCGTTATCATTAGAGATACAGCCTCTACAGTTATAAAACAATAAAAAATGAAGTTTGCATTAGTTTTTTGGCAGCATAGCATTACAGAAGTCATTACTTCCATCTTCCTGAGGTAGATGAATGATGTCAGGAAAACTGAAGTAAATGTATTTATGTTTTGGCCTCAACGAGTCGCTATAGCCAACAGCTTTATGTTACTAAACTAATCCCTTTCAATCATTCCTCACAGTCACCTTCCTTACCTTAAGAATGTACAGAGCTCGGAATAGACCCCATTTTTAATCACTGACTAGCAAATCATTTGTCTTTACTTTTTCAATGACAGTAACCACACAATGCAGCGACAGAGATTTAGTGGTGTAAGGAAACCAAATCTAGCTGTGGCTTGAAATGTTGTGTTCCCAGTCAGTCAAAAGCATGTTTAATCCTGATGAGGTAAGTAGGTGTGATCATAACTAACACTGAAAGCACAAGATCGGCCAACACGCAATGACTGGGAAGATTAACAACACGACTTGACACAGAATCTGCACATGGAAAATGAAGGCTCGTGCCCATTTCTCTGGCTTGGTAGCCTAGCACTACAGTTCCACTCCAGTTGGGTAGAGGGGTACAATTCATTCCAATTGACCAGTTGTGACCCTCAAAAGTACAGAAGACACCTTTTTAAATGTACATTTTCTTTCTTTCTTTTTTTCAGATGATAAGGAGAGGACTGCCAAGAGGTTCTCTGCAGAGGGGGTTTTCAATTACACCTCACTGCTCTTAAGTGAAAATGATCAAGTTCTTTATGTTGGTGCCAGAGAGGCTCTGTTTGCACTGAACATTTCTGATTTTGGAAACAGCAAGCTCCACAAGAATGTGAGTGTTCTAGAACATACACGGGTCGAAAGATCTGTCAGTACTGCGTACAAGAATGATCAATCAGGACAGCGGCTCCTGTAGCACGGAGGTGTTGTACACTACGGCTGGTGTGAAGTAATCACCTTGCACTCCATGCTGGCTATTAGAATTAAACAAGACGTACTAGATGTGCATTGGCAATGTCTTTTCTTTCTTTCTTTCTTTTTCCCAATGGTGTTTTCATATATATATATTTTTTTATATACCATAGTTGACATGGAAAACGCCAGATCACAAAAGAAATGAGTGTGGATTTAAAGGAAGGAACTTACAGGTAAGACATGCATGGGACTACAGTAGATCATTGCAATACCAGTAGTTTTAAATTGAGACAGAGACTGGGTTATTTAAAAAAAAGTGTATATATATATATATATATATATATATATATATATATATATATATATAATTTATCTTTATGGTACTTTTAGCTTTAATGAAAGGAAAATAAGACCAAACAATGTTAATTATCTCCAACTTAAAACCTTGAACTGCACCTCTTTTCTTCTAGACGGATTGCTTCAATTATATCAAGATCTTTCTCCAGCTGAACAGCACTCATCTGTACGTGTGTGGAACCTATGCCTTCAGTCCCCTCTGTGCTTATATAGTGAGTGCTTCTTCCCTCCTTCATCTGTTACCGGGCATCACTTAAGCTGTCTCTGCTGTTACTAGCACTATACCTTAAGGCTTGACTGTGCATTTAATGTGCCTATTCAATTGCAATCATCATTTGTATTATTCATTTTGCTATCAGTAAATACAATACAGAACAAAGACAATGGAAAGCGGCCCATGAGAACTAAGTAACTTTACTCTGGAGTAACTAACAATTACTAATAAATACCTATTAATTAAGAACTCATCATTTACTGAAAGAGAAGTGAAAACCACCTTGTCTGCTGTTTTGAGTGGAGTTTTTATTTCCTGTAGTGCTGGAGGGATCCTCAGTTTTGAATGGAGTTGTCTTTCCTAAACCAGTGCACAGGTCTGCGGTGTTGAAAGAGTTAACTGAGTTGTATCTATTAAAATGGGGGCAGCAGTGTGGAGTAGTGGTTAGAGCTCTGGACTCTTGACCAGAGGGTCGTGGTGGGGGACACTGCTGCTGTACCCTTGAGCAAGGTACTTTACCTAGATTGCTCCAGTAAAAACCCAACTGTATAAATGGGTAATTGTATGTAAAAATGATGTGATGTCTTGTAACAATTGTAAGTCGCCCTGGATAAGGGCGTCTGCTAAGAAATAAATAATAATAAAATAGGCCATGCTGTGAGACCTTGGTGTCTCAGCCTCACTGGTGTGCTCCAGTCCCTGTGAGCTCTTTAAATAGACTCCAGAAAGCCTTATTTTACAGCAGAAAATACTAAACCAACACAAGCAGGCTCTTACTGTGTAGGGGCACTTTTTGTTTCGCTGTAAAACGAATCCTAGACATCGTGTAACAACCAGATATTGTGGGTAGTTAAGCCGCTCGGTGGTGTGCTGCCAGCCAGGACTAAATCATATGATAGCTCCTGGGCTCTGAACGCATTACTTGTCACATGACCTGCACCATTGTAACAGCTTTCTTTGTTGTTGTTGTTGTTTTTTCTAGAGCATTTCAGATTTTTCTTTGGTTAAAAACACGCTGGGGGATGTTGCCACAGAGGATGGGCGAGGACGATGCCCGTTCGACCCTGAATACAAGTCCACCGCCATTATGGTTGGTAAGTGTCTGAAATGATAACTTCGTTATCACCACCTTGCATTTAAAGCCATCTTGGACAGTCATTCCTCAATAATTAATTATTTTGGTACTGTGGTTGATAGGTGCAGGGAACTTAAAGTAATCAAACTCATGTGTGTAGAATGTGGAGTCCTAATGATCTCCTTGGTCACCAGTCTAACCGGAATGATATCAGTGCTATGAAAGTTCAGCTCTCACCACACAGTACAGTCAGCATTTATGTTGCTTAAAAACATTGTATGAAACCCAGTTGCTGACAAGCCTCTTATCTTGCTGAAAGCTGAGGTCTGGTCATCCTCCCTGCACATGATCCTCAGACCACAAGCACGTTCTCTGTGTTAAAGACGCTGTGTTTGCTTTTTGTTTTAGACGGAGAGTTGTACTCGGGGACAGTCAGTAATTTCCAGGGAAATGAGCCTACCATTTTCAAGAGCCTGGGCCCGGGGACCCCCATTAAAACTGAAAACTCTCTCAACTGGCTTCAAGGTAAAGACATGCACACCTCAACACCTTGTGCTGTCACACTGACAACACTGACAACTCCTCATGCGCTCAACCAGAGGGAGGCAAGACGCTTCTTTCTGCCATCTAGTGAGAGCAGAAGGAAGTGCATGTACCACCGGTAACAATTTACATCGTAGGGGTTCGTCGGTGGGAATAATAGTAATAAAATATCTACACAATGGTTAACAGGCTGAACCAAATGAATGAAAGCATTCAATAGGCAAGCTTATACAACCACTAATCCAGGGGTGAGCGATAAGCCCCAAGAACAGTAATGCCATTTTCTTACTCTCTGAGATAATTGAAAAGAGAGACTTTAGTGAAATGGGTAGGACCAGCCCTATCAGTTACAACACATGTACATCAAACGGTTTCATAGCAATTAAGAATCGAGTGATAGCATACAGTGCCCATAATTTACAGGGAAACGCTCTTTGATCCTTTTGCAAGAGAGCGTATATAATATCCACACATTAACAGCTTAATAAACCAGCTGCAGAAAGGGTGTCTTTAAAATATTGTTACAGATTTTTTGCCAACCTTTTCTATTACTGTTTTTAAAGTAATTACACTACAGGTCTAAAGATGTCTGGATTAGCAGGGCTATACCCTCCCTCACTGGATGACTGCATGCAAGATAAAACAAATAGTTAAAATGTACATTTTAGACTTTCCAGTGTCTTCATTACTGAGGTATGTTTGTGATTATCAGTGTTTTCCAGAGTGGTCTGTATTTGTGTGGTTGCACAAAGCTGGCGTGTATAGAAAGACTCATTTTTTTTTTTTTTTTTTTTTTTTAGATCCAGCGTTTGTGGGTTCAGCTTATATCCAAGAAAGTCTTCCGACGGGAAACCCGGTGGGAGACGATGATAAAATCTACTTCTTCTTCAGCGAAGCAGGGAAGGAGTTTGATTTCTTTGACAACACAATCGTCTCCAGGATTGCCAGAGTGTGTAAGGTGAGAAAGAAAAAGCTTCCACTGGGGGGATTAGCAACTGCCCTTAGCAAGCTGGAGGTACACTGCAGGCCCAGGGAGATGCGCTTGCCTGCATTTTTCTGATTCTTAGGAGAAATAGGAGTATTGTGAACCTCGCTCTCGATACAGCAAACATTCCTTTCAGCTTTCGATTAACAGAGTACCCAGTTCTCCTACACTTTTGACTGTTATCATAATGCTTTTAGTTCAGCACTGATAAACTGAGCACTTCCCTGCGTTCAAAGAAATTGCTGGCCGAGTGGTTTCTCCAAGCGGTTCGTTCTCTGGAGTTTGGTTCATTTCTAAATGAAATGGCAAGGGCCGTATTCATAGGCATGCAATGCATTTACCAACACGCTAATCCTGAAGCCAATCCCAGTGATTTCTAGAGCCAGAAATATGAACCCTGGTAATCCGGTAGAGAGCAGGTATTTCTGACTGACAGTTTAATAGTGACTGGCTTTGCATCCCTTTCACTGGCAGGTAACATCATGCTCTGTATACATGTTATGCATGTCTGCCCTGCCAGCCACAAAAGGAAAGATAACTGCAGATCTTCTCTTCAACTTTCCCAACAAAAGTAATAACTCACTGAAAGGCCATTATAAAATGGAATTAAAAGAAAATGTACCTGATGGGATTTGAAGTAAATCTAAATGTGACACAGACTCTTTTCATTTGTCACAGCTTGTTTTATTGAATTTTCAGCACCCATTAATGCATCAGTTTTTTGGAATTAGAATAGGAATGAATATTTGGTAAGTGTCAATAGTTAACTTGCTGGATGTCTGGTTGCATTACTTGCTTGATTGCTTGAAGGATTAGATATAAAAAATAGTCCTTATACGTTTTAAAACAGTCCTTGAATTCTGTGTTTAAAAACCCTGCACCTTGGTTACAGAATCATTCAAAGTGTCCCTCCTAGGTATTGCACAGAGCATCACTCGTAAACCTGCTGACCACAGTATTTCATTGTATTCAGTGATGCTGATCGATGGATTAATAAAGGCTGGTTAAAGGGTGGAGCACTGTAGAGACTACCCTCTGCTGGGACAGGGTAGCGTAGTCTTGGCATGCTTCACAGAGAAGCTTGCTGTGCTGAGTGACCTCTGACAGGGCTGGGGGAGTCTGCTGCCTGTCTATTCAAGGGAAGCAGCAATGATTTCTTAGCCCCTCCCTCTCCGGTTTGTGAATGTGGAGAATGCTGGAATGTGACCCTGTGGATTGGGGTAACCAGAGCAAGATACCCCTGAATCCCAGGGTGACAAGCTGATCTGAAACATGACCCCATGACCCTCAGAGACAAGTGGCTGAACATGCTGGCTTGTTGGTTTCCTTATTGAAGCAAATATGCACTGAAAGGCAGAGTCCTGCACAGGATTAGAGCTGAAACGAGAGCCGAAGGAGGGTTACACTGATGGTATGGCTGAAATGTCAGAGTAAGCAGTTTTACGCCTCACATGTGGAGGAGAGGCTGGGTGGGAGAAAATCAAATAAACAACATATTACCACTGGACATCTCTTTCTGTTTTGAATGTTTTTGTACTGTTTATTCAGGTGTTGGATAAGCAGTCAGGGCTTGTATCAAGGCATTGTGGTTTAGAAGTGGATAGAGCACAATACTGGAGATCAGGAGACTCTGTCCTGGTTCTAGTAGGACAGTTTACCATAATGAATCAGCGGGTTCGTTTTGCAGTTCACCCCACTGGGGTCTATTATAATGATCTAAGCAGAGGGCATTTGCATACTACTGCAAGTCTTTATGTTGCGTCAGTATCTGACACCTATTCCTCTGCAGCCATCATCTTCCCTTATCAGATTACAGGTATAGAAATCACGTGGTTGTACTTTGGGACATTTGCCAGTTTGGGGATACAGATACAGTCAGTACTACACTATTTCCACTGCTTTTCGAGTTTCAGTTAGTAAAAGATTTAGGCTTCATCTAGAAGTGCCTGAATAGCTCTTCCCCGTTAGATTTCTGAAGTACCGGTAGTTCATAATCCTACTTTCATATCCATGCGATACTATACTTTTACTACACTGCGACACTGCAGCACCCTCTGCAGGACTGCAAGCGTATTGCAGCCCAGCGGAGGAATTAACAAAGTGCAGGAAGGAAGCTATAAGCTGTTGTATCTTGACTTTAACTCCTTCCTCTCCAGGGTGACGTGGGTGGAGAGCGAGTGCTGCAGAAGAGGTGGACCACCTTCCTGAAAGCTCACCTCCTGTGTTCCCTCCCAGACGACGGCTTTCCCTTTAACATCATCCAGGACATGTACGTCCTCACCCCCGGGAAGCAGGACTGGAAGAACACCGTCTTCTACGGGGTCTTCACCTCTCAGTGGTAAGATCAATCACACTGCAGGGGGGAAATAAGACTCCTGTTGAATAGCAGTTCCACCCATTTCACATTTTACTGTGAGCTTGATTAGCCAGTGTGTATAGGTAACAAGCTCAGGTGTGTCTTATTAAACTCACAGTAAAACCAGTAATGGATCAAACTGCTATACAATGGGAGTCTAAGTGCCATCCCTGAACTGTATTTCCCTACTGGCTGCATTACTACACTGCACTATAATCCTGCAAACCCACCTATTGGACACTAATAAAATGAAATGCAACCACCTGAAAATGAATATTTTAATATATCACTGTCCAGTGTTTAGGGATGGGTCTCTGTTGTAAAGGAATAGTCACATAGAGTAATGTTGTATATAGCACGTCCTCATATCCAGTATAGTGATGCCAGTAAGAGTCATAGGTGGGTAGGTTGCACATTACAGGCTGTATTTGCATTCCACTTTTCATTGGAAGCCCGATCTGGTTCTATCAGTGCATTTGGTTATGAATGATATCATTTGAATGCATGCCATTCATCCGTCCACAGCACTGTAAGCACTGACAGTAATCTCCAACCACAATGACAGTGCCAGAAAAGAGCTGTTCCATACCTTTATCTGTTCATCTGTCTTTACCATATTATGAAGTCGGGATTAATTAACCATTCATATTTGGAGAAATATTTGCATGAGGAATGAAAGTGGGGGCAATTGTATTTGATAACATGTCGTCTGGTTTTGCTTCTGTCCCCAGGTACAAGGGTGCGGCCGGCAGCTCTGCAGTGTGTGCCTTCACCATGGAGCAGGTGGAGAACGCCTTCAACGGGCGATACCGCGAGGTGAACCGCGAGACGCAGCACTGGTACACCTACAACCACCCCGTACCCGAGCCCAGGCCTGGAGCGGTGAGGAACTGTTGAGTACCTGTGGGAAACTTACCTGCACACGCCAAGCCCCACTGCATGCTGAGTATCCAATAAAAAAAAAACACCCTTCCAGCTTGAAGTTTGAATGTGTTAATATGATTGCAATGCACTTAAGGGAACCCTAATGCTTCATGAACATACTGTAGTCTCTATGCATTCAGTGCTTGACCGTTTTATTGTCCCATTCCTTCACAGTGCATTACCAACGCTGCGAGGAAGATGGACATCCCTTCCTCACGCCACATGCCCGACAAAGTGTTGAATTTTGTCAAGGACCATTTCCTAATGGACGGTGTGATCAGGAGCCAGCCTCTGCTTCTCAAGAGGAATGCTCGATACACTCAGATCGCTGTCCACAGGGTCCAGGGCATCGACCAGGTGTACGACGTCTTGTTCTTAGGCACCGGTAGGTAGAGTCCAGGGCATGCCTGACCACACGGAATGGAAACAAAACCATTCATCATGTTCTAGAGACATTTAGTACTTCAGCGCAGTGTTGATGAAGAGTTAATATGTAAAGGTGCATCTTCACGCATTAGAGAACTTGACACTAAGCTATCCTCCATCTTTAACAGATGATGGCAAGCTGCACAAAGCGATCAATGTGAACAATAAGATGCACATCATCGAAGAGATGGAGCTGTTCGACAAGCCCCAGCCGGTGCAGAACATTATACTGGACTCCAAGAAGGTAGGGGATGGTCAAAGCAGGGCCAGCCTGGAATGTCAGTGCAATATGCTCCTTGTAATTAAACTATGTCATTGAACTGGGCTGGGCTGGGCTGACCCTGTGCTTCACACACTGTATTCTGCTGCACACCGTGCTTGTCTGGGATATTTATTTCTTGCTCTCCTCCTCCTCCCCAGGGCCTGCTCTACATCTCCTCATACAGCGGGCTGGTGGAAGTGCCGGTAGCAAACTGCAGTAACTATCAGAGCTGTGGAGAGTGCGTCTTATCAAGGGACCCGTACTGCGCGTGGAGTGGGAGGAGATGCAGGGATGTACGACAGGCTTCCCCAAACAGGTGAGGAGCTCAGCAAGGAGGAGCACAGGCATAGGTGAACTACCAGCTGAGCATCACACTAGAACTGCACATGTTTTATACAGTACAGTGCAATAAAATAAAGCATTGCTAACACTTTACATTAAGTGTCTATAATTGCTGTGGTATTTAGATAGTAGTTACTTAGTAAATACATGTGTACTTACACATCATTACAATGATATTATGCAGAGTTACAATGGACTTAATGTGGAAATCTTGCAAGATATAACCCTAACTCTAAAACCCTTTTCTGATACAATATGTACTGACATATATCCTGCAAAAAGATGTACACATTAAGTACTTTGTAACTCTGCATAATAACATTGTAATGATGTGTAAGTACATGTGTATCTACTAAGTAATTACTGTAAATACACAGTAATTAGAGACACTTAATGTAAATTGTCACCCAAGTGTTCCCTGCTTATTGTTATAATGTATCTCTAACTTTAAAACACTTGAAGAAACGAAGCCAAGTAGATCAATGTTTCAGCTCGTGCCATCATTGCTCACCTGCATTCAGTTTTGGATTGCAAGAGACGAAGCAGTCAAAGAAACGCCGCTGCTACAGAAACTCTTGTCCCTAACGTGTTGTGGTTGTGATTTCAGTCGCTGGAAGCAGGATGTGGAAGATGCAGACACAGCGCCAGACTGCAATGATTCGTTAGCCAGTCCCCGCACTGTGAAGACTACAGGCAAGTGTCTAATCTCACATCCCTGCTGGCTGGATCCTCTCTTCATTTACCAGTTCCCTATGTTCTTTATTCTACAAAGCAGATCAAAAGCACAACATGAGCATGCAGGGCTAACCACTAGGTGCCGCGATCTTCACAATGCAGACCCCAGCAACAGATTAGGATCATTAAGGAGTGATCACCTGAAAGAACACCCACATAGCAATAGAAGAAGACTTGCATTTCCGGGTATATGTGGAAGCTAACCAAAATCTATACATTTAAAATAAGTTGACGTAATGTACCGTTGCAATAGTCTGATGATCTGCATGGATCGCTATGGCCATCTACTGTATCCTTTATTATCTGAGAAATCAAGATACCTCGTTAGCCGTATAGAAACTTTTCAGTAACCGTTTCAACTTCTATTAGAAACCAGGGGCTATGCTTATAAAGCGTAAGTGTTCTCTTAAGTGCATTGCAGTCATATGCATTTGCATGCATGCTAATACTTCTTGTAAACAGACCCACTTGCAAAAAATTGACTAGACTGGAATTGCTAAAGAAGAGACGGGAACCTGCAAGCATCGAAACCATTAGATTGCTTAGCAACCTGGGTGCCAGCAGTCTCCATGGTAACAGACAGGAGATCTAGTTAGAAGCTCATTGGGACTGAAGTCTTTTTTGATGCCGTGTAGGACAGAATAAAAGAGAGAATATTAACAGGATTTTTTAAAATCTTTTATTTGACTTACAGGTGAGTCCCAATGCCAGACTTTTGTTTTACCGCCCAACACTTTCAAAATCCTGCCCTGTAAGCTGAGGTCGAACCTGGCCACTCGGAAGTGGGTCTACAGCCCGAGTGCCAGTAACTCCACTTACGTCAGCCCTGACGGCGGCCTGGTGGTGGTGGCTAACGCAGAGGAGAAGCGGGAGGCTTACGAATGCTGGTCCATTGAAGGAGGGTTCCGGCAGCTGCTTGCCAACTACTGCGTGGAGGCAGAGACCACCGCAATGGAAAACACCCCCTCCACCACCTCCACCTCCATCACCAGGACCACAACCCTGCTCATCGCCGAGAACAAATACGTCCTCCTGCACAGCGAGAACCGGTCCGCGCAAGACAGCGTCAGAACCTACTGGAACGAGCTGCTCATCGTGTGCATCCTCCTGGGGGTGACCCTGCTGTGCTTCGCCCTGTTTCTGATCTACCGGAACCGGCACAGCATGAAGACTTTCCTGAAGGAAGGCGAGTGCTCCAGCAAGCAGCAGAAGAAGCAGCGGATGGCAGGGAAGCCGGCTGAGAGTCTGCCCCTCAACGGAAGCACTGTGCCCACCTCCACCTCCGATCACAAGGGATACCAGACCCTGAACGACAACTACATCTGCAGCACGCCCACGCACGGGTCCCCGGATCACAGCAAGGAGTTCACGGAGTCCGAGAAGAGGCCACTGAACCTCAAGGAGAGCCACGTGGAGATCTCCCCCACCTGTCACAGGCCTCGCGTGAGGCTGGGATCAGAGATCAGGGACTCCATCGTGTGAAGAGACACCAAAGTGTTAATACTCATCCATAGGACCAACTAATGAACAAAGCGATAGAGCATCAGTGTTGTTCTGAATTTTAAAACAACAGGAGCCAAATGTTTCCAAAAACAATTATTCGGAGCAGTTCTAAAAAATCACCGACACCAGAAAAAAACAGCACCGGACACGTTTTCAATTATCTTCATCCTTACGCTTTTCACTGTGGTTCTGATGAAAAGCTCAAGGCAATCTATTCTGTTTTTAATGTAAGGAGAGACTTATAAAAGTGATTGTGACGAATCCGTCCTGATTCACAGACCACCTTTCACTTCAAAGCTTTTAAAATGAGAAGCAACATGTCAGCTGCCTCCAGTAATCAGGTTCTAGCACCGGATTGGCTGTGAGGCTCCATGAACATTCCATCACTGCACAGTCCACGGCTATGCGCTGGGTTCATTCTTAATTAGTGAACAAGCCTGTCTTTCCTGCCAGACCAGCAGGAACTGGACACTGCCAACATTAGAAAAGGACTTTGACCTTGCACCAATTGAGCCAGCTGTAGCTCCTGAATCCCTCCCTGCACAGCTACAAGTTCACTTAACACTGCCAGGTGTTTCTGTTCAAGCAGAAGGTGCCAACTAAACTTCTTCAGAGAGAACACTACCAAGACTCTATTATCAATGGAAGTACTCCCCTATTCTCTTTAAATTGAATGAAACACAGTTCTTTCATCCAGAAGCCCACTGTTGGGTATGCCAACAGTGATGAAATAGTTGTTTAAGGCAAAGTATATCCATCATAACCAGACCAATGGTTTTACAGAACTGTCCTCGGAAGAGCTTTTTATTTTCGTCTGAAGAGAAACACCCATCTGTAGATGAACAGAGCTGTACATGCATGCAACACAAAAAGTTGTGAAGACCTTGAGTGGGGAAGAGAAACACATGCCTTCTTTAAACCTGCAGCAATGTGTACACAATGGAGGAGGCTTACTGTATGCTTTCCATGTGAGCTACATTATAAAGGAGCTCAGTATTAACCCTAGCAGAGACTAAACGAACATTAAGCTGCTGGGTGAAGTGCTTAGAGCCACTTGCCTACTTCCTGGGATAATGAAAGATATGCTTCGTGTTCTTTTGGACCATTTAATGCAGGAACCCGAGGCTCAAACTGAGCTCAACCTGAAGCAGTACTTCAGTGGAAACTGACTTGAGAAAGGGGTTCATTTACTGAGCTCAGCCTGAAGCAGTACTTCAGTGGAAACTGACTTGAGAAAGGGGTTCATTTTCAAGCTTAGAAAAGGGTTCAGAGGAAGCGAGGGAGCCCTCTACTGACCACATTTCTCCTCTGTCGTGACCAGTCAGTGTGAGTCAGTGTGATGTGCTTTGCATGTTGATCGAGTTTTGAACAAACACAAACAAAACAAAACATGTGTTCATGTTTATACATGGCATAACCAAAACTGTCGTACGCTGTGCCAAAACCCTTTGTTCTTTAAAGAAATGGAAATGTGTTTTTAAACAAAGATTTGTATTATTATTATTATTATTATTATTGTTGTTATGATATCTTTTTTTTTCATTAACAGCATGGTTATTCGCGGTTTTTATTTATGGACAGCAATGAACAAAACTTATGAAATATACTTTATGACCAAAATCAACACAAGTTCACAATGTAGCTTCTTCCAGAATGTGAAAGTTAGAAGACATCTCTGATGGCTTAGCAGAACAGTCTACATTAAGTTTGAAAAGGCCACAGCTAACCCTCTCATTAAAGATATGGAGAACAATCAGACTGTTCCTTTCGGTGAAGCAATGGAATTACATTTGAAAAACTAAAACACAGTACACCTGAAAGAATACCACTAGCATGCTGTGCTATAAAAAAGCACCTTACAATCACACACTGAAGGGGAAGCGGTTTAGCCACAGTACTGGAATTGTTTGTGCAACTCTAGTCAATAGCATTGTGTAAAAACAATCTGGGAATGCAATGAGGAAAATGTTCAGATTCTTGGAAAGCCTGCCTTGATGCAGAGGTCTGGTGATGTTTATTTATTCACAGCATGCACATCTATTTATTAAGCAAACAAGCAAACACACACACAAGTAACAATAAGAATAACAGTAATGAAAAGCATATGGATGTGCTTCATAACCTGGTGCCACTCGAAACGCTAATTAGGCCATTGCAGTTTCTTCACAAGTCCAGCACGGTCCTTCAAGTTTGTTCAGTAATGAGAATGTACCACACCCTAACAGCAGCCTGGTCTCCATAATGTCGTTTATTTGCAGTCTTTTTACAGGATGGAAAAGGGTGTTGTTATTAAACATTGAAGAAAAACTCAAACTAAAACAGACATTGAAGCATTAAAATCGGAAAAATAACATGACTGTACCTACTTCCAACACTGTGTAAAAAAACGTACCACTTTCTCATAGTAACAATAATACTGATGTGGTAGTAATAGTTACTGTAGTGTATAATTCGTTGTTGTACAATCATTTCCAGATGAGAGTTAATTGAATGTATTCTTTCTGACAATGTAGCTATGAAACAGTGATACTGCACACTAAGGATCCTGGTGAATATTGTATATATGTATACTGTGTGTGTGTGTGTGTGTGTGTGTTGCAGTTTGAGTATGAAATGGAGGCATGCATTGCTGTATAGAGAGCTTGCTTTACCTTAGTGAGTGCACATTGCAGCTTTGTATATTTTCTTTTGCACGTGTAATACCTTAGCTGGGGGGCGGGGGGCGGGGGGGGGGGGGGGGGCTTTTTGTAAATTCTGTAACAACGTGTTTTAGTGGAAAGTGTTTGAGCATCACTTTTAAAGATCACTGCTGTAATATTAGGGGATCAAACCTTCATTCAGCTAGTTTTATTTTTTTGTTAATTATTAACAGTAAAAAAATCATTTTGATCCTGGCAATCAAAAGTTAAAACGTAACGTATCAATAATATTATCTACTTTTTCTTTTTTTTTTTTTTGTATCCACTTTGGGTATAGTCCCTAACCGGTTAACCCACAGAGGGTGTGTCATTGTCTTTTACATACAGCAGTGTGCACATGTATTAGAACACCCCATTGCTTCTGTAGTTCAGCAGTGTGCACATGTATTAGAACACCCCATTGCTTCTATAGTTCAGCAGTGTGCACATGTATTAGAACACCCCATTGCTTCTGTAGTTCAGCAGTGTGCACATGTATTAGAACACCCCATTGCTTCTGTAGTTCAGCAGTGTGCACATGTATTAGAACACCCCATTGCTTCTGTAGTTCTGATTTGTTGTGTATATTAAATCAAGCCACTGGAACTGAAAACCTTGGAAAATTGTCAAAATAGGCAAATTAGTGGTTGAATTAATTTAATTGATGACTTTAACAGGTCACACATGCAATTCATTTAAAACAGTAAGAGAAAAGGAACACATAACCACACATGCTAAGATGCCTAATTAAAGCACAAAGTGGTCTAACATTTTCACACACGAATGCCTATTGCTTATAATATCAGTGATTACTGATCTGAAATTGAAATCGTCCCACCCTGAGGTTTGTATGCAGGTAGGTATATAAAGGGTATAAATAATCTTGAGGTGTTCTTATACACTTGCCCACTACTGTACATGTTCAGGGTTTAATTTGTGCGTTACATCATGCTTATCAGATACTTGCACCAGTGGTGTTTGGAACACCTCCCCACTGTATCTCCCATGCTGTCAGCACACCTGTTATTCTCAGACTCATTGACGGTACGTTCCTCCTGTAATGTCTGGGATCTTTTCTGCACATCAGTACAGTTCGTATTTGCACTGTGTTGTAAGGTATTCAGAGTAATGAAAAGGAGCCAGTTCAAGAGGCCCCATGCGGTGTTTGATGTATGTGATGTATGCTTTCTCCATGAGCATGCAGAACACAAGGGGACCATCACATTCAATACATCAATAAATATACAATCAGAAGGTTAAAGAAATGGGTCAAAAGAAATTCATGGCTTTGTTTTTGGAATGCACTGCATTTTTTTCTTCATTGTACAGCTTTAGGAATTGAAACGGTCTTGGTATAACCCTGTAACCCTGTTTTTTTGTAAAGTGGCCTGTTGATGTAAAAATATCCTGTGAATCCTGCATCGGAATATTTTTTGTCACATTTCGTTGTTGCTTATACTTTTATTTTATATATACTGTACATACCGAAAGCACTTTATTTTAATTTTATAATAAAAAAAAAAATTCATAGTCATTTAGTCACATTTAGTCACATTCATTTTTCTGTTCCCTTTACTTCTGGTTGCTAGAATGAACCACCCCACTTTGTTATTCTATGAATCATTGCACTGGTATATATATGGCTGTGTGGTCCAGTGGTTAAAGAAAAGGGCTTGTAACCAGGAGGTCCCCGTTTCAAATCCCACCTCCACCACTGACTCATTGTGTGACCCTGAGCAAGTCACTTAACCTCCTTGTGCTCCGTCTTTCAGGTGAGACGTAAGTGACTCTGCAGCTGATGCATAGTTCACACACCCTAGTCTCTGTAAGTCACCTTGGATAAAGGCGTCTGCTTAATAAACAAATAATAATAAATAATATATATAATAAGTGGGGAGGCTATATATATATATATATATAAGCGCCTCCCCACTTATTAAAGTCAGGAGCTGCTACTGTAACACAATGTTCGTCAATGTCATTGGAAACATAATACAGCTATTTTTCTTTTATAAGAAGTACTCTCCATGGCTCTCTCCAGACCGTTTATGCACAATTAGCTCCTATCAAGTTAATATTCATTACTGTGAATGCCGTCCCGACAACACCGATAGGGAGGTATGATTTGCATGGCCCCTGGAAGATAGGAGCTGATGCCTGGAGGAAGTCATTCTGAAAGGGAACAGCTTAATATTTGCAATGCAAATTAATCATTAGCCTGAAACTGAAATAAAAGAAAGCATGCTGTCTTTACGAAATTCCCATAAAATAACTGGTCAAGCCTTCCGAGGAAGTCTGCGTCAGTGGGTGTGTGTGTGTGTTTGTGTGTGTGTGTGTGTGTTTGTGTGTGTGTGTGTGTGTGTGTTTGTGTGTGTGTGTGTGTGTGTTTATGTGTGTGTGTGTGTGTGTTTGTGTGTGTTTGTGCGTTTGTGTGCGTGTGTGTGTGTGTTTGTGTGTGTGTGTGTGTGTGTCCGTGCGCGTGTGTGTGTGTGCGCGTGCGTGCGTGTGTGTGTGTGTGTGTGTCTGTGTCTGTGTGTGTGTGTGTTTGTGTGCGTGTGTGTGTGTGTGCGCGTGCGTGTGTGTGCGTGTGTGTGTGTGCGCGTGCGTGCGTGTGTGTGTGTGTGTGTGTCACACAAGCTTCCTCCCTCCCTCTGCTCTTACTGCAGTATAGAGATGTTATCTCCCCTTTTTTTCTTCATTGCAATAAAACCCCAATATGTTTCAAACCTAAACAGCATTTTTAAAGGGCTTCTACTTACTTCTAAGTAGTTTCTTACAGTAATCTTTACTGCACCACTTTAGAAATAAGAATAATACTACTACTCCATAATATATACTTTCTGTCAAGCTGTCCTTTTCAATGTTAAGCTGTCAACCTGTTTATGGAAGTTTTAATGATTTAATGCTTCAGCGTTTAAAGTTCAGACATTATAATTGTAAACGAGACGACAGAAACATGCAACAGTTAAAACCAATAGATGTTATTTTGGAGTCAGGTCTGTTCACCAACCCAGACGAGATGCTTTTCGTAATCGGACAGGATCCTAAAGGTCATCTCGTTTTTCATTTGTATGTTAAATGCCTTCTGACATCTACTGTAACTCATGCAAATGGAGAGATAAGAGAAGCTCTGGAGTCTGTAAACCAGGTCGTTCCTCCTCAAAGAACAGCACTGACTTCAGCCAGTGAGCATCTCTGAGGTGAATCTACAGGACAGCAGACTAACTACACCAGTAGAACAGGTGATGACTTTTTCTTGTCTTTTTCTAATCACTTATACTTGGTTCTGGAAAGCATCCTAAATTAGTGAACTGTGCTATAGAAGTCCTGCAGAATTCTTGCCTGCCAGGGTTTCCATGATAACGAGATGAGATTGCAATTCTCAATATAAAGTACTACTGTACTTATTTACAGGTATATAATTAACAGGCAGCTAAAAAGAAAAATCCTTGTTTTGTTTTTAAGATTTTAAGAACTGTCTGATGATAAAATGAATGATGTTGGATGATATTGTGATTAATTAAAAATAAAATCAGTAGTCTAAAAGCTGTTTTGATTTTAATAAGCCCTTTGTTGTATCGATGTACTGGATTTCCAATGTGTTTTGTAAAATGAGATCTCCTTCAGTGACATCCGAGACAGAAGCAGCTGAGCTGAATAATCCAAACTAATGCACAACAATTCTATGGCAGGAAACGCTATATTATTAGTTCCATTTATAACCATGTAATTATAGAATAACCACCACGGTACTAAGTTATAACGTTTCAATTCAAATGAAGGAAGCATGCATTAATGACACATGTATCATGGACAGGGTTTGAAAAAGGGTTGGATTTTCTTATTAATTCATGTCGAATGAAGCATTTATGTATTACATAATTCAGTATTACAATGCTATAAATATAACAAGCTACCCGAACAGATGGCTAAATGCAGATGATGTAAATGTGTGCAGATCTGTTAACAGCTGATCACAGGGACTGAAGCAATGGGATTCGCTGCATTGCTGGCGTTCTGTTGAACAACAATCGCTACATTTTTATATTTCAGCAATGGGGTTTACCCTAGAATAAGGAGACCATCTGGAGAAGCCCCATCAAAGACTAACAGACCTAGTCATAACAATCATAACGTCATTACCACTCCACCAACGTCATTAACACAACCATGCCTGCAAACAATCGCTTTTTTCTTGTGCTGATGTTGGCCAGCTTTTCCAAAACCTTTGAGGAAGCGCGGTACATTAACACCAGTGCCAACCACTCTGCCACACCTGGAGAGGTATTTCCGTGGAGCAGCTACCGGCTCCCAGACTCCATCATCCCTGAACATTACTACATTACCATCCATCCAGACTTCCAGAATAGGACCTTCACGGGGAGAGTGAAGATCCTGCTGGCCGTCTTGAAGGACACGGACCACGTGGTGCTGAACAGCAAGAACCTGCAGGTGAGGGAGGCTCTTCTGCTGCCGTTACCAGAACACCACAACCAGAAGCAGCTCTCGCTTCGCTTGCAGGAGTCTGTGCAGAACGAACAGGTGGCGTTCACCTCCAGCTCCACCTTGCAGGCAGGGAGGAAGTACGAGCTCTTTGTCAGCTACACAGCGGCCCTCTCCAGCAGCTTCTCTGGGTTTTACAAAACCTTCTACAGGACAAGAAACGGGACAACAAGGTACACACACACACACACACACACACACCCTGCTACTGTATATTTAACATCAGAGCAAGAGGCTTGGTCCATGACGTTCTAATGCCATCTTGTGGTCACGTTTATGTACTACATACCCTTGCCACTTGAGTATGCATTTTACATGTAAGCACATACACGTTAAATGATGTACATTGCATTTATACAGATTAGCTTCAATGTAGGTTTCATTGTGTGGCGGTTCACTCCAGATAGTGACATACTAGAAGAAAGAAACTATAAGCCATTGTACTAAACACGTGCATGCAAATGCATCACAAGCGACCTTAATGTGGCGATTCTAAAAGAATGCTTCAGTGCATTCCTGTAAAATCCTCCTCATGGCTCTCAATGCAATAGAACTGTTTTTATGTTTTTCTTTCTCCTGTGATATGTTAGAATGCTAGCCGCGACTCACTTTGAAGCCACGTCTGCTCGGAAAGCGTTCCCCTGTTTCGACGAGCCCAGCATGAAGGCGGTGTTTTCTATCACGATCATTCGGGATCAGCAGCACTATGCCATCTCAAACATGCCAAAGGTACGCAGCTGTGAACTCACCGTGTTGCCACTGCTAATGTGCTGTTACTGAATTCGCACATAACTGGTAAGTGGGTCTATGTGGGCTAAAAAGGACAACAAATGCAAACCAGAATCCTGTTACATTCTGTCAGGCCAGGGGTATGTGAATATCTTCACATTGTTATAATACCTAAGTTTCAGCAAAACACGATCCTATTGAAAAAAAAGGAATATTATTTTGTATACACAATTTTTTTTATCAATTTTTAAAAAAAACTAATAATTACTGCACATTTTCAAAAATAAAAGACAGTAAAGTGCTCTCTCTTTGTTTCATTATCTGACTTACACCATAAGTATATCCCTCTCACCCCTAGAGGACCACCGTGCCCAGGGCAGACGGGCTGCTGGAGGATCACTTCCTGCACAGTGTGAAGATGAGCAGCTACCTGGTAGCTTTCGTTGTCAGTGACTTTGCTTCCAAAAGCACTGCATCTAAAAGAGGCACCAAGGTAACAGATCACACAGTGACGGCAGGGATGACCTTGCAAGCCAAAGACAGTACAAACTAGTATTGCACTGCACGGTATACTCATCGGTATAATACGAGGCATGAATAATGAAACACAGTCACACAGTCTTTCAAGACATAGACAGGAATCCTTGAACTAACAACCGTCTGTCTTAGAGCTACCCCCTGACAAAGAAACACTCATTAAACCAGAAGCGTTGGTGAACCCTGCATGCCAGTGCAATCAAAGAACCCTCACAACAGCCAGCAGCAACGAAATGATTACAAAGCAAACCCAAGCAAGGCCAGGACTTGGGGGTGATCTGCTTTACGATGTCATGCAAATGCTACGGTGTTTTATTGTAGTCAGTGCTTTTTATTGTATCGAGTAAAGGCTAATTAGTATCTTTTATTTCCAATTTGTTTCCCACAGGTTTCAGTGTTTGCTCCAAGTGAACAAATGGTCCAGACACAGTATGCTCTCCATGCCGGTGTGAAAATATTACAGTTCTTCGAAGAGTATTTCCAGATTCCATACCCCCTTCCGAAAATAGGTACCGGAAAGCATGCCCTGTGCATTCCTTTCATTTATCTGCACACTTCTACATCTGCCATCCTGGAATATCATTGCAAGGTCAAGTTTATAATAAACCTTTTCAGGTCGACAAACGATTCAGTTAACGCCTTCAACGCTGTTGATTATCGCATTGATAAGTGCATTAACCATAACAAAAAAGCTGCCCGATTGCATTGTGGAGCCTCTCGCAATGCAGTGGGTCTATTTTAATGATCTGACGCCACATGATTATTAAGACCTGCCACTGTGTAGACCAGGGGTGTCAAAATCCTGGAGAGCCGCAGTGTCTTCTGGCTTTCATTCCACCCGAGCTCTCACTTACTTCACTGGTCTAATGATTTGATGAAGTGGACACATTTAACACTTCTCTCCCAGCCTCTAAATGTTTAAAAGCGAGTGTACCTTGAATCATAAATAATATTAAATATGTCCAATTCAACAAATAATTAGATTGATTAAGTTAATTGAGAGCTGAAGTTGGAATGAAAACCAGAAGACCCTGCGCCCCCCCCTCGAGGACTGGGGTTTGACACCCCTGGTTTAGGTCTTTCATATAAGGACCTGTTGTTTTTAGTTTTTTGAACAACAGCTCCACCTGCTGACCACAGTGGTAATGACATGCAGTAAATTCCCTTGTTATCATTGCTAGTTTGTGCTGGAGAGGTTTACACTGTTTTGCACCTAGTGAAGATTCTCGTTCCCGTAAGGACGGGATTCTGTAGGTGTTCTGTAACAGCTCACAGTAGGATGCTATGAAGCAGCACTTTGATCTGAATCGCTGATTTTCTCTGCGCAGACCTGGTAGCTATCCCTGATTTCGAGACAGGTGCCATGGAGAACTGGGGCCTGATTACCTTCCGCGAGACCTCCCTGCTGTACGACCCCAAAATATCGACACTGCGCAACAAGCTGTGGGTCACCGAGGTCATCGCTCATGAGCTGGCTCACCAGGCAAAGCAGTTTTACTTAACCTATCGTTTGAATACTGTCTCACGTGGGTCATTCAGAAGGATGCATGCAACATTCGCACTAACAAATAGGCATGAACACAGTGTATTTAAAAAAAAAAAATAGATTAATGAAACAGGGTGCATTTAAAAAAGATGATGTCATCTAGTGGATTTATAAAGTCGTGTGCATTTAAATGATGCATGCAGCACTGTGTATAAAGACAATGCAAGCAATATGGTTCATTCAGAAGATATATGCAACATGCACCCCAGGGGTGGTGGGGTAGCTGAAATGAGGCATGTTGTTATGGAAGGGCTGGGATCATTATTATTACTTATTTCTTAGCAGATGCCCTTACCCAAGGCGACTTACAATTGTTACAAGATATCACATTATTTTTTTACATACAATTACCCATTTATACAGTTGGGTTTTTACTGGCGCAATCTACCTTGCTCAAGGGTACAGCAGCAGTGTCCCCCACCAGGGATTGAACCCACGACCCTCCAGTCAAGAGTCCAGAGCCCTAACCACTACGCCACACTGCTGCCCTGTACATCCTGTACATCATATAACATCATGTTATATGATGTACTCTTGGTTGATATAGAAGGGCTGGGATCATGTTATATGATGAATTCTTTGTTCCCTAGTGGTTTGGAAACCTGGTCACCATGGAATGGTGGAATGACCTCTGGTTAAACGAGGGCTTTGCCACCTACATGGAGTTCGTTGCCACTAATCACTTAGAGCCCAGCTTGTGTGCGGTGAGTAAGAAACAAGAGCCTGAGAGAGACCTGGCAATGAGTGCCACAGTACAGTGAACTAGATCATGACTACACTGAAACCATCATAGTCTCATTGGAGGTCATCATAGAGAGAGAGGTTCCACAGTACAGTGAACTAGATCATGACTACACTGAAACCATCATAGTCTCATTGGAGGTCATCATAGAGAGAGAGGTTCCACAGTACAGTGAACTAGATCATGACTACACTGAAACCATCATAGTCTCATTGGAGGTCATCATAGAGAGAGAGGTTCCACTGTGTTTGACAAGAGCAAACTATTCAAATATTTAAATTGCTCCATGTGAATTAAAAGATATAGAAGACGTTTAATAATCCACCTACCAATAAGGTAAAAAATAACCGTTTCCTTATCCACACCAATAAAAGCAATACATTTTTTTAAAGAACTGGGTTAGATTAGGGTTAATGACTGCAAAATCAGAAACAACTTAGAACTGCAAAGGAATTGTAACCCAGGGTGAGGCAGTAAGTGAGATTTACTGCATATACCGTCATTGTGCTTCTTTCCAGGAAGATCAGCTTCTCATCACCACTTTCTACCGAGCTCTGGAGAAGGACTCCTTCAGGACCTCTCACCCCATCTCTTTGCCTGTCAGGAGCTCAGCGCAGATCAGAGAGATGTTTGACGTGGTCTCCTACTGCAAGGTAAGAGGAAGTTCACAGTGAAGGGTACAGCAGGGAAGCTGTTCCCACAGCGCTGCTCTCTTCATCCAGACTGCCTTGGCTGAATCCTCTTGGATTGGGCTTGCTGTCTTTCAGGGTGCCAGTATCCTGCGAATGCTGCACAACCTCCTGACAGAGCCCATATTTACCGGTGGAATCAGAGCCTATTTGAAAGAACACAGCTACGGCAATGCCCACCAGGACCACCTGTGGCAAGCACTTACCAAGGTACTTTAGTTTTGTAAAAAGCAGACAAAAGCAGGAGGCTAAACTATGGGGGAAAGCCAATCATAATCAGATAACCAATTAATACTATTTTAGTATAGAATTGAACATGATTGTGGAACACTGACCACAGCTTAAAACACCAGACACTATAGCGACTCTGCTGACTTGTATAGAGGTCTAGGAAAGATATTTCTGTTTAAATGACTGCTCTCATAGTATAGGAAAGACAACTCCACTCAAAACAACACACCAGTGTACTAATGGAATATAGTGATATTTATATCTAGAGTAAGCACATTCATTTCTCTTGAAATGGATGAGGTATCTATCCTGTGGTAGTCTGTCTGCAGAGTTAAGGAAGCTGTGTTGTTTTAATGCTGCAGAGTGCTGTGGAGGCTGGCGAGAGTGTGAATGTGAAAGCTATCATGGACACCTGGACGATGCAGAAAGGGTACCCGCTGGTGTCTGTAACACTACAAGGAAGGAAACTCAAACTTTCCCAGAGCATTTTCACTCTCTACCCACAGAGCGACACAGGGTATAGTGGTATAAAGTCTCTAATGGGCGGGAGTGCATGCACACGCTGTAAGGCAAGCAGCGTGGTTTCAGTACGGGTTGCAGTGTTTGGTGAATGGATAGGACGGATGATTTTATTCTGCATGGTCTTATCCATTTACTCTAGAGGTGCAAGAGATAACATGAAATAACATGAAAATGAATTTGTGTTGATTGCCTTCTTGATAGAATGTATTGGATTTTTAATTACATTTTTTTTCTCAGCTTCCTCTGGCAGATTCCTTTCACGTTTTATACAAGCAATTCAACTGCCGTCATCAGCCATCTAATGAAGAGCAAAGAAGGTGATCCCTAATGTGTTCATAGCAATAGCCTGCAGCAGTTTTTCCATGGTCTTTAAGTTTTACTGTGTCATATTCGATAAATGCTACTTTTTTTTATAAACCCCATTTCCAACCTTACTGACATATCACCTCTTACATGCTGGGTTATCTTAGCACATTACCATGTATACGAATACTAGAATACCCAAATCCATCTTTCTTGAAATGTTACACATTAAACTCAAAACATCTTCCTTTTAACGGATCCTTCCTTAAAACCCCTGCCTCTCATTCCCCTTATGCTCCTGTTCGTATTTAAAACCAGGGTCCTAGCCCCTCTGTAATAGATCAAGGCCATGCACCAGTAGAGACCATGTCAGCTGTAAAGTATTGTGCAGCTACACTGTGAATACGCCTCTGGAATCTATTCTTGCAGAATCCATTGATCTCCCGCATGACGTTGCCTGGATCAAAGCTAATGTGAACTCCACTGGCTTCTACAGAGTGTCCTATGATCTCCCAACGCTGCGTGTCATCAGCCACCAGCTGAGAGAACAGCACAGCGCGTTCAGCAGGAGTGACAGGGCCAGCCTCATTGACGACACATTCCACCTGGCCAGGTAGAGCAGAGGCAGTACTTTAAGGACTGCTGGGACTGCCCCTGATAAACTCAACTGGACAGGTTGCACTTAAGACACGTTTCAGTTGTGCAAACATTCCCAAATAAGCACAATCAAGGGTTGTGCAATAAAACTACTGAGAAACTGTGCATGGCTAAAAGTGCTTCACTGTGGAGTAAGCAATACCAAATGGGTTAAAACAAACTGCTCAAGTATACAACAGTACAAATGAATGACGGGCAGGATGATTTAGTGGCTGTTATCATCGAGTCCAGTTCAAATGGTTATCACTTAGTCGTAGTATCTTCCAAGTTCTGGGAGTGCCCATCAATCTGATTTGACTCATGAATAATAAATCCTGTGTTTCACAGCCAGGGGACCCTGAAGTACAGCGAGGCCTTCTCTCTCAGCCTGTCCCTGGGGAAGGAGAAGGAATACCTCCCCATAAGAATGTTTGTTGCTCACATGACCCGCATGCTCAGTAAATTCGCTTTCAGCAGAGAACGCTGTGTTATGCAGCTGTTAAAGGTACTGTACATTCCGGCTCTCAATTCATGTGCCTTTCATTGGGCCAGATGAAGTGTTTTCTTTACTGTAAACCTTATTGTTTAATACCTGCCTGTACCTTCATCAGGCTACCCTTAGAGAAATAACTTCACAACATGCGTAGGTATAGGTGACTGGATTCATTGATCAATTATTAAATGATCATTTTAAATATGCGTTTATTTATTTACTATCCAGTTTCAATTTGCATTGCTCACTGTGACTATAAAGTCAAATTTGCCCCCAGTCTTTTAAAACCTGCAAAGCAGCTGTTTCTTGAAGAGCTGTATTGTCTTTGTGTTGTGATTTGTCAGAAACACATCCTGAGTTTGCTGGGGGGACTGATGCAGGCTCAGCGCTGGGATGACAGTGGCACCCTGCCTCAACAGAACCTGCGCACCCTCGTCCTCTCCATCGCCAAGGGGTACAGGAGACTGCCTGCAGCACAGCACGCAGAGAGACTCTTCCACCACTGGATGGAAGCTGATGGGAAAACCCAGTGAGTAAAGCCAAGACTCTCCCACATCTCCCACACAACCGAGCCGGGAGTGAATCATTCATTCAGTAACTGCATTAAAAAAAGAAATACATCTGCAGCCCCTTCAATATTACATCAGAGCATGGGTGGTGATAGTGGTTATATAATTATACTTCGTTATACATATATGTTGCCAATTTAATGATAAATACATACATACATACGGTGGCACTTTTGCACTTCTATACTAGATTAGTAAAACATCTTTCCTAACTCTGTACTGCCATCTTGTGGATAAAATGCACGGTGATGTTCACAATATGTTTTTTTTTTATGTGATTTATACAGTTGCATTCTCAAGTTCTATATATTAACTATGAAGTGCTTGTTTCTTTGCTTTATATAAAACAGCCCCACATGATTACAGTCTTCTTTTGGGCTGTTGCAACAGGTTGCCCAGGACTCTCCGAGGAATGGTATTCCAGGTAGGGATAAAGAAGGGTGGAGACAGGGAATGGACGTTTTTACTGCACAAGTACATCGAAAGCACTTCCAGCACCGATAAAGTACAGATCCTGGCAGCCTTGTCCCGAACCAGGAGCACAAGAAAGAAGAAGTGGCAAGTGGCTTAAACATTTACTATTGCTTTCTTTCCTGCTGCATTCCTGACTGTATTATACACAGCTCAGTTCATCCAGCCCGATCAAATCTCCCGATTCCAGGCCCTCTCACTGTGCCATGTGTGTGCCCACAACAGGTCTGCACCATTTTACAAGGGAGGGGTGCAGTAAAATGTGACTAAATGAAAACACAAAAATGGACCTCTGACAGGTTTGAATGCACACACTAACGTATTAACCGGATTCCTGCTTGCAAAGTTACATGCCCAGTTTCATTTCTAACCTTGCTGCTGTATTAAGCCTCTCCATGTATTCAGGTTACTGAATGCAGCGTTGCAGAACCAGGTCATCAAGACTCAGGATTTTGGCACCATCGTCAGACAACTGGCTCGCTCTCCAAAGAGTAACCAGCTAGTGTGGATGTTTGTACAGCGACACTGGAGCAAGCTCGTCAAAAAGCAAGTACAGCATTGTGTGTCGTGTGGAGACTGTGTAGATGTGCGGGTCTATAACATGCTGATGAGGGCAATGTCTTGTAGAAGTGTGATACCTTGCATTGCAAGCAGCTTCCAGTTGCACCAAGCAATAATAAAATACACCCTAGCTATCCTCCAGTCCATTGTATCATAGATACAGCTGCTGGAGTTGTTCGAGATTGTAGAATTTTTTTTTTCAGAACTTTAAATTCATTGTTTGATTGTTGAAGTTGAAAGTGCCCGGCTGTTTTAAAAAAGTATAGTAAGACTGCCACAAAAGGAAGTCCTGCTGTCTGTTTGAATGCAGCGCTGTTGTTAACACAGCTTTATTCGCTTCGTTTCTTGCAGGTTTTCTTTAGGTTCAAGCTATCTGTCCCGTATCGTTGTTTCAATAACCTCGAAGTACACCACCAGAAAGAAGTATGAGGAAGTAAGTAGCAGGAACATGTGTGGGAGTCATACTGCCTGAAACCAGCCTGGTCTGGTGTGTGGCTTAAATGACCAGGAATCCAAGTATGAAAGAGGACAAGACAGTTCTAATTTATTGAGGATGAAAACCTCCACGTATTTCAGCCCAGTTTAAAAACTGTATCGGTACTATAGGTCGCTGTTTACAAATCTAAACTTATTTAAAGAATTTGTATTTCAAAGTCTATTTTCTAAATTAAATAAAGGTTGTTATTTACCATTCTAAAACAGTTTCATGCGTACAAGACTTTTATTTATTTCATCAAAACAGTTTTGTGAATAGGGCCTGTTGTGTTCAATGCAGTTGTGTTCAGTATTCTTCCTAAAGTACATCTCTGTGTTGGTCTGTTGTTTGTTTCTGTTGTAGGTTAAGAAATTCTTTCGCTCTCGGAAGAACCTCAGAAACCTCGCCTTTGTCAGGCAGTCCCTGGAAATGATCAAAGTCAATATCTTGTGGCTGAAGAAGAATAAAAAACAGATCAAGTCTTGGCTACGCAAGGAGTACACTGAAACATATACAACAAATAGGCACTGCAGACCAGCATTAGCACTAAAAAGAGGCAGGGCACTTTATGTTAAAACACGAAAGTCTTGATGAAATGTGTGTTTTGTGATTTTTTTGCAACTGGATTTTTTTTTTTTTTAAATCTTAAATGTACCTTGTAAAACACAGACCCTCATTCCAGGCTAACCTGTGTCCTTATTAAGTACACTAATGCTAGGTGGAGTACATATTTCCCCAGTGATTGAGTAAGATTGTGAAAAGAACCCTGTTCATTTGGAATGCGCCAGGCCAGGGAAAAGTCTTGTTTGCTGAAGGGCGCTTTGGAAAGACAAGCTTATCACAGTGCAGACCACCTTTTGTACACAGGCACTGCAGGTGTACAGTACCTCTGTGCTGCAGGGCCAGGTGCACAGGACAGTGCAGAAACAACAGGATCAATCAGTGTCCCTTCACGCACCTGGGAACCAAAACAGATTATTATTTTGGCCAGTTTGTTGTATGCATCTGTCCAAGTTTCACCTGTAAATGTTTGATCAACCTCAAAAAAAAAACCCTTGCACACACAAAAATCATCTTTTCACATCAAGGTATTTTGTTATTGTCATTGTGCAGATATTTTAGAAATTGAATACAGTACCACAATGCCACCGATGACTGGACTGTGCTGTACCGCCAGACACAGCGATTGAAACACATTGAGATCCAATGCGAAAACGCAGACTGCTTAGTGAAATCCTGTGTGTGATAATACCGCACCCGGCAGTCAGATTCTCTCTAAATAACAAAGGGCCAGCCTCATTTCTCCTGGACACCGCGGTCACAGCTGGGCACGTCTGCGGAGCACATGCACCCTGCTGTTCTCATTCCCAGATAAATTGCATTCTTTGAACTGCGAGCATCAGGATCTCTGGAGACAGCCTCAGTCTCTGCTGTTTGGTATCTAGGATAACCCTGGTAATGGCATCTAAGGAACACAGCTGATCTGGAGAGCCTAGATTGTGTCTCCTGCTGTTGCTTTCTGATCTGCAGCAAAACTGACTGCAAAGGCGAGAAGCATCTGCTACGAGTGTAGCCGGGGAGTACAGTCTGTCCTGTGCTTCGGTAGAGCAGGGTGGCACATCATGTGTAAAGTACAGCTCTAACTTGCAAGGGGTTGTCTCTGCCTAGCAAGGTAAGCATGGGAGACTGCAACAGAAGCACCCCAACATGGAGGAGAGGGAAATAAAATGTATGAGAAATGAAAAGCTGAGCTCAGCAATGATAAGGGAAGCAGTGATGATGCTAACTGTGGGTTGGGGAGTAATTAAAAAAACTGAGCTCTTAGTGTAACGGTTTACAGCGACAGTGAAACCAGCTGAGCAAGTACTGTAGGACTACTGTGTTAAGCGAATAGGCACGAGCTCCAAAAATGAGTGTACGTAACCATGGATACAGGGAGGGTGGAGTGTGTGCTGAAGGGGGAGTTTCCGGTTCTCCCAGCGATACTGTCAAATGATTTGCAATTCGCGCTGTACTCCCATGCATTTAAAATTTACCATGGGTAGAAATACAGACACACCTCAACACTGCGGTACTTTCCGTAGCGTTGTTTGTTGCGTGATGAACGAAGCAATGTTGTAATGGCTGCCTCGGTTTCTTCCAGTATCACGTGTCTTTTTGTTTCTGAAAATGAATATGGTAGTAAGAAGTATCTGCTCTATTCCTTCCCTACCTCCTCGTCATTCCTGCTGACACTAAGTGAGAGTAATTGTCATATTTGCATTACACAAGATTGTAAGAAGAAAAACGTAAACTGTTCTAACAAGAAAACAAGGAAGGCTGTAGTAACAAGGAAGCAACACGTGTTATTATTGATTGAGCAACGTAACAGGTGTCTTTTTAATGGACAACATAAATAAATAAATAAATATTAATGTCAGCTTCAAGAAGACTGAATAGTTATCGATCGGTAGGCTTCATTTTGGTAGCTGGGTCTGTTTTATTTAGTTTCGGTTTTAGCTTAAATTTCTTAACAGCTTAAATGACAATGTTATTAAAATTAATATAGAAAGTTATTTCACAAAAAAGAACCCCATATCAGCACGAAAGTCTGCTTAACACAACGCCTTAGCCGAAACCCACACTTCTCAGTGCGCCTTGTCAGAAGCTATGACGTCAGTAAAGCACGAATGCGCCCACAACTTAGCTCATTAGGAAACACTCCCCGGGACCGATAAGCGAGTTCAGTAACTTACCTGGAATACAGCAGTCAAAACAAGAGGGCATTCAGACCACGACGATTATATACTTCACAGCACATTTCAAGAAGAAGTAGAACGTGATTATTCTTTTGTTTTGTTTTGTTTTGTTATTCGCATGACACCGTGCGCCAGTGTTGCGGTCTACAGTACCCTCTGACACTGCGCTGAACCCGAGCTCTGTATTTTAATGAACAGACTCTACGTGTATGGAATCACAAGCATCTAACCCCAAACCCGACCTCAGGAGACTGTTCTCTGCGTGCGATCTGAATAAATCTGGACGGATCGAGTATGAAGATTTTGCGACGGTTTGCCGAGAGCTGAGCGTCCAGACCTCGCAGGTGGCTCTTCTCTTTAACAAGTTCGACATGGACCGGGACGGGTGCATCGACTACACTGATTTTTCGACCCGGTTCCACGAAGTTTCGGAAACTTTGGATCTGGCTTCTTTCGACGGGGCTTCGCATTCACACAGAATCGCTTGGGAGGAATTCGAAGAGAGACTCGGAGATAAAGTTCACTATCTAAACAGGTAGATCACGGTACCAATTCTGTTGTGTAAACATTTCACACGCTGTTACTCTATCCCTAACCCTCACTGTTCCCTAACCCGAACTCTAAACGTTACACATGAAGTACTGTAGATTGTAAAGATACATGATAGCATTGTAATGATGTGCATGTACACATGTATTAAATACACAGTAATTAGAGACACCAGTGTTATGTTTTTATTAAATAGTACAAATGAAAGTCTTACACGCACAAGGGAATGCGTCATTTTACACCAGATTCAGTGACACTCAGCTGACACCCCTGTGAAAACGGGAAGTCCTCCTAAATTCACAGGAATCCCAAATATTCCAGCAAGGCTCCACGCTCTTCTCTTGCACCTCCACCGGCAGACTTGCCACTCCTGACCGACCGGTTTCATACCGCGGTGGAGATGTTGAATGAAAGGGAAGAGAAGACGAGGAGCCTGGCTGACACATTTGCATGTGTGCATCCTGCTGGTCTATACCCGCGCCTGTCCTGGATTAATAATACCGGTGCTGCTCTGTGCTGTGTGATGTTTGAAGCAGGTGTATGAGGATGTGAGGGCAGTATTGCTGGCAGTTGGGACAGGCTAGAGAATATTCTTGAAAATATATTTAATTCTACTCACTATACATTTGTAGTACAATGCATATATATATATATATATATATATATATATATATATATATATATATATATATATATATATATATATTCCCCATATTAGTGTTGAGTTTTTTTTTGTTTGCTTGTTTTTTTGCACCTAAAACTCAATCTTCAAATGATTTCCAAAATTGATTCGTATGGCATTACAGTCATAGCATGCATATTTTAAACCCGCAAAAAAATAAAATAATAATAATAATAATACAAAGAATGAATACCGGATCTGGAGCCCAGCGCGTCCAAACCCCTAATGTTATCACAGGTGCTGATAAAACTGGACTTATCTCCCCACAGCTGCAATGCATAGGGAACACCCCGTCCTATTTGCGAAGCGATTGGCTCGGCTCCAGCCCCCTGATTGACTGATTCTACCTGTTGCTTTTCGGATATCCAATTCCATTCTAGAACTGCAAAAAAGCTTAAATATTTCTGCACGGGAGGACGAGTGGACATGACAGTTTAAAACAGTATATAGTCGATATTGCTACTACATTGACATCTGTGCGATATATTCTGTTCATTTGATCGGACTCGTAATCTGCTATATAAAAACACACAACTCGGGTGAAAAAACATACGGGCACCGGTAAGGCATTGAATAATGTAAACGCGATAGATGTTATTGCATTGAAATATGGCGTGTCAAAAAAAGTCAGACATTTAATACAATATGTACATGTTTGAAATGATACTTGTGATACGATTGTTACTAGGCCAGCCTTAACACAATGCGAGCAAGGCGGCCGGCAAAGGCCCCACGCTCAACAGGACTGCAGTGAGATTTGTGCTCGTTACGTGCGCGCAAAACGATCAGGGGTGCAAATTTGGTGTACCTCATAAAGCGCCAGCAATATGTTTACTTTTTTTTTTATTGTTTTTTTTTTAGTCCTCATCAACCATCGATGATGCTAGTTTCTCATTGAGTCTGGACTATTTGCATGACCCACCCGCGCTCCTTCACATACACACGAGAGAAGGTTCGCGCGTGAGGGAAAGGGGTAGCTAACATGTTGCAGGTTTTTTTTTTTTTTTACAGTTATCAATTACACCTTTGTTCAGCAAGTCAAAAAGGCATGTGGACCTCAGTAAACTTACCAGGTAACAACAAAACATTGTAAAATAATGTTTCGTGTTCGCAGGCCTCGTTATTTACCGCGGAAGTTAAGCTTTGCTAGTTTATAAACACATTTTGTTGATTAAAAAATGGCCATTTATGTTAAAACCAAATCTGTTGTTGCAGCTAATGTAAATGTAATCTAATAACAGGTTTAGTATTACAGGGTGTAAAGTTTCCGCATGAAAGGAAATTGAAGCCAGTGTGGACATTTTGCTTCCTGTTGCCATTGGAACCCGAGGGCGGTTCTGTACTGTACGAACGACTCGCTCGTGGAGGTGCGTCCCCGTAGCTACACCGATCACTGAAGCTCAGCACAGCTGCAAAGTAGCGGAGAAACTTTAACGTGGAAGGCTTTGGACAGTGCCACGAAAACGTGTTTGTTTGTTTCTTTCTCTAGAAATAAGCAAGCATTTTGACACTTTTTTTCTCAAAACAATAAACAACATAATTCAGTTACTTGCAAAAAGTTCCGCCATGGTTCCGAAAGCAAACTATTATGTGTTGGCTGGCTTTCACAAGAACCCAGAATCTCTGTATATTGTATTCGATTTGGATGTTTCTACAGCCAATGGTTCATAAGTGAAAAGGCTCTTAATAGTGTCTCTGTATGTCACACTTTCATTGAGAACACCTAATTTGCTTACTTAATGACATCTAGGTCTTTCCAGTGTTCAATAAGATGTCCATTTCCAGCCTCATTCTCTCCTGTTCTGTGCACTGTGGATCTGTGTCAGGCCGTGGCAGGGATGCATGTGTTACTGTATTGTTGTTCTCTTGAAAGCAGCCGAGACCAGTTGGCAGAGCTGTACCAGCAGATCCATGCCTTCTCGGAGGACGCTGTGCTCCAGTATGAGTCGCTCATCGAGGGCCTGATCAGAGACAGCAGGGTCCACTGTCTGGAGACTGACAAACTGGAGTCCACTCTGAGAAGGTAGGAAAGCGCTGGCAGTGCTGTGTGACAGTATGAAAGTTTACACAGTATTTCTGCACATTATTTTTGGCAACTTTACAATGGTTTTCCCCATTGTTACACTATGCATTTCCCATAGTTGACCCTGGTTTGCCACGAATTACAATACGACTGTCCTGATATAGAAGAGAAGGCTAGACATCCAGTAGTTTTTGGTAGAAGGAAGTCAAAGTGCAATAATACATGTATAAGCGTTTAAACAAATAACCAGTTGAATGAGCGCAATTGCTTTTTGAGGTATCCCCATCATGGATCATTCATTCAGCAAGTCTGGAAAGCTCAGTATGAACCATATCTGTGCCATGCTGGCTGCTCAGAATTACCCCTGTAGACAGCATCCACCCCCGGTATCCTGCAGCTGATAGGAACGCAAATCCTGTTCACATTAATCTGGTTTTAAAATCAAATCAAATTGTGCTCCGGAGGCTCGTATGCCTCGCCCTTACCTAGATAGTGACAAGTCTCACATTCCACCTGTGTGGGTCACGCTGTGGCTTTCACACCCATTCCTATTTGTCACGCAGAGGCCTTGTAAGCAGACTGCTCTACTCTATTCAGTCAACCAGGTTTCTCATTTCCTTAGGCAAGCCTGATTGTAAAGTAAGGTTAAACGTCTGTAAAAGGAAATGATAGGATTAATAATAATAAAGAAGGGTAATATTGCAAAATCAGTAACAGTTTAGGTGAATGTATGATCCATAAATTTTAGAATAAAAGCTGTCAAGGTAACAGTGGGAGGGGAGTTTAGCTGTTCAGCTGGTTTTATTAGAGAATCCAGGCAGTGGGTGGAATGGGACCTGTCAGGCAAGTGCTTGCATGAACGTACATTAAATCAGTGTCACTTCTGAAACCTCTGGGGCTGAAAGGGCAGTAAGGTGGTGTTGAGAGAGGGATTAGGATCTTCAAGGCAGAATAATGAAAAGCCGCTGTGAATAATTTTAAAAGCAGAAATCAGTTGAATGTCGCAGGGACTGAAAGGTGGTGTTGCTGCAAGTACAGGTTTTCAGGAGCTGTGTTGGACATCGCTAACTACTACACAGTGAACTGGATTCACACTGCTTGAGGATTATTGCCAGCAGGGCAGCTGATGGTCTTGACTCTTATTCAGGACAGAGGAGATGACTGCGAGACAGCTGGCTGAACTGGAGGAAGACATACAGCAACAACTCTCCAACCTGGAGAAGAGAGTAAGAGAGGAGGTGAGACCACACTATAATGCTTGAAATAAAAAGGCATGCATCAGACCTAGGACATGTACAGTGCAGCATGCTGAGCTCAGTGATACAGTGCTGTGAGCAAACAGGAGGAGTTTCTGTATATAGAAAATAACTTTTTGAATGCATTACATTGTTGATTTAAGTACATGCATTTTTTATTCATAAAGTAATAGCCACCCAAGTATAAATGAAACACTATTAATACCTGCAACTAAGTTTTTTTTTTGTTGTTGCTAGTTTTATAAAGAGGATGATTTTTCTGCGGCTAAAAAAATAGGATTAAACTTTGCAACATCTGTGTGTTGTTACTAGGGCACAATATTCAAATAAGTATTTTTATTCTTAATAAATTACTGGTATATTTAAAAAATGATGTGAAAAAGGAGTAGGAATGAAAGTTGAGATGGACACTTTCTAACTTCTTGAGGATACTCCAGTATTGTATTACAACTTGCTTTTGTAAGTTTAGTTCTAAACAGTGTTGGTAAATGTGTGAGGTGTGTGCGCTTGCATTCCTATGGCATGTAGAGTGTTCTATTTCCAGAGGACTGTCTTGCTGGCCTCTTTGAAACAAAGGCTTCCCTATGAGGGCTCTGTAAACAAAAACCTGCTGCTTTGGTTTCACCCTTTTCAGGAGCACCAGAAACTGGAAGCAGCAATCGCAGGCCTTCAGAGGAGACATGAGAACGAGGTCTCCGATCTGCAGGCAACTGCTGACAGGCTCAAAGCGGTAGGAGAGGAAGGATTACAATGGGCTTCTCAGTCTTATTTTTAAAGGAGATTTGCTGGCTTGTGTTTGCTTGCTTCTGAATAGAAGCAGAGTAAATGGAGTAGAAAAAGATGTCTGTCTTGTTAAATGTCACTGTGGTTTTTAACATTCCTGTGTAGAAGAGAAGTCTCTGCTCTGGGTATTGGGTGGTTTGATGGAATATATTATTGGCCACTGGGGACTGATCTCAGTTGTGTCTCTTGACCAGGTTGTTCGAGGTAAAGTCTGTCTGCATTTTAGGTTGCAATAAATAAGAATAAAAAAAAAAAACATAACACACTTCTCATTAGTCTAACGCATTTCTGGAAGTCCCTTTGTTTTTCTCTAGCTGCTTCTAAGTTTTCAGACTATTTTCACTCTGCCAGCCACCATATTATAGATTCACTTCCTGTGCAGCGGGTATTAGGGCCCCACTTGAGGCTTGCACTCACTTCCTGTGTCGCAGATATAGGGTCCTAATACCTGCTGCACAGAAAGTGAATCTATAGAGCGGCTGTCTTAGCAACTGTAAAGAACAAGATTTTTTAATGTATTTATTTTAAGTACTGTAGTTATTAAATACACTTGTTTTTTTAACAGCAAGAAGAGCATCTGCTGCACTTAATCGCCAAAGAAGATGTTTCTAAACTTAAAGATACAATCAGTGAGCTGACACAGGTATGTTATTGAATGATAACCCTATCCTAAGACAGTGTTAACGGAATATTAGAATAGCTTATAAAACTTCTATAAGCTACTACTACTGTAGCTTATAGAAGGTTTTTATCGTTGGTTATGCTATGCATTTACCATAGTTTACCCTGGTTTGCCATGCTTTACCATACCTTGTTATTCTTTACAGTGCCTACCTATGCTTTACCATGCTTTCACTCTGCTTTATTATACTTTGCTGTGTGTTTAGTGTGGGGAACTTTAATAAGGAGTGTACCACATAACCACAGGAGGTCACTTCCAAGGTCACCTGCTGGGATAATCTGACACTGGAGAGCAGTAAACATCTCGTCTGTTGGTTTGCTTGTTTCTTTCAGGAAAAGGACCATTTAAGAAAATGTCTAGAAAAAGCCAAGACAAGTGTTTCACTTCTTCAAGTAGAGCTGGATCAACTTAAAAATGATTTTACAGACCAAAAATTACAACATGAGAGGTGAGATACAACACAGGTATTGCATGGAATTGAATGTAATGGTGGGGGGGGGGGGGGGGCTTACCAATAAATAAGTCACACCTATACGCCAGATCTGCCACAGGCATAGCATTACATTTATTGACTTCAATATGGTGATTTAAAGAACTGATTTCTGTAATAAATAGTTTGTATCATTACAGTACAATGCCTGGCATTGTAGAGCACTTGCAGAATAGAAATGTTTTGTCTTGCACATTGTATTGCACTAAAATCACTTTGCTTTTTGCTTGCATAGAGAGAAAGAAGCATTGACCAAGATGGCAGAAGAACGCCAGTCTTATTCCAATCAGATTGAAATACTGCAGTAAGTTTTATATATATATATATATATATATATATATATATATATATAATGTACACAAATGATCATGAGTGGTTTGTTGGTCAACTCGTTTTCCTTGATCTGTAGTTTATAGTGACGATTATGGTGAACTCAGGGAGAAAAACATTGTAAACTTTTGCTGCACAGATTTGTGACGTAATAACATAAAATATTTCCTTACTAAAATTAGAGATCTTCTTCTTGTAGTCATTTTAGATTTAATCTTGGAATGTAAAACGTGCCCCTCTTTTTCATAGGGGTGTAAACAAAATGCTGTACGACAGCAACGATGGGTTGAGATCGGCTCTCGGCACAAACGTTGGGTCTGGAAAGAAAAGGGTGAGTCCCCGTGCTTGATCCTTATCATGTGATGCTGTCCTGTGAGTGCCTGTAGTTAAAGAATTCTCTATTCACTCGGACTGTTCACAATCTCATTCTTCTGTGTTTTAATCCAGCGGTTACTGAAATTGTTTATGTGTGTGGTGACCCTCATCTTTGTGTGTGTGTGAGTGATCTTGTGCTTGATTGATTTTTATCTTTTTAATTTCTTTAGCACCTCTCACCCAGGGGTCGAATTCCAATAACCAGAGTGAAGCCCAATGAACAAAATGGGCCGCATGTCATTAGCTATAGCAGGTAAGAGTGAGTACAGGGGCATTTGTATTGAACTATTTATTTTTTTTAATCATTTATTTGCATAGTTAATGGCACTTCATGATGGAAGTTCATTAGTAAATGTATTACCTTTGTGTGTGTTTGTTTTAAGCTTTGCTGGTGAAGACAACAGTATGGCGTTGGATACGTATGGACCCACACCTGCAAAATACTCTCAGGTTGCCAGCTGGGCTGACAACTACCTGGACAGTGGAGTCTCCGACTCTCACGATGCCATTGACGGCCAGGACTCCAGCAATGAGTACGACAGCGATCACAGCAACTACTCGGAGGGGACCGTGCACTACAGCTACTCCTGTGTGCCCTCAGATATTGAGGTAGCCTCATTAAAACAGCTGCTTCACATCCACGTGCAAGGGGGGTACTATGGCATTCCAGTCATGTTATTGTTAGCATCACTAAAGCTGGGATTTCTTGGAAAAGCTTTTGCTCAGCAGCGACATTTGCAGTTTTTCCTTGAAGAGAACTGGCAGAATACACCACAGTGTGGAGTGAGGTCAAGTTTCCTAGTTACAGGTGCAGTATGCTGTGACCTTTTTCACCCTAAATAAAAATGACAGAGGACTGCCTGCTCTCCACTGTGCCATCATTCTCCATGTACTGTAGGACTAGGTATGTAAAACATTTTGATAAACATTTAAGAATGTTTTTCCTCTCTGCTCTTATTTCCAGATGTCTGAATTGAAGTCCGAGAGGACGCTCGATGTGGAATCATCTTTGGCTCCGAGTCGCCGCAGTTCTGTTGGGTCTTCGATTAGGAGACGCCTTCCAGCATTCAGCCCAAAGGTACAGAGATGGACCTGCACACCTGTGTGGCCAGGCTGGAGCTGTGGATTGGGGAAGGGGTAGGAGCTGAGCACTGAGGGGCATGCTGATAGTGCTATGGGACTGGAGGCAGCAGGGGGCTGTTTGGAGCTGGGGACTTTGAACAAGGTTTGCCTGGTGCTTAGCCTTGGGGACTGGGAGAGCGGGTTGTTGAACGGTGAGAGTTGGACTGGGAGGCTGTGTATAGGGCAAAGTACCAAGATAAGGAATGGGGAGAGACCGGGTTCAACCACATCTCTTTATCTCCGATCAGTCGAGTCTAGTTTACAGGAGCTGAGCGCAGGAATCCCACAGGCATGCTCTGCAGTGATTACAGATCCCACATACAAGCTGTTTTTGTTCACAGCTGGCTGATACAGGAACAGAGGATTCCCAGGAGCTGGGTCCAATGTACAGGCTGGTCCTCGCAGGGGACGCGGGAGCAGGGAAGTCCAGCTTTCTGCTCCGACTGTGCATGAATGAATTCAGAGGAAACATCCCCACAACACTGGGTAAGGAGAGTTCAAGTGCTGCAGACCTACTGCTAGGCGTTGTAGCCCCAGTGCCAGTATATTAGAACTACATCAGTACCTGTATGTTCAGGTTATCAACAGCTAGCAGTAATGCTGGAGATGAGCTGCTTGCTTGTTTGTATATGTGATCTGTGTGGCAATTGTTCACTTCTTTCAGTTGATCCGACTGATAGCCCCTATATGTTTGGCACAGTAGTTCTCCTGGGCAGATGCTGTTCTCTGGGCTGCCATGCATGTCTTTGAGACAGACCTGCCTCGTCTCTCAGGCAGTAATGCATGTTCTGAAGTTTTCCTTCTTGGTACAAACACAAGGTGGATTTCGACTAGTTTTAATGTGGGTCTGTGTCTGCATTGTGCCTGTGTCTGCATTAGGAGTCGATTTCCAAATGAAGAAGTTGTTGGTTGACGGAGAGCGTACAACATTACAGATCTGGGACACTGCAGGACAAGAGAGGTTAGAGGTTTTAAAAATGAACATTTCTATTACAGTTAAATGTGCATTATATAAATGGTGTCGTATCAAAAAGGGCTTTCTTTTCAAAAACCCATCCTATATTGTAGATGATAATAAAGCTGATAATAACCTTATAACCAGATTCTAATATTAAGCAGATTATGGCCCTGGGAGTGCACAATATAATGTAATGTGCTGTGCATTCACTATCCAAATTGCACTTGTATGTTATTCTGTATTATTGATATTTGAATATACATGTGAGAAATCTTGATTTAAAAACGTGAAACAAATAATATTAACAGGGATGTAAATAAAGACTCCCATTGCACAGCACTTCCACCCATTCCAGGTTTTACTACGAGCTTGATTAGCCACAGTGTATCTAATAAGCTCAGGCGTAGAAATCCTAGTAAACCAGGAATGGATCAAACTGCTAGGTAATCAGTCTTATTTCCATCTCTGTATTGATCTGCTTCTGTTCCCAGGTTCCGCAGCATTGCCAAGTCCTACTTCCGAAAGGCACACGGGGTGCTACTCCTGTACGACATCACCTCTGAGAGGAGCTACCTGAATATCAGAGAGTGGATTGATGAAATCCGGGTATGAGTGATGGTCGTTTTTGTATTCCGGTGCTTCCATGAGTAGGCACGCTGTACAGCTTGGGATGACTTTTAAAAGCTCAATTGATGCATGAGTATGGGCAAACAGAGTGCCCCCTGGTGTTGGTCTCACAGTATTTTTTTGACAAAACATTGTAACAATTTACATTGTCTCTGATTACTATGTAGTTACATAGTAGTTGCTTTGTAAATTACATGTGTACTTAACATTGTAATTGTGTATTTATGCATAGTTGCAATGGACTTAATGTGTACATATTTTTGCATGATATAACCCTAACTCCAACTCTTTTTACTTTCATATATTGTACAAAAAGATGTACACATTGTAACTATGCATAAAAACATTGCAATTGTGTGTAAGTACACACTAAGTAACTACTATGTAAATACACAGCAATGTTAAGTGTTACCCACAGCTGTTGTAGCTCAACAAGCTCCGATTAGTAGCTCTTACCCTTTTTTAATGACACTGCAAGGGATCAGTGTTGTGTTTTTTTTGTTTTCTTTAGGATTCCACAGATAACCCCATTCCTCTAATTCTAATTGGAAACAAGTGTGACTTGAGAGCAGAGATGCCGGAGTCCAGCTGTGTGAACACTGCACACGGGGAGAAGCTAGCTATGGTAAGCGCCGCCCGCCAGAGCCCTCGTTTACAGCAGTCACGAAAAAGCCTGTTGTGAATATACCTGATTTCTCATTTGCAGACGTACAATTCCCTTTTCTGTGAAACAAGTGCTAAAGACGGTACCAATGTTGTGGAAGCTGTCCTGCATCTTGCAAGGTAATTGTGTGTGTGTGTGTATATATAAATTTTAATGTAATTGGGTGGGAGTATGATCATAATCGGGTCTGAAGCCTGGCTCTGGAATCCAGGATTGCTTATCCAGTGTTCATTAAGAGAACAGTAAAGCCTTCAGTGGATTTTAAAGAACACCACACCAGCCCTTTTGGAGAGGAAAATAGAAGATGGGGTGGGGAAGCACTTCATATTTTCTGAAACGAGCTGCAGGGATACTTTTAACAGTAATTCACATTTTATAGGTAAGCCTTTTAAATGATCGTTTTCTTCCGTTTACTCAGGGAAGTGAGAAAGACTGTTAATGTCAAGCAGATTGCCGAGCCAGTCATGAAACTGAGTGTCCAGGATGGGAAGAAAGCACTGACAAACTGCTGTGGGATGTAGCAACCACCGTCTCACCTGGCATCTGATCACACTAAAGTATTATTTTGTGCATGGATCCAAAATACAGCAAATCAACTGTGTGGGCGAAATCGGGCAAGTTTGGTTGGGTGGCTGTACAATCAACACAGCTGCACCCTACAATTATTGATGTTATCATGCAACCACACCACCAACAAATACATGGGACAAATTTTTAAATAAATACATACGTTTGTCCTCCTGTGTAGGAGTAAATTGACGTTAATGAGAATGCTGTTTTTAAAGTTCACTATATTGGTAAGTGACAGCTGCTGAATTAAACATTTAAGGTAATTGAATTGTTTGTCACGTTTACAGGGCTGGGGGTGTTAGGAAATGAGTATCTTTTCTTTTAATGCTTTTACTGACATTAAAAAGATGGATTTTAAAATTCAACAATTCCAAACAAGAACAACATTTGCTATTGCTTCATATAAACCCTCCTGTTGTCTCCAATAAGCATGAATAGCTGACTGAACACATTTCCAGCTGTTCAAGATGCATCAGGATATGTGTTTTTGTGGATTAGATTTTTTTTTTTTTTTGCACAACACAAGTGATGTCACCAATGCATCATAATAGCTTTAGCACCCCTTGGAGAACACTGTATTTTTAAACTGTTGCATTTAGGTAAATGGTTTGTGTATATTTAACCGGTATAATGTATTTTGCACAAAAAAAATGAAGGGATGTATAAAGTTTTAATGCTGAAATTATGTAAATGTAAAACTGATTTTTATGGCTGTGTTGGTGTTTAGAATTTATTAGTTTTATAGGAAATAAAAAATATGTTTGTTACAAAACTTTAGTTTTTGATTAATAGACATGGGCCTGTCCATTTAGTATCCCACACACGGCTCAGTGTAGATATCCTGCTTATGCGGTTGTGATGACACATATTCTGTAAAAGTTTCTTGGTTATCAGATCTGGCCACAGAGCCTACGGTTTCATGTTGGGTATTGGTTTAATTTGTTATTTAATATTCTGTCAATTGTAAAAACTTTATTTTCTTACCAGGTAATGGATATGTATATAATATCTTTATTTTTATATAGCGCCTGTCATAGCAGACCACCATCACAAAGTGCTTTACAAAGGTAGGCTGTGCATTATATGCAGAGTGACTTACAATAGGACATTGATTTAACATCTCATCCACAGGATGGAGCACAAGGAGGTGAAATGACTTGCTCAGGGTCACACAGTAAGTCTGTCAGTGGCAGAGGTGGATTTGAACTGGTGATTTTCTGGTTACAAGCCCTGCACTTTAACCACTAGACCACACTGCCTTCTTATTGGATCTCTTATTCACATTCTGAGACAAAGGCCCATTCTGCAGAAATCTCTGCATGTTTGTTTGACATAATAGGGTGCGCTTAAAAAGCTGCATTGCCCCCAAAAATAAAATAAAGTTACATTTGCAGTCTTTTAAACTACCCAAGCATATAAACAGTTTTCAGTATCTGTGGCTACCATACAATACCACTATCCTACTGCTCGATTCATACAGAATCAAGATTAGCCCATGTCTAGTTTGCATTATTTCTTACTTTCAAAAAGTGGTATGAAAATCTTCTGAAAAAACTACCAATTATGAATTCAACCAAGAACAAAAGGTTCTGTTCTTTAGTGTAAAGTACCTAGGATTCATAATTTATTGCAGAGGCAGTTAATGTAATTAAAAAGGGGGCAGTCAGACAGAGCCCCATATAGGTTGCAAAGACCCACAGATTAAAATCTATACTGCATTTAGTAGTCAAAGAAAGAACAGGAGTTGGCTTTTAAAGACCCATTTCATCTTATGGTTGCTGGAAGTTTCCCACAATGACAGATACTTGTTTAAACACATGGGTGATTTCAGTACCCACCAGCCTTTCTAGCCAGGATAAACTTCCCAGCCAGCTTGCATAATCTCAGGATGCAGACAACATCCAGGAGAAGCCTGATCCCATGTAAAAGTCCCATTTACAAAATGACAATTGTACACACTAGTAGCAAGACCACAGATGAACTAAAAAGCTAGGAGTTTTATTAAATAAACTTCAAGTGGGAGGCAAACTTTGATACAAAAATACAAGATTGTTATATAGATTGAAGCAGGGGCATCTGCTCTTCTCACTTTACACTGTAAATACTGCTCGGAAGAGTGAAGCTCACGCATGCTGATCAAAGTGCTGCACCCAATTCAAAACTGCTCCAGTTAAAACACTACAAGCCAGAAAGAGACCATCAAAAAGCTACACAGCCTATAATCCTCCCATAGGAATTACAAGAAAGTAAATCTATATTGGAACTTGGACAAAAGGAAAATGAAATCCCAGACAGGAAGCTTGTGTCGGAGATTGAAACTTCTCTTGTAAGCGATGGTTAGTCCTCTTGCCATGTTATTTGGGTTTCTCCTGGGGCTTGTCCTTGGCTTGTTTCTGCTTCTGTTGCATTATCTCAGCATCCCTAGAAAGACAAAAAAAGGACATGCTTACAAATTTTAATCAGGAAAAGCCATTTACTATACAACACCATTTATCTGAAAGAGAGGGGTGGAGACACCCCCAAAACATTTAGTAATTTTTCCGAGCAAACGGAACCAAGCTCAGAGTTCTATTCATGTTAATTACAATGTGCTCGTTAGACACAGGACTAGAAAACTAGTCCATGCAAAGGAGTGCATCTGGTCTTATATATATTGGTGGGGATCTGTCATTATTTGCCACCATGTTTATCCAAGGCTATTGTACGACGTTGCTTATGTACTCAATATAACAAGAGCACCAGCAGCCTGAATACCTCAGCTTTCGTGCAGCAGCAGATAAGCCATCATCACTTCTTTTTCCTTTGGTGCAGTCAGTCTGCTTCTTGGCATTCTTCTGACGGGCAAGTTCACGCTGGTTTCCCCCTGTGAACAAGACACCAGGACGAGAGAATGACGGACATAGCCTGACAAACCCTTTATATCTCAAACTTTTCAGTTTTTATTTTCCAAATCTCTAGCTCCCTTCACATGTTAATTGTTGTTAAACTGTCTCTGCATCCTAAAAAAGAAGACTACTAATTAAAAGACTGGGTTTAAGATTATTTCTCTTTGCTTCAAAATCAAGGTGATTTTAAATGGACTTGCTACCTGAACACTTAAATAAAAAAAAATAAAAAAATATTATATATATATATATATATATATATATATATAAAGAAAAGAAAATCTGAACACCCCAATGCCTAAATCACTGGCTACGCCAACTGCAAGTACTCAGGAGTAGATCACATGGCCAGATACACTGGTGGTCTACTTAAAAGAAAAAAAAAAAAAAAAGCACAGAGAACAGTACAATACATTCATTGAAAAAGTGTGGCACAGCTTAAGAGCACATTTCATGAAAGTGGTACATTTGTTACCCAGGGAGCTCGGATTTCATACCAAGTGCAAGCCCAAGTTGTGTAGAACAATGGGTCTACCCCAGGGCTTCTCAGAGTGAGAGGAGAAGCGCAGTGCCTGTCCCTGCCACCTCTTGGCTCGTTAAAGTTCGTCTGTGCCGCTGCAATGTACAAGACTTCTAGTTTAGTGCGATTTAGACAATAAGCAGCCACCAGAAGCCAGTACTGTACTTCACCAGCTGGGCTGAATCTGTTTTAACCCAATTACGCTAGATTTAATGCGGAGCGGCACAGAAACATGAGCAGTCTTCTAAAATTACACACTATACAGACGATTAGTACAAGCTCAAAACCTTCCCGAAACAAACGCCATCCTAGCAGCCAATCGTGAAAAACATTTTTCATGCTGGAGTGCAAGATCGTGTGCTCTTGTAAAGGTGGTCATGTAATCTGTGAACTGAACAGTTTTGTCTAAACGCATGTTAAACTTAACTTGGTTTCTTTAGTATTACTTAAGACGTTAAGGAATGTGCAATACATTCACATGTTCCTGCAAGAATATAATGCAATGGATAGCAGACATGCAAACTGTCTCAAAACAAGAATGCACATTTAAAACGTTGCAATACAAACACACACACATTACATCTGGGAACTGGTAGGATAACGTCCTACTAATAGTTCTGAAAAACAAACTTTAAAATGACAGCGTTGCTACTGGAGTCAAAAGAGCTGTGCGGGCTGCCAACATGCCCGAATCCAGACGGACAGGCTGTGCTAGAAATTTCGATTACGTGGCAAAGAGGGCGCTGCAGCGCCACCGCCTAACCTACACAGCACAGGCAAGCACTTCATTCGCAAAAAAACAACAACAAATCACAACCCTTTCAACCCAGATAGTTAATATCGGGAAAAACGCAACGATTTACAGCATGTTCACAAACTAGAGCATATCTTGCTGTTTGCAGAATTTCAAATACCTCATTAGGGTAAACTAAATACTAATAATAATATAGATTTGTCCGGCGAGTTTGAGCACTACTCCCAGAAACTTCGCTGTCTATTTCTTCCAGAGTCGTTTATAGACAGTCCTCTCAAATGTGAAGTATTTCGCTTGATACTTTATAACAAACAAATTAAGTTTTCACTTTGTTTCATCGGCTTCCAAACGACTAGTGCGAAATACAAAAAAATACACATATATTATTGACAATCGACGCCAGTATTTGGCCTAACTTCTACCACCACACTGGAAGCCCTATAGCTCAGCAAACACAGTTATCTAACTTGCATGTGTTATAATAACATAAATATGTGGTAAGCAAAGCATTTTAATAACAGTTAAAGCGCTATGTAATATAAACATAAGTAACAGAAACGCAAAAATAAAAGCTTACTGGTCATTTTTTAATTTCTTTCCTTGTAGTTCCCGTTAACGTACCACACGGGCTTTCGCTCTGTCGTGCCAACGCCACAAAGCACCCCAGCAACGCGATATTTCAATGTCTTCATACCGTCCCTTTCTAGCAATGGCTCGCTCTGATTGGCTACCCTTCTAGCGTCAGAATCTGGTTTTGATTTTCTGATTGGCTACTGTTAGGCATTTGTTGCTAGGTCATGTTTTATTTTATTTTTTTTCTTCCAGGAGTTTTTTTTTTTTTTTCGTGTTTGGGAAACTCATTCACAGGTAAGGGGTTGTTTACGTTAGGGACTGTCGTCTGTGTTAATGACATTTGTTGCTTACCTTTCGAAACAGCGCAGTGTGGTCATTTTGATGCAGGACGGGGGACTGCTAGCAACGAACAGGCAATGGTGACCCGTGTGACGAGTCCGAGGGTCTCTCATTGTTAGTGCTGGGACTTTCATAAACAGCAGCCTGTTTGATATTATTGTGCCCCAATCCATGCAACACATTCATGTTTTAGTTACACTTCCAAATATAAGGCTGCTGTATTATTTAACTGCTGTTAAAAATATATATGTAAGATAAAAATCCCAGACATCCATTAAACTGGAGTAAATAAATAAATAAATAACCGTTAACAGGAGTCAGTATCACTGTATTCACCTGTATTTCAAATATGTTTAATGTTTACCGTATATGGAGTAGTTTTAATTATTTAAATAAATCTGACGGAACGATTAATGTATTTATATCGAACCTGCATTGGAGGTTTCGTAACACTTTATAAATAAATACATTAATAATATATAGATGTCTCTTTTCACGAGTTCTCTGCTTCAGTCCTACATGGCGATTAAGGAATAAACGCGCATTTATTGTAATACCTACTTGTCATTAAACATGCCTGAGCTCTTGCAACCGGCTCAGTTATTTATGTATATATGGTTTTGTTTTTATTAAGAGGAGTGACTCATTGAACCCATGAAACCTGACATGACGGTCTGTACCACTGAGGTACCCTCAGAACGCGGCCAGCGGCTGGACTGGAATTAGTCTCAGGCGTCTATGTGTAAAAGCGGCTCTGGTCACCGAGGCCTTGGTCAGAAGAGTGAAGAAGTATATCTGCTTCCCTATGAGCCCTTAGCAAATGCAGAAAACCAGAGAGGAGTTTTGCAAGGTCACAAACGTCCTGGGCGTTACTGACTGCACACACGTTGTCTTTAGACTTGCACCCACTCAGTTATTTATGTGTTTCTCTATTAGGTATGACTCAAACTGTTTTGTAAAGGGAGTCACAGAGTCTGCCCTTGTACTGTACAGTGAAGGGAGAGGTCCACATCGCCATGGCTTGCTTTGTTTTGTTCCCCTCTCATAAATTGTTACAGTATCTGATACTGTGAAGGTGGAAAACGAGAAACATGCCATGTAGAAAACAGCCTTCATTATAAACCGTACCTTGAACACCTGGTGCCCAGAACAATCACTACTAACACATGAGCAGCGTGGAATATACACACAAGTAATGAGAGGGATACTAGGATAAAGTCAGTTTGTGTCATATTTGTATGTGGAGGCTTGATGGGCCAGTGGTTAAAGAAGGGGGCTTGTTACCAGGAGATTCTGGGTTCAATCCCAGCTCAGCCACTGGCTTGCTGTGTGTGTCCCTGAGCAAGTCACTTGACCTCCGTGTGCTCCGTCCTTCAGGTGAGACGTAAAAACCAAGGCCCTATTGTAAGTGACTGCAGTAGTTTAATGCATAGTTCACCTTGGACTCTGTAAGTCGCTTTGGATAAAAGCGTCTACAAAATGACTAAAATAATAATTATTATTTATAATAATTATTATTAATAAAATCCCCCCTCCCTTGGGTTGCCTGGCTTTCTAGCTCTGTTAGTTCAGTAGAAAATAATCATATTAACATGTTATTTTGTTTCTCTCTTCCAAGGCCCTGTACAGTCCAACACACACACACACTGGCTGTTTCTGACCTGGCACGGTGTGTGCTGTTTCCACCAAAGAAATTGAACCTGAGACTTCTGTAAAATAATGTCTGATCTTATGGTGGTACTGGCTGCACTGAATTCGAGAAAAAAACGGAGGAGGTTTTATCCCCGAAACAGAGTTTACCGGCCTCGGATATCCTTTCTCAGTCTGACGGAAGAACAAGTCTTTGACCGCTTTCGTCTGAATAAGCAGTTCATATATGACTTGTGTGAGGAGTTAAAGGGGGATTTGGAGTGTCACAGAAACAGCAATTATGCTTTGCCCGTGCCGGTAAAAATGACTTCTGCTCTGACGTTCTACGCCACCGGTAGTTTCCAGAACGCGGCCAGCGGCTCGACTGGAATTAGTCAGGCGTCTATGTGTAAAAGCCTCTCTGAGGTCACCGAGGCCTTGGTCAGAAGAGTGAAGAAGTATATCTGCTTCCCTTTGAGCTCTGGTCAAATGCAGAAAACCAGAGAGGAGTTTTACAAGGTTGCGCAGTTTCCAAACGTCCTGGGCGTTATTGACTGTACACACGTTGCCATCAGGGCCCGCACCGAAAACGAGCCTGCTTTTAGAAACTCCAAGGGATTCCACTCGGTGAACGTGCAGGTAGTCTGTGACGCCAAGAACATCATAACCAACGTCCTTGCAAACCACCCTGGGTGCGCCGACGACGCTTACATTCTATCAAAGTCTCGTTTAACAGAGATATTTGAGACGGAAATTACCAGTGACTGCTGGCTTGTTGGTAAGTTTGTCAGTTTGAATGTATTTGATAGACTTCTTGGTTATTTTAAATAATAACAGTGATGACCGTTTAGGCTCTGTGCTTCTCTTCTTGCTCAGGTGACAGCGCCTATGACTTGAAGCCGTGGTTAATGACCCCAATTCCTAACCCCGAGAGTCCAGCGGAACACAGGTACAAAGAGGCACACCAGCTTACTCATGCTGTCATTGACAAGACCAAGCGCATCTTAAAGACTCGCTTCAGGTGCCTGGATCGTTCTAGAGGGGTGCTCCAGTACAGTCCCAAAAAGGTCTGTCAGATATTTTTGGCTTGCTGCGTTCTGCACAATATCGCAACTCAGCACAACATCTTAGTAGATGTCGACGAAGGCCTGGAAACCCCAAACGAGGACGAGGACATGAGCCTGGCACCGGATGAAGATGAAGAGCTGCCTGAGGAAAACACCTCCAGTGAGGCTGCAAGCATCAGAATGGAGCTCGTTAGAGACCATTTCTCATAGAACAGGTATGTGTGCAAGAAAGCCATGTGGCTCATTTCAATGAATCCCTACAAGAGGAAACATTGGTGTTCCCCTGACTCAGTGTGTGCAGTATGTTTTTCTTTTTTTTTTTACCCTGCTAAAACGTTACAACAATGACATTCTGCAAGATTTTGTCTAGACTAAACAGAAATAAAACAATTCAGGGTCGATTTGAGATAATCCACAGCTGCGTGGGGGGGGGGGGGGGGGGGATCAAATCAATCCCTTTTATTGTCTATTGCATAATTTATATAGCACCTCTACTCAAGAACAAAACAAAATATCATTTAAATTGCACTTTTCGCAATGGTCTCAGTCATCACAAAGTGCCTTACAAATATCAGTAAACTTAACAGGTGATAGCGTTTTACCACTGCCTTCACTGGAAGGGGCTTCCTTTATTGATCTCCAGGAAGGTGGAGGTGGAGGCGTGGGATTGAAAGTGTAACAGTGTAACAGTGACTCAGCTTGAGCTTGTGAATTCAGATCTAAACTGTGTATTTTTTTTTTTTCTAGGTTTGCCAGTAGTCTTGTCTCTAGCACTCTTTCAGACTTTAGTCAGCGGAGCATTGTGTCCTTGGAAAGTATGTGTTCTTAATAAGCCATGCCCTTTTGCAGGACAGCCCCTCAAGTCCAGGGCAGTCTTGGCTGGTGAGAGAAGGTAAGAGGAGGTCTGAACTCTGCATGTGAAGAAGGCTCCTGCATCTGGTTTATCCAATCACTCCTTCCATAATCTTTGGGAATACGGATGCCCACTAACTCATGTGCCCCTGTAAGAACAGCGTTTTGGACCCACACTTCTTTCTCTGATCTTACCATAATGGCCAACGGTGTAATTTCAGTGAATATTATGTGAAATAAAGTTCAGCTGTGATTTAACCACAAAGAGTGAAACCATGTTTATTTTAGTCTTAATGTGGGATGTGCCCTTCGCTTAAGGGATTCTTTTCAAAGATTGGTTATTGATGTTCAGCAAATCTTTGTTAATGAAGTTCTGGGACAACACATTGTCTTAATTGAACAAAAGTTAGCATACAAAGGATAACAATGAAGAAAACAATCCCCCCCTTTCTTTTTGGGAGGTAACACTGCACTTTAGTGGACAGAGCTGATGTATGAGCTGTTGTGTTTTGTAATAGAAACGCAATCTAATTGTTTTGCAGTGTGTAGTGAAGCACATTGAAGGTGTATGTTAATGCACAGGTAAGTGTGGCGAAGCATTATACAAGCATAGGACAAACGTGTGGAAAATCAGAGCACAGCTTAGTCAGAGATGGATTTAGATTCTAGATTATAAAGAAGGCAAGCACACACATTCATTATTATTGTTTATATGAAAAAAACAGCTTGGAACTGTTTGTTGCTACCAGTTTGCCTAAAGGAACAAGGTTTATTTAATTATTTTTGATAATCTACATATAGTTAGAAATAAACATTTCTGAATAAAATCTGAACTTTTATTTAAATTAACAGTGAATCGTCAGTGGCTGAGCTGGGTTTGTTTTACAGACATTACGGTTAAACATCTAAGATGGTTGGGGTCTGGCCTTACCGTAATGTCTTGTAAGCAAGCTCATGCAAGCAAGCTGCTGTACACTGATGTCCAAAACGGATGAGAAATGGTATTTCCAGAAGACATGTTAAAATGGCTCATACTAGTGTGGGATTTAAACCAAATGCTCTTATCGTGTGGTCCTGTGCCCCACACTATGGCCTCCATCTTCAGATGTCCGTCTCGTTTCGCAGGTTTCGTGTTAACCACCCGTCCTTCACGTTGGGTTTAAGGGAAGCGGTTAGTTTCTTGCTGAAAGGATCATTGATGTCACTAAGGTGCCAACAGCCACCACTATAGCAGCAAGCAGCAACTCCCATGGAATTCCCTGTACAAAAGAGAAAATGGGAAATCATTTATTAAAATACTAGAGAGGAAAAAACAAAACAAAACTAAAAAAACACATCCGCCTATTTTTGCTCATGGGTGTTAATGAGCTGCTGTTTCAGAATTGAGCATGTGGCTGAATGCATGTTCTGCTGTGTTTCAGAATTGAGCATGTGTCTGAATGCATGTTCTGCTGTGTTTCAGAATTGAGCATGTGGCTGAATGCATGTTCTGCTGTGTTTCAGAATTGAGCATGTGGCTGAATGCATGTTCTGCTGTGTTTCAGAATTGAGCATGTGGCTGAATGCATGTTCTGCTGTGTTTCAGAATTGAGCATGTGGCTGAATGCATGTTCTGCTGTGTTTCAGAATTGAACATGTGGCTGAATGCATGTTCTGCTGTGTTTCAGAATTGAGCATGTGGCTGAATGCATGTTCTGCTGTGTTTCAGAATTGAGCATGTGGCTGAATGCATGTTCTGCTGTGTTTCAGATCTGGGTGTGAATGGTGGGCAGGTAGTTTGGAGCTGGAAGACACATTTATTGGTTTGTGGAATTTTGCAGGTAAAGGACTTCATAGTTTCCATCACCGTGTTGGTAGCCACAGTACTTACTGAAGGGTTCTTTTTCAGTGGTTTCGGGAATGGAGCGAGGCTTTCCCCAAGGTTCTGGGTTGGTTTCGGCTTCCGTTTTGGCGTTTCGTTATCGCCTGTCTGCTTCTTCACCAGCTTGGAGAGCTCAAGGTGGATAGCCTAAGAACAAGATGCCATACACTGTTAAAACAATTCTGCAAAGCTCCAGAAATACAGCAGTGTGGCTGTAACAGTGCGACTGTTACTTACTGGTAACTTCTTGTTCATTTGCAAGTTTACAATCTGGTATGGTGCTGCATTGTCCCTGTAATTTTATAGGATTTGTTAACCATGTTTAGTACGAATGCATCTGCAAGTGAAATGGCATGACTGGGGACATGAGGGAGCTGACAATAATTCATGAATAATAATGATCAAAATGCAAAACAAAGGGTTTTTATAGTTCCTGGGATTATTGAAAGTGAATGAAGTTAGCATGCAAATTACTTTTTAAATTTTTTTGTGGAAGAGTTCAGTAATACAGTGAACTTCATGTGCAGGCAAATTTTGTGGTATACAGACAAAGGCTGTCTTATTATGATTCACGATTGGGACAATACCAGCTTGACAGGTACATTTACCTGTCACAATATTTGCAAACTTACAACTTTTCAAAAGGTAGCTTGTAGTAAAATTATATACATGTCAAATATATCTGTTGTAGACTAACCAGCCAGCAGGTGGCAGTGTAAAGCTAAGAACGTCTGTACAGACTTTCTACCTATACTAAAAATTCTCAAATTGCTCTATGCATGTCTGTCTGACACACACTGCCTTTTGTTTTTGCTTTTTTTCCCAGCAGTGTGCAGATTGCATATCCATAACTTCAAGCAATCTAATACTCATAACAGTAAAGAGTTTATTGGAAATGTTTGTTTTGTGCTAAATTACGCAACTACAGATGACTCTCCCCTTTACTACAGAGTGTGCAGTTAAACATATATTGATATTGCTTGTATAATCTGAGACTCAAACTATACAGTTGGCACTGTCATGAACCTTTCTACCCTGGATTGCAGGTCTGGCTCAGGCTTGCTGGTGGAGGATTCAGTCTCTAAGGAAGGATTGGTCAGATAGGTTGCCATTCTTGTAATGTGATGTTTATCACATCCTAAATGAGACGGTGAGACAGTGACTATCCATGTGCTCAAGTTGAGAGCAGCAGAGGGAAAGCAATAGCAATGGAAAGGGATTCCTGTAGGCTGGGGGTTACAGTATTTATAGTCGTTGCTTTGTTTAACAGTTCTTTTCAGTCTAGCACAGGCTCTTTTTATCCTGTAGTAACGAAGAAGGCCAGTGATCTGTTCCTCAGAAAACGTGTCTGCAATTGCTTTCAAATCGATATAGATTCTTAAAGGGTGGAGTTCTACATGCTGAGTGGCTCTGCTTTACAGAGGTGCACATACACACTGTACTGTACACTATGTTTTTAGTTTTTGTTTTCAATTAGGTTGTATTTTAGAATGAGCCTCTCCAGTGCATATTCACAGGCACTGCACTGTGACTGTTGTTAGTACCATGATTTCAGAGAGCACGTTGGCGTCGATTTGATTTTAAGGTTTGGGGTCCCGCAGTCTGTCTTTCTGTCTGAATGTCTTTGGCATGAATCACAAAATAGCTGGGATCTGCCTTTTTTTCTATTTCAAGCCCCTATTGTTTCACTTGGTTTCCTTCTCTTTAATCAGCTTTGTATATTTTAGTGCTGTTGAAAGAAAGATTAAGCGGGTTGCCAAACACGCAGCACTTTTAATGATGAACCCCAAATTATCATAATGCTGGCAACAGAAACAAACTTCCACATTGGCTGCTGTTTTGGATTTCTAAAATGAGAGGCTGCTTATGAAATTACTACATGTGGGTGTGTTTACTACATATTACATTTACATAAGAAAGAAATTAAGAGTTTGGTATCATGCAAAATGGAAACACATTACAACTGAGAATGTGCAAATGTATACTATGTGTGTGTGTGTGTGTGTATATATATAGTGGCAGAATAGGAGGGAAGGAGAAAAAGTGTAGTCCAAGAAGGGACCTGCAGGACTACAACATCCAGAATGCCACAGGAGAGAGCCAGGATGGGGTTCACCTGGCTCCAGCCTATAATCATTATCACCTGCCTGCAATTAGCAGGCAGGGATATATATCAACAGAGGTGTTTGCTTGGAGCAGTCTCAAGTCTGTGTGAAATGAGGCTGGCACAGTGGAGAGTTAGAGAGTTAGAGGGTTAGAGGGTTAGAGGGTTAGAGGGTTAGAGGGTTAGAGGTTCAGAGAGTTAGAGAGTTAGAGTTAGAGAAAGGTACTGTGTTTTGTGCTTTGTGTGTTGTGTGTTGTGTGTTGTTTCGTGTTTGAATTTATTTTGTGTTTTGTCCCTGGTAAACAGCTCAGCTGTCCAGTGTGTTAGTTTAAATTCACTTCAAAGTTTAGTTATCGCTCCTGAGTGAGTTAGGTTTTTGTTTCTGTTTTATTTTCTTTTATTATTGTAAATAATAAAAGTGCACAAACACGCTAAAAATCATCAGTCTTGTGTCTGGGTCTGTAATTTAAAGGGCAAAACGAACCTGAGCCGCAAGGCTCATTTACAATATATGGGTCATTCTTCCAATAGGGTGCCTTTTGGACCTTGTGAAAAAAATGAAAATCAGTGTGTATTTGGGGAAATAAACATTTTTTATCATAAACAGAACATTTAAAATGAACCAAAAAAAACTTTTGCCACGCTTAACAACAGAAAATCTGTAAATTAAAAGCCATAAATTCCTGTTTAAACTATATTTTGCGTCAACTCTGTTACGGACACATAAGTAACTCTCTGAAAAAGTGTTTAAGCTGTATACATTTCAATTCAAACATTTTTAGACAAATACTATGTCCCTAAATGCAATTCTTGAAGCATAAAAAAATAATTATCAAAGAATTCCATTTTTAGTCTCAATAATATTACGGAATCTACAAATAGAACTTTTAAGCACTGACATTTTTACATAAAAGTGTCAGATACCAGCTTAATTTTCACAAAATATTTAGGATGGATCTTTTTCTTGCCTTTTGCTATTGGATAAATCAAGTTAGTTTACTACAAAGGACAAAATTAAATATTTTGGAGTAATATATTTGCAAGTAACATAGTTGACAACATAGTAACAGTATTGACAAAAGTAACAGAATTGACAGGACAGTATGTGCAGTGGTTATTTTGTTTATTTTTAACAGGCTTTCACAGATATAGAAGTCACAAATGTCATTGTAATACAGTCCTAAAAATATTTGCATTTATAATTTGCAATAAACAGACTGTTGTCTTACATTAGTAACCGCTGATTTTTGGAAACTACGCCAAGATCTGTATAACTATGCAACTGCAACACAACAAGGTAAGTTTTTTGGGGAGGTTGTTTTTACTATGGAACTATAATGTTTTTAAATGTACATATTATCATTGTTGATGTAAAAATACAAACTTTATAATAACAGTACACAACAGCGCTGTAAGAATTCAATTTGAAAACATAACATTTTGATAGGACATAGGACATCGATGTATTTGGATTCTCCAATAGATACTTTCGATGAAGATTCTTCATGGTGTCAGTCAGAAATCTCTTCTGCATTTTTCTTTTGTTCTGAGTAATAGTTTGCTTCTTTCCCGTAGTAATTCGGCTCACGTCATCTCTGGCATAAAAGGAGGCCACATTTTAATCTCATCTGTGACTCTGCTTACTTTTCTTCTTACAAATGTGAAGGATTCATTTTCACTTGTCTGTTTGTTACTCTGCCTTTGCTTCTTTGAAAACCCAAATGAATCCTGAGCAAATTTCTGCAGTCGATATTTTTTCACTATTTTGCCAGTAACAATTTGATAGAATCTGCTTCTCTCTCTCTTTCCTGGAAGTGTGATATTTTAATTTTATGTCTTCAATCAAAGAATGATGGAAAAGAAGTGTTTTCCGAACTGCATCTTCTGCAGGAAAGCTCTTCAGCAACCTGTTTGTTTTAGCTCTAGGCGATTCACTTTTCTACAGCAAGCGTTGGTACCGCTTTTTATATTTTTCCAAAACTTTCTTTTGCTGTTTGAAAGAAACCTTTAGATCTTCCAATTCTTGAAGTATCTTTTTTCTCTTTTGAGATGTTGTTCTTCTTCGATTGCGTTGCCTATAAAAAAAAAGTATGATAAAAATAAATACATATTTTGTTCATAGATTAATGTATTTTTAAGCATACATTATGCCAACAATATATTAAATACATATGTAAAGCCAGTATGAATAATAATTTCAATTAAATTCAAAAATAGTATTTTAAAATCAAATACATGTAGGATGCATGCAGTTTCTCAATCTGTAGCCTAACTCTAACCTTGAAGGTCCTGGCTGATGGACCTCACCTGGGCTTTCTGGAGGTGTTGCCAAGGAGTCTATTGCTGCTTTCTTTTCCCTACACTTCTGCTGAGCTTTTCTCCAGTATTTCCTTTTGCTACGCTTCTCTCTTTCGCCAAGTTCTGACACTGACTTCACCTTCCCTGCTTCTTTCCTTGCTTTCCATGTCTGCTGTTCTTTTTTCAAATGCTCTTGTCTTTTTGATGGATCTCCATCACGGCGTGCACGATAGCGCCGTTGTTTTTCTGCAGCAGTAAGTGCCATTTAACTAAATCTACCTGTAAATAAACATATTTATGTTTTTAATCAATTTTAACCTTTAAATGTAATTAAATATAATTAAATTATGAGCAACAACCACGTCATAGTAATTTCTTAAATCAACACTGTTACCTTAAGTCAACTCTGTTACTCTAAACATGTAACAGGGTTGACCAGTAACAGGGTTGACTTACATAACAAAGTTTGCCCTTTATTTCCAATGTGGTAAAGCACATGGCTGCACATGGTGTGCTTCTGGTGAAGGCTTTATTGGAGTTAATTAAACTAATTATACATTTTTGAATATATATATTTTTTCTACTTAACTTCGCATAACATAGTTGACATTTATAAAGTACCTTATGAACCCAGACAAAGTAGCTTTAAAAAAAATATATGAAAAACTGCTTAGACACATACCTGAAGTTGCTTCCTATGTCTTCCTCCTTTATTATGATGTCATATGCTGAAGATCATGTGACTTGTGGAATAATTCATTGTTCTGCAGGGGGGTTTATCTCCGGTAACAGGGTTGACAGTGGATTCAGGGACAGCACTAAATAGTTCAATTTATATTAATAAATATACATTGATTGTACAGATTTATAGTCGAAAAACAATGTACTAAGTTGTGTTTTGTAATACTGGTGAGATTTTTAAAATACATTAGGATTTAATTAATTATATTCTTAAAAAAGTTTGTAAAAAGATGAATAGGGACATTGGAGAATGCTGATTTTTCCTTTAAATATTGTTGCCTTTTTTACTTTAAATGCTATGTAGTGTGTTTTTACAAGTGGTTTTGTATAGGAATTACTTAATACTTTATGATGTATTAATTATTCTGAATATAATCAGTTATTTTAACAAAAATATGGCACAGGGACACAAAAGGCACCCTATTGGAAGAATGACCCATATATGTATATATGTGTGTATATATATATGTGTGTATATATATATATGTGTGTATGTATATATATGTGTGTGTGTATATATATATATGTGTATATATATGTGTGTATGTATATATATGTGTGTGTGTATATATATATATATATATATATCGCACAGTGGCCAAATGTTGAAACAGCAGTTTAGTATACTATAATGCAAAACGTTTATTGTTGTCTTGTGATTCATCATCCCCTTACACGGCTGCAATCATCGGGTTTTCCTAACCGACATGAGTCTCCCTGAAATAAGAGATATGTTTCAGTAATTATACTTCAGCAAAATATAGGGCTGAATCTAAATGGCATAACTGTATAATATGTAGAATCACAATAATTATACTTCTCTTCTAGGTCATGTTGTTCTAAGTTAGTAGTGATCTGTGAAAGGAGAAGGTTAGTGTAAATAGGAGAGCACTTTAGTCAACGTACAAAATTTCTTTTGTGAAGTCAAAATTTGGGAAAAATATATATACATGCTCTGTATTTCACAGAAAGACTCTGCTGTATGTTTTTAGTACCCTCTAGTTCATTTGAGAACAATTGTTATTGCAGAATACCAGAATTTGATGAGTTCTTGCAGTGGGATAACTTTCAGAAGTTTACCATGGACTTTTGCACAGTAGTTTTGCAGTTTTCCCATGCTTTTCCCATTTATACTATGCATTTAACATTGCATACCGTGGTTTGCCATGTTTTTTTAATATGCTTTACCATACTTCGCTTACCTATGCTTTACTATGCTTTCCCTACACTTTATTACACTTTGCTGTGCTTTTACTATAGTAAACTTTTATAAGGGTAATTATGGCAATATCAATTAATAAATATTAAAACACATCCAAAAATTATATTTCTGCAGCGTCTTTCTTTTTTTTGTGCAGCGTCTCTTAAGGCAAGGAAGTTGTTTGAGAACTGACAGAGCGTCTCATAAAAACACACAGCGTGTCCACACCCTGAATACAATGAGACTGAAACAATACAGACGCCCCTCAGCCCGGGCGAGCGCTCGCTGCAAGGGAAATAAACAGCCAGCATGGCCCAGGGACTGATGGATCCACGGGCTTGTCAGCTAACGCATTGGAAAGCATTGTGTTTAGAAAATATATATTTTGCCTTCAAAAGTTTTCTGAGGGTAGAGGACTGAACTGAATTTCCTTTATTATTAAAATAGAAGATTTTGTTTTTCTTTAATCTGGTTTCCATGTTTTGCCAGCGCTTCCCCTGGATTTTCTCAACTGAAACTCTCTTCACTACTTCATCATAGTTTGTGTACTTGACTTACTTGACTCAGAAATTAGTACAACTAAATATTTACTTTATCTGATTTTTAAAGCTTGCTCTTGTCTAAATACCAATAGAAGGATCTCTCTCCAAGGGATGATCTTTCTGGGCAAGGCGACTCTTTGTTCGCCCCGATACTGTTTCCCAGTTGGAAAACCAGATAACTAAATGTAAATCCATGATGGGTTTGGGAAGAGATAAAGGTTGGAAACTTGTTGCAAACTTTTTTTAATTTTTTCTTTTTTTATCGTAAGCCATGCAAAAGATTTGTATATCGTTCCCAATCTTATCTGAAGCACCCCTCGCACTACAGATTCTCTCTATCTCAAACCATCCTTCTTTCGCTGGCTATTTTTTTTTGGCTGATACGCTTCTTAACCCTGTAATGCACATTTCTGTATCACTTATGATACAATGGTTAGCCACCCCTCTATATTATTCTTTTTTGATATAAATCCAGCCTCACAAGCCAGACTTTTTCATATGCTGTACGTTATCTGTTATTGGACAGGGGGAAATAAAGCGTTTTTTGTTCAACAAATAGAATCTAGTTACAGTACATAATTAAAGTAGCTTTTCTTATTTAAAAATGCTTGGTCATTACAGGGTTACGATCTTGTTTTAACCCAATTGTTTTTTGTTTGAGTTGTTGACTCTTTACAGATTGGCATTTGATTTCGTGTTCTGCTGCTATATTAATTGGTGGTTAACACAGACTGCTAGTGATGATGACAAATGTAGACTCTGGGGGTGTGAGGAGGAATCAGACACTGGCTAAACAATGTTTTATTAGCTATTATATTGGCAACAATAACAAACCATCGGGAGACCGCAGTGAAGTAATGGAAACAACCTGTTTCATGTTAGTGTTTTATTTTAGGAATGTTAAACTTGTGAAAACCTGTAAGCTTTCCTCTGCACCAAGCGTTAAAGGGAACTGTTTCTTATACAATTAAAAAACAAACGGAACAAACAAAGGGGTTTGTCTTGGAAACGCTATGAAAATATGACTATGGGGAGACACGGTTTCTGTTGGTTTGTTTAAAGGAAATCTAACCAACAAAGTAAAACTTGATTATCTCACTTCTCTACACTTTTAGCAATATTGAAGTCCTTTTAGATTTTAATTTAGTTTTCTGACATTAAAATATTTTTTGGAGAAGAATATTTGTATCAGTAAACGCCATACTGAAGAACTGCAGTGAGAGGTTAGTTTGGTCTACATGCCCATGCAATGAATGGCCTCTGAGAGTCTAACCCATGTATTCCACTAGGAATTTGACTTAGACCAATGCAAAACCACTCAGCTACCCAGTTCCACAAGAAATGGAGAATGGAGTCCAAAAATCTAACTATCAGGACAGGATGTAGGTGGATTAAAGTTGTTTTAAAGAGGCAGGCTGCCATGCATAAAACCAGATTGCAGTGTCTGTGCCCAGTGCAGACTGCTGTTTTATATCCTGCACCCGTCAAAGTTAACAATGAAACAGCTGGCCGGAGCAGTTCGCAGTGGCCGTCCGGTCATTTTCTTGTCACTTGGAGTTCAGCTCTTCCGAGACAGTTTTCTTCACTATTCGGTATTCTGAACTGACCTGTTATCCGAACCAACCATCTTGTCATGAACTGATCAAAGTTTTAAATAAACAAAAACACCCTCAGCCTGAGTAAATGACATGTGTAATTGAATTCGATTCCTGAACTACTGTTCCATTTGCTGTGGTTTAGAGAAAAGTGGTTTGGCAAGTATAACAAGCCTAGAGAACAGGATAGGGCATGCATTGCTGAAACTGGAGCCACAGGGAACAACACAGGTGGGTAGTCTCAGTTGTCTACAGTTACAGATGATCAGGGAGATTATGGACGGTCTGTATCTTGCCATTGTTATTGATTAATAGACTGTAAATCATAGCGAAAAATCAAGTTACATATGTAGTGTTTCGACTAAATCAAAATACAAGAGAGTATAGAAAGTTGCAGTGCTTGCAATTGGTTACATTCTTCTTCTGCTGCTGATTATTGCACACTGGTGGTGGGAGACGTTTGGCCCATCGCCTCAAGCCTTATTGCTCCCCAGCTCTGCAATTAGGTCAGCATAATGAATGCCTTGTCTTCCCTTGTTACAGTAATGCAAGACTAAGATGCGCAAGCACCCAGCTGGAACTGAGCTAAGCCGTACCTTACTTCCCATCCCATCTAAGATATGAAAATATGAGTCAAGAAGAGTTTCACAACACCCTAACCCGTGTCCAGTATTTGTTGGAGGGCCGTGTCCATCACACATAGACAGTGGAAACTGGCATGCTAACATATTGCATATCATCATTTTTAAATGTATTGTTTTCTCATATGGGTGTGCCGGGTGAGGTGGAGCAAGGAATCCCCAGGCTCTCTGATACACAAAGACTTGCCTTTTCTATCTCCTGGACATCAGCCAGCCTTACCACTGGCAGCAGGGAAGCTGCCATACATTCTGAACCACCCCCTTTGGTAAGAACAGTGACCTGCTCCGTGACACAGGCGGGGGTCAGATTGCTAACTGACAGGCCAGGCTTGAATTCCCACTTACATTGTTTTCATGCAGACAGCAAACATGCCAGTGCACAATTAGTGGAGCCTCTGCACTGATATTCTGCAACACCGATCTATATAAACCAAACATATAAGAAATCAACAGCTATAGATCTGGTCATCAGACCGATGCCATCCCGTGCATAGAACAAAAACAATTAGTATGTTAAACTGCACTGGATAACTTATACAATAAGAGACACTGTACGCAATGACATGACATTAGGCATATTCCTAGATGCATGTCATTGTAAAGTTACTGTAATTCCAATTCAATGTTACTATTCTGCACATTGAAATGTATGTTTCATTAGGTTGCTCTTTACATTACCTGCTGTAAGCTTTCCCATCATTGGAATTGTCATTGGAAGTGTAAAGACAAAAGCACATTTTCAGAGATGACTACAATAACCTTAGCTTCATAAAACCAGCAATATGAATCAAACATATATTTTGTTTACCACCAGAATTATTTTTTTTTCAAATTTTAATGGAATAATATGTCAAGCAGGAAAACGTCTATCTCAATCGGGTCACAAAAAAATAAATAAATAAAATGCTTTCCTTCTGAAAATAGCAGTCCGAGCAATCTTGTACCGAACAGATGCAGGAGTAAGTTTAAAGTCTGGTAAGTCAAATTTGATTAGATGTCACTTATCAGATGGAAATAATTTGCTATTTGAAGTCACTTCATCTGACTGAAACAGACTCAAAACCTTTCCTGTTGGTATTAGTCCTGTGACGTGGATGACATTATCTGCTGGTCTCAGATTAGGAACACATTGATAATGGAAATCCAATTTTAACAGGTGAAGCACAATGAAATGGAGAAGAGGACACTAGTGGAAGTGAAATGGAAGTAGCCCGCTGGGTCAACTTTAGCATCTAAAACAGGGAAGGAAGAAGAATGCTCAATTGTGCAACAGCAACACTAAAAGTTTTCAAAAAATTCTGTATCATAAACAGTCTGCTAAACTATAAAGCATCTTCCTGGATAGGAGAGTCACCCAGTTGAGCTCATTCAAAACCTCAATGTCTATTCCAGCAAGCCAACACTGACAGATCCTTTCTGTTTAGAGGTTCCAGCTATTCTATCCGCAGGCCAATACAACCCAAGTTTGTGTAAAAAGCAATCACTTAGAAAGGTTCCTTCATGCTCTTAATTCCTTGTCAGGCCCATGAGGTGAAGACCAATAACATACCATAATATTACCTTCAAACCAGATCTGAGAAATACTGTGGATTGGAGCCCTCAAAACAGAGCCCTCTACTGCTGCAGTTCCCAGCCTTTACCAGTGTAGGGGAGAAGATTTTTCCATGTGTCTCTCCCAGCTTTCAAGTCAACGTCTGTTTGATTATCTTTGCATTGTAAATCAAGAAATATTACAACTCTCAACTAACTTTTCTTTTGTGCAAAATGCATGTGGCAACATCAGAATTCATAGGTAATGTAAATGGCAACTAGGATGCTGTTGGGAGCCACATACTGTGTGTGAGTTCAGATGCTGTTTTGAGTGTTTAGCAGCAGATCAGTAGTTCAGGAGTGTGAGCACCTGGCATTTGCTGACTTTAGGCTTTTCAAATCATAAGCACGTGGATGCACACGCATACAGAACTCTTGACACTGTTGTAGGGCAAATAGCGATCACTGGAAAACATGTTGATTATTCACCTTTGTGGAAGGTTCAAGCTTCAGAGCTTTCTTCAGTGTCTCCATTGCTTCCTGGAACTCCCCTTTATCTGACAGTAACTGTAAAGAGAATGGTGGAAAACAATTATGTAAAACAAAGAATTCCGCTTGGTTCTCCTTGTGGTGCATAGGAATATTATTTACATAAAATAACCAGCTTGCAAGTTTTCCCGACCATTGGCAAATAATACTTTATTATCCAGCAGCCCGTGCTGCGTATTACAAGCAAGTCCCAGAACAAGCAGCTTGGTGTTAAACGAAGCTTCTCAGCAGCCCAGTCTTGGGCAACTTGCCAAACAGAAGTAAGTACAGAGATTCTCACCTTTCCTTTCCTGAAGAGAGCTTTGACATTGCCTGGGTCCAGCTCCAGAACAGAGCTGCTTGTTTCCAGAGCGTCGTCGTACCTCTCCAGCTTTATGTGTACAGCAGCCAGGTTATTGAGACACTTCACCCGGCCACCCCTCAGCTCCTCGTGCTCCGGGGTGGGGGCGGCTGGAAGGGGCAGAGGGAGGCACTGAGTATTACTGGAGTGGGGCCACAGAGTAAAAAACCATGTCCAATTAGCACTGATGTGTTCAATATCATGTAGTGCCCTTTGACTGCTGACATCACCTGCTGGTCATAGTTATAATATGAAGAAGACAGGAACAGCAAGACTAGGTCACCATATCACATGATTTCTCTGGAATCAGGAAGTAATAGAAAGCAGCTGGCAACTTGGATTCTACAGCCTCAGATCATGATTTCAATTCAATAATAGAGCTCAGAACCACCCAGGATGATTGTCAACATTCAAAAAATGTAAGGCGAAAGTAAAGAGAAAAAGAAAATACCATTTAAAGCTGCTCAGCCTTTAAAATGAGTTTATATCTTCAACCCCCTAGCCAAAGAACAGCTCTGGATCCCAGTTCAGTTTTCTCTCTGTTTATTTTTCTCTTAAACAGGAAAGCGATGTCAGACATCCAGTTTATCTCCAGTCACTTTATTTTAACAGACTTCACATAACACTCAACCGATGGCAGAATTGTAAAGACTAAATTGAATGTTATTTTTTGATCCGTCAGTTTGTGCCCAGCTGCAAACCTTCCCGAACCTGACTATCTTGAAAACACCAACTGGCCATAGCCAACAGGGCCACAGTGTCTTTCACAACAACACAGCCCTGCTCTGACATACCAGAGACAACGATCTGGAGGCTGACTGGAGACAGATCACGTCTTCCAGCTTAAAGGGTACTTGAAGTATGGCATGCTAATAACTGGCTGAAATGGTTCTGGTGGCGTTGTGTGATCCACTCCCAAAATGTAATGGCTAATGTTTATTTCCATGTTTTATATGTGGTACACTAAATAGTAGGATGAACAATGAAAATGAGTTTGTTTTCCCAGAATAATGACATCTAAAGATTTTAAATAAAAACACTATACATTTGCTTCTAATGAGATTTTTTTTTCTTTTAACACTGCATGGATGACAAGGAATGCTGGCAACCTTACCCGAGGCGGGTGCAGAGAGAACCTGCAGCGCAGTGCTGTAGGACTGGAAAGCATCCTGGTATTCCTCCCTCTGGAAGTAGTAGTTTCCTCGCTCACGCTTCTGGCTCCCGATTCTGATGCAGTCCGAGGCAGACAGGGACTGGAGAGAGGGTCTCTCTCTGACCTCCAGCAGCTGCAGCTCGTACAACAGGGAGGCGTCCGCTGGGATATCGGGGTCCCTTCAGAAAGCAATCACAGGACCCCCATTTAAACAGAGCAAGCATTAGTACAGATTCATAGGAAAATGTGGCGTTGCTAATGTGACTGCTACTGAGCGCAAACATATATTTTTCCCACATAGGCACCGTTTATGAAACAGCAGGTATGGTCATTATTTTGGGGAATGTATTGTGTAGTCTAAGTGGACAATAAGTAACACATGCTGGGTAAAGCCCCAGTGAGGAAATCCAGAGCAATCTCAAATGGTTATATAAGCATTGTAGAAAATCCTTCCTGCTGTCTTAAACATTACACCGTCAGAGTACGTATATACTTCAACCGACCCATCCCTATCAACAAGACACGGTGTGTGTACAGTATATTTGTATGTGGCGCTGTGACATCTCTGTATTAAATGTGACCTATGTAAGATTGGAGCAGGAGGAATTTCTAATGGTTGACATAGAAACGAAGCACTATTATTAAACCAGTCCCTGCCTGGATCAGCAACATAAAGACACATGACAAAGGTTTACAGAGGATGAAGTAGGGCAGAGTGAAAGTACAGTCATCCTTTTTAACTGCCGAATCATGGCGTGGAAGATAAAGAAATGAGCTCTGTTTCTCTGGCAGACTGGACGCAGATAAATGAATGTATTATTTTATAGTTATGTGTTTTTGGGCAGTGGGATGCAGCAGCACTATGGCAATGAGTGACAGTGCATTCTGTCACATTGACTGGATAATGTTTAAGAAAAAAAAAAGTTTCAGTGTGTTCTTCAATAAAAGCAACAGCACCAAACCTTTACATTAGCTTATAGAGAGTGCCAAATGCTCAGCAACATGTATTACATAGTGTGGTGAATTCATTACAGTGGCTGGGACACAAGACAGCCCTGTCTGCCTCAGGTCTTTCCACTGTCACCACAGCTCATATAAATGACAGCATGTCATAAAAGCTACCCTATTTTTAACATGCGTACAATCACCCACAAAGTGATTCAATATTACTCAAATGTAACAAAAATAACTGTATGTTCTGCAGCTCATTAGTAATTACAGTACAAATACCCGGCAACACATGCACCGTGCAAAACTGTCCATGTTACTTCCCAGCTTCCTCTCCAGAAAGTTTCTAAACGTAAAGGGGTTCCTCTCCAGAAAGCTCTGAAACGTAAAGGGGTTCCTCTCCAGAAAGCTCTGAAACGTAAAGGGGTTCCTCTCCAGAAAGCTCTGAAACGTAAAGGGGTTCCTCTCCAGAAAGCTCTGAAACGTAAAGGGGTTCCTCTCCAGAAAGCTCTGAAACGTAAAGGGGTTCCTCTCCAGAAAGCTCTGAAACGTAAAGGGGTTCCTCTCCAGAAAGCTCTGAAACGTAAAGGGGTTCCTCTCCAGAAAGCTCTGAAACGTAAAGGGGTTCCTCTCCAGAAAGCTCTGAAACGTAAAGGGGTTCCTCTCCAGAAAGCTCTGAAACGTAAAGGGGTTCCTCTCCAGAAAGCTCTGAAACGTAAAGGGCTGGAAGGTTAACTGGTACATGATCAGCCTGAAAAATAACTAAGCCATCATATAGAAGTGACCACATACTGCACATATCCTGTAATAAACCATTACTTCCCTTTTTAATTCATAATTCCTGAACCCCTGTCTCTGATCAATTAGCCTTCAAAGCCCAAGTGCTGTATGTTTCCTGACAGTTCAGGGAGCACGAAGAATGAAAAACCACATGACTTCCGGAAAACCACAAGGTGCAGAAATCAGATATTATTACCCTAACTCTAACTCTAAACCTAACCCTAACCCTTTTCTGATGCAATTGTGTGCTTACATATATCATGCCAAAAAATGTATGCTTTAAGTAACTATGCAATGCACATGTATTTACTATGTAACTACTGTGTAAATGCTCCTTAAGAGGAGATTCTTAATATAAAGTGTTACCCATGTATGAAGGCACCATCCACTGGGGTTTAACAGCAAAGCATGTACACACATGCAGGGGATGACAAGCACAGTACAGCATGGGAAACAAATCTCTTCTGAATGTCCTCCTTGGCCGCATCACAAACATAAATATTACATTTATTTAATACAGTCCATATTGCTCACAATGTTGTTTGTTTCAACAGTTGCTTCACAAATGGCGAAGTAAATGAGATCCAATAACTTTGTCGCTGCAGGCATTCAATCAGATAAAATAAAATAAAAAAAAGCAGTTCAGTTTTTGCCAGGAAAGAAATTGCCTTGAAATGAAACCAGTTATTCTGGTCCTCCTCAACACTGATGCCCAATGAAAAGGTTTCATTCACCCTGCACTTAAATGAACACTAATGGCTCCTTAGCAGGTAGCCCCAACTCATTCCATTTCAGTGTGGGAGTGTTTTCTCATGTTATAGTGTGCCCTAAGGTCTGCACAATGAAATGTGCTGCACGGTACAGCCAAGTGAGGGTTCAGACTGCACAGAATTTAATTAAAAAAATGCAGGTTAATAAACAAATGAAATCAGTTATACATTATGCTCAAACAGGTATGGGAAACACTGCTTCCTTTCAGCATTATGAATGATATTTCAATTCTCTGAGAAAATGGAATGTTTATCCATTAGTTCACTTTACTGAATGGGGAACAGCTCACGAATGATATATTTTACAAGTCATTTAAGCTGTCGATTGTGTATGAGAAAGAAAGTCACTGTCTCTCTTCTCACACCTTTTCAACACAATTAGGAGATCACCTGTGACCTGTCAGAAATCACAGTCAAATGAATTATCTCTTCGCTTTACTCACACCAGTTTCATTCTAATTTCAAACACGTGCGGAATTGAAGCCAGATTACTATAAACACCATATCAAAGCGCAAGTTCGGTCAATGAGGTCAACACCAAGATGCATGAAGTGGTGCCAGAGACTGGAATTAAGAAAATCGGATTAAGAGAATGGGTGTGGGGGCCAGCAAAGGGAAATTGAATCGAAAGAAAATCTATGCGCTAAGACTGAGTTCACAGCTCTTTATTAGTTTAAAAGTACAGGGCCCCAAAAGCGCAAGGTCCTGGGTATGAAGCTTTGTTTAAAAATGTAGTTCAAGAATTGATTGTTTTTACGCAAATTGAAGAAAAATAGATTTTACCTGTATATAAACATATTTTGACATTGTTAGTCAGCCCTTGCTATATCAAGTGTGTTGATTTTAGGTTCATTTTATATTAATCTTTACAATATCTTTAATGTCATTTACCTTGTCCTTATACCTAGTTTTATACCCACTGTGTGATAAGCTGAACTTGCCTTGATGCAGTGTGAAGGCACTAACCTTTGTGAATACATGCCCTAAAGCATATTCAATTACCCTGTAGTTACTGCTGTACTGTACCGTAGTAGACCATAGGAAACAGAATGCTTTGGACAGAACCTTCTAAACAAGCAGCATTTAAAAAGGACAGCACTGCAAATTCCACAATCATTTTAAGATCTCATTACTTTGTTTGCCCCTTCTTTGATTAATTTATTAGGATGTCTGTTATTTAATAGAAGGCAATGTTCCTTGCTTACAATCATAGCTACACTAATGTACAATAAGCAACGTTTGTCTTTTTGTGTACACTGAGAACAGAGCTATGAATCACAAAAAAACAGGTGGTCTTCAGCTGTATAGAGGCCCTTGCTCTGTGTCATATTTTCCATGTGGCAAATACTAATCTACCATTCCTGATAAAAGATGAGTCATTTGAAAAGCATAGGTCACCTCTCCTGATCTGATGCAGAGCACAGTGACAGACTCCGAATGAATGACGAGATCTGTGTCATTGACGAGATCTGTGAGGGTGTACGTGCTCCTCCATTGGCAAGTACCTTCACACACTTACACAGCGAAAGCCTCTGAATGTCATCCTGTCTGCACACCTTCTTTCTGATCATACAAAGCAGCAAAGCAGTCAATTCAAGGAAGGCACAGGTATTGCACTGGGTGAACAGCAAGGGGAAGGCAATTTCAGACTACAATATGTGGTTGATTCAGTTAACCAGTGATTCTATTAAACGATTGCAGTTATGATGAAGTGAGACTATATCCAGAGCCAGATCTATATGCTCAGGCTCTGAGAGTGCGCTATGCATGTAAACGGAATCCTACTACAGACACAAACCACATAAGTTGGTATGCTAATCATATATGTTCTATTCAATTAAAGCTGCAGTGCTCCGCAATCTTGTTTCATTTTACCCAAACATCTATTCTCACTCCTTATTGTTTGTTTACTGTGGTCTTACCTAGTTTGGCCTTCCATGCACTCAGCTTTATCAGTAAAAGCGACCTTGACTTTTTTGTTCAAAGTTTGATTGTTCAAATTTACAGCTGTAAGGAGACAGCTTCCTCTCTCCTTGAAACATGCTTGCCCAAGTGTCACTGTGATACCAACAGGTATGCCACCGCTACAGCTGGTGAGGTAATAAGGTTCTATATGACATCATCATCAAGCTCTAACAGAGAATGCAATGCTGGCACAGAAGTTCAGAGCCAGTGTTTTAAAGTATTTTAAATCTCCATGGGGCCCTCCACCTTTAACAATGAAAGCTGATCCTTTCTATACTGACATGGCGGGGAGGAGGGGGGGGGGGGGGGGGGCAGGAGGTCTGCTACTTCACACTTTCCAAGACTAAGCTGGCCCTAATGGATTTCTCTACAGTGGCACCCCAAGGGAATGTGTCAAGGAATACATTATTGCTGGTTTTAAACTCACTGACAGCAGAGATGTTAAAACTTCTACTGCATTACAAAACTGGAGATTGAATACTGAAATTCTTGCACTGGCATTAAATGTCTTTAATGTTAAATCAAAAAGAAAAAGGTAATGTAGGTACAGAAACATGTGGATAATTGATTAAAAAAAATGTCGGACTACAAGTCCTTCTTCAGCTGGATGGAAAAAGCAGCAGGATTTATTTAGTTTTTATTCTGAGTTCTGACCCAAGCAGTTGGGCTGATGTTCTTGTTTGGTTTTGGAAAGCAAGTTTATGAATTGTTTAGGCAGCTGCACTTCACGGAAATAACCGCCACCCCTCACGGTACAAGCATTGCCACGTCCATGCAGTTCAATGGGGTGGTTAGAGGTAGGGTTAGGGTCACAGGTCAAACTTGGTAAAGATACCATCATCAAGAGCTCAGTTCTTTAATATGCTTCTGTCACCTTCAGACCCATTCACGTTTTAGACCTCGGAACCATCATAAACATTTGAATTTATCGGCCAAGTATTGAAGAAGATCAACATAAAAAAAACATCATTTATTTTCATTTGAAGCAAAAGGAAAATAATTAACAGACGCTCCAAGTATAAACCCAGACAAATTAAGATCTATTCTATTTTTTAATGTCAGCATTTCCTGGAGATTGCTTTCAGCAAAATCATCATGGGACTCATAAAAAGAGCTATGGGCTGGACACACACGCTTCCCAGATTTCCTGTAAAAGCAAAATTGTGTGCAGACGATCCAAAAGCAAGCTTCACTTTTACTGCATGCTCCCTTCCAATGTATTTGTCTGTCACACAGGTTCTTTCTGTAAATGCCTGTATGTGTTGAACACGAGCTGGTTAACATTATCATACAGCATCTCTTTCTACCACAATAGAGAGAGTGAGGCATGGTTCCTTTTTAACACAGTGCTGCATGGTTAAAACACAGCAAAGAGCAGTGAGTTCTAGTCATTTGGTTATTATAAAGCAGCACCAACGGAAGGGTGTAATCGCACTTTTGCATATTAGTTTAGAATTGGCAGCTTGCAGAGCTAGCAAGCACGGCTACTTGCTTTTATACAACATTTTTATGACCTGGATTTTGCTCCACCTCATGTGCTATTCAGCAGTTCTCTAAACTCCAATCCAGGTGAGCACACCGCAGGTGATTCCATTCAGGTAGCTTACCAGCTGTCTTCCACACGTGAAAGCTGCTGCAGAGTAGCCTAAGGACACATCAAAAAGAGCTACAGTAACTTTAGATTAATTCGATGAAAATCAGAAATGACTGAATCAGCTTTTCTCGTCAATGTCGGCAGAAAAAGACAGGAGGCCAGATGTTCTATTCAGTCGTCCTATCAGATTTCAATACAACTGTCAACTCCAGTGCATGAAGGAAAAAGAAATAATAGACAGCAAGACGCTTCACTGGAATCACAGTCACCGTGCGGCTGCCTGGATACATTCTGCTTATCAGCTCATTCTGGGGATTTGATTGGCATGTAGCCCATTCCATGGCCTGCATTTAAAAAACTCACGTCAAACTTTTATTAGAGCCATTTTCACTCCTCTCCAGATTAGCATGTAGTTGAAGTAATTGTTTTCGTTGCATTTCAGAAAAGGGTTACACTTTTCTACCTACTCGTGGAACAGACATGTGAGAGCGTCTGCCTTTGACAAGCTTAAAATACTTCAGCTCCACAGTGATGATCAATGCTAATGAAGCGACTTTGATCACTAATGCTTTGACCGGAAAAGTGAAAAAAAGCTTGTAGTCATTGGCTTGAGAAGCAGCAGAGCAGGAACAGGCACAGATTAATAGCCAATCACGGCTCCGTGAACAATCCAAGAACCTTAGGTCTGTATGGAGCATGCCAAAATCTATGCTTGAGATAATCCTTTCTTGTTTTCTGCATAATTCTGGTCCAGTGGGCCCCCGGCCTGGCATCCTCTGTCCTTCCAGGAGATTCAATTACTGCAGCCACATGATTTCTCACCCACTCACCACCTGCTGAGCCCCCGATCAGGTGACAGGGGCTCAACAATTACTGACGCCCAGATGATTCTCTATCGGAGTGTCAGTACTAAAGAACAGCAGATCAGAGGCGGCGATACGGAATGCACTGGATACCTGTGAGAAAAGAACGCAAACTCTTATGAAAGTTAACCATGGTGAATTTACGCTTGCCAGGCCTGGTTTATTCTGTGCCAGCACCATGCTTTGTATTCTACCTCACTATACTATGGCGGAGTTGCCATATTGTGACTTTTAAGGAGTGCTTATCAAGGTTTTAGATTTGTTTAACCTTTTCTAAGCATTGGCAGCATTGCGATTGCTTACTTCATTTGTTTTCACAGTCTGATTAAGTTCAGATGTAATTGACACCACATTTATTCACTAGCACTTGCCTAGGTTGTTCTGATGTTGCAAAACCAATACCTCCCAGTGCAGAGCCTGTGTCTCCCACCCCCATGACTGCATCCATTTACCACAGCAATAGTAACTCAGCTCTCATTTTCTAATTTCCTTCTCAGCATACCAGTTTATTGTTCCTGCAACAGATGACTCAACTCTTGTTCTTCAAATGGCAAAACAAAAAAAGTAAAGAAAAGAAAACTCACTTGACGTCAGAATATCCATTGTGTGACCCAGAGTAATAAATTTCAACAATGAGAATGATCACCACGGCTACCCGGGAATTGTTGCTTGGGTGATTACAGGCTGAACTACACTGCAAGCAGTCTTTTTGGGCATCTTAAACACCTGCATTGTATTTGTCTTTGGTATGTGTGGATGGACATCCCTTCTTCAGCACATTACTAGAGCAAACATGCCGGCCTTGATATATGAATCCAGGCATGAGGAAACGGAGACGGCCTTTAAAGCCTCTTGAGCTGGAGACTTTCAACATGCAGAACCGATCTGTTGACTTCTTTCTATTCAGGTCCAATGGCTCATTGTTGGCCAAACAAGCAAATGAATCTGGGAGCAATTAGCTATTAGGAACCGGATGAGCATCGATGGGCCAAATGATCTGTTCCAAGGAGAACCATGTTGATATCCGTCATGTTAATTTCAACACAGTTTTATGCACCAGTCAGCTCCAAGGTTATATTCAATAGTGTGCACATTTGTTTGCTTCCTTTGTTTTGATTTGTTGTGCATATGAAAGCAATCCACAGTACCTTTAATTTAACTGATGACTTTAATAGGCCACACATGCAATTAAATAAAAATAGTAAGAGAAAAGGAACACATAACAACAAATGATAAACTGCATGAGACTTTTTAGAAGTTGTTTAAGATGCCTAATTAAAGCACACAGTGGTCTAACATTTCCACACACAAGTGCCTATTGTTTCTATATCACTGAATGCTGACCGACAATCTAAAATTCTCATGCAGAATTGCTGAGGTGGTCTAATACATTTGCACACAACTGTTTGCTCAGAGTTTATCAAATGCTATTTTTTAGGTTGGGTTTTAAGGAAGTAAATGCAACTGTGCAAGCATCCCCCCTGAGCTGTTTGGCCCCGATTCAAATGAGGAGTTATTAGGCTATTAGGAGCAGAGCTTCACCCTGTGATTAAGCATCCTCCCTTCAATGCATTCACATGCCATTAAAGCCTGGTGATACTGTGTGTTTCACTGGGTTCTTCTGAATAAGAGCTGAGCCACAAGCAGGTGTGGTCGGCCCATGAATTCCAGCCCTGCCACCTCTACTGCTCTCTACACTAACTAGCTGCTCGGCTCATGTTTCCACAGTGACACATTTCAAGAGCAGCAGAAGACCGGCGCCAATGGCAGGGTGTGAAAACGACACCACTGTTCAAAACAATCACAGACAGACCTGCCCATTTCCAGCTAACTTAGAGCCCAGAAACTTTTTGTCAATATTTTCCCCCCTGAAATTTTATTTATGTGGATTGTTTGTAAACTGCTAAATAAAATGGAAACATTAAAAAAAAAAAAAAAAAAAAAAAAAACTACTGAAAAGTGTTTGTTTATTTATTTTATTTAGCTGACGCCTTTATCCAAGGCGACACTGCACTCGTCATTATGGAAATGCTGTGCTAATACAAAAACCTGACTTTGCATACCAATAAAGCCTGTAAGCTTTTTCTCTGAAAAGCCTTGTTGTGTTTTTACAAGATGGAAATGCCTCCCCTGAAGTCAGGTAGACATGAGCACAGTTTGAATGCTGTTAAAGAAGAGTGACTGCAAAGCTTGCCTTGGGGGATTGAGAGCTAACACAATGAATTCCCTGAGCACCGCAAATAACACAAACATGCCAACGTTATCATGACAGCTCCTCTCTTAGCAGCACCTGCAACTCATAGAGTTGAGCTAATGTAAGTAGACCATTAGGGAACGCAAATATGGATCCAGATCTGTTTGGGATTTTGTGCTTTTTTTAAATCACATCTTATCAGATCTGGAGACAGCTCAGGGGTGACCAGAGAGCCTCTAGTTTGTTTTCTGCTGACTTTACAGGCCAACAAATTGTAGCTTCCTGTTTATGACAACAGAAATTCATTCTGCCCTGTAATGGTTAAAACTGAAATGCTGGTGATAAATAAGATGACTTAGGGAGACTAAAACCACTTGCACTGTAAGGTAATACAGTTTACTTTTGATTCTATAGAGATTTATTATATAGGACCTGATGGCAATTATTATTATTATTATTATTATTATTATTATTATTATTATTATTATTATTATTAGTAGTAGTAGTAGTAGCAGTAGTAGTAGTAGTAGTTGTAGTAGTAGTAGTAGTAGTCCTATTTATTGCCCAGAGGGCGGACTACACCGACTGCCCAGTGGCAGAGGAGAAAAAATTCAATTTAGCACCTCTATAAAGGGGTGCTAACAAGACTGGGCGATAACTAATAAACAGAAAAACCGGTAAAAGGACTGTAAATTAAATAAGCAAAACCAAAGGGGAGGTGGTAAAGAGCACGCCCCCTAGAGCCCACTGGTCGACAAAGGTAGCCATGTCGCCAGCGGACTCCGCGTGGGCGTGCTCCAACTTAACCCTGGAACGGATAAGGGCCCTGAACATGGCCCCACAGTCAAAGAGACCCTCCCCGATCATCTTACGCTTCCTGGTCTTGTAGATGGCGAGTCTAGCAAGAGCCAGGAGCAGATTCACGAGGAGGTCCCTCTTCTTGGTGGAGCCATGAACAGGGTGCCCGAATATGAGGAGGGTTGGGGAGAAATGCAGCCAGAACTGCAGCAAAAGGTTCTTCAATAAAAGAAAAAACGGCTGCAGCCTGGCGCACAAAAAATAAATATGAGCTACCGACTCGGACAATCCGCAGAAAGGGCATGCGGCGTCCGAGTCGGTAAAGTGACGCAGGATCTCTCCTGACGCGAGCGCTCCGTGCAGGACCCTCCACCCCAAGTCCCCAGCTCCCCTGGAGACCAGCGGGGAGTACAGGGCCTCCCACTGGGGACCGACGCCCTCCGGTGGTCGGAGGGTCTCCCGCCAAGCAGTGTCTCGGCGGGAGACGAGGGCGAGGAAGTGGAGGGTGTGGAGCGTCATCGCGTACAGGGTCCTCCTCAGCGCCGATCGGAGGGGCGTCGAGGAGAACTGCGAGATCCTGCTCAGGTTGTTCTCGAGGGGAGGCCGAGGGGGGGCTCGGGCCTTGGGTTCGATCAGCAGGACCGGAGAGCCGGGGGAGTAGTAGTAGTAGTAGTAGTAGTAGTAGTAGCAGCAGCAGCAGCAGTCGTATGAGATTTTCTTGTAAAGGAGAGCTAAATTAGGACAGTTAATCCTGAGCGTTGTCTCGTTGTGTCTTTAGTGCATCTGTCAATTCTAATTCTGCACTTAGCCACAGTGGTTTAAAGATCCAGATTCAGGCAGATTTATGAATAGGAGGAATGACAAAGCCGTTGCCTTTCTATTTATCAGTGAATAGAAAGAGCACACAGAGGGGCACTTACTGTAAGAGAGAGGTCTGTAACTACAGTCGTACGGCATGAGCTTTGAGCCAGCGCATTAGAGACTGGGTCTAGACATGGAGCAGGACAGGGTTAAGTGGAACTTGACTATTAATCTAACTGCTCAGAGCCTTTTTAAAATCTCGATCATGCTGTTTAATGGAGTTTATGACCCCCAGTTTGATCCAGTGATTTAAAGCTGTTGACTAGCTTGAGCTTTCCTGCCTTTTTTTTGCTTTGTTTTTGGCACTGCTTCGGAATCCCATTATTTTCAATATATGGTAACATCGGCCACAGCCCATTAATGACACACACTTCAATACCAGCGCAGTGCCCAAAGGCAATGCCAATAAAAAACTGACACGTTTTCCCACGTAGAAAAAACGTTCCAGCTCAAATCTGACTATTACACCTTTCAACTGTGTCTTTTCAGTCACACCCTAAGAAGAGAATTCAACATTCAGATTAATTTAAATGTTTTACGGTTCCCTTGTTCAAAGGTAATAGAAAGTGAAATGGTGACAAGATATCAGTATTATTCTGAAGCATATCTGTTGGAGCAGGAAACTAGCATAATGTCATATACTCAACAACATATGAGCACAACACAGCAAAGGCATTTCCCTTTCACACTGGCATGCTCTACCCGGGTCGGAACCTACCAGGTCAGGACCCGGTCTCATGCAACGTGTCTCAATCAACACAAATATGGCTAAACAGAATAAACAGAAATGTTTCCTTGCGGAAGTGAAACCGTCACGCAGACATGGCTGTTTGTTATTGCGTCGGCTCATGAACAGCCGTCATGCATTTTGCCTCGCTTGTCCCGGGTCAAAGCGTGTCGACCCGCATCCTGTGATGGGTCTCTGTGACCAGGGTCGACCCACGTACGACCCAGCTACGTGGTTTCACACTATTGTTACCCGGGTAGCCAGAACCCGGGTAAGGACCCAGGTAGGAGTGCCAGTGTGAAAGGGGCTTATAAGGGGCTTACACAAATACCCCTACTGCAGATCTACTGACCGTTCATTAACATGTTACTGAACGTCAATAAATCGCTAATAGCATATTAATTACAATATAGTGTTACTAAGCAGCCTTCCTGCTGTTAAAACAATTGCGAGTCATTGACAATCTAATTGGGAAGCAACAACAATGACTTAATTCTATTCGTACTCTTCAAAATATTTATCACAAACAAGCAGCCCTCGGAATTATCTGGTGTATAGCTGTTAACCTTAAAGCAGCAATTCCGAGATGGAGTGCAGAAAGCTGTGTTGACTCTCACCCTGGTTCTCTGGTTCCCCACAGGCTCATTAATCTGCCGCACTCAGGTTACTAATCAAGAAGCTGCCGCCACCGTCGCTGCTGCTGGGGTTGTTATGGCAAAGTCCCAGTCATCTGGGAAACTAATTACAGCAGCAATACTGTCACAGCCATTTCTGTGCTGTTTAAAACAACAAGCATACCAGAGAGTCCTTCAGGAAGCCTGCGTACAAACTCAGATAGGCGTCTCTCTCGTAGTGTGAGAAACATCAGCCTTACAATCAGAGCGCTCAAGCCAACTTTTATTTATTTATTTATTTATTTGTTTATTTATTTATTTATTTGTATTTGTACCCTTGCTGTTTTATGATGTTTGCAATCTCTGAGTGGTCCTTATTGCAGTTACTCAGTTAACATGCATTTTACTTTTTCAGTATTTTCTGTGTGAAGGTGCCTTCACCGAAGCTCAGGAGTTCTGTTCTAGCTGTCTGTCATGTTGAAGTGAACAGGCATTGAGGATCAGAATTCTTTTCTAGACTGCTAGCAATACGCAGCGGCACACTGTGCTTCTATAAAAAGACACTGTTGCAAACAGCATAAAAAGACAAGGGGACAGTAAATAAAACATAGAAGATATAGTATGATGCTACTTAAGAAACAGAATGCTTTAGACAGTGTGTCTGTGCATGCATGGGCTTGTACGCCTGTCAGTCTGAAACACCAGCTTTTTGCCCATTGTTTTACATACATTCTTTGAAGCTGACATGCACTTTCATGTTGGCTCATCACAGAAGATCAGCAGCATGTTGGATTTGGGAATGAACTGTCCTGTAAACAGGTACGGCAGCACACGGGAATACTGTACAGACTTACTTCATCCAGACATTCCACCCCTGCAGTCATTACCTCCACCAGTCCCCAGCCCATAGAAAGGTACATCTGTTTAGGTTTTATAAGACAGCATTTCAGGTTTCTTTCTTGTTAAGTCATCGCCTTCTGTTTATGGAGTAAATAAGGAATCACAATCCTAATCCTAAACTGAATCCTAATCCTCATAATAATAATAATAATAATAATAATAATAATAATAATAATAATAGTGTAAGGAATACTTGTACACCCAACCATATATATATATAAGGCTATAATTCCACCTTGGGTATTTGGTGAATCACTCAATATCTTGTGGTTTTTATGTCACCAGAAACCCTTGAAGGAATTACAGCCTTATTATGTACAGTTGGATGTACGTTATTCCTGATATCATCATTGCATGATAGCGTACCGAAACGCAGCCTTTTCTTCCATTCTTCCAGTACCTGCATTGTCTCAGCATGCAATCGGCAGTCTCTCCCTCTTATTGCCAGAGATGATGCACTGTCATTTTCTAACTCATTTGTATGAGTCATTTCTGGGATCCATAATGAACAGTAACACAACGCAGAATATAACTGTAATTAGTCAGGCATTTACTGCAGGGAGACAATGGGGAAAACTGTGAGCGCTGCTGTTTAATTCCCTTTCTCCGATGCACTGCACCATTTCATTAAAGGGGACGAGTCAGACTGTCTGTAAACAGACATTCAAATAAGGACAAGCTATAGGAAGCTGAGAGCCCTGTTTATTAAAGCAAATTCAAAGGCAAAGGAATTCAACAATTTGAAACGGGATGAAACAAGCAAGCAGTTCAATTGGTTTGATACCATTAAAAAGATTTGAACCTTTAGCTTTTGTTTCAAAAGTGAGCCCTAACTAGCAGACCACAGCTTTGCCTTGTGCCTTCACCAAAAGACAAGTGTGATAATGCATGTTAACCGCCTGGAAACATCAGATACGAAGTCTCTAATTACTGTGTATTTACATAATAGTTACTGAGTAATACATGTGTACTTACACAATTCCAATGTTAGTATGCATAGTTACAATGCACTTAACGTGTAAATATTATTGCTTTAGAAAAATCATGTTTAGGATTGAAGATGTGCAGAAGAAATCTGTTTGACTTGCCCTTTCAGATTCCAAAACCAGTCACTGATTGACCCTCCATCCACTGCGGTTATTGTGATTTTACTGCCCTGCATAACAAACTCATCTTTTCCCTAACAGGCTTTGTTGATCTTGCCAAAATAGTCTTCAACTACCTCCCCCAACAGGAAATAGTTCAGTGGCAGCCTAAATGAAGACAAATCCACAGAAACAGCTGATTAGAGTTAATTTTGAAGAGAAAGGCAGTAAGTTCCATAGTTATTGCTCAGGACTCTGCCACGTGTGCAATCACTGGTATTTTTGAATTAGATAATGCTGGTTATGAGGTGAGGCTCTACTGTATAACGACACAAATAATATACAAAAATAACATATGGATTCAATACTTATGAGCTTCATTCGGTAGCACTTTCCATTGTGTCTCTAATTACTGTGCATTTAAATAGTTGAAATGGATCTTCACAGAGATGTTCAGTTCTATGTATTCTTCAGCATGGCATGCACACTCTGCATTTCCCTTCCTATCCTATGCTGTTTGCAATCATTCTGAGTGGTTCTGGGTTTAGTTTTTCTGATATTATCATTGTTCTCTAACTCTGCACATATCTGATTCCGAGCTTACTATCTGAGCTTCCCTGAAGAATCCTAAGTGCCAGGACTGCACAGAATAGGTGGGGCTAATGAAGCTGAAAGGTCACTGTACAGCATCATAGATTTGAAATACAATGAAGAAGGCTGTTAGTCCCTGGATTCCCAAGACTAGCCAGTAATAATATGAATAACTCATCAGTGGTGCCACTGAACCCAGACCCCTCGGAATGACTGAAAACACCACAGAACAGTAATGGAAATTAAAATAATCCATTGGAATCCAAACTGAACCGCCCCACTCTTGGTTTTACCCTACCCTTCCTACTACTAAATATCTGAACTCAACATGTGTTTCAAAACACGTGCGTCATCTAGGTGTGTAACGGATGACTGCCACACATATAGAGTCATATCCTATAGGTGAAGAAGACATTCAGGTCACGCTTTCATATATGTATATGATAAGCTGGTCAAGTTAAGGGTTTCTGATAAATACATATGCAATGCGTTAAGAATAGAAGCTCTCTTCAAATGAAGTCAGCACAGCTCTACTAATTAAGCAGCTACAGCGTCCTAGAGATCCTAATGGACTGTCACCTGGGGTTTCCTGGAAAGACTTGTTAGTACACACTGTTCAATAGCGATGTCGGATTAAATGAAAGTTGCAATTATGCTGGGGTTTGATCAGTTTCTGTAAGATGTTTAATAAAGCAAAGCCCTGGTGAGATTTATCACTGCTAATCCAGGTGTTGCTTACATTGAAAGGGATTTATCATGGAAATTGATGTCAGTGGATATTTGAATCCCTGACTGGCTGGTACCCTGCTACAACATACAGTTTATCCACTTGATCTCCCAATGTAAGAAGCCCCAGATTAATATGAACAAACATATCTTAATGAAAGGGGATCAAATCTGGAATTGCTTAGGAGTATGTTGGTGATTACTAAAGTGCCAATCTGGATTTTTCTATGAGGACAGGCAGATGCTATTGCCCATGCTGTGTCATCACCATGTCTAAATGACCTCCTCTCAGCTTTTACAATGCCTGTCCAGGTTCTGATACGGCATGTCCTTGCAAAGCACAAGGAGTGGAAGCGACTCACCCCAGCCTCATTCAATGAGGGGTGCATTACCAATTGAGTCATCAAATTGAGTTAAGAGCCTTAACAGACTGAACCACTTTCATTTGCGAACCAGGACTTTTCTCCGTGTGGGTGACCTGACACCCACAGATGTTTCCATTCCAGCAAAGCTTTTCATACACAAGAGCAACCTCCACTCTGGTCATTGATCTCAGCATGATCTTGACTGTGATAATGGCTGCTTGCTGGTTATTTCCATTTGCTTGGAACAAAACAGCTGCTGAGCAGAAAGAATGCTGTTATTCCTTGCCTTGAGTAAAGTTGCTTTTGAATGGAGGTCAAGAAAGGTTTTAGTCAGATATTCTAATTGAGTGTTTTGAGATGTAATTATGATGCAAACATTCTGGAGAGGTGGGAACTTCACACATGTGCAAGCCAGAGTCAGAGCTGATAATGTGATACTCTTCAGTGCAGGCCTAGGGTCATGGATATACCATTTATATTAAATCTGCTGAAAACGGTCCTGTTACATTTAATCTACATTTTAGTTAAAGTGCTCCATAAGGAAGGAGTGGCACCAATAACTGTTTACACAAGGCCACATCAAGCTTTTGTGAGAAATAATTTAAGAGAACATTTGTTAGGGCTTGATTTGATCAATTCCTTATTCCCCGCCGGGAATCTATTGACATAGCTTGGCTTTCAGTGGTCAGCTGCAATTGTCTTGTGACTACCAAGGAACTTGTGAACCCACAGCCTCAAAATAGATCCGATGAGACCAAGATAAATCCTCTACAGTATGTTCTGTTGTGAAGATCCTTAGATCTTAGGGCACATTCCAAAGTATTGATGTGACCTACTTTGACATGGACATAGCCTTTATTTCAGGAACCAAACATTGAGCCCCACAGGCCTGCTGATCTTTCATGGTTGCCTTGAGGGACCCTGTTATAATCCCAGTGTGTTACCCTGAAGAATCCCTAGCAGAAACCACAGCATTACCAGCAATGATGTCAAATAGCTCTCTTGTGATTTATCAGTGGCACCAAAAACCCAAGATAGAAATATAAGTACAGGACAGTATTGCAGGACACTTTATTTGTTGAAATGACTTCTAAACGTTTTGATTAATGTATTTAGTTACTCTGGTTTAAAACGCATTTTCAATTTGAATACTTTTTTTTAATTTCTCCTCCTAAATAAAAAAAAAAATTTGAAATGTGGATGTGTGAATCTGATTTCTCCGGTTGAAATGTGGATGTGTGAATCTGATTTTTCCGGTTGGGTTGTACAGCTGTTCTGAGGCTCAGTGGGTGAAGATGTTTGTGTTCATTAACTACAGATGTCACAGCGCAGTCTTATTATCTTACAGAGGTTGTGTGACAACTGGAATAACAAGACTGTAAACTCCCGTAGCTATCCAGATGTTTTCGACTATATAAACGTATAATAAAACCTCCAGGAGACCCTGCACATTTTGCCATGTTTGAATGTGATCTTGCAGATTGTACTTTTTTTCCATTGCAACAAAAGTACTTGTTTTACATTTTTTTTTTTTTACTTTCCGCATCCTGTAGACATATACAAATCTAGGGTGGCAGCCACAATATTTCACCCATCTTTTATGATTTGATTGCCGTCATTCATATTTATGAGAGGAAAAGGATGCACCCGAACAGAGATGTACAAAATTGGCAACCTGTCAAATTGTTTCTCATCCCATCTTCATCTTCATTTCATTTTTACCAAGCAAGAGACGCTGAAGGAATACTGGGCTGAGATTCCTCTCGTCTCATTCTCATGATGTTCACACTCTGCAGGGCGTGTACGGATTCCCAATGTGTCTTCAGGGCTGTTTTTAAACATTTCTGATTCAGTGGTTCAGAGTTACTGGATTTAATACTGAAGCACTTGCTTAAAGAAACCCCAAACACCTCCTTGTGCAGTAATGCGGAGTGGTCGGGACAGACATTTAAAGCAGAATCGCAGATGTCCAGTGATTTATGGTCATGCTGTGATAATTACAGGATTGGATGGAGGAATGTCAACAGCTTCTCGAGGTCTGCTCCGTGTGCCAGCGGCTTTCTCTCTCTCACAGAGAGCGGTGCTGTTCACAAGTTTGAACCCTCATGCAAATCAGCCCTACTGTATATTACACTGTATACAGTCCAAGCTGGTCAACAAGAAGACAAGTCTCCTCAGAGGCCTGCCAGTGTCAGGGCGCAGCTTTGGAACTCCGCCCCGGTCTGGTTACTTGTGTGCCACTGATACGATGTGTATCTCTTATAGCCATATGATGCACCCATGATGCAGCACATTTCATTTCATAGATCTCTAAAGCATGTCTAGATGAAGCACCATGAAAAGTGACCCCTCTTCAGAAATGGCATGAACCTTAGAAAGCTTTACCACGTTTAATTTGCATGGAAATCTAGCAGTTTACTAGGCTCTAAAGTTTATACTCTGCTTTGCCATGCTTTCCAATGGGTAACCATGTATATGTGACTAAACTGTCAATAGGGTTTAATTACCATGCGTTTTTACTGTGGCCAGACGTTTATAAGAGCCCTCCAATAGGGGGCCTGCTATCGATGCCAGATCTCCTATCTTACACATCATGCCTGCAACTGACAGGGAGAAGATTCTTGTATATGGTATTCTGGTGTGTAATTTAAGATAAATTAATAAAGAAACTGTTTGGGTTGCTGCCGTTTCTAGGAGGCAGTGATTGAGCCAGGTTATTATCACCTTTTTTAAACCCTCTGTAACTCCCCCTCAGGACCGTGTCCCTGGCTGGGTTCTATATTCTGCTCAACAATACGCATCCCTAATCAACATCAACACAGCAGCCTTTCAGATTACACCCAAAAGGGCCCTAACCCATCTCCCACTCCAGAGACACCTAGTGAAGAGCAGCATGCAGCTCACTGCAATAAATGTCTTCTTCTTCTTCTTCTTCTTCTTCTTCTTCTTCTTCTTCTTTTACTGTGTTTTATACAATTCACAGTTTTATTTTTGCCCTGTCAGAAAATGATGCAAACACTAACACAAAAATTTCGAAAATGGTCCTGTATTTTTGTCTGTTTAGATTACTTTAAACATGTGAGTATCACAAGTAGATGTTGTGGAGAGTTCTTGAAGGTCATGCAATTGGAGTGCCACCTGTGGAATAATCCCTAGCACATGAACTACACTATCTATAATATAAAACACCTGGGCGGGGTGCCTGTGGGCACACATCCTCCTCTTCTGTCCTGTGGTGATCTTCTTCTTTAAGAATATTCAGTTGCCTGTTTGATCCATCTCTTTCAGTCTCATGCTGTACAACATTTAATTCCAGGACTGCTTTACAGGTGCCATTATATTTCAAAGGGAACATGCAACTGATTGAAGATTGATGCTGTGCATTGAAAATGAAAGTATCTCCACACCTCATACCTCTGTTTAATCTTGTACCAGCCAGCACAGAGACAGAATGGCTGAAAGAACTGCTTCACTAGCCCAGCTAGAAGATGGCTTTTATTTATTATTACCCCAGTACATTTTTTTCCAATTTCCACTTGATGTTTCCAAATAACACTCATTTAATTGACTGGGCTGACATCTCATTCTATTGAATTTCAATTTTTTCAAAATAAATACATTTTGAGCCAACCTCAGAAAACATGCAACATTTACCATCTGGAGGAAACTACATAAACGCTTGGCCTTGAGTACAGCACACTGATCCTCACAGTTTGCATAATAAACCAAGCAGCAGCACGCAGCCCCCCTGCAGCTACCCCGTTTTGCTCCAGCAGCCTCTTAATTGAACCTGCTTTGTAACAAATATCTTAAATCAAAGTGCCGACACTTGTGTCACTAGGTTTCCAAACACAGACTCCTTCGGCTTTCCATGAATTAGTTTTCATGTTGCCATCTGCCACGGTTCATGCTTCATTAACTGCTCTAGTATTGCCAGCAATGCTCCCTGTGACCCACAGGTACACAGGAACTTTATTCCAAGTGTAAGTGTCAGATCACTGTGCTGCTGATGGGGAGGTGTTATCATCACCAGCTTATGGGGTCTTCCTGCCTCCACTCACAGTGCCACGTGGTGGCAGGGTAGCCAATCACAACGCATTGTAAATAAAGCATTGATGCAAGGTCATTGCCTAGCAACAGCCTTCCCAAACTTTTTTCCCCCCTCTCATCATGTTTCTCCCAGGGGGAGAATTTTTAAAACCATTCTGAGCCTGTGAATCACAGCGAATCACAAAGCAGCCAGCATGACAACAGTGAACGACTATGATGCATTGATCTGCAGAGCAGCGCTGCATAGCTGAGTGCAGAAAGCTGACCTTAACTCTTAAAGTGGCAAGCTGTGCACAATTAGGATTGCCGATCACTTCTTTCTGTCTCTTTATCTTTCATGTTCTCCCTTATAAAAGTGTACTGCTGCAAACCGTGGTAAAAGCACGGGCAAGCATGGAAAATTATTGGCAACTAAGTATGGTAAAAAAAAACATATATGATTATCCATGGAGAAGCACAATAAATTCATACAGTATAAACATAGGATAATCTAAATTACTATGCAAATATACCATGGTAAAATCACAATGTCACAATCAAAAACAAACACACAACGCATTCCTCTCTCAATTTACATTTAAGAGGTAATAAACAAAGAGTTATGACTCGGTTTCACTGCTGTTCAATTTGCATCACCACTGCATAAGAAAGCACTATAATCCTACACTATAAACACTTGACGTAGGTCATGCTTTCTTGATTATGACGCAGAACAGAGATGTCGTGCCAGTTCTTACCTGCCTCGCTGGCCGTAGGCATACTTTGCACTGGTGATGAGCAAAGCAATTTCATCCTTCTGCATCAAAGGGGCGCACAGCTCCAGAGCCTGTCATGAAGAAGGAAAGCTACATTTAACTGAGTTTCTCTTTCCTGAGAGAGTCCTTGCTTTGAAGGATCCTCAGTTAAAAAAGACATTTGAAATCACCTGCTAGGGGTAGTAGACTGTGTGTCGGTTTGAAGGTGTAATGTTATTTTAAACCTTGGACAGTCATGCAATCCAGAAGAGTCTTTTCAAAGTGTCTGAGGAGTGGGGCTGGAATGACCACTTGTCCAGTTATTAAAAAAAGATATATATATATATATATATATATATATATATATATATATATATATATATATATATATATATATATATATTAAAACTGTCTGCATTTACTGTTATTGTCAGTGTTGAAGATATTGGCTCTCGTGTAAAAAGCTAAATTCTTGAATTGGATTACATTTGTTTATTTGAATGGTCTTATTAACTGATAATGAACTAGCTGACTAGCTGTTAACACATGTGTTTCATTCATTGTTAACGGTTCGTTAACATGTAGTGTCATGTTTGTTTTAATGTCTGAGTCAAGGACCTCAGTGAAGTGGGCTCAGATTTCAAAGAATTAATTAACGAGCCTTTAAGAAAAATAAAAAATAAACATTTGTTGACATGTTAGCTAGCTAGTTGTTAATTAAGCAAAAAAAAATTAAATTGAACTAATTTCGTTTTTTATATTGTTTATTTTTGCTAAACACAAAATGCCACTGTTAATTAACAGACTTCAATAGACAGAACAAGCATAAACAGTCCCGTTTTCAAGAGCTTGTACTACATTTGAATGTAGCTGCTGGTTTCTGTTTAAAAGAAGAAGTACGGACTGTCCTTTCCTTTCACTCTCACTGTAATTGAATTCCTCATGCTGTATTCAGTGTACATGCACCCAGCTTGCATTTGCTATTTCTAATCTTCAAGGTCTATGGATCTGCAGCCTTTATTACACTGAACACAATGATGGTCCTTGAAAAACACGGCTATATTTAGTAACGTCATAATTGCAGAAACACGCATCAAGTGAACAATTTTATCCAAGAATCAGCCTCCGGTAAAAAACTATCCAGGAACTGAGAATAAGCAACCTCAAGCCCCTAATGATGTGTCCGACTTGTTTATTTATGATATTGGGTTTGCATCTGAACAATTAGGAATAAAGCACTTTGAGAAAACCAGGGCCTAATGTTTTGGCTAGAGCTTGTGATGTGGGGCTACATTACATTGTATTCATATTGGTCTTAGCACAAGACAGAGGTTGATAGTTTGTATTTTTCGTTGAACTTACTCTAATAAAAAATCCCAAGCAGCTGCCCACCTGATTCACATCCCTGTCTCCGATGACAAATGTCAGCTTGGGGTCTTTCTCTATGATGGTCCCGTCCTCCAGCATGCCCTGCACCTTCACTGTGACCTCCTGGCCTGATTTCGGCAGGGAACACACCCCCCTCCCTGGAGTCAGAACCTTCTTTCTCAGCAGCTTGTCCTCTGGTAAGAAAGGCACGGGCACAACTGAACCCTTCAACATATTCTTATATATATAAGTATATGAGAGTTTGGCAGAACACAACGGTGCTGAAGAATGCATAACATGTCATGAATCAATAATAATAATAATAATAATAATAATAATAATAATAATAATAATAATAATAATACAATTACTAAAGACATACAAAAAGGCAAGAGCTTCCTTAAAAAATATTCCTTACATGCATTTTCAGTGAAAAGAAACTGCAATTTAAAAGGTCTTGAATTGTTCAGTCTTGATAAAAGGATGAATTAATATTCTTGACTTTACTGCAGTTAGTGACAGCAATGAATTACAGTACAGTATATGGTCTTAAATATTGTCTCATTACTTGCCTGTTATATCCAGCCAGTCATCGAACTCAAAGAAATCCTTCAAACTGGAGCTAGCCAGATCCTCCAGGTCATACCCCTGGAAAAAGCTGCCCTCAGAGGACCCCACGGCTGCAGTGGTGACTATCTCTGGAGGCACCTGGAACCGGACAGTCTTCCCCAAACCGGGAGTATTCCTCTGATTTCCATCCTCCGTCTCCATCCCAGGGACTCCCAGGCTCTCCAGAGCACTGCTGCTGCTGCTGCTGCTGCTGGCCTCTCCCCTGCTCTCCTCCGTCTCTCCAGGCTTCACAGGCTGTTTCTTATCCTCCTCTTTGCTTACCCAGGCTTCACAATCTGGACAGACCTTGGAATCGAACTCAGGCTTCTCCATGTCTTCCCCACAGTTGCCTGGCTTGCTCTTTTTGTTCAGAATGTTACTTTAGAAACCATTGGCAGAGGCTCCAAAGTAGATTGACCCAAATATTTCTTTCTTTCTTTCCTTCTTTTTTTGTAAAAGTCTGCATGCAGTATAGCCGTACTATTGTTATTCACTGTGGAGATTCCAGTGATGTGCCTGCGAATCGTAATATTTTGAACCAGACGCCCACATGGACACTAATTGAATTAAACCAGTAAATCCCTGCCTGGAACAGCGGCAGGACATCACTATTGGTCTACCACGACTGCTGACACAGTTTGATGCACCTCCAGATCACTGTGTCCTTCTAGGGAAATCCTGCAAGCTACACCATAGATAAAACAAATAAATGATAACTAAAAAAACGGATTATTGCACAATAAAGCAAACCCTGTCAGCAGGACTGTGCGAAGAGATAATCTCTCAGATTAGAAGAGCAGAATCGAATCTACTAGAATGTCTGTAAACCTCTCAATGACTCGTCATGCCGCCCCCATGATGCACCTCTCCTCCCGAATTGCTGCCATCTAGAACAGCGGCCCCTTTGGTAGCAGCCTTTGTTAAGTGGTGAAGTCTGGTTCAGCAGAACAGTCTGCCACACATCAGGGTTTTTCTTGCTTGCAGAAGGTACTGGTTTCACGGCACTGAAAAGCATGGATAGCATGGGCAGCATCAATGTGACCTTCCAACACTGCTTTGCTCCCCTTTATGTGCCACAAATATGCAGCCCTGATTATCCTGATTATTCGATCAGAATTCACAAGATATCAGAATCTCCCCAATCTGGCTCTTGGATTTTCATACGACACGTTTGGACCGGGTCGGCCAGCCTACTCTGGCCTGTAGGGTGTAGAAGAGTAACTCTGTCTCCATGCCCATCCAAAACCTGGTCAATATGAGACTGCGTGCAGAGAATCCTCGATACGTTGTGTCAAAATGTGAGGTGGATTTGTGATCAAGGCCGAAGAGGACTAAGTTCCTGGCCATAGCTGGTGCATTTCCCCATTGCGCCCCTACACTAGCCCTCTGAATGGAAGCCTTTTGATAGAGGCTTTATTAATTGTGATGCATATCTAGTATGATAACCCACAGCTGGCCACACAGTGACTAATACTGTTTGTGATGCACTGCTTTAAAAGAAACATCTTTTGTTTTTATGCTTCATGACATGAATCAACCCATTAAACAGGATGTTATGATTATGACTAAATAAAAAGATCACTCGAACAGGGTACAAGATAAGGGTTTCTGCTGGCAGAATTGGACAGCTGCCAAATACCTTTGTGTCCTATACTGTAACATGATGGTTTGAATGGGCAGAAGGAGGACACAACTATTAATGTGCACAACTACTGTAAACCTAATGTGCAAGTGAAAGGATGCAGTAAACGGCAGCAAATATTCACAGAACCGTACTGATCTAGCAGTGCATTCAACAAAAGGTCTGAGTTTTAATATTTAACTGTTCAATTCTGTATGTTTTGCTTCCCGTCCGCTGCTTTGAATGTGAACACATAATGTTGGCGTCCATTTCTGAATGCAGTTTAAATACAAAAATGAAAGTAATCTTAAATCCATGTTTTTGAAAACCCATAGAAAATGAGTCTTAACGATGCAGTCTTAACGAGCTTATTAATGAAAGAAATTGAATTAACCGAGAACGAAACTGCTCTGTAATGTAACAGATTGGTTCTATGTCAAAGAGTCCGATCCCAGTGAATTACAGCAGACAGGATCAGCATTCATGTATGAGATATCTGCCCTGAATTTGCCCATGCTGATTAGTCTCATTCCTAATTAACTACAAGACCAAGAGTTGACACAAATCAGGACGGGGGCTGTGACATGCTCTATATAAAAAGACACACACAATTGCACTGAGAGTCTGGATTTACTGGCACCAAACCTGAGGTCACCACAGCAAGTCAGAAGTGGTAAGTTATTTAAAGATATTGAAATATCTACAGTATAGTGAGATGCAACACCCTAGGGTTGGGGCTTGAATGTCATTTTCTAAATTCCCCTAACTGAGAATAAGCTTAAATTGTTGAGTTTCAGAAGAATTAGTCCTTTTTTTCCCTTTGTTTTGTTGCATAATGGTTTCTGTGGCAACTTAATTGACCTGGGAAGTAGTTATGTACCTGTTGGCTGCTGCTCTTTTGAATGAGCTAATATCACCATAGAAACAATGACTAACATAACTGTGAAATTAAATGGATGACTCAAATGTTATCTTCCTATGCCCAGAACAACACCGGAAGGTGTGCTGGAAACCACACCAGAACCTGAAGAAACAAAACTGACCAAATAAAAAAAAAATACAAAGAAAACAAGCTTCCTTCTGAACCATTTCCTTACCATTTGAACGACCTTTTCTTTGTTTAATTAAATATTTAATTTCTAATAGGATTTCTTAAATGGAAACATCTCGGAAATTCCAAGAGTATTGAGCAGTCCATGCTGGTCTGCAGGCAACCCCAGTAAATGTCTGACTCCACTACAGACAGTATAGGTGTCTGGCAGCCAGACCCTTACTTTTTAACCTGCTCTGGTTACTTATTCCTCAATCTAACAATCTGCTCTCCATGTGGGACAGAGCACACCCTTGCAGAGGGAATGCTTCGCTTGGTGTTTTTTACGAGCAGAATGGAACACTGTGTGCTAAGCTGAGAGCAGAACCACCTCGATCCAGCAAATACAGCACTGGGGACTCGGATGGAGGTGGACAGACTTGGAAGAGAGCACTGTCCCATCATGCTGTATCAACAGAGGCTTTCTAAAGTGCTGCGTAACGATAAGGGGGGTGTACTGAGACTAATAAAGAGGACAAATTGGGTAGAAAAGGCATCTTTAATCATTTCAAATGTCTTGCAGGATCTGTCTGACAGCTGAGATCACCAATCCAGCAGTTGAAGCATCAATACAATACGCTTGCTTTCAGTCTGGATTTGCAGTCAATAATGACTTTACAAATCACTGTTCATTTACAGTTAAAGCATGGATGAGCTTGTAAAACGTATAGTACTTTGCCCCATTTGGTGTCCCCATCAATACCACAGTTTAGTTCTATGTGGTCTATTTTTTTTCACAAGCTCTTTCAGACATTCCTATTGAATTCTTTAGCCACGTATTGATTTAACATCCTCTAACAGTGTGTGTAATAAAGGGGGGCGGGGCTTCCTCATTTCTATTCCCACTGCTCATAACATATGCTGTTTCTACTGATCCAGTTTAGACACTCATACAACACGTCTGTGGAGATGCTACGTAACAGCTGGCAATTCATGGGAGTCTATTCTGTACAGCTTTGTCTTCATTCCCTCAGCTTGACTGAACTGCGTAAGTCTAATGCTACAGAGGGAGGTAGTGCCTTTCCCCTCAGCAACATGTCCTGCACTCTTAGCAGACCATATGGCAAGTAAGCACTCTCTCAGCAACTATAATCAAGCATCGTAATCCCTGGTCCAAGCGTCTTTTCCTGGTGAGGATTAGTGCTGACTAATTAACCTAAATTTTCTGTTGGCATTCTTGTCTTCTTACTGGCAGATTCATCTCATCCATGTGCTAGGTCAAGGAAAAGTACTAACCCAGTTTAAAATAATTTCATTGTCCTAATCCTGCTCTATATTAGGGGTATGTTTGCTTTCTGTTTTTCTAATTATTATTTTTTTTTGTCTGCATAACATATTAATGTATTTTATGTAACTATATTTATTTTATTTTATATTTATTTTATGTCAGCAATAGCAATAGAAATTAAAGATAATCTGCCAGAACAAAGAGTCTATAACACCCTCCCCCCCATAAAAAAAAACAAACTACATTCATTATCATCTAAAATTCTAGGACTCCAACTCCCATAAGCCTTTGCAACTCTTCAATACATGCATTTCCTGTGACTCATGTGTTTTACATGTCTCTGCATATGAGTAAGAAAGCTTGACTTGGCTACGACAAAAAGTGCTGCTCAGAAATCTAAAACACGTTTACATTACGTTTGCGTCTTTCATATTGAAAAACATGAGACCTAAAAAGTGATGGCAATACATATTCGATAAGATTTACTGGAACTATTTCCTTAGCTCCTTTAAAAAGTAATTCCATTAAACTTACATTAGCACCAGTGCCCTCCATTAATTAAGTTACAGCAAATTAAAATGAAATGAAACCACCTGTCCTGGAAGAGTAATGGACCAGTCGAAGGATGTATCATTTAAACACTGAATTCAAATACATTCATTAGGAAAAGCTGTTTCAACACACTGTGTATGAGATAAGAGTTGGGTCAGCATTAAATGTTGAAATAATATTATCAGAGGATTTGCCAGAAGTTTGCATGTGATTATTTTTTGGTTTGTTTTTTGCACTAAGGGTCTCTTACCTCTCTGTCATGGTAATCACTGAACTGGAGCGTCCTTCAATGGGGGAATCGGACTTCTGCTGCTGTCACAGTCCAGTCAGCTGTGATCTGTGATGTTTCATTTGCATTATCTGGCTGCATTGAACCCCCACTGATATGTCGCCCTAGCAAACTGCGGGAAGCACAACACTGGATAATTGAAAACATTTTTCTCACACTCTTTGAGAACAGTTTTACCTTTATATAACCAAAAATAAAATGAGCAAATGCTTTTTCTTCTGTTTTTATCAAGTATGCTCACAAAAAAACACACAATGAAGGAAAAATAATGATATAAAAAAGAGATGCTGGGGCTTGTTCATTGTTCAAGGTTTTTCTGGGCAAAAAACAGAAGCAAACAACACTGGTCCAAACAGAAAGAAAACTGGGCCCATTCATTATTAAACAAATATATAATATCATGTTCACTTCATAGTATTATTCTTTTTTATTGATTTATTTTTTTCATTGAGTACTTCTAGGTTATTATTATTATTATTATTATTATTATTATTATTATTATTATTATTATTATTTATTTAGCAGACACCTTTATCCAAGGCAACTTACAGAAACTAGGGTATGTGAACTATGCATCAGCTGCCGAAAAGTCAGAGCACAAGGAGGTTAAGTGACTTGCTCAGGGTCACACAATGAGTCAGTGGCTGAGCCAGGATTTGAACCAGGGACCTCTAGCTACAAGCCCTTTTCTTTATAAAGCAGGAAACTGCCAAGTATACATCATATGAAAGTAGGATTTGCAGGATACCATGAGGGTGAAGGTAGAAGCAGTCAAATTCTGTGGATTACGGAATTTCTTGGAAACCGTGGAATTTGCCGGTTCCCACACAGTTTGCAGGCTTGCACATCATTAGAATGATCATAAACAGACTGCTAAAGGAACTGCAATATATAACTTAGTTGTTCGGTTCTAGTTTTGTTAGATTAAAAAAGCAGGATTTAATTAAAGACTGGCGTTAAGGGTTTGCAGATGTGTCCCAATAAGAAGTCTCATGTGAGGTGATAAAGATGTTACTGATGAAATGCTTGCTATATTCCATTGGAAGCACTTCACCCATACATTGTTTGATATGATTATGCTTACTTGATTCACCAGGGCAACCGCTGTTCCTAGGTTGCCATGGTGACTGTTGGCAAATTGAACAGCTCCTTTAATACCACCCTGATCATGTGATGTGTTGGTGGCGCCCCCTATGGCCAATCCCATTGGCCACCAATGGGATTTCACTCTCCGTGTAGCACTCGCTGTATTCGGTATCCTGCAATCTCGACATTAACAAGGGCAATGCGTTCGTTGCTGTTTGCTTTATAATCATAATTCACGTTTACTCAGTTTGGCCTACATTATTTTTAAATGCCCCAGATATTTAACTGCATGGCTTGTTAAATATTTGATAAGCTTTTAAGAAACTATAATGTTCAGTCACATAACCTTTTTCCACATGGTGAAGGGGATCGTATCGGGCACGTATAAACAAGTTATCTAAGCTTTTCTTATTGAGTGTTGAAATGCTTCACCTTTTGTGACTGAATAATACCCAGAGCCAGCAGAAAGGAAAATCAAAGGAAAATCAAAAACACTTTGGAGCTCCCATTGCTTTGTGTTTTTGGCGAGGAACCTATATAATCAAACCCGATAATATTGACTGCTCTGATTATTTTCTTCTGAGATTCACTGGGATTTATTTATGTGTTTAAAGATCACCTAATGTTTCAATTATTATCTTCACATGATTTAACACTCCTCCCGTCAGTCAAATCAGTCATAACATGTTAACTTTAACACATCATGCCATGCGATAACTTCACTTAATGTTACATTTAGATGAAGTAATACTTTGTGAATAACACATATCATGATTGAACTGGCTTCACCTATGTGTACTCCCTAGCGTGCAACCAAATAACTGCACTGGAGTAAAGAAACTGATGAAGTGAAAGTAAACAGCTTGCGTGCCTGCAGATTTCTTTTTCTGAAAAGGTTCAAAGCCTCTTCGCTTCGCTACACTTTCTTTACCTTTGCCAGTGTGATCCATGATTACAGAAGAGACTGGTAACTCATTCTGAAATGACATTTCATAGAGAAAAGAAAAATCAATCTTGCAAACCCCCCACCATGTTAAATAAAGAATATCGCAGGACAGCTCTAGAAAAGAACCACCACTGCAATATATTTCAATGAGTCAAAGTGCTTCTGATTACAGCACAACCTGGGAGGGATCCGGGAAGCTTATCCCTGAATCTATAAGCGTTAATTAGTGATGCTGCCAATGCAGTTACCAAACCCCACCCATGCCGTGTGGGTATCCGTTTCCAAAGCTTTCCAAACCAAACAGAAAGCTGTTCATATTTTGACGTGTTTTTTCTCAATATCTGTGGTGCTGGTAATTTTTTTAATATTAAAGGTGTAGTCCCTGGAGCATGAACAGTTTCAGAGCCACTTCAGCTGCTCCCATCCTCTCAGTCTCAGTGACTCATCAGCAGCAGCACAGCTAGGCAAACCATTCCATTCTTTCACTGCTCTCTGTGTAAAACCGTGTCTCCTAAACTCCCCAGTCTGACTTCACTCTCTTTCTCAAGCCATGATCTTTAAGCTGTACTGGAACTACTGCCTGTGGGCTAACTTAGTCAGAGACCCCCTCTCTCTTGGCACACAGAGTGTTTCCAGTTAAAATGACACATTCTCTGCTGGCTTACTTTTCTGAATCTGAGCTAGAGCTGGCACAGAGTTCAATATGTCGGACACTCTGTACTTTTGTGGCTCTCAAAACGTCTTGTGCTGTGCTTTCAGTAATGTTTCAATGTTAATCAGGGTACTGGTGTTACCTGAGTGTTAAAAAAACAACAGCTTCATGGAACGTCTTCAGTAAGGAACGATCTCCCAGACCACGCCCCTTGAACTCCCGTTGCGGTGATCCTCACATTACCCGGAATGCAAATGTACATTTTCTTGCTGTGGGTTTATCAAGTCATAAACTGGTTATCAATCTGTCAAGGCGTGCATTCTTGATCATTAAACACATTCTTCCGGCATCTACTTGGAATGCAGTTTGAATGCAAACATGAAAGTAATCTTGTATGAATGCTTTTTTATTTTTTAATTTTAAAGAATGTCGACTTGGGAGAGGTCTACTAAACTTCATATATTGTAAGCGTTTATTTGACTAGGGAATCGCCTGCACGGTTAAATTTCACACAGCCCTGGTAAGAGGTACTGTAAGGAGAAAAAAAAATGATTTTCAATGGATTCCATTTAGAAAGAAAATAACAATAATACTGAGCAATGTGAGTCATCAGTAAAATCAGTTTACGGTGTCCACTTTCTATTCACTCACTGCAGATCGAAAATAGTGTCAACGTGTTCGATCTACCTCCCCCTTCTGACCCAATTTTGACATCATAATGCTGGGGGTAGGAGGGCGGGGCGTTCATATGACTGCTCCTCCCCCAAAGTGTAACTATCTCTGTGTGTGTGTGTGTGTGTGTGTGTGACGTGCCCAGAAGAACGCTTAGGCTTTATCAATATTCCAAACTCCGCCCAGGCAGTGTGACGTTTCAAGGAGAATGTCTTCAATTCCTTAGTTCCAGACATGGCAGCGCTGAGAGAGGAGCATCGATACGGGCTCTCCTGCGGAAAAATTAATAAAATCACCCCGAATAAAACACTTTACCACGTCAAGCTCACCGACACCGCAATCAGGGCGCTCGAGGCATATCAGAATCTCAAGGTAACCATGCATTAGCGTGTATATCTTTACTTTATTATTATTATTATTATTATTATTATTATTATTATTATTATTTTTTAATACGTACTGTAGAGAGTGATCCTTCACGACTCCAGAACCTGGAAGAAAAGTTGCGGATAACTCATAAAAAGTGACTGCTTGTCAGACGTCAGATTGTCACTGACAAAAGGCTGCTGTTTTCCCAAATCGCTTGAGTGTTTTAAGAAAATGACACTGAGGCAGCTGTCGAGGGAGCTTTGCGCAACACTTTAGCAGAACAGAATCGTACTGGACCAAATGCTTACTGCAACTTAACGTTACCGTAACACATCGTATGAATTAGAAGTCGCTGTCGTTTGCACATCGAATGCTTGTTTGTGTGTCTTTTTTTTTGTCTTTCTGATAATAGGCGAGCAGGTTTTCCATATTCCGTTTCGGAATGGTTTGATTTACATGTAACGCTTTTGAAACAAACGTGGCGTCTTTGTGATACAGTCTAAATTATCTAAATTATCTAAAGTAGTGCTGTTTCCTATCAGATGCAGTAGGAGATGTAACTAGAAGCTCGCATCTCTTTGGGGAGCTGCAGATCCTGCTGTAGTGCTGTAGACCAGAGCTTGTGTTGAAATGGGGGGGTGATACTTGAAGATAAACTATCTAGTTTGGAGCATGGTTGAAATAAATAAATAAACAAAGTGCTGCACTTGTTTTCAGATAATAAGTATCTGGGATTGCACGACATTGTAAGTAGCCCGGGTAGTATAACTACAGTTCAACACCTTAAACTATCAACAATGTGTCAGTTCCATCTTCTGTTTTGATCAAAAGGATCATGTGGCGTGTGCGGCGCTTAGGGTATGGATGTAGGCATGCCCGATTTCCAGTTTTCAGACTTCTCTTTGGGGATGAGCATGTTCAGATATTGATCTTTTTATGAATGCCTCAGTCCTGTGCGTGTTTGTAAAGGTGGATGTATACTTTTGCATATTAAAACAGGGTTAGATTCCTTTGCTGGAAGACTCCGCTTTACGGGAACTTCAGCTCGGAATGTCCTCCACTTTGGTCCGCTGGGTCCTGCGTTACTAGTACTGTAGGACTGGCGCTAAGATGTTTGCGTATATTTAGTCTTTCAAGTACTGGATTTAGGGGTGACTTTTTACAGTAGCAATTTGACAACTGTGTTTTTTTTATTATTATGTTTGTTTGTTTGTTTTAATCTCCGTTTAAAATAAGACTAAACGTGTAATGTATTTGTTTCGTTTTACCGGCTCTTGTAATCGTGAACGATATGATTGTTTATAGTATAAACTTATGAAATAAATAATACAAGTTATTGTTATTTAATAATAGTAATATAAAGTACATTGCAGCTTCAGTGTTTTGCAACAGTTAACGCTTTATAAAAACACCACTGAGCTTCTCTCTCCATGCATTCGGATGCAAGTCTGTTATGCCTGCTTCATATTATTAAAGCCCTGATTGTAAATTACAAGGGCGCTGCAACAGTGGCAGAAAACAATAGCCGTTATCTAAATACCCGTACAATCAAAGTCTCAGTGTGAACTCTGGACGCCAGCTGGAGGGGGTGCGTGCTTATTTTTTTTTATATGTATTTTTTAACGTCGCTGCTGTGTCCTGATTGGTCTCTTGGAGGTAGTTTTTTTGTTGCCGTGCTGCTTTTTGCACTGCTCTGCCCTTTAAACATGTAAGCCACGCCCCCTCCCGGCTGTGATTGGCCCCGGGACAAAGCTGGCAAGCTGTAGCTTGAACTATTGTTGTTTGCCCCAATCAAGAACAATTCCTGAAACTGGGCATGATTCTTGTTGACAAGGCCTTTAAACTCATGTGGCTGCACTTATTCACGTGTTTGTTTGTTTGTTTATTTATTTATTTATTTATTTATTTATTTATTTATTTATTTATGTATGTATGTATGTATGTATGTATGTATGTATGTATTTATTTATTTATTTATTTATTCATTCATTCGTTCTAAATATTTCTACAAGTAGCGTAGATGCAGTATTTATTATAGTTGATTTATGATGCTATTTAGATGCTAATGCTAGCGATTTCACTAGTGTGTGTTTCTTTTGTTTTTATTAAGGAGATACTTGTAACTGTGATAGCCATGGGATCCCCAGAAATGTAATCTATTCTGGTGAGATTAACTCCACGTTTTCTTATGACACATAACAGATTATTATTGCCTTGTACATTTCCCATGCAGATTTTGATGGATTGAGCCATTGGGGTTTTATGACCGGTATTTTGCCAGGCTTGGCTTTGTAATTAACAAAGAAAGAACAAAGGGAAAAGGCTTCTGATGGATATTCCAAGATGATTCTTTCATATTATGAAATATAACCCTGCAATTAATATCTAATCATAATAAATCACATTAGGAATATTCTTTTGGATGTGCATTATTTCCATTTTAAGAGGTTATTTGGTCTCTCTCTGGAATTTTAAGCTCTTCCCAAAATGTCCTATCTGGATATCTGGGTTGGATAAGTAACAATCTGTACATGTGCTTCAAAAAATAGAAATCATGTTTGCTGAAGTTGACCAGGTTATCAGTTTGTGCTGGAAAAAACAATCAAAACAAACAAAAAACATTGAGCATTACTGCATACTAAACATGATGCAACAAACCAACGATGATGATGATGATAATAATAATGATAATGATTACCGAACAGTAATCTCGCTCCAGTATTGATGTTATCTAATTAAATAGAAGTCTGCATCAGCAATCAGCAGGCAGCCCTGAGACTGGCATGCCTTGTAGATAACGAGGTGTGTGTTTAACCCTGGGACATCCACCTCCTGCTCCTTGCTGAACCCATGCAGCAGGTGTCTGAAGTGTGTCCCGCCCCCATGAGATCACAAAGGGGTTTAAATGCAGGTGGCGCCCCTGTACCAGAGCGGGACAGGGAATAAACTCGCCAGTATCGATGACAGGCTTGCCATATACTTTCCATTACCCTCACTTGTGTATTGCCAGTGTGCTTTAGTCTTGCCAAACATTTGCTTTTAGGGATGTGTTCCTAGTTCCTAGTCACGTCTAAGCTAAAGATACTGCTTCGTATAGCATGATCCCATTCCTGCCATTCATTTTGATGGCATGGACTCAAATGGGTGCATTGAGCGTTAAAGTGATTCATGGTTTAAAAGTGATAACAGATAATGATAAGAGTTGTTATAAAGGTTATAGCACATGTCTCCTGAGGCAAAGCAAATGTCATTTTATTTACACAGGAAATGTAGCTGTAATAGATCACTGGCTGAAGTACAGGCGCTATCTGTTGGTTTTTCATGCTGAGAACATGTTCACTTGTGCATTGGAAATGTGGTGTATTTTGTCCTTCACAGTAAAGTTAACTTTAAGAGATCGAGCAGAAGCACTCAAACTGAAACTCAACCCTACACTGTCGGTTTCCTAAAAATTCCAGTGCAGCTTAGTGGATCAATCTGCAATTCCAAGCCCCCGATATGCATCCTCAAGAAAGTTTAATGCTTTGAAATTCTGCTTCATTGGATCCTTCATAATAACAGTACATACTCAAACTATCCATGTGAAAGGGAAAGGCTTAATTGAAACCTGTTTGATAGTTCTAAAGTCTGTATCAAACTTGATTCCTTCTGTTGCTGTTCAGTAAGGGAGGACCCAGAGTATCTGAAGGAAGTTAAGGTTTATGTAGAACACGCATGGCTCAATTGGTTTTGAACATGAATAGGGTAGTGAAACGTGATAGCTAGGAATTACTGGAAGCTGCCAGCCTTCAAACTCAATACACTTTATTAGACCACAGCGTCAACAAGTAGTGTATAGGTTTGCAGAGTCTAAATAAGAACATAAACAACACCATGTTAGTACTCGTAAGCAATTCATTCTTTGTGTGTGTGTATGTGTTTCAGTGCTGGCCAGCATTGGACGCTGCATGCTTTAGGGTCATTCTGAGCCTTGGTTGTTTACATGGTTTTGCAGAGGTGGTAATAAGGCTCCCATTGCATAGCAGCTCAAGTCATTCACGTTTTACTGTAAGCCTAATTGGGACCACCTGATCTTTTCTAATTAAGCACAGATGGGAGATGACAAGTGACTGCTGCATCTAACCGAGCTGGAACAGTTTAATGTGCTCATCGTGATAAACAGTACAGCATTTGAACCCTTTTCTTTTTCCTCTTAAATTTTCTTTTATGTTTGGAGAAATGCTTATTGAGGTTTTTTTTTTAATTGTTTTTTTATATTCTGTAATTGTCTGAACTCCACACGCATGTCTAGTGTAGATGAACCTGTTTTTTTAAATTGTTTTTTATATTCTGTAATTGTTTGAACTCTACATGCATGTCTAGTGTAGATGAACCTGGAGATCTATTGTCACATTCTTGTTAATTATTCAAAGTTTACAAAGCTGACATTAACCCCCTCTCTCTCTCTCTCTCTCTCTGTCTCTCTCTCTCTCTCTCTCTCTCTCTCTCTCTCTCTGTCTCTCTCTTGACTTCCAGGGGTCGTTACCAAATCAGCCTGTTATCTGCTTCAAGGGGAACCAAGGGGTAAGGGTCAACTTCTGTCTTCATACACAGTTCACTATCCTGCAGTGCAGCAATAGCTGGATAAACATGTTTGTGTCCTATCTATAATATTAAATAATATAATATAATATAATATACGCTTTGTGTAAAATACAGTGGTTGAAAATAAGTAGTCTCAGCGTGTTTCAGAGAGCTGGATGCATTGTTTCTCACTGTTGCACATCACTGGAACCCATCTTCAGCATACATTCCATTCCTGTAAGGTTATTGAAGTTTAAAAGGTAGGTCTGCTTTATATTGCCTCCCCCGTTCACCTGTGACGTGTGACATTTGGAGTTTAATAACTGGTTTTTATAGGCAGTGACCAGGATAAGGATTTTGGCGAAGCTTGGAAAAGCTGCAGATTTAATGGGGCCACTCCATGGAGTTATTTTTGTTGTTATGCTGTGAATTATGCTGTGGATGAATTTAATACCCGAGTCTATGTAAATTCTAACGTTCTAGTTAATTCTAACGTTCTCATTACAGATATTAACATATCAGACATTTGCGTAGCTTGGATGCAGTCAGTGTGCCTCCTAGGAGGGCTGGAAACGGGCAGGTTCCACCCCCCATGTGGATATTAATGAGGATTGTGAAGCTGTAAGAGAAATCTGATTAAGCTGTTATTGCAGAGGAAATTGATGGATGTGGCAGACTTGGAACACTGTGTGGCTGATCTTGAAGTGTCTCCCGTGAGGAGACAGGCAGCAGGGTTAGCACATTGAAATTCAGCTTTATTCCCTCTGCATCTGCAGCCCAATTACAACATTCCCAACATTGCCTCCTCTGAAAGAAATGAGACGCTTCATTTTGTCATCATTTTTTTTTTTTTTTTCTTAGTTGATCCGATTTTGCTAGCTGTAGCTGCATTCCGTGTCGCCAGGGGGGTTGTTTGTAAAGGAAAAGAAAGCCATTCTTTTCTAAACTAAGATCACTGATGTTCATTAGTGCTGCATGTGAGGTACTGAAGGGTGAGAGGGTGTGTGAAGGGGAGGAGGTGAAGCACACACAGGCACCCGATTTGGAAAGCTCTCTGCTTTAAAGGCTGCCTTTGATGTACTGTACAGCAGGCTACCCCTGCTCTTTAGAATCCCTCTGTTTAAGAGGCTAGTTCCTGTGCAACTCTGAGTGCCTGGCTCCTTGGAGGAGTGTTTTTATTAAAAGGTTGGAGATAGGCAGGCTAGGAAATTCCCATCCACATTTTCCTGGCTGTCTACCAGTATATTGTAGTGGGGGGAGTGGGAGGTCCATTTCTAAAACTGTTGTTTGTTGTCACTACCATTTTGCTGTTGCCTTCCTGATATTTTCTCTGCGTGGTATTATAAGGTGCCATGCATCAAATCCATCCAGGCAGCATGCTGTGCTCGCAGTCTCTCGTGAGGATGAGAAAGCCCTGTGGGTACTGCTACCCTGAAAGTCAATTAAGCTAAGCTGTACTGTCCGAAAAACAGTTCAAATATTATTGACAAAAGGGAAAAAACAATATTTGTAGTAATTTCTGGCAAGGAAAAATGCCCCCAAACAATTCTAATATTATAATAGCTGTCAATCACACACAAACAATCTGCAAAGAGGATTTAATGTATACAAGTATTCCATGTTCATAGTGTGTAACACATGGACAGCTAGGAATCTCTTGCCCTAATGCACAATTTTTCCTGCCAGAAGGCTAGTCTGCTGTTTATTGGAAGTGCAAGCATGTTGTTATGCTTTCAGGCAATACTGTATTCAGTATTGCTAATAGTAATGTAGTGTATTGTCCATTGTGATTAGAAACAGGAGAACTGTGATGTGGAATGTCTTTCTGCAGCGGTGTACCCTGGTTAGTCACATAGCCATCGTTTTCCTGTTTACCACAGAATGGTTTCCTAATGTGAGATTCCTGTTTTCCTTCCCAGTTTTGAATGGTAGAGAGGAAAGATCAATGCTATTCAATATTTGCTCTGTTTAGGGGTAACACCTGTAATGCACGTGGAAAAAAGTGTTTGATACAGAATTAGGAAATTACATTTGATTAGGGTGAACTACAGAATGAAATGCAAAGTGAAAAGTAGTAACGCTTTAGAGACTGTCAGGCATGCAATTATTTTGTGTTTGTTTGTTGATAAAAATGATTTTGACTCCCTTAATGTTGGTGCTGCTTAACCTTTAAGAGCTGGTATTATTGAAGGTTAATCTATCTATGTGGCTTGCAAATCGGTGGTAGTACAGTAGTCCTTTCACTTCCTGCTGTATTAACTGTTGTAGGGATTGCACAGTAGGGCTCCTGTGTGGGGTCAGCACATGCCATTTCCATTCTCCATTTCAGATGGCATGAAATGCATTTCACCTTAAACAATCTGCAGGAGTCTAAATGGCTCTGCTTGCAGGGTCAGCAGGGCACTTCTTGCTGTGGTGTAGGGTTGGGTCAATGAGGAGCCTTTGGTTATCTTAACCTCTCCATGCTGGACAACACCTTGATAAGGCAATGCATTCAGTGGGGTTGTTGACACTCCCTTTGCCAGGACCACAGAGTTTAAAAACTTTAACCCTCCATCTCCCACCCAAAAAAAACACAAAACCTTGCTAGATCTGTAAACCGTTGATCTATAGTCCTACCATTTATACTGAATGGGTGTTTTTTATTTCATACTTTCTTTTTTGTATAAACGATCAAATGTACTTAGTTGAGGCTGACCTCAATGCATAATGTTGTTTTTTCTTTATTTATTTATTTTTTACTTTGTTGTAGAATCATTCTAGTAAATGACAGCCATCAAAGGCTGTGTCAGAGGGAGATGGCCATCAAAGGCTGTGTCACAGGGAGATGACTATCAAGGCTGTGTTACAGGGAGATGACTATCAAGGCTGTGTCACAGGGAGATGGCTATCAAGGCTGTGTCACAGGGAGATGGCTATTAAGGCTGTGTTACAGGGAGATGACTATCAAGGCTGTGTCACAGGGAGATGACTATCAAGGCTGTGTCACAGGGAGATGGCTATCAAGGCTGTGTCACAGGGAGATGACTATCAAGGCTGTGTCACAGGGAGATGGCTATCAAGGCTGTGTCACAGAGAGATGGCTATCAAGGCTGTGTTACAGGGAGATGGCTATCAAGGCTGTGTCACAGGGAGATGACTATCAAGGCTGTGTCACAGGGAGATGGCTATCAAGGCTGTGTTACAGGGAGATGACTATCAAGGCTGTGTCACAGGGAGATGACTATCAAGGCTGTGTCACAGGGAGATGGCTATCAAGGCTGTGTCACAGGGAGATGACTATCAAGGCTGTGTCACAGGGAGATGGCTATCAAGGCTGTGTCACAGGGAGATGACTATCAAGGCTGTGTCACAGGGAGATGGCTATCAATGCTGTGTCACAGGGAGATGACTATCAAGGCTGTGTCACAGGGAGATGACTATCAAGGCTGTGTCACAGGGAGATGGCTATCAAGGCTGTGTCACAGGGAGATGGCTATCAAGGCTGTGTCACAGGGAGATGACTATCAAGGCTGTGTCACAGGGAGATGGCTATCAAGGCTGTGTCACAGGGAGATGACTATCAAGGCTGTGTCACAGGGAGATGGCTATCAAGGCTGTGTCACAGGGAGATGGCTATCAAGGCTGTGTCACAGGGAGATGGCTATCAAGGCTGTGTCACAGGGAGATGGCTATCAAGGCTGTGTCACAGGGAGATGGCTATCAAGGCTGTGTCACAGGGAGATGACTATCAAGGCTGTGTCACAGGGAGATGACTATCAAGGCTGTGTCACAGGGAGATGACTATCAGCTTTAAGTTTAAATTGCAGTCATCATCCAGGGCAGGCTTGTGCTGAACTGCATTCCATCAAGCTTGTCTCGCAGCGACTGAATGCAAAAGCATACATTATTGCCCCAGTCTGTCTCTTGACCTCAGTGTTATTGCACAATGCATTATCCTTTCCCTTGACAGGCACCTCGGGAGATGGCAAGGCATACATTATACACACGACTGCCACTCGAGTGCCCCCGGGCTCCGTTTCATTTTCATGGGGTGCTCAGATCTGAGGATCATTACGCTTGGTTTTTACTTCCAGTTTATTGTAGTAACAATAAGAAGAATGCAGTTCAAAAGCCTTTCATCTTTACAAGGAGTCCTTCCACATGTGTGTCAATCTAGTTCTAACAATCCAGATGTGCGCTGTTCTATTAATCCACATTATTTGAGTTAGTAAGAGACCTTGTCTTGATATGCTGGATACGGCTGTGTTGGGTGATGTGTGCGCTGTGGCACATGTCTGGCTGTGTTCTCAGTGGGCTCCCTCCCAGCGTTTAAGTTTATACTTTGCACTGAAAATGTGACGCAGCATCTAAAAGATACAAAATACTTTTCTTTGTGTTTTCTCAAATGACAAAAAAAAAAACTGTCATGTGGGTGGCACATAGGCAAGACAAGTTCCTTATACTATTTAGAATGAAGGAAAACAATAAAACTGAGAAAATATGCGTATGTACATGCATGCATATCTTTTAAAAGCTGCAGGACCTCCTTCCTTTTAGGCGCTATTCTTTGGTCTAACAAGTGGGGTTTAGGAGTGAGCTGACTGGATTATGTTATGTATTAATGGTAAACAACAAGAAGTGTTCTAGCTGTGTGCACTGAGAAACCCCACCCCCTCCCCAAAGCTGTTTCTGCACCCCTGCATGCTATACTGCTGTGTGGCTCTCCACGGTGTAAGCCAGGAAGAGTATCCTGTCATGGCAAGCAGAAAGCATCAGGTTTCTACTGTCTAAGGAAGGACACGATGTTCTATTTCTTTTGGCTTTTTTTAATTCACACAAAACAGAATTCTACTGCCTGTGTGAGAAATAAATGCTGCTGTTTCTAGTAGCACTATGTTTATTTTTTGGAAACTGTATTCTGTTCTCAAGCTTGGACAGGATGTACCAGATACTTATTGTGGACAGGAGACCACCCTCACTAACACGCCCTCATTTTGAAAATGGAGTGAACTGAAGTTCACTGCCCACTTTCCAAATACCACAAACGAATAGCTAGAATAAAATCGAACCATTTTCCTCGTCCTTGTACTCCTAGAAAAAAATAAAATAAAAAAATTATTATCCGGAGCCTGCCAGTGCAATTTTAAAGCAATTTATCTCAATGAGTTTATTTTTAATTTGTAAAAAGGGTCAGATAAGAGATGCTGCCGGATTCACCCTCGTATCTTGCTCTTGTATCGTTGAACGGTGTGCGTTCAGAGCTGCAGTCGTTCAGCTTTATTACCACACCGCATCAATGGAAAAAAGATTATTCTACCAATTCAGTGTGTTGAACTGTGCTGTACTTCATTAACCAATGTGGGCACAAAATATAACATGTATAGAAAAAAATGAGTGTGAGTGCGTCCGTGCATGTGTCCATTCTACCTGTGTTTACAGCGATTTGCTATAAGTTTATCCTTGGATTGTAGACTTTGTGAATGAATTTGTTGTGAATCTTTGTGTGGCGTTTTGTGTTTAATCTCCAGCAAGCTCTTCAAACTCATTCAAGGGGCCTTTTCTGGTAATATACTGTGACAAATCTTTTATTTTTATTTTCTTCAAAGGCTTGGTTTTAATGAATCGGTTCCAAATGAGTCGTACTAGCACAGTACAGGATTGTTGGAGGGTTAGAGATGGTGGTTTGAAGTTGGGGACCTCTCTGGATAACAGTTTGTTCACTTTTCTTTAAGTGAAACACATGGAAATGGCAGCTTTAAAGAAACACTGTGTGATGAAGATGTAAAGTGTCGTGAATGTAGTCCTGGTTTACATTGTCCTGTGCGGTGCTGTTGATGCACAGAATAGGGGGGGGGGTGTGTGTGAATAATAATCTTTCTACAGCTCTCTGTTCCCACTATTGTTTTATTGGCCTTGATGCAGATGAGGAAGTCCTGCTTTTACTCGCCCCGCTTTGAGTTATCAAGGAGAGTGTAAATATAAAATTGTAAATCAGAAAGGAGACCTGATTACATACGCTTGATTACATTGTGCTGTCTGCCATTCCGGCACTGTCATTAATCATGCACAATATTAGGGCATAGAGTCTAATGTCAGAAACATATGCAGGCCCCCGTTCTGTGCAAATGTGTATGCCTTTTTTATATTGAAAATCAATATCTCCGTTTTATACCATAAGCAGCTGACCAGTGGTCGGTGCAGACTGAATAACAAATGTGTAAGATTGGCCTACATTGTGTCATGATGAATCCTGATGAACTAAATATTGCCTTGTAGGGATGGAAATAAGACTTTCATTGCATAGCAGTTGGATCCATTCCTGGTTTTACTAGGAGTTTAATAATACATACCTGAGCTTGTTACCTATACACTGGGGCTAATCAAGCTTTTATTAAAACCTGCAATGGGTGAACATGCTATGCAATAGGAGTCTTATTTCCCCCTGCCTGGGATGTTAATCTTAGTGGTTTTTCCATTCTAACATTCTAACTGTGGATCAGGTTTAGAGCATGAGGGTGCCGTGGGGATGTTGTATGAAAACAGTAATGGATTGCACTATTATGTTTAGTGGATGTATTAACAATGAGGAGTCTTTCATAAAAGCTGCATGATATGCCCATGGGGAATATTCCATTGCAGCTCTGGAAACCCTCTTAAAGATTTTACAGGGTTGTGAAATCAGTGGCACATTGCACATTGTATTGACAGGTTAAGCACTTTGAGATGAATCGATGGGCGAAGCAATCGTCTGGAACAATTCAAAGCAGTCACAGTCTGTTTGAAATGCATGAAAGAAGGTGAACATGTTGCTGCATTTTTCACCCTTGCAATCTAATTAAAATATCAACTTCTTGATATTTTAATTAGATTGCTCATGTGGCCCACTCTCTATTAAGAGCTCTGTTTACATTCAGCTTAAAGCAGAAACTGCCCCAGTAGCACTGCCTCACTGAAGAAATGCAGATATCAGGGTTTTCTCTAAAACAGGTCAGATTCATTCTTGCTACAGTTTGTTTTTCAGGGAGGAATGCTTTTTTTAATATTGAAAATATCTTTTTTTTTTTAAGCTCCAACATGCACGTGGTTGTCTTGCTATGCTTGGACATTACTACTCATTTCTTTATTCCTTTAGCAAACTGGAGGAAACTATACAAATGAATCCTAGGGGCGGTTAAAACCAGCAGCTTTATTTATTTCATGAGCATTTGAGTTATTTATATAATGTACTGTAGGGGTGATCTTGACAAGTTCCCATCCTGCTTTGAACTGCGTGTACGTATGCAACACAATTCTACAGATTAAGCCATATGAATCTTGTTATTAAAAGATTGTTTGTTCGGGCTTTCTAGATCTTGTAAATGCATATAAATATACTTTGCAAACCCCCTTGTTGAAATAACAGCGGGTCTCCGTTTGAAACACACACATAATGCATAATAAATAAATAAGAAACCTCTCAGTGCCTTGAGTGCAGTCGTTGCTGTCGTTTGTCTGTGGCACAATGCAAATGGGTTTAATTAGCTGAAGTCAGCAATGTCACCACCAGACGCAGATGGCTTTTGTGGAACAGACCGAGACTCCCTGAAACAATTAACCCTGCTTTGAGCACCCAGCCTTCGGGAATCGGGATTGTATTGTATTTTTATTGTCAGAAATACAGGTCCAGTTTAAGAGGTATGCCCTGGAACTCCTTGTGTGTGTGTGTGTGTGTGTGTGTGTGTGTGTGAGTGAGTGTGTGAGTGTGTGAGATAATATAATATAATATATCTCTATCCCAACAGGGCATTCTTACTTGATGGAAATCCAAGCATTTGAAAATAAAATAAAAATAATACACCTGAAAAACCCAAGGCAGTGACTCTCCTGCCAGACTGAAGCATGCTGTCAGTTTGTGCTCAGGCCACCCTCCAAGCCAAGTTGTTCTGTTCCGGTTCACATTACACCGTATATACCTAAAAGTATTTGACATTTCCAAACACACGCTACAATGGAACAGATGGAGTTGCACTGTAGCTGGAGAAAGAGTTGTTGTATGTGACTGTGCACCCTGCCAGGAGGTTTAGTCTGGGCATAATGCTGACAAGTGGGAATCTATTGCCATTTGATTACGATGTCTCAGTATGGCCACTCACAGCTTTCTCGCCTACGCCTCTTTTTAAGTTGGCTGTTCACTAACTTCAGTGGCACCTAAATTATAAATGTAACTGTAGTTTTGAAAGAAATTAATAAAAACTAAAATTAATTGTACAAGCATTTTTTTTTTTTTTGTAGTATTACATTTATACCGTCAAAATAAAACTCAACTTTGTTAAGCAAAAAAAAAAATCTACTCCCCAAGTCCGGTTACAGTAGAGCAAACCATGGCTTCTGAAATAAATATTGAAATGAAATGTATAAATGTGTTTGATTCAGGTAGGAAGTCTTTCAGCTGGATCATGTTAACTTTTGAGTGTTTCCCTTGTATGTTATTATATTTGTAGGTATTTTCCTTGCAGATAAGCTACACCTTTTTTTTTTTTTCTTTTTTTTTTTTTTTTTTTTTTTTTATAAATTTAGTCGTTGCCAATTAGTTTTTATTATTTTCTCCCCAATTTGAAATGCCCAATTATTTTTTAGGCTCAGCTCACCGCTACCACCCCTGCGCTGACTCGGGAGGGGCGAAGATGAACACACGCTGTCCTCCGAAGCGTGTGCCGTCAGCCGCCCGCTTCTTTACACTCTGCGAACTCACAGTGCAGCCGCCTCAGAGCTACAGCGTCGGAGGACAACGCAGCTCTGGGCAGCTTACAGGCAAGCCCGCAGGCGCCCGGCCAGACTACAGGGGTCCCTGGTGCACGGTGAGCCGAGGACACCCTGGCCGACCTAACCCTCCCTCCCCCCTGGGCGACGCTCGGACAATTGAGCGCCGCCCCCTGGAAGCTCCTGTCCACGGTCGGCTGTGGAATATCCTGGACTCGAACTCGCGATGTCCAGGCTATAGAGCGCATCCTGCACTCTAGCGAGTGTTTTTATTGGATGCGCCACTCGGGAGCACCCTACACCTTTTTAACTTCATTCAATAAAGGAACTCTTTTAATTAAAATGAGTTTTGCTTGTTCAGCAGTGTTTATCCGTGTATGTATTTAATTATATGAGCATCTTCCAAACTGCTTGAGACGGTTTGTTTTAAAAGCTAGCCGTTCAGGCCTTGTGTGTTTTTATAGGTCAGTAATGACCTTGATAATCACCATCACCGTGTAGCGAACAGTACCACAGAAAAATAACCAAGAAAGAAGCACAATGGAAATGAGAAGCCATTCTAACTGCATTTGTTTTGGGTCTTTATTGTGACATGTGACGGGAAGGAGAGGGTTAAATGGCTGCACAGCCCTGCAGCAGCATCTGAAAGGGTACTTCAAAACCATTCTGTAATTAGCCATTTAACAGAGAGAGACTAATCAAAGCAAACCACACATTTACATTGCTTTCTGTTGGTCTTTGGAATAGTGACTTTGTGGGGGATGGCTGGCTCACAGTAGCTTTAATCCACAGTGAAGACCTGGAGTAGACGAACCTACCTTACAGGTACGAGTGCATCTACATTATGTTGTCGGGCGGGAAAGGGGTTGCAATATTGCATTGTTTTAATTGCATCTAAGTCAGCAGCAATAATCTGCCAGACCTGAATAGGGACACATTCACACGTAAATCCTGGATCGAAGACCTTGTGACTAATGAGTTAAGTGACATCTGGTGATAAAGATAGAGAAGGAAGCCGGAAATAAGAGGAGTGACCCAGAATGAACTGACCTGAGCGACATGCATTTGCATGAGAATACAAAGTGTGTGGTGGTGGTGGTGGAGGAGACAGGGGGGGTGGGGAGAGCTTCAGAGAGAGAGATGCTTCTCTGAGAGTGGGGTGGTGGAGACAAGGGGGTGGGGAGAGCTTCAGAGAGAGAGACGCTTCTCTGAGAGTGGGGTGGTGGAGACAGGGGGGTGGGGAGAGCTTCAGAGAGAGAGACGCTTCTCTGAGAGTGGGGTGGTGCAGGCTTGTCTTATTGCCTTGGGGCGAGTTGCAGTTTGAATCCCTTGTGTAGCTCATGTATTATTGGGCTTTTGGCACAAATACAATGAATGCAAGACTTTGAAATGTTGTTTTGTGTCTTGTTGCAGACAAGCCTTATGGAAATGGACTCTTTATCTCTCTGTCCAGCTGGTTTTATGATGTTTAATGACCTTGTAGCTCTCGGTGTGTAACCCGGTATTTAAGAACCTATTGCAGAAAGGATGCTCTTCCTAAGCAGTTTCTTTTCCCAGTTCAATATTAGTTCGAGCTGGAGAATGTGTACGTGTACTTGTTGTTGTTTGGGGGTGGGTGGATGATGTGTGTGTTGCTCTGTGCTGTCATACACCATTGCCCTGGGGGCAGGGGGACGGGTTAATGCCAGAATGACGGTTGGATACCTCCTAGTTAATCGGCATCAGGCGTGCTGCATGACTGGGCATTTGCTATATGGAGGGAGGGGGTGGGGGTGCTGCCGTCACTATTAGCTACACCTCCCTTGAGAGATTTCATCTCTTAGGGCAGATCAATAAGGCAATAACATGCTACTGTATTAGAACATGGGGCAAGCCTAAAAAAACATTGTCTGTACCTTCTATTACATTGCTAAAATAGCACTCATTAGATTGTGTAAACCTTTTTTCTTTTTTATATGTATATTTACACTTACAAATAAATATTCCTTGATTTTCTTATAATAAGTAAATAACATAAATATATACACAATGATCCAGTAATGTATGCATGCAAATGCTTTTTATTTATTTTTTATTGTCCCTAACCTGGTAAGATCACATCAGGGCTGTGTGGAAGCAAGCATTCAGGGTTCAAAGGGCACCTGTGTTGTGAGCCTCTTATCAGCAGCGGTGCTGTGGCAGACTCAAGAATAGCTGCAGTTGCTCTGAACCCCCAGCAGCCTCTTCTGGGATCAGGCATGTCTTGACATTTTGCCAAATCCCAGTGACCTCTTCCTACCTCAATCGGGTGACCAAGCCAAGCTTCCCTGACATGCATTAGAGCATTCTGCTGCCTGAGCTTTGCTGAGCTCTGTTTAACCTGTTAAGAACCAGGTGTTATGCTGCTGTACTTTTTCACATCTTACTATGCCTCCCAGGCTTGACCTTCTGATCCATGTGGATGGACAATGATGATGATATGAGGTTTGCACCTAATTCCTGTAGATCTATTCTGTTAGACTGTAATGCTTTCCCTAGGGTTTCTGTTGACAGCCCCGCATAAGAACTGCAGTTAACCTTTATTTGTGAAATAGTTAAGGTTCAAGAAAAAGATGTTCCATTAATTCCTTGGATGTAATCTCTGGTTGGACTTTGAAATATTGGTGAGGACTACAACTCAAAGTGTATGGTTTTATTTATTTATTCATTTATTTATTTTGATTTAGTTTTAAAGTGTATTATGCACATGCATGTAATAAATTGCCACCAGTTTAATTTCGGCACTTTATAGTTTCTATAGTTGAGCCAGGTCATAAATTATGTGGTTAAAACCACATGACCATTTTCAAATGTACTAAACCAGCACAGCAATCCGTTTAGTTTTTTTGTGTATTCTAATCTCTGATAGTGTTTTGGATCTTGTCTGTTTTCATCGTGTGTGAAGAAGTCCACACTCATGCACTGACGTGCCTTTCAAGGTGCACTAGACTCTACCCGTGAGTGGGAATGTAATGCAGTGTTGTGTGTTGTCTCTGACACGGACACCTGGGAGGCTTGTGCTTAGAAATACGAGACACCCCAGTTTACAGTGTTTCATACTACCTACAGACTGGAGAAAGCCCTTTTTGTAATTGGAACTTCACTATCTGTGGTCCATTTCATTTCTGCTTTATACTTAGAGTGGGGGAAAAAGTGTACCCTCAAAGGCGTGTGTGTGTGTGTGTGTGTGTTTAATTGTAGATTAGGAGGCACCATTTGGAAATGGTGAACCCTGAATAAGAACTATGCTTGAATCTAAAGAAAATACTCTTTAGATGTACAGTAAGCGTATCTGACTGCGGAGTCCTGCTGCATTTATAATGAATGTGTGCGCTATGATTAAACTAGTCTTTGCATTTTGCAGTAATTATTGTTGGTGTATGCATAATAAGCATACACATTGTCTGTATCCAAAGAGGGCACTTGCTGTTTTTATCAGCCGGGATCAGTTCAAGAAACAGACCTTTTAATAACCTACCTAAGCTCCAGATCTGTCCTGAAGCTTGCTTGTTACTTAGATTTGTTGATTGCTAAATTAGGATAGACCGTTTTAGGCTACAGTGGCTACGTGGCCAATTCTAATTATCTAAAGTAATTAAGTAGCAGAGTGCAGTAACCCCCCATGGATCTCCTTATTACTAATCACAGCAGCTTCTGGCTTTGAGATCGCCGAAGGCAACAGTGTTACTGTAAAAAAATTGAAAAAAATAAAAAAATAACACACCTCTCTCTCTCTCTCTCGCTCGCTCTCTGAACGTAACCAGTCAGCATGATTTCCTCAATAAACAGCACATTAATGTCATAGTAAGTTGTTTTTGAGCTCTTTTAAGCCAATATTGCTCTCTGTTAAGGATATGTTGTTTTAAAAAGTCCAATAAGCAACAAAAAAAGACCCTAACATTCTATTGGAGATTGTGTTCCAAGGATAAAAGGCAAACCGATGGCTTTGATACTGAATTCTTTGTGATGTTGCTCTTCTGGCTCAGTGCTAATGACTGGGCTGCTGTGATTGGGTAAATGAAGTCCCATGGTCCCTGGTGGATAAACTGTCTGGTGCTTTCAGAGTTAATAGCCCTTCCATTCCCAGTGGGGGGTAGTGCATTCTCGTGCCTCCTAGTTATTTGAAAGCACTCAAACCTGTTCATTTCTTCTTCCGCTCAAGAAGAATGTCGGAACACTGATTCGAGGATTGGATCCAGAAATGCTGTACTTTTATTAATTAAAATACAGGAGTTGGACAAAAGAAAATAACTCCCTTTATTGTGTGAATGGTCTTTCCCTCATGTTTGTCTCTTTAGATGTAAGCTGCATCTCCCTGTTGCCAGTCTGTTTCAGTTATGCAGCACATGAAATGCAGAGATAAGCGAGCTGAGTCCTTGCAAGACAGGAGGAATTGCTGAAGAGCAAATGGGGAAACCTTCACTAATCCAGCTGCAAAAAAAGCATGGTAATCTGCAATAAATCAAGTTCTACTGCAATTAAGCAATTACCAATCAATAAAAAAAAACAAGAACACACCATAAAACAAACAATGCCAGTCCCACATGGCACTGTGCTGCTTAAAACAATCCCATTCGTATTGTTTAATGTTTTTAATAACACGTGTGTCAATAACATTTAAAATCTCACCCCGTGGTCCTCACTTGACATTTGCTTTAAAGACGAGTACATTGATGTGATTCACTCGTAGCCCCTTCCTACGAACGGTGGCACTGTCGAATGGATTTTGTCTGCAGAGGTAAACACTGCTGTTGATTTGTTTGCTCAGTGCACTGAAGCCAGACCATTGCTGTGGAGTAACAGCTTGCAGCTGCCTTGCTGATCGCAGCCTGCCTTCTGCTCCCGCAGCTCACCTGAACACTGGAACGCTTTATTGTGTCATTAGTGTAATAATGGCAGGTGATCGTTGCACAAGTCACCTGCTGATCTAGTATGTGCGTTTAATGCTGTGGAAACTATTTAGGCCACCTTTTCACATACCTGCAGAGCAAAACATGACCACCCAGGTTTTTATCTGTTCTAAATCTGTATTTGAGAGTATTGCAGGCGCACAGAACAAAAACAGCAAACCCTCCCGGAAAGCATTGATTCTGAAATTATAAACTTGCCTGCAAGTCATGCAATTATTGTGCAAGCACAGATTCTTCTTATTGGTCAGGCTGACAAAAATGTAGATTCTGACTTTTTATTTTAAGTGATTCACTTTGGACCACCTAGTGTAATTTTCATCTCGCTTAGTTTGCAGAATGTAAATCACAGTGGCCCTTTATGATCAAGGCTGTGTCTGGGCTTGCTGCATTTCATTTTTTCGTATTTCATTTTTTCGTATTTCATTTTTTTCATTTAAAAAAAAAAAAAAGAAAATTGTAACGGGGGTAGAGAAAGTGATGCATATATCTTTTTGATTTATATCAGTTGTAAGCTGTAGGAAATGTATTTGCACCAAAAACAAATCCGTCTCGAGGGGTTTTACCCTAAGGGATTAGTTTCTGCAAACGAGAAGCTCCTTCTCAGATTGTGTGATCAAGGGAGATGTTAAACCACTTGAAGGCTGCTTCGTAACGCCCTCCGGAGCTTCATGAGCTAGTTGTATGAGAGTAGTGAACGATTTTAACGCTCTCCAAACAGCCCTTTTCTGTGTGTATACCTTTTACCAAATGGCCACTCGCTGTGTATGTAACATTGGGCTGGGTGATGCTGGGCCACAATTAAAGCAGAGCATTAGTGGGGTTTAGCTAATGGATTAAATGGTATTGTAGTTATGTCGCTGGAAGCCTTGAACAGGATTTTATCTCGTGACACTCCTAGTTCTTGTTGTCTTCAAGAAGATTTTAAGACTGGGAGGGGGGTGTTAACATGTACTGTACTTGTTTGTTCTATTTTTTGTATTCTTGTATATAAATGGCATGGGTTCTGGTTAATAAAAGCATCCCTAAGTCAGCACTTGATTCAGCAGATTTGCCTGTAGCTTCATATAGAGAAACTAACTGGTCACTTCAGGTCTGAGCCTCTTCATTTGCAGTTTACTCTCTTTGGTTTGTAACGCTGTGTATTGTTCCCTCTACAGTATATCAAGATCCCAGCTCCTTCCTCGGACTCCCCCGGCGCTCTGCGATTGTTCTCTTTCTACCTGTCCAGTGATAGCAAAGATAAACCTCAGGCCAGCTTTGACTGCATCCACCAGTATGTCACTGGGTAAGTAAACAAAAACAAAAAACAAATGGAATCTGGATGTTCACGCAAAAAAAAATAAAAAGACCCACCATGACACTTAACTTTTATTTGTATAACTTCTTCACCAATCAAACCCTAGCCAGAGAGAGTGGGGGGGTGGGGGGTGGGTGAGGAGACACACTTCCCCAGAGCAGGAGGTGCCGGGACTGTTTGCAATGCCTTCACATCTCTGTGATTTTACTGCTGCAGTCAGCAGTCCTCTCACACGTGCTATTGGGTGCTGCTATGTGTGGGAAATGGCCGCTTCCTCAGGAATTGGAGGGGTAAAGACTGCAATGCTGATGCCAAACCTGGAGTTGTGCCTCTTGCAGGCACCATGGGGCTGGGGAGTGTAGGGTTTTTGAGAGAGTGCTGAAAGCTTCTGTAATGTGCGTTCTAGCAGGGACTCCCTCGTTTCTAAATGAATGGAAGGTGTGCAGGGAGCAGGGGGACTGCACTCTGATGAAGGTGTGCAGGGAGCAGGGCAGGGGGACTGCACTCTGATGAAGGTGTGCAGGGAGCAGGGGGACTGCACTCTGATGAAGGTGTGCAGGGAGCAGGGCAGGGGGACTGCACTCCTATGGTCTCTTGTGCGGCTCCCAGATGTGTGTTTCAGGCTGAACTTTAGCTCAGTGAGGAGCTTGAGCCAAGAACAACAGCAGGAATATGAAGAAGGGATTCCACTGAGTCCCTTCAGGCCCCTTTTAACATTCAAGCTCTACACAGAACTTTTTTTTATTTATTTATTTTTTTTCTGCAGGCAAATTTGTGTAGTCAGTAAGGTCTGAACTTGCCTTTTGCAACACATCAGTTTTGCAATGCAGTAAATCTTTCCTTCTTTTTGTGTCCTTTTATTAAAATAAACCACTGACCATGAACACCTGATACAAGATGTTCTAAACTTGTATTCCATGCATATAACAGAGGCAGTGTGTATGTAAAAGTGTATCTCTTTTACAGATCTCTAGAGAGTCACTTCTCCAATTGTGATGAAACGTGGTTAGAGCTTTCATTAGCATGACTTATTAAGAATATCTCAGTCTGGGATTATAAGGAGATGCCTGTCCATGTACTTTCCATACAAGTTCATGTGCAGGAGCAGCTATGTCTGACACCAGGCAGTTGGAGGCCTGGTTTAACCAGTGGATTTCCTTTCTTGGATTCCAGTATGGGTCATTTCAGATTTGTCCGTGCCTTGCGATGACTAGCACAGAAGATGCAGTTCACTGCCAATTCAGCACTTTCCTCAGTGAAGTTTTACTTTTTCCAGATGTCTGCTGTATTTGTTCACCCGATATTTAAAAGGCAGCCCTCACCCAGTGTGTATCACAAAGCATTTTTTAAATTATATGCACTTTTAAAACGTATCCAAGACCACAGCTGCAAGAACAAGGCTCGATCTTTGGTAACATGCAGTTTTGTTCAGTATTTAATGGCCTTTTTACTTTTATTTCTGTACTTGGGCTTTTCATCTGTCTGCTATCCACACACTAGGGTTAACTATTGAAATTGAATTGCAATATTAATTGGCATCTTGGCAGTTAATCCTTGAAATAAATTTTAAAAAATCAATTGCCATGTAATACCACATTGGTTAAAAAGATCAGCTGTTTACCTAATTGTCTTGTGATTCTTCTGTGTCGTTTAACACAAAGTGCATTTCCTTTTCTTTCACATCCCCGTTTATGTGGAACTCTTCACCCTGTGTGTGTGTGTTTTAACCCTTGCAGCTTGGGTCGAGAGCAGCTGGAAAGCCAGGGCAGTATTCAGGATAAGATCACCGTGTGTGCCACTGATGACTCCTACCAGATGACCCGGGAGCGGATGTCCCAGGTGGAGAAGGAGACGTGGAGCCGGGCAGCTATAGAAATCAAGCCTGGATCGACCTATCGAAGTAAGGATTTCAAGGAGAGGTCTATTCATGTCATCTGTGCAGTAGCACATGTAAACACCACTGCTGTTTTGAATCCTTGCAGAACAGTTCATATTACTTTTTGCTTTTTTTTGCACTAAAAACAAAACTGCAACAATGCTATTTGTAGGGTACACATTTGTGGATAAATGACAGTGTCTCCGTATGATTGCCAGCAGCAGTGCAAGGGACCTTTGATAATGCCATTTGGCTGTCTTCTCTACCTATAAGGCCATTTCAATTAAAAGGCATTTTGGCTACCCAGAGAACCAAAAAAAAAAAAGACGAAATCTCCCAACAGTCCTAGTCTTTGCAGAAGCCTGTGAAACGTATGCATCCGAATTGTTCATACCAATGAAGTTGGATCATTTTATTGGCGCTCTGGCACATTCCCAGCTCTGTTAGTGAGATGGAGATTGCAATGAGGGTATGTACTGACAAGGCTCATGCAGAGAAGCTGGAGCTTGCCTGTGTGTGTAATTATAGTGCTTTTGATTTAATTTTTTATCTTCAAAATAATGAATTATACATGGGTGCTTGGGAAGAAAAGTCACTAATTCAAAACATTCTCTTGCTTCATTTGGATCACAGGGCTCGCACTTGTTTGCTCGCTCACTTGCTCGTTCTCCTGGTTTCACTCTAACTGGAGGCTGGTCTTTAAGTGAACCAACACCTGCTTTGTAATGGGAATTAATGCAATAGGTTGACGTCAACCGGGTGCCCAGTGACAGCACAGCTCACCGTTAGATTAGTCTTTATCCTGTCAGTGCACGATGGTGTAGGCTAATTTAATGAGCGGAAGAGAGTAGTTTCTTATTAAGCTCGGATTGTCTCCAGCGTTAGTGTAAAAGGTTACAGGAACAGTCCGGTTAACTGACTGGCTTTAGTATCGCACAGTTCTTGTCATTTTCTGAGATGAGATTCCAAATCTCTCAGTTCTGAAGTGCTCAGTCTTAACCACAAGGCTGCACTTCCCTTTTAATGGAGCAGCATTACGTTTTATTTATGGACAAGCAATTCTTTAATCTTGGTAAACCAATCGTTTCTTTAGTGGCAGCTTTTAAAGGAAGGGAAACAAACCCTGCTGTGGTCCATTTATTGTATGTTGCACTGTAGTTGGCCCAAAAAATGATTGTATAAGCAGTATTATATGTTTTTAAAGTGTGTGTGTGTGTGTATATATATGTGTATATATATATATATATATATATATATATATATATAGATATATATATATAGATGTGTGTGTGTGTGTGTGTGTGTGTGTGTATATATATATATATATATATATATATATATATATATAATATAAAATAAAATGGCACCACCCACAAAGTACTGGAAGTCCAATGCGTCACAGAAATTAAATCCAGATTCTATATTGTTCATACGGTTTGTAAACATAGTGTGCATGGGAATTTTAAAGTCAACACTGGCTATTGATTCCTGCACAATCTGCAGGTCAGGGCATAGTCTGTGAGTGTTTACATCCTGTACTTCTCCACACACAGTGACGCAGGTGTCCAGAGTAGCCTGTGTCTAGTACAGTGCTCCATGTTGTACGCTCTCCATGCACACAACGCGGCCTCATCGCTGCGCTCCACAGTGGGGTTACAGTACACTGTAAACTGAACTTGGCGGTGTTTGGAAGTCTGGCAGTAACTTCTGAACGTGCAGGAAAGCTCGTCCTCTAAAGATACCCAGATACCCAAGTCTTTGTTGCTGTTGAGTTCACTTAACATAAAGTTAACACATTGACAAACATCCTAATCGTTTAAAATAGGTTATTATTGCTAAAGGTGCCTCAACTAGCAATTCATTTCATTTTCCTTGTCAGGGTATGAATACTTCTGAATTAGCATTTTTGGAGTTCTGCAAAAAAATTGCTGAAATAAAGAATTGTAGACATCAATTTCTTGTAACTTTTTTTTTTCCTCATCCACAAAGGCACAGCGTTTTTCTTTTTACTAAAATCTATCTATCTATCTATCTATCTATCTATCTATCTATCTATCTGTCTCATTTGTGATGAAGCCCCTCTAGTCAGGATGACCAGGGCTCTATCACCTCTTCTGTGTGGGTGCACCAAGAAAGTCATTGATTTAGCCCAGTTTGTGCACTTATTATTTACAATGAAACAAAAACAACAAACTAAATCCTAGCTCCCTTGGAGCACTAACTAACTAACACAGTTTTTCTTTAAACAAACCTAAACCTAAAGCAGGGAAGGCTAACTCCTTTTACCCTGTAAAACCAAACGCCTATCTTGCAAATACCTGTCTTTTGTCAGTTTCTATTCTTCAAAACCCACAGCATATGTCCTTTTCCTGGTAGTGTCTACTCCCTTGCACAACAACTCTCCTACACACTCTCCCATTCAGACTGGGCTACTGCCTTCACTGTACCACCTCTCCTAAGCAAACATTCCCTTTGTTCTCTTTTGGAAATTGACTTCAATAACATATCAACACACTGAACATCAGTGGTAGTGTACGGAGCACATACAACACAATGTACAGAAACTTTGGTGGGATCTACGATCTCTGAACTAATCTTCTCTGTTCAATAATAAAGGAACCGCGGATACTCGCCCGGCTGTCGTGGTTTCGACTTGCTTACTCACTCTTCGGTATCCAATCCTGGTTCTGGTTCTCACGCAGACACACACCGCATACACACACCGTCTAGTAAAGAATTTCCCATTGGCTTAGTCAGTACTAGACAATTAACTATTGCTCTCAGCTTTGGTGAAATAACAGGTTAAGCATGACAGATACTGAAAACAAGCAGCACATGCAACTTAGTTTGTTTATTATCTTAAAAAAATAACCCCTTTTTAAGAATGTACTGTGCCGTGTCTACCATATGTAACTAAATGCAGATGCGTTGCAGTCCAGTGTCATTGTTGGCCACATCACCACTTTTCCTTTGAGTTTACCACACTGGATATTACAAGTGGTTTTGTTGCTTGGAAAGGTTTAGATTGTAATTTAATTTTTACTTTTAATTTCAAGATGACTTTTCTTTTTTTTTTTTTTTTGTATTAATTCTCAAGTTTTTTTACACCCTTAAACTAAACTTACTGTAACACTATTCATAAGTAGCTCAAATTAGCGGGATGCCAGTTGAATTTAGAGCAGGTAACTGTCCAGTATTTTGACAAGAGAACCTGCAACACAACATTTAGAGAGATATGATTTTGCCTTTTTTCTTTTCGCAGGTAAATGTTTTAAAGTTCAGAAGAGGCACGGCCCAGCTCCTGTGTCGGACAGCTTTCCTTTCCGTAAACACTCTCCTCCGAATCCCACGCTGGCTGTGAAGAGGAGCAGCACCTCCAGTATTGTCCTGCAGAGACCTCTCCGGGACCGCATCATTCACCTGCTGGCCTTAAAGCCATACAGGAAACCGGAGCTGATCCTGTGGCTGGAAAGGGAAAAAGCCAACCCGAAGGACAAAGCCGACCTGGCCCTTGTGTTAGATGCAGTAAGACTGAGGGTTTCCTTTACGTACTTCGCATTTTATATTAAACGTTTTCATCATGCTATAAATGGTCTGGTCTTCATGACTTTTTTCCCAGCCAGGATTTTCAAAAGCCAAAAGATTAGCAACAGCTGAGCATTACTTTACATCAATGTATATGAATCTTCTTCTCTCGTGTGTGTGTGTGTGTGTGTGTGTGTGTGTGTGTGTGTGTGTGTGTGTGTGTGTGTGTGTGTGTGTGTGTGTGTCGCAGTTCTGAAATGTTTTTGGAAGACTTTGGAATCCTAAAAAAAAAAAGTAAAGCCTTTGTTTACGAAAGGCAAATAAAATGTACAATGAGTTTTCCTTTGTGTTCTTCTCACAAGCTTTAGGGAGGTTATTGTTCTGCTGTAGATAAGTGGATTGTAATTGTTTGCAGCTTGTTCCGTTCCTGTAAATATTTAGTTAAATGGCCTGTAGGCTGATAAAGGAGACACAGCTTCTTTAATTAAAGCGGTGCTTGAGTAATCTCTGGGGGTGGGAATTGTGTTTTGAGGCAGGCAGGGAGGCAGGGAGGCAGGCTGCAGCAAACCTTGGCACTGAATACAGTATGTCTCCAGTTGCCAGCCTTGCTTGCTGTTTTCCACATTGTCACTGGGAGTTTGGGCAGATTACTACTCAATGTTTCAGTGTTACTATTGCATCCCACCTCTCCAGGGAGAGTTCTGTTCAGGACGGTCTTGTAAGCTGTGCAATCAGCAAGCGCTTCTATTATACAACCTCAAGACAAGCTGCATGGCGCTTGGGGAGAGCTCTGCAAAACAGGCGAATAATAATAAATAAATAAATAAATAAATAATTGGATGAGTGCATAATTCAAATTCCCTCGGAAGTTCATGTGTTTTAATCAGGAGGCTGGAGAGCCAGAGATGGAGAGGAAAATGTCTTCAAAACTGCCAAGTGTGTGACTCTAAATATCTTTTATAGATTTACAGAGTAATTTTGGGATATGTGTGTGTGTGTGTGTGTGTGTGTGTGTGTGTTTATCCATTTAACAGCTTCCTTGGAAAAGAATCATATGTTATGAGTAATTTATGATGATTAATTGCCCCCAATAAATTCTTTTTTTGAATTATTCATTTGACGTATCAATCCGTGTAATACTCAAGTCCTTGGTGGTATCAAAGTTCTCCCTAAGTACTGAACTGTTAGCTGCACAGCATCTGAAACGCTGCTCTGCTGACGGGAGTTCTTTTTAAAGGATCTGACTGATTTCTTTTTTTTTTTTTAGCACTAACTGAACGTGGTGTTTGCTCACAGATATTTCAAAGATGATCACACACGCCAGGGATGAAAAGTTGCATTAAACAATAAGAGACGATGACAATGGCACAGGCTCTAAACTAGGACCTTTGTTACCTCACCTTTTAATCCATTTTAATATAAACCCCTTGTTAATCCTTGGCTATGCAACAAAGTAGTGTTGCTATACAAGGCTCCCTTCACAGACTATCGTTATATCTGATCACCTTGTTGTATAACCACTCATTCTCAGAAAATCACTCGCCCATGTGGTGTTTTTCTTTTGCATGGATGAATACCATTGTTTCCAGCACAAGACCGATGGTGTGTCTTTTTCATTACAGGTTGCAAAGGTAAACTCTAAGGAGAACAGCTACACTCTAAAAGATGAGTACTATAGGCATGTGCAGAAGGATTGGCCTGGCTACACTGAAGAGGAAAAGCAGCTTCTCCACAGGCTTCTAATGAGGTAGAGATTAGGGTTATTGTTGGGATTGGGTGTATCAGTACCAAGTTTTGCTTTAGCTGCATCTGGTCCTGGGCTGAAATTTGATCTTGACCCCCGGATTGCAAGAATGTAAAAGGAATTCAAATACTTTAACCACTGAAAGTCCCCTGCAATATGATGCAAGTACAGGTTTACCTCCATACGAAACACAATTGTGCTTTTTTGCCTTCTACAGTATATAAAAACAAAACAAAACAATCTCATATTTGTAGTTCTGCCTAAATAAATGAGGCTAGCGTTGGAATGAGAATGGCAAGCCCATGGTGGTCACTGAAGAAACAGATCCACCGGTGGGTTAAAACACCATTGGTTTTCATTTCCCTTCCTGGCTAATCTGATCACTGCCTTCCGTTACTGGAAGTCACTGCTTTCTTTGCAGTTCTTCATTGGATTGCCATGACGAATCCAGCTTTTGCCCCAGTCTTGCTAAGGTTCATGAAGCAGTGTTTCATCACGGGGAGTTGCTTTGGGAAAGCGCCAGTGCGCACAGTGTGTTTCAGGAATCCAGCAGCAAGCCTGAAACACTGCTTAAACAAGGAGCGACGGAAAACCATTCACTGGATTTAATAAATACATTTTACAGTTAACAGCGATGGTGTGCTGCCACTCTATTATCTGTGAGAAAAACCATTGCAAATGACAAAGCACGTTTAATAAAAAAAAGATATATATAGGTTTATTTTAGTATGTAGCTTTTCTTTTTGCACAGGAAGACTTTGGCTTCATCGTCGACCTGCAGTATTCATTTGTGAGCTTTGCCAGCTCTTTCCAATAGCACTGCTGTTTCTCATGTGTACACATTTACAGCATGCTTCTGTGATGGAGTGTTTCCAAGTCTGGGACGTGGGTTACAGGGTTGTTATCTACCTTTTCATAATGTTTTGTACGTGCTTCATGCACAGAGCGTACTGGAAGAGAACATCTCCGCAAACGTGTTTTTAAATAAGCGTATCAGGGTTTGTATTGATGTTTCTTGTAAAAAGGTTATGTGCAGTATGAAAAAATAAATTCCAGTAATGATGATAACATTCCTGTTGCTGCTTGTAATGGTAGGAGCGTGATTGTGTAACTTAGAGATGGCACAATGGTACAACCTTTCCACCTTTTGGGGAACAAACTGATTATAAACTAACTAGTCAACAGAGGTCTGTACCTGATAAAGTAAGAGTGCGCAGAAAGCAACGCGTAACGTAACACAGCGCTGGGACAAACATGGGATTTTCATGTTTGGATATTCGCTCATAATTTAAATATTTGTTCGGATGTTCTTTCTTTTTCCAAAAAGTAATAAAAGCCATTATATTGCTCTGAATGCAGGCAGAGACAGCATAGCAGCAGGGGGCGTGGCTGTGGCCCCTGTGTGTGTGTGCCTTTATTTTACAGCAAAACCTTACAATATGTAACATGTTAAAATAGAAAAATATATCCCAGGAGTAAAGAATACGTTGTGTAGGACTTACTTTAACCCAGTGAATTAACTACAAAACAAAGGATGCCAAATACCAGTTCAAGTTAAGCATTGTTTTGTTTATTCACAAACTAAACAGTACATAAAGTTGTCAACGCATTTTCTTTTTTTCTTCTTTTTTTCATTCCTTGCCTTTGCCGTTTCTTCACAGTAAACAGCGGCCATCGACACAAAGTATTAACAGGAGGTTTACTTGTGTCTTTTTGTAGCTGAACAAGCAAACGAAAACTGAAATTTAACTTCAAACACTTCAAATAAAACAAACGTGGAAATGGCGTTGTAAAGTGAAGGGGAAAGAAACTCACCCTTTTGGTTGTCGTTTATTACATTCCACATTACAAAGTCACAACAAAATATATATACTATATAAAGTCCATATAAAAATCACTACATAACATTTTCCGGAAGTTGGGCAGTGTTTAAGCGAGGCATTTCAGAATGCTTGCCTTTTTTCTGTCTCGCTGTAAAGCAGCACAATGTGTTTTTGTCCCAGATGGCTTTCCATAGAGATCACTAAGGGTGTGTGAATATAATCTGGTTTGTTTCCTTTTTGCTGTCTAAAACTTTTAAATAGAGGCTCAAGAGCTGCTGTGTAGATTCTGTGTTTGTTGTTGTTTGTTTGTGGTGTTTTTTTTTTTTTTTTAATTTATCAAACTGAGCAAATTCTGGTGAGGCAGTAAATACGTGCCAGGTATTTTTGTCATTTGTAGCGAATGCGAACATCTGATTTTTGTATCTGTCACTAGATCACTAGTAGCCGTTGGGTTATCAATGTTTCTGTTCGGCTGTGCTTCATAATGAGGCTTCTCCGTTCTGGTTTTAAGTGTTAAACAGGCATGCTTTGAGGTCTACCTGCAGCAAGAACTTGCTGAAAAACGAATGGACAAAATCATCTGAAAATGTATTTACAGTCATCATCATACAATCGCACCTGGGGCGATTTTGAAAAGGGGAAGCGGATCTTCATGGAATAATTACAGTAAATAAATATATACCTTATTGTTCAGCATCCAGAAAGGGTTTCAAGAGCTGCTTATATAACAAGCGCTGAAAGACAGCCTTTGTAAGGCTTTAGTTTTAGGTGTCGTCTTCAGAGAGATTGGACACCACATGCAATACATCAATTCCCTCTTGATGAGATCAGAATATATTTAAAAAAGGCTCTCCCGCAAACTTGTTAGAGATGGTGATAGGCTACTCTCCCTTCATTGTTTTTATATAAAACAGGATCTGTAATACAAGGTAACCACGCAATGTTGAGCCCTGGCAGCAGTCTCTCTCTCTCTCTCTCAAACCCCCGAGGCCCAGGCCAGGAGATGACTGTTGCAATGGTGGTCTAAGTCTCCTGTCAACACCCCGTGCCTAACTAAAGATTACTTCAATGATTTGCATTTTGCAGGCTCACCAGAACAATGGCTAGCCCTGTCAGTTGTCTTCTAAGGGTATTTATTTATTTTTGTTTTTTTCATATTTCTATTACAGGAAGCTGCAGCCAACGAACATAAACCAACCCAGGAGTTTCCAGTCAAAGCAGCCATTCCACAAGTCCTCTGGGGATTCTCCTTCACACTTCAGCCCTATCAAGAATCCTGCCGTGGTACATTCCTTCATTATTTCCTTTTATTTTGGAACTTTTTGACAGAGTTTTTTTTTTTTTTTTGGGGGGGGGGGGGGGGGATTTTATTGTCTGATTTTAGGTGCAAAAATAAATAAGAAGTAATAACAATAATAATTATAAACCCTGCATTTCATTTCAGAAACGCCCAGTGCCTTCAGAGCCCTCGGAGAGTCTTGCAAACAAGAAACAGAAAGTATTGGATCAGAACTTGCATCAGCAGCCAATCCCAAATGGACTTCGCACGCCTCCAGCTGCACACAGTACTACTGCCACAGTGAACTCCAGTCTACATGTAAGAACGGAATTTCAAAGGACAAGCAATGTTTCGGAGAGCCAGAACGGCTTCCTCCCACAGCACAGCTACGGGGATTCCAGCGTCACAAACAAACCAGGCCAGGAGTTCCGGGACCTCAAGCCAGCACAGTTGAACTCTTTACGGACCGAGTACTCCCTCAAAGAGGACGAGCAGCTCTCTGGAAGCCAGCACAAAAAGAAGAAGTCCAAAAAGCATAAAGAGAAGGAAAGGGAGAGGTTGAAAGAGGAGGGGGGGGAGAATGCGTGGCCTGAAAGAAGCCCTGATCTCAAGCACAATCAGGAGAATCTCAAAGGTGAGCGCCTTAAACGTACCTTACTGAACACAAACCCGCAGTTGTGTGCTTGACAGATGCACCTGAGCTTGCTGCCGTCACGCTGTGGCTTATGCCCATCCCTTCAGATCCCACGGCATACACGGGAGTCCCTTATCAGACTGTGATAAAAGTGTAGCTGATAAGCAAATCATTAACTGTGGGGTTTATTTGTTCTTTTTTTTCCTTTTGAAAGCTCATGAACAGCATGCCTTGCACAAATATAGCACAGCTCCGTTGTTAAAGGCATGGTCTGTAGCAACTTATCTGTTAAGTGAATGAAGTTGATCATTGACTCCCTGACAGCTGCAGAGGTGCATTAGGTACAAGGGCCTGCTCTCTTCACTTAGCCTTTTAAAATACGCACATCGTGGCATCGTCGCAATCACAGATTGCCTGGAAACGGGCGGCTAATTGACCTTGATGATGAATTATTTGGGTGGCTTCAATAGCACTTATCAAATGCGCACGCACACAGTGCGTTCACCTTGCTTTATTTCTGCTTATCTACAGAATGTACAAATACACCCATCACTCCCACCACCACAGCAGGAATACCTGACTATTTATTGTAAGTATCATTTATTTGTGTGTGTGTATGTGTGTGTGTGTGTGTGTGTCTATATACATATATATGTAGTCCTTTAGTAAAAAAAATTTAAAAATCCAGGAAATTTCATTGACATTGAGGAGGGAAAAAACCCTGACGTTAAAAAAGCAGGGGCGGAAATGTCTTTGACTTTAAGAGCACTTCAGTCTAGCAATGCTTTTAAAACAGCTGTTTACATCCGATGAGCCATGTGTGGAAGTGTGCCACTTCTAGTGCTGTGTAAAGGGGGAATGTTTCCGTAGCTGCTACAGTAACCTTGTAATGCACTAATAAGCCAGTTAAAGAGTGGGGTTCTCAATACAGATCTATCGGAGAGACTAGAACCCAACTGGAAAGGTAACACTACTGCATGCAACCCCTGTTCTTTCACTTGTGTACAACAATACCAGAGGCAGATTGATTTTGACTCCTCAGAAAGGAATAAAGGAACACACGAAAAGAGCAAACTGCATGCAGAAGGCTTTATTTTAAATATCCCTATACAGGACTCTCCCTAAACACTAACCCTAAACACAAAGCCAAAAGGAAAGAAATAAAACCACAGACTTGCTTGAGCATGTTCCTGAGCTCAGGCATAGGATACAATGTTAAGCACAGCTGTCATTTGAAGTCACTACTAGGTATTTGCCAAAGACAAGCGACAACATGATTTTTTGATATGCATCTAAAGTTCTGGCAGCTGTACTAAAACAAAACAAAAAAGTTAGTCTAAGTAAATTCTGATGTGTATAATACTAATAATGTGAGCATGTGTTTGTGAGGAGAAGTCTTTCTGACAGTTAAATGGGGGTTTAGCTGCACACATCAGTCATGCTGTTTCAGTCAAGCTTTGCACTCCTCCAGACAATCACATTAACAGAAAGGGCTCCTGCCGTTCACTTCGGTCTGGATTGTTGACACAAGGGAAGAACTCCTGTCTTGACCACAGTGCCACCTGGTGGAAAGAGACTGTAGTTTTGAAGCGTGCTCTAGTTTTGTGTTTTTGTTTTTTCTATTTCATGTTTTCTAAAGACAAAAAAAAACACTAAACTTTTTTTTTTTTTTTTTTTTAATAGAAAATATAACACAATAACAACTCCAGAACAGCGTCAGAACTACAAAGAAGACTTTTGCGATGAGTACGACGAATACAGGGACCTCCATGCGAGGATAGGGAGTGTGACTGAGCAGTTTGTACAGCTGGGATCCAAAATAAAGACGCTATCCCCGGGGACACAGGAATACAAGGTGCGGTGGAGACACCCGCTTCATTGAGCTTCCATCTGAAACTTTATCATCCACACTTCCTGCATGTGTACTGCATACTGCGTCGGGTTTGTTTCCAAGGGGTTGTTCTTAAACTGTGCGTATGTCATTTGATTTCTTTTTGTATTAATTTTAAAATCCTGGACTTGTCTTTTCAGGTTATTGAAGACCAAATATTTGGGGAATACAGGAAATATAAGAAGGTAATGAATTGAAATAATATTTTGTATGCCTTTTATATGTCCAACATTTGAATGTATTATGTTATTGTACCGCACATTGCAGTTAAAGAAAGAGCCCTGTCTCATTTGCCAAACCACATTAACTTAGTCAAATGCTTATCGTTTTATAGCCATTATTTATTCTTTTTATGGTCAAAGCCAGGTGGCTCTAATGATAAGCCAGTATTGCTCCATGATCTCTGTTTGTAAGCAAATAGCAGTTTAGCAAGCGATGTGTTTATCATGCATTCCTTTTTTTTTTGTAAAGCGGTTTTATATCTTTGTGAGACTCTGAAACCTGTGTGCAGGCTCTGTAGGTGAAGGTTTTTGTTTGACTGCTGGATTCTAAATTGTTTGTTTTCTGTAACTGTGTTTTGGCTGGCCTGTAACCAAATGCTAACTCTGTTGACTGATTTTTAGACCGTAACATTTGGCACTTTGTAAAGCAATTTGTGATGTAATATTGAGATGTGTGTATGATTGATTGTTTGGTCTTTTCAGAAGTGTCCTGGCTATCGGGAAGAGAAGAAGCGATGCAGGTATTTGCATCAGAAGCTGTCGCACATCAAGAGCCTAATACTTGACTATGACAAAAAACACATGCCTTTGTAGTTCCCATCACCAGCATCTGAAATGGACCAAAACACTGCTCCGGGATACCTGACTACTGTGACTTCTTCTGTACTACATGGGGGGGAAAAACAATACATGTGCATTTTAACTACATTTTATTTTCTGGAAGTTGCTCTTTAAGGAATGCTAAGACCACTGACTTGTGATCTATACAATTTTTTTGTCTAGGGCTCAGCTGGAATCCAGTTTATTGATAAAAAGAGGATATTATTATTATTATTATTATTATTATTATTATTATTATTATTATTATTATTATTATTATTATTATTATTATTATTATTATTATTGTTATTATTAGTGTGTGTGTTTTTCTTCATGTAAGTAATGTACATTTCAAGCAACATCTCCAATGTGAGGCGTAACTGTTGGTGTTCTGTGCAGGACTGGCATATTTCATGGTGCGCTTTTAGACACTGCAAGAGAGCTAGACATTAAACCCAACCCCACAAACCGATTTCACCAAACGCTTTCAACTGAAAAGGGCAGTGCCTTGGTTGATCTGTATTTCACAAGGGAGGTCCTCGCCACAATTTCCATTTTGAATAACGTATGTTACTGCACACCGTGGCCCTGCCATTAACTCTATAACAAGCAGAGTACTGATATCTCTTTTCGGAGTAAAGCGCAGTTCACCACTGTAACATGATGAAACAGTGTTGATCAGATAAGCTTGTATCCCAGCATCCTCGATTTCAAAGTGGTATACAGAAGACAGGGAGATGAATGGTAATGTGAAAGGGAACCTCCTGTAATAGTCATTATGCCTTAAAGTGCCAGCGCTGACTGGGTCTGTTTGTGCCTGGACTGCAGTGCTGGGTGTGCAGCATCTCTGTGACGTGGGGAATTCATCCAGGCCCTGCTTCCTGGACAGGCTGGACATTGTGTGTTTTTAATGCCATTCCTGCTTTTTTTTTTTTTTTAAAGTGAATGATTTTAAAGTTAACCCTTTATTTTGTTTTGTAACTCGAGCTCTCCAGACAAGACTAGATGCTGAAGTATTTTTTATTTCATGTTTCTGATTCATGGTAACAAACAGGCTTTGCCCAAGCTGTTCATAACATTGTTTTGAATTGAAAAGTAACTCCGATCTGAAGGCATCGAATTTTAAAACTTTAGCAGCAAAATAAAAAAAAATAAAAAAAATAAAATCATTACACTGGAAAATATGGAAAGGCTGAGCTAGCAACAGGGCATTGCTCCAGGGATAGGCACTCTGATTATTTTGAAAAAGGGCAGAAACTGGGTGTTTTTCTTCTGCATCTGCTGATCCTGACACTTATTGTATTAATACAGCACCCTGATCAAAATGACAATGCAGCATTAAAATAAACAGGGACATATTACTAGTGTACCGGGCGGTGGCAAATAGCAGAGACACACAATTCTAGACTCTTCAAACTGCAGTATATTTTGGAATAAAAACCTGGGACCGCCGTAGGTTGGAGGGAGTGATATATTTATTTTATTTATTTTGTCCAAATTATTAATGTTCTGGTTAGTATTTCAAGTATTTGCTTAATTTCCTTGTGCTTATTGAAGGGTTTTTGAGATTGTGCAATAGCAGCTTCCTTGCAATGAAGTGCACACATGAACCCTGGGTTTAAATGACAGCATGGGTTCACTTTTAATGATGCAGCTTGCAATATATAGGTGCCTATCTGAGGGGGGCTCCAGATCAAATTTTTTTGCAGATCAATTTGCAGGCGTGACAAAGGAACAGCGTTGTATCTAGTGTGACACCACATTTTCTCAATGCAAAGGGATTTCATTTTTAAAGTGGTTTACTTTTAAAGAAATGTGTTTTGGATAAATTATATAATGAAAAACTTTTTTTTTTCTTTGCCAGAGAAACATTGCAAAATATTTAATTAAAAATAAATGCAAAAAACGATTTACATTATCTAGTGTTGTTACATAATAATAATAATAATAATAATAATAATAATAATAAAGGTTTTATCACCAAAAGTCTTCATCTGTATGCCAGGTGTATTAATGCATTTTATTTGCTGTTGTGAAAAAAGATTGGATTTGGTGCTGTATTCTGTCACTGCATTTGTTTTTGTTGCTGTTGTCTGTTTGTCAGAAGAAACATCTGTGTAAGAAATCGTCATTGCTTCTTTCTCTTTTGCACAATTGGATCTGTCTTCTTCAAGGCAGATGGGAGATCTATTAGCTCCGAGGTGAGAGGGAAATGGGACATATCTATTGATTGCAGTTTTCTTGTTTTAAGGGCGTGTACCACCTTTTACTCTTCCTTCAAGAAATTAAAAAACATAAAAAAAAGCTACAAAGACTATTTCATGTTTCTGTAAAAATAAATCGTTATTTTGATCATGTCTTCTGTTGATCGCTCGATTTTCAACTCGATATTACATTTTACCTACGGGGTGGGGTGTGGGGTGTGGGGTGCGGGGTGCGGGGTGCGGGGTGCGGGGTGCGGGGTGCGGGGACAGTTTAGTGGAACAGTTTGCATTCTAAATCTTATTCACATGGGGACTGGACTTCACTCAATGTTATTTCAATACTGTCCGGGTCAGGATGCTATCTATAATTCCACTAGTTCTCCACAAGGTGGCACCAAAACTATAAAACTGACCACACAGTTGGTACATTATATGATTTAACAAAGAAAAAAAGCGTATTAATTATCCCATATGTTTAAGTAAGTACTGCTGTTTGAAAATGCTATGATTGCTTTTTAAACAAGGAAGGAAGAAGATTATATAAAAACATAATAATAATACTGACCATGTCCTCAGTTATTGAATTGATCAGGGCAGTGTCTTGTTGTGATCATGTCCTCAGTTATTGAATTGATCAGGGCAGTGTCTTGTTGTGATCATGTCCTCAGTTATTGAACTGATCAGGACAGTGTCTTGTTGTGATCATGTCCTCAGTTATTGAATTGATCAGGGCAGTGTCTTGTGATCATGTCCTCCGTTATTGAATTGATCAGGGCAGTGTCTTGTTGTGACCATGTCCTCAGTTATTGAATTGATCAGGGCAGTGTCTTGTTGTGATCATGTCCTCAGTTATTGAACTGATCAGGACAGTGTCTTGTTGTGACCATGTCCTCAGTTATTGAATTGATCAGGGCAGTGTCTTGTCCTGACTGGTTCTTTATTTGTTTCATTGAGCCCAGTTGTTTCATGAAGTAATTCAGGAGACTCCATGCTTCTTTTTTCAATCTAGATGCTAGTATGTGTCCGTTTCCAAGAGAAGGCACAAAGCCACTCTGTTAGGCTGTTCTGAGCAGTGATCTTTTTAGACAATGAAATTAAAAGTTTCAGAGATTACAGAAGGGCGCAACTCTCCCAGGTGCCCAGCAGGGGGAAGCAATGGTATACCTGGCAAATATAACAGACACTGAAAGCAATATATTCTTATTCTGTCCATAAACAACATCAATGCCCTATCATTTTAAAAATCTCTCTCTCTTCATCTGCTCTCACACAGATGAAGGGTATAATTAATTAACCCCTCAGTGCTGGTTTGTGTATATATATATATATATATATATATATATATTTTTTTTTTTTCTGGCAAGCTACCAATTCAATGAAATTAGTATTCAGTAAAGGCACAGCTGAAAGACAAATGCAGCAATTAATCCACCTGTCAGTCACACAGGATTCCTCCCTAAAGCAATCCAACACAGGGGGGCACTTTACAGAAATGAAATATACAATCCCATATTTCTCTGGATCTACCTTAAGCCCCTTTCACACTGGTACTCCTACCCGGGTTCTGGCTACCCGGGTCACAATCCTGCGTAGTGTGAAACCACTTACTTGGGTTGACCCGGGTTGCAGCGACCCACCTCCAGGATGTGGGTCGACATGCTTGACTGTGTGACGGTTTCACTTCCACAAGGAACGTTTTTGTTTATTCTGTTTAGTCATATTTTTGTTGATTGAGACACAGCATGAGCCAGATTGCAGCAGGGATGAAGAAACATTTGCTCTAATCAACATTAGGGCTAACGGTTCAATCCAGAGAAGCTTGGATGGAAGCGTCAGTAACAAGCTGCTTCCGGGGCATTGATACGCACATTGTGTACTTGTGTCTGTCACCCAGGTCAACCCTGCTTGACACCGGGTCCTGACCCGGGTAGAGCATGCCAGTGTGAAGGGGCTTTACGTATATATAAAACAAACATTATACTATGTAATCAAATCTACACGTTTTAGTATTGCATAGACTTTTACTATATTTAAATAATGTGCTTCATTTTACAATATACCATGAATACTGTATCCCAAGTTCTTTCTATTAAATGTTAAAATTCAAAGGTAATATTGGAAATGAAAAAAAAAAGTGCCCCATCACTCAGAATCTCCTGCTGACAGATCTGGAATGAGGAGACTCTGAATACCTTCCCAATGAAATGGGTTGGAAGGTATTCCTTTTGTGATTGCACAGGTGTATTGTCCATTTAAAGAGATGAAAAGCAGAAACCCTTGTGTGTGACTCAGTATGTTCAGGGATTAACTCCAGCAGCAGTCTTTAATGGCACTGACAGGAAGCAATATCTCTCCAGGCCACAGGTCCTCCTGAATGCCACAGCTTGTCATTACAATACAGAGAAGCTGAGCTGGCTTTTATTAAAAGTGCGCTGGACTGGGAATTGCATTGCCATGCTCTGCTTGTTAGACTTGTCCCCAGAGCACCTGGGTCTTTATGTCCTTGGTCGTGTTTGACACGCTGCAGCTGCTAATCCCCTCCTTTCCTCAGCCTCACCTGCGCTCAGTCAGGTCACACTGCTGCCCTAAATAATAAACTGTTATACCTAGTTAGTAATCATCAAAACATTTAGAAGCTCATGTTACTGTGGGAATTGACCAGTGTCCATGTCTCTTCATTTACTTTACATACCTCTTTTTTTTTTTTTTTTGATGATGATCATTTCCAAGTATTTGAAAGGTAGTCACACCTGCAACAAGTCATTGATTTCCTTGCAGGTATATCATTGCCATGTACTGTATATTGCCTACATACCACACCCTTCTATTACCAGCATACTCAACTAAAAACAAGTCCTTTCTAATTGTTTTTAAATTAATAACACAGTACAAACATGGTCATGCCAGTGGTACTGATTAATTTAAACTGTTTTTATTTAAATCTGGTAAAAAATGTAAACCTTTATTGATCTGCCACGAGCCATTGCATAACACACATATAGACATAACACACACCAACAATATATAGACACATATAGACATAACACACACCATCAATATATAGACACATATAGACATAACACACACCAACAATATATAGACACATATAGACATAACACACACCAACAATATATAGATACATATAGACATAACACACACCAACAATATATAGATACATATAGACATAACACACACCAACAATATATAGACACATATAGACATAACACACACCAACAATATATAGACACATATATACTTTGCCAAATCTCGTGAAAGGAAAAACAGAAAGATAAGGACTGTGGTAAATGAAAAACAGAAAGATAAGGACTGTGGTAAATGAAAAACAGAAAGATAAGGACTGTGGTAAATGAAAAACAGAAAGATAAGGACTGTGGTAAATGAAAAACAGAAAGATAAGGACTGTGGTAAATGAAACAGAAAGATAAGGACTGTGGTAAATGAAAAACAGAAAGATGAGGACTGTGGTAAATGAAACACAGAAAGATAAGGACTGTGGTAAATGAAAAACAGAAAGATAAGGACTGTGGTAAATGAAAAACAGAAAGATAAGGACTGTGGTAAATGAAAAATAGAAAGATAAGGACTGTGGTAAATGAAAAACAGAAAGATAAGGACTGTGGTAAATGAAACACAGAAAGATAAGAACTGTGGTAAATGAAAAACAGAAAGATAAGGACTGTGGTAAATGAAAAACAGAAAGATAAGGACTGTGGTAAATGAAACAGAAAGATAAGGACTGTGGTAAATGAAAAACAGAAAGATGAGGACTGTGGTAAATGAAACACAGAAAGATAAGGACTGTGGTAAATGAAACAGAAAGATAAGGACTGTGGTAAATGAAACAGAAAGATAAGGACTGTGGTAAATGAAACAGGAAGATAAGGACTGTGGTAAATGAAACACAGAAAGATAAGGACTGTGGTAAATGAAAAACAGAAAGATAAGGACTGTGGTAAATGCCAGCAGCCCTTCCCAATGCTTTTGTTATGCAAACAGCAAAGTAAGCTTCCTGAAGCAGGAGTCCAGGGCTTGTCTGGAGAGACTGCTGAAATGAAACACATGCACTGGAGAGAGAAATTAATATAAAACAATAACGATGACGCAATGATTTGCTTGTTCAGACTTATTCTGTAGCTTATTTGGCATCCTCTCTTAGGGGCTGGTAGGCAGAGCAATCTGGTATCTTCCGATGCTCCGCAGCTCATCATCAATTCCAATGAATCCAGAGATATCCATCAAGGTCTCTCTCAGGAGGTCCTTTCATGCAAACTCATAGAAACTGTCTTTCTTTAACTGCCTTTGAACCCCACTGAGCCTCAACTCCAGGACCTGCATGCAAAATGCACCAATGTACTGAACAGAAAGACAGTGAGATCCTGCTGACATTAAAAACCAACCTGATGCAACTGAACGAGTTTACAACAGTGCAGGTCATCAATTTGTCCACTGAAAACAGCTTTGTGCACACCTGCGGCTCCAGGACTATCTACAGGCAAACTGAACGCTTCTGCAGAGCTTCTCTGCATAAACAGAGCACTATTTCCACAGGAATGTCCAGGAACCTCTCCTCTCAAAGCAAAATCACTTAGGATATCTTCAGAACAGAAGAAACGTCTGGGAACGAGAAAAGGCCATTCCGCCCTTCAAGGCTCGCCCCTTGTTATTATTATTATTATTTGTTTATTTAGCAGACGCCTTTATCCAAGGCGACTTACAGAGACTAGGGTGTGTGAACTGTGCATCAGTTGCAGAGTCACTTACAACTACGTCTCACCCGAAAGACGGAGCACAAGGAGGTTAAGTGACTTGCTCAGGGTCACACAATGAGTCAGTGGTTGAGGTGGGATTTGAACCGGGGACTTCCTGGTTACAAGCCCTTTGCTTTAACCACTGGACCACACAGCCTCAGCCTAGCACATTCTTCCCTACTGGGGTGGAACTAATTTAAAGCCACAGAATCTAGTCTCTTTAATGCTCCCAGGGTTTTAGATCAAGCTTCAATGAGAGTGGAGGACAATATGTGGTTGTCAGACACAGAATATTCAGAGCAAGGAGGAAATGCATTATTTTGAAGTGCAAAGGCTTAGGCAAATCCACAAAGAGCAACAAAACAATTTCGACAATATAAGAAACTTCTCCAAACAAAAATGCCATTTTTTTGTGTATGTTGAACTGACATGCTTGCTGTCTCCCTAGATCAACCATGTAAACAAGTTATTTGCAGAGAACGAAAAGCACGTAATGACAGGGGAAAAAAAAGTCAGGAACGAGGGATACAGAAAAAAACGTACAGTCATCCAGAAAACACCGATATGAAAAAAAGTGTAGCAACTGTAAACAATGTTAGTTGAGATTGAATTAAATCTCCACAGCAAACCAGTCGCTCTGTTGGTTAAATGTATTTTTTTTCAATTCCCAATCCCCCCCATGTAAAAAAGTTCATATAACTGAATAAGCCCTAAATCTATAATCTGTTATCCACAACATCTGTACCACAAAAAAAAAAACATTTAATATACATAAAAAGAAGTTACTGCAGTGTCAAAGTAAAGGATTGATATTAAAGCTAATTATTTTGTTGCTAGGCTGCCTGTAACATGAAAAGCTGGAAAGCGAGGTGATACAGACCCAAGAAGAAAAATAAAGCTTTTTTGAACAAATACAATCAGTGAAGAGATTAAACCGAGGCAGAGGCAGTGACCTTGAAACAGTGTCTTTGCAGTTAGCAGCAGAGGGGTTTGGCTTTGTTCCTGTCGTCCGCGAAGCTGAAGAAAATTCCATCAAGAAAGAAAAATAATGTTGTGCTGATTGCAAAGATCAATAGAGATGTTATTTATTTATTTAGTTTGTTTAATTATGTATTTATTCTTCAATATGCCACTGCTAGGCCTGATGCGAGTGGAATAGATGGCAAATAGTATATTAAAAGAATGAAAGGAAGCTTTCTCTTTTTACTAAGACAATCTTCTTCTTTTATTATTCTTATTATTACTCATGGAAGGACAAGTTAGCACTGGAGGTCTGGATCCAAACTAAAAATGATGAAATCTGTGTGTGAAATGTAACCCTAGGTATTACATGTATTAGGCTTGAGGAAAGGAAAATAACTTGTCAATCAACGAGGAATCACAGCGTTGTGCACCCTTGTTTTAATGGGAGTTTTATTAGAGGAATCACAGCATTGTGCACCCTTCTTTTAATGGGAGTTGTATTTGAGGAATCATAATGAGGCCACTCTTCAATCTACACAGGTACAGCAGGAACAGTCCGGATCAAAGGGAAGCACTGGAAAACACAACACACTGTTAAAGGGTTCCACTCGTGTCCCATCTGGTTTACTCTTATCTTCTCTGAATAGATTGAGTATCACATTGTCTAATTTTCAAGTTGCACTTAATTGCTACCGACAGAATAAGGGCAATTAAAATGCTCGGAGCTCAGCGAGAAGCCAGCATTGCAAAATCAGTTTGCTTTCAACGACAGCACATTTCCTTAACTTTGAACCACTGCGTTATTTGCTTACTCATCTCAGCCTTGCTTACCACCAGTGAATCAACCTTGCTTCAGAGAATCAAAGCAACTTCCTGAAATAACCTCCTTCTCACGCCACAACTCTCATCATGATATTTACCATCCAAATGCCTGATAGTCTCCGGTTGCCCTGTTTTTAGACCGTAATGGTAAGAGAGAATTGAAAGACTGAAGTCTTCAGGCTTCTTAAAAAAAAAGAAGCAGCAGCTCTGTTGCAAATAGATATGGCATCTCAGGGGGTTAGCTCTGTGAACTGGTCTTTCTAAATGTCATCCCAATTACCAATAGATATTGTCAAAAATAGCAAAGACATACAGTTCAGGCCAAAGGTTTTGCATAACCTAGAATTTTAGGATTGAGACATACTTAAAAAAAAAACAAAAAAAAAACGATATGATCTTTTATTTAACATCATGTAACAACATGATAGTAGTGCAGTATTTCATGTTAGATTTCGAAATGTCACATTTTTCATTTGTCTGTTTTTTGTTAAGCATGTGGAAACTACAAACAGTATGTAATTCAATATGTTAACATAACATCATTCAGCAGGTTTCATTCGACTTTAAGAAGCAAAGTTCTATATAGAGGGTCATGCAAAACTTCTTGCCATAGCTGTAGATGTAAAACTAATGAACACTAAGGAACTCTTCTAAGCAGATAATAATTCACATATAAATGCATTAGTAAAGCAATTATCAATAGTAGCAGGCTTCCAATAATAACAACAGGCTACTGCAGTACAATGAAACCTCAGCGGAGGATGCTGATTCACACTGTGGTGATTGCTTCTGGAGTAGAAATCACTGAAGCAGTCTAAAACCAATCGGAATCAATTTTACAGACTCTATTTTAACCTTCCTTGTGAATGCTGCACATTGCATGGGACAATTGTCCTGGGGGACTTGGTATGCCTGACTTCAAATTCAACTATAAAAACCGATTATAATGAAGCCGCACCCACACAAATGTGGCCATTATATCCTGATCTACAACCAGAGGCCAGATCACACACAAGTCTTAAATCATGACTCATTAAAAGTGGCGCTGTCAATGTGGTCCCTTGGAGACACGCAGGGCTGTCCTATTAAAAGTGTCTCATGTGGCCCCAGACCATGTAAATCTGCCAAGAGGTGAGTCGTTTGTCAGGCTGATTGAGTGCTACTGCTGTGGGGTCTTTCAGGTCTCATATATAACAATGATCTTTCTGTGGTGGATATCAGCGGGTCTTTTAGTGATACGGTTTACCGTATTTTTTTTTTAACTCAAATACTTCATGCCTCTGCAGGTTCAAGACAAACACACACACACATACAGAAAAGGACTATTACAATAAAATTCAAAATTTCATTCTGCTATATGGTCATAACTTTATTTATTACCGTACGTTAATATCAAATTGTGTTATTTGTGGTTTGTTAATGTCCAATTTTGGATTCTCAAAGCCTTTTACTCCAAAATTGGTAAAAACAAAGAGAAACAAGAGTTACACTTTACATGAAGCGCCTCTAATTACTGTGTGTTTACGTAGTAGTTATTATGCATTGCACAGCTTATATCAGAGCAGAATCGTGAAGCTCCATGGAGCTCCTTCAGCACAGCTTAGATCAGAGCAGAATCGTGAAGCTCCATGGAGCTCCTTCAGCACAGCTTAGATCAGAGCAGAATCGTGAAGCTCCATGGAGCTCCTTCAGCACAGCTTATATCAGAGCAGAATCGTGAAGCTCCATGGAGCTCCTTCAGCACAGCTTAGATCAGAGCAGAATCGTGAAGCTCCATGGAGCTCCTTCAGCACAGCTTAGATCAGAGCAGAATCGTGAAGCTCCATGGAGCTCCTTCAGCACAGCTTATATCAGAGCAGAATCGTGAAGCTCCATGGAGCTCCTTCAGCACAGCTTAGATCAGAGCAGAATCGTGAAGCTCCATGGAGCTCCTTCAGCACAGCTTAGATCAGAGCAGAATCGTGAAGCTCCATGGAGCTCCTTCAGCACAGCTTATATCAGAGCAGAATCGTGAAGCTCCATGGAGCTCCTTCAGCACAGCTTAGATCAGAGCAGAATCGTGAAGCTCCATGGAGCTCCTTCAGCACAGCTTATATCAGAGCAGAATCGTGAAGCTCCATGGAGCTCCTTCAGCACAGCTTAGATCAGAGCAGAATCGTGAAGCTCCATGGAGCTCCTTCAGCACAGCTTATATCAGAGCAGAATCGTGAAGCTCCATGGAGCTCCTTCAGCACAGCTTAGATCAGAGCAGAATCGTGAAGCTCCATGGAGCTCCTTCAGCACAGCTTAGATCAGAGCAGAATCGTGAAGCTCCATGGAGCTCCTTCAGCACAGCTTAGATCAGAGCAGAATCGTGAAGCTCCATGGAGCTCCTTCAGCACAGCTTAGATCAGAGCAGAATCGTGAAGCTCCATGGAGCTCCTTCAGCACAGCTTAGATCAGAGCAGAATCGTGAAGCTCCATGGAGCTCCTTCAGCACAGCTTAGATCAGAGCAGAATCGTGAAGCTCCATGGAGCTCCTTCAGCACAGCTTATATCAGAGCAGAATCGTGAAGCTCCATGGAGCTCCTTCAGCACAGCTTATATCAGAGCAGAATCGTGAAGCTCCATGGAGCTCCTTCAGCACAGCTTATATCAGAGCAGAATCGTGAAGCTCCATGGAGCTCCTTCAGCACAGCTTATATCAGAGCAGAATCGTGAAGCTCCATGGAGCTCCTTCAGCACAGCTTATATCAGAGCAGAATCGTGAAGCTCCATGGAGCTCCTTCAGCACAGCTTAGATCAGAGCAGAATCGTGAAGCTCCATGGAGCTCCTTCAGCACAGCTTATATCAGAGCAGAATCGTGAAGCTCCATGGAGCTCCTTCAGCACAGCTTATATCAGAGCAGAATCGTGAAGCTCCATGGAGCTCCTTCAGCACAGCTTAGATCAGAGCAGAATCGTGAAGCTCCATGGAGCTCCTTCAGCACAGCTTATATCAGAGCAGAATCGTGAAGCTCCATGGAGCTCCTTCAGCACAGCTTAGATCAGAGCAGAATCGTGAAGCTCCATGGAGCTCCTTCAGCACAGCTTAGATCAGAGCAGAATCGTGAAGCTCCATGGAGCTCCTTCAGCACAGCTTATATCAGAGCAGAATCGTGAAGCTCCATGGAGCTCCTTCAGCACAGCTTATATCAGAGCAGAATAGTGAAGCTCCATGGAGCTCCTTCAGCACAGCTTAGATCAGAGCAGAATCGTGAAGCTCCATGGAGCTCCTTCAGCACAGCTTATATCAGAGCAGAATCGTGAAGCTCCATGGAGCTCCTTCAGCACAGCTTAGATCAGAGCAGAATCGTGAAGCTCCATGGAGCTCCTTCAGCACAGCTTAGATCAGAGCAGAATCGTGAAGCTCCATGGAGCTCCTTCAGCACAGCTTATATCAGAGCAGAATCGTGAAGCTCCATGGAGCTCCTTCAGCACAGCTTATATCAGAGCAGAATCGTGAAGCTCCATGGAGCTCCTTCAGCACAGCTTAGATCAGAGCAGAATCGTGAAGCTCCATGGAGCTCCTTCAGCACAGCTTAGATCAGAGCAGAATCGTGAAGCTCCATGGAGCTCCTTCAGCACAGCTTAGATCAGAGCAGAATCGTGAAGCTCCATGGAGCTCCTTCAGCACAGCTTATATCAGAGCAGAATCGTGAAGCTCCATGGAGCTCCTTCAGCACAGCTTATATCAGAGCAGAATCGTGAAGCTGCATGGAGCTCCTTCAGCACAGCTTATATCAGAGCAGAATCGTGAAGCTCCATGGAGCTCCTTCAGCACAGCTTAGATCAGAGCAGAATCGTGAAGCTCCATGGAGCTCCTTCAGCACAGCTTATATCAGAGCAGAATCGTGAAGCTCCATGGAGCTCCTTCAGCACAGCTTATATCAGAGCAGAATCGTGAAGCTCCATGGAGCTCCTTCAGCACAGCTTAGATCAGAGCAGAATCGTGAAGCTCCATGGAGCTCCTTCAGCACAGCTTATATCAGAGCAGAATCGTGAAGCTCCATGGAGCTCCTTTGTTCAACTGTTGACATTGTTTACTTACAGTTTTAAAATAGTAATGCGAATTGCCAATTAAATAAAGAGACTGCCACTGCTAAGTGTTTTTTGCTTCCTTGGATTACACAGACGTCACTAGAGGATGACCAGCTCAGAGGCAATTTATCTGGAAAATCGATGGGCTGGCAAGTGCTTTCCAGCCAATACATAATTTCAGCAAACTAAGGTTCCTAGTAATTTTGACAAAATGGTGCATAATCACTCCACCTATGTAATTGGAGGGTAGGACAAACAGTACTGATGGATAATGAGAAAAAAAAGCCCTCTTAAAGAAGAAAGAAAAACGCATTGCTTTGTTCAAAAAACCTTGCATGCCTGCCTTTGTTGCATCTGGTAATTCTGTGCGTTCCCATTGCCCTCCTGAATGGAGTAAATACATGTATCTTTTCATGACAGATTGTGACTGCTTTGTTACTGTGGATACAAACTGAACTGTGGAGACAGATGGTTATTATTGCTGCATTTTTTATAGGTTATACACCTTTTATTTCGTTTATTTGTTCAAAAGGACACTTTATTTTTAGTTTATTACCTGCTGACAATCATCATATTACCACATTTAGTTTATTTATTCTTGTAAAAGGTTACTTAATATATAGGAACCTACTTCCAAAACAAACAAACAAACAAACAAACAAACAAATCCTGGGATTTATTGGAGTACTTGCAGCTCACTGTGACTGACAGGCTTATTGGGACAATACTCTGTCACTATACCAAGAAGCAGTGACACTCTAAAATAAAGGCTGCAAAGTCACAATGAACTCCATCTGAATCCCACAGGCATAACACCTGAATATCTTATGCACGTCATCTGAGTTATGAAATAATTCATGTTTCATTCCAGGGTACAGTCTTGCTGCATACCTAGCAGGTGCACAATTGTACTGCTAACCCTGATCTGGTATCATTTACAAGTACAATGTACAGCCATTCCTGCCAGTGCACATCAGTACTAAAAGCAGGATATAAGATGAGTGCTGACATACAGTACCGGTGGGAGGTTTCTGCAGCCCCAAGGACTGGGTAGTTTTGCCAAGAACGGAAGTATCTGGCTGGTTTAGGATTGTTTTTCTGGCTCAGGTAAACTTGTAACCACTACATTATTGGAAATCCTTGCAGTGCCAATACTCAGGATCTATATTAAGAGACAAGTGCAAAGGCTAAGGCAAATTCTCTTCAAGGATAAAACAACTTGAACAGTGTTTAAAAACATTGCTCAGAACAACTCCTTGCTAGTTTTAAACCACAACATTTTATTTATTTTTACTTTCGGGTAATTTGCCTTTGGCCTTGCTAACAGAGCCATCAGTGTCAAAACTAAACCGCATGTGCCAGAGCAAGGTGCTGCTGACCTTGCATGTGATGTAGTGCTGCACATGTTGTCTTCCAACTGGCCTTGGGGGCAATCCAAACTCATGGTGTCGCAAAACATGGAGCTGAGGGCCTTGAACTTTATTGAAGACCGGAGGATCAGGGCGCTTCACTTCACAAGATGGGTCTGAAGGCACTGGTAATAGTGATTGAGGCATTATACTGGAGAAAGTTTTCAAATTTAAAGTGAAGAGAAACGCAGTGTTGTTTAATGATTTATCAAACCCTATCATGTACCAAGAGAAAAACAAAACATTCAGCAGCTTTGTCAGCTATTTGAAAATATAAAACTTCTTCTGTCACATGCTAATATATATATAGTTAACCAGACTGTGTGTTTCAGCAACATTTTCTAACACCGTATCTCAGAGACGGAGCGGTCTACCCACCGAGTCACAACGGCCAACTAAACAATACAGTCGCCTCACCTGCTTCACCCCTGGATATTCATCACTTAACAAGATCACTTTCATCACACACACAGGCACAGGTGCACTGCTGCATGCATGTTGCATTGTCAGATGGACTCAAGTCATTTTGAAGAGAAGAATACAACACATTGAGGCACATTGACAATTAGCATGATTCACACTAATTGAGTCATCCAAGGGACCAGCCCAAGTGGAATTTATTGGCAGGTGGTGATTGTATCCAGCTGATTTAAGATTTGAAGTATCTCTCCTGGGATCACTCAGATTGGTCACCACAGACAGATGGCCCTTGAATACAAGCACATTCCATCTGGCCTTTGTCCTCCAGGAGCCGGTAGCTTGCTGACATCCGCTCTCAAGCTCATGGGTGTAAAGGGGTGATTGGCTTGATGGTGGGATCAGGGGACCTTCAATTCTCCTGAGATGTGGGAAGGAGCCTTGAGGGACCAGGTAACACACTCTTCAACGATAAACAGAACCATGACACAAAGATGAATGAATGAGCTGAGAAAACAATGAGCAAAGCTGAATGAAAACATGCATGTGGAAAAGCTGAATGAAAACATGCATGTGGAAAAACTGAATGAAAACATGCATGTGGAAAAGCTGAATCCCTTATAACTCTGTATCCATCCAAACAATCAACTTCGAAGAAAACCTTCCTTGTTAAAAACAAAGACAGTATCACTCATTCTTGGACCTGAAAGGTGTTGAATGGATGCTTCATTTGTGTTGATAATTAGTTTGGGATTATCATTTTCTAGTCGTTGAAGTGGGGTTACTTTTTGTAAGGGCACTATTTTAGTTTTCCTTTTTATTTGAATATAAACAGGTTTGTGTATATTATTTAAACACCAACACACAATACCATACATGTGTTAACATGTTAGTAATCTTATTGTTCAGAGTTAGCAGGCTGAACAAGTGGTAAGAGAATCACATTTTAACACTGTCATTATTTTTGCCAAAGGTTATTTGAAGACTAACTACTGGACTTAGCAGTTTTAATCTTGTAATGTCACGATTGCAGCTGTCAAGTGAAACACAAATGTATTCTGGAAATAAGCATAGACATTTAAAAAAAAAAAAAAAACCTAGATATTTAATGTTAGGCCATGCTGATTACTAATGGTAATTTATTCAACATTTCAGAATTTAGTGACTTCAGTCAAATTAATATTATGATTCAACTTGACAGTAAATTAAATTACCATTTTACATATAGGCTTGGGTAAATTAATGTTTTTAACACTATATAATTTAAACATCATTAAATGTCAGTTTTTCCCTTTGATTACCCATCTCAGAGGTTAGATCACTGCACAGCACTGTACAAATGTATATGAACACCCCGTTGCTTCTGTTGTTTTGATTTGTTGTGCATATGAAATCAAACCACTGGAACTCAAAATTTTGGAATATTGTCTCTGTCCGTTACATTTTACGATCCCATTACAATACTTTAGAAGGAGAGGTTTTTTTTTTTTTTCATGAATGTAATGATGAAACTGATGACGCCACCAGCAGCCAGTTAGTGAATGGGTTTGAGATGTTCTCAATCACGTGCTATCCCGCAATGAGCCACACTGCAGTTAAAACCTTGGATTCAATTGGGAGTCCTCACGACTGACTTCATCAACACCTTTGCGGCGCTGGATTTAATGGACGTTACAAAAAACTGGAACACCGCATTCTGAAGAAGCAGAGTGAGTAGCAGAGCTCTGCGGGGGAGAAATGGGAATCTGATGCATAATCAAACACAAGAGTGGTAGACAGCTTTCCGAAGATTTCCATTAGCGTACAGCATGCAGTTTTTTTTTTTTTTTTTTTTTTTTATAGAGAGACAGTTTTGAAAAGTCTTACATTCTCCACAGCGAGAAAGCAGCACTGGCGAAGTAGACAGCGCATCTGTTCAGCCGGTGGTACTAAATTGAAAACTATGCACACACATCGATCAGTTACAAGATGAATCCCTACAAACAACACCCAGACAAGTCGTCCAGAATGGAAGCTACCACTTTGTTTTATTACTACAGAACCAACCGCTATTAAAGGTGTCATTTCTCATGCAATAAGGTGATTAGTTTTCTCCATGCTATAGAACTGTTGATTTACAAGACGTGCCTTTGAAATGCAGAATTTCAGATATTATTTGTACAGCAGAAAAAGAAGGGTGAAGTAACTGTACATACAGAGGTTCATGAGGTTGTTCAGCTGTCCGGAGTCCGAGACACGAATAAGGGCTGAAACTTGCAGCTCTTTTTCACGGTTAATTCAACTGTTTTATTCACGAACCGAACCGGAAAGCACAACGACGTCTTTTACTTCCAATTATGGTGTGCTTTCCTTTGAGGTGACTTTGCTGAGGTAAGGTAAGGGAGGGTTACAATAAGGACAGAAAGTAAATAGAACATTAGAAAATGGGTCGTGTTGATGTTAAAAGCAAGTCTGTTTAGAAATGTCCTTTCAACACCATAGACCTAATATTATGAATGCATGCATGTATGTTTGCATGCATGTGTGAATGTATTGGATGCAAAACGACGTAAGCTGCCACACAGGTGCAGCCCCTCTGGTTGCAGGTTAATTAATGTTTTATTGTATTTGTAAATTAATTTAAAAAAAAAAAAAAATGCTTACATAATGTTACTTTTGAACCAGCAATTAGAACAGGTCAATAGCCTGGAGGATGCCGCATCATTTATTAATTGTATTATTTTTTTCTCTTTCTTGAAGGTGAGTGCCAGATCCACCCTTTGCCCAACCAACATTAATGACTATGTCCATGTATTGAGCTATCAGACATTCTGCAACACATTTTGGTTGAACTAATCCGGACAAACAAGAGCGGGTCATCCCCATATACGCCTCAGATATGAATCTTTCCAACAACCTCTACAAAAATGACAACGCCGGGGTCTATCGGTCTGTTGTGGTCCAGCAGAATTTGACCAAGTACCCGAACTCTTGGACCCAGTATAGCAACGGCAGTGCAGATCAGCTTCCAACTTTCTCCACCGCGGCCAAGACAAGGGTCGCCATTACCTGCGTTATATTCCTAGTGTCCGCTTTCTGCAACCTGGCCGTCCTGTGGTCGGCCAGCACCAACAACAAAAGGAAGTCGCACGTGAGAATACTTATAATAAACCTGACAGCGGCGGATCTCTTGGTCACTTTTGTTGTCATGCCTCTGGATGCCATCTGGAATGTCACAGTTCAGTGGCTCGCGGGGGACGTTGCTTGCAGGATCCTTATGTTTCTGAAACTCGTGGCTATGTACGCCTGCGCGTTCGTGACTGTGGTCATTAGCTTAGACAGGCAGTCTGCAATCCTCAACCCACTGGCCATCAACGAAGCGAAGAAGAAAAACAAAATGATGCTCTCCGTGGCTTGGACCATGAGCGTGTTGCTGTCAGTTCCGCAGGTAAATTACCCCCGTACTGTATTTCATTAGCTAGTAATCACAGATAATTTACAAATATGTTTTTTGAGAACATCCAACTGTGTCCTTTAACATAGTAATACACTGAAGCCTATGAGCAAATCACCATTAAACAAATTGGACAACAGGTCCCATAAGTTGATTTAAAAGGGAAGTGTGACACATTCTGTCAGTAAAGAAAGCACATTTGACACAAAATACACCTAAATATAACGGAAAACTAACCAGCGCAGTTATCACTGCAAGGTAATGTGGACTGCTAGTCAAACGCAACACTCATGCTTCCTGCTTTGTAATTACAACATAATAGGGTCCATAGTACAGTACTGTACTCTCAGCCATCAGACGCCTGTGTTTATTCATTAAAAAAAACAATTAGCTGTTACATAATGAGTTGTCAACCATTTCGCTATTAAGTTCCGCTATTTAACATGCAATAAAATGCTTTTATCAGAACACAAGTATAGCTTCAGCACAATCTGTGCCTGAGGGAACGGGACTGTAGGACTGGGGGGTCGAGGTTAGAGTCTAGGTGAGCTGGAATCATGTGAAGAAGCCCTCTCAGTGGCTGCAGCCCCACTGGAGCCAGTGCTAATGCCCCTCTCCGCAGAGTCTGACATACCAACCCACAAAATACCTTGGAAACAAAGCCTTGAAAATGCAGCAGAACAAAACACCACACTGAGGCGCTGTGGCAATGCGCCCCGCCCCTGTGTGCATTTGTGTGTTATGTGTTGTATGTTGCGTGTGTTAATGTTGGTGTATAGATTGGTATATACACGGGATATAAACGGGTCTGTTTTTCACGTGTGATTTAAAGATGTAGAATTATATTTAGGCACGGGATTGCACTATCACTTCACGTGCATTTAAAGTATAATATGCGAGCACGGGGTTGCACAGAATTAATTCACGTGCTGGGATTCAAGTGAATAATTAATTAGTAATTGAATCCCAGCACAACAGTATATATAGATGCACATTTCTTTCACTCGGGGTTGGGTGTTCGAGAGTGGAGAACGGGTGAGGAGAAGGAGGAAAATAGTACAGGAAAGTAAATTAAACTAAAATAACCATTTATTTCACTCACTGTGTTTGTTTGTCTCCGTGCACCAGTTGTCTGTGTAGTCCGTTTTGTTTGTCTATTTATTTTGGCGCGAAGTGCCGTGTCCTGTTTTGTGCTTGTGTTTTGTGTTTAAAACCTTTTATTTTCTGTTCTGTTTATTAAATGCTGAGCGAAAGCATTCGCTCAGCTTCACCAAACCACACCTCTCTGTCTGTTTATTTCCTGCATTTGGTCTGACGCCACCCACTCCGGCCGTCTTTGTGACAGGCGCCTAATAGTAATGCCACCCTCTCTTCCTCTATTCAGGTTTAGCAAGCCTTACGTGTTGATTTTGGTTCATTGTTGTTAAAACTGGGGAGGAGGCAGCCATGTTCTTGGACCATGGCCCAACAGAGCTGAAGAGGTGGGAGAAGAATTGAACGGTTAAAACTGATCTGTTGAGAAAAGCACTAAAATACATCGCCCAGACTTGAGCAAAAAATAAAGGCTGGTTCATGTTGACGCATCATCTAATAGCCCTGATAAACCCAAAGGAGGTCAAATTACATTTGAACAGCTGCGTGACTCATCTACTAGCTGAGAATCCACAGTGTGTAAGAACTCATGGGCACCGCTGCATGTTGGATACATGGCTATACAATGAGCCATCTGCTTCTGCAGCACAGACGTTCCTAAGGATAGTGCTGAGCCATCAGTGTATTAAACTGATTGAATGTAATGTGCTGCTAAGGTGTTCTCATTCATTAGTCATTGGGGATGTATCACATCCGTTTTGAGCAGAGATATAAACTTGCTGATCAGGTATTGTTGTTCTTCAGGGACATGCTGCATGCTACAGTATGAATAAATCATTGCTGCTCCAGATCACCCCACTGGGAAATGCTGTGTTATTAAGCGTGTGCTTGTGCCATGGTTTTGTTTTTCAGATGTTCATATTTCACACTGTTACTATCACCGTACCGCAGAACTTCACCCAATGCACCACCAGGGGGAGCTTCCAGGAGCACTGGCAGGAGACAGCGTATAACATGTTCACCTTTGCGTGCCTCTTCCTCTTACCGCTGGTCATCATGATCTTGTGCTACTCCAGGATCCTCATTGAGATATCAAAACAAATGACCAAGGGAAACAGTAAGTGCACTTCCAACATGTCTTATTTCTACAAACAATGACTTCAAGTTATATCACATTATAGAAACGATTGCAGTAGATTCATTGGCTGATATATATGAATCTAGTTCAAGTATATATTATAACTTCCTTATAACATTGAATAACCACAGATGATTCCAAACATGTATTGTGATTCAGTGTTATTATTTCTAATCATAATCTATAACTATTAATAACATAATTAATAAATGCTTCTAGAATGTATATAATCCACTTGTGCATATATATACACAACACATCCCAAAACTAAAGTGCTATTCCAGCAGTTCTCTGCTTCTGGCAGATAGGTTAAAGTTGTTTTTCAGTCCAACCAGAAAACTGTATTGCCTCTGTAGATTACCTTTAATCAATACTACCCCAAGAAAACCACCTGTAGGTATTGAAATACACGGTGAAGACTACTGACAATGACCTAACATCAGCCCACTTGTGCAAGTTAAAGAGATAAAGAGACGGAGCTGTTGTTTTTGTTTCAGTATCTTCGAAGGAAGTGCACTTGAGGCGATCAAAGAACAACATACCAAAGGCGCGAATGAGAACTCTGAAAATGAGCATCGTCATCGTGACTTCCTTCATTGTCTGCTGGACCCCTTATTACCTTCTCGGGCTGTGGTATTGGTTTTCCCCTGATGTGCTGGAAGAAACCGTCTCCCATTCCCTGAGCCACATGCTGTTTCTATTCGGGCTGTTCAGCACTTGCCTGGACCCCATCACTTACGGGCTCTTCACCATCCATTTCACCAGCCTCAAACGCTACTGCTGCAGCACCAACATGATGGTGGAGTCGGAAACCAATTCCACCACGACCAGCTCCTTCAGGTGCTCAGCTGCATCGCTCCGCATGAAGAGGCTCACTGTGCTCGCTCACGAGATGCAAGGGAGTAGCGGTGCTAGGAACAAGCCGGAGAGAAAGACTGGCTACTACAGCAACGGCAACAGCTATCTCGCTGTCTACAAGGAAGGGACCAATGACAGGACTCATTCATGATGTGAGATCAAACCAATGCAGGATGGAAGAAAGGCTGCACTCTCTGCTCGAGTGCTTTGAGAAGAAAGGGGTTGGACAAGCACCCCCCATGGGCACCCCGGACTGATTACCTCCCCTGATTCCTCCAGGGATGTTTGAGATGGAAATCTGTAGGAAAGTCTGATCTCCAGATTGGCCTGTGAAGCAATTACTATGGAGGATGCTTTTCATGAAACAGCAGTCCTTTTTTGCAGCCCCTGCCAACCAAGCACCTACAATCAGTCCTCTGTCAAAGTCCCTTGCAACAGGGAGATGCAGATTGTGTATATTCCACAATACTCTGCCTGTCAGGGAGTCCATCTGTATAAGAAGTTAATGAGGTATTGTATGTGAAGGGTAGTCAATTTACACACAAGTGCACACTGCATATCACAGGTGTTTATAATGGGTCCACACCCTACATGTGTAATCATCCTGGGGATTTGAAACACTTAATCAGGTCCATTCTTTATGCCTTTGTCGTGATTTTCTGTTATAACTACAGGTCAGCTCAATGGGATGGTGGTGGACAGATGGACAGGACGGACAAAATGGATATTATCAGCTCACAAGGGTCCCCATTTTTTGAATGAGGTCCCAAAGCAGGACCAACCCTTACATTATTAAAAAAAACACCATAAGAACACTATACAGGCAGGGTTAGAAATGTGGGGCTCTCCTGTTAATGATTCAATTGACTGCTGTACCATATTAAGATCTGTTGCTATATATACAACAACCGATTAGATATTTACTTTGTGTTTCTTATGTTCTTACCATAGTGTCAGTTTATATCTACCTCAAATCACACAAAAATGCCTCAGAAACTCGCTATCACCAACAGTACATCGATCCTAGCCAGCCTCCCTGAATCTTTTTCAAAGGTAAGAAGTTCTGTAATGCAATTAATCATCTCAGGGAACCCCTGCATATTTGATAAGGCTTCTTTCTCATGCATTTTTTTGTTTGAAAATGTGCATATATGATTCTGCACACCTTTACATTTTGCTGCTGTTGTTGTCACAAAAACGCTAACACATTAGCCAACAAACTAAAAACTAGTTGTATTATATTTTTTACAAAGATCAACAAGGGAATTAGAATGTAAAATAATAGCTAGACATCTTAAAAAAACAAAACCTTTTAAAAATGTGATTAAAAACAAAGAGGTAACTCTATACACAAAGCTATAAGGACTGTTTTAGTTTTTTTAAAGGGACGTTTTCAGTGTGCAGTACAATAAGCCTGTGGGTTATTAGTCTATACTCACTTTTAAAGACACTGTAATCTAAGATAATGTTTACAAGCACGCTTCAAAAAACTGCCTTTAAAAAAAACATTCTTTAAAATGGTCCTTAAAAATGTGGTGAATAGGGACCAGCAAGTTTGAAGTGCTTTAATTCTTGAAAGCAAGAGCTGCTTCACTTTTGTTAAAGTGATCAATGTTCTGCATTTATATCTGGAATCAAATACCTAGTACAGTACTGTGCAACGCAATAGCTTACCACTGCCATATTTACATTACAATGACATACAATCACTATGTTTTTGTCATGGAGAGAAATTTCTATAGCCGTCATAAAGTAAAAATCTTGCATATATTTTAAAGACATTTGTCTTTTGTTACCAATAATAAACAGCTAAAGTAAGACACCATGTGTAGGGAACAGTATGGTAATTGTGTTTCTGGATGGGAGTTTTAATTCCTTATCTTGATTATTCCAAATTGTTCTGCTGGTGGAATAACATGTTGATAGCTAATGCCCTGTTCACGCAACCAAAGCAATGCTCACTCCTCACGTGTTCAGAATGCGATTTCCGGGAATGACGGCTGTGTGTTTTCAACCTGTCTCCGATGATACTTCTGATACATGTTTTCAGTAAACATTAGAATTAAAGTTGCATGCACTCACTTTCAGGAAAACAAGCACATTAAAATCCTGCCTTCAACAACATGTCTTAAAGTGTTCAATCAGAATCAACAACTCAACCTTTTACTTCTGCTGGTCTGAAGGGTTACATTTTTAAGAAAAGTCTGCAATCATAAAATTATCATTTTATTACAGAAGTGTGCTGTTTAAGAGTAATGAAATACTGGTGTTGTGCTCAGTGTAAGATATGTCAATGCTAACTTGTGGGTGTTATTAAAAGGGTATCAAACAGATGTCAATATATAGTTCCTTGGTGCTGTCGATCTTGTAGATAATTATAATTGTTTATAATGCTGCATGTTTCTTTATATGTGTTATATTTGTTAAAATCGTGAAAATTCATATTTGACAGCAACGGAGTGGAATACATCAGATTAAGTAGAACGAAAAGCGTTATTTTCATTTAAAACGTAATGATGTAAGTTATGAATTCATGTAAAGAATGACTTTTTTAAAAATGATTAAGATGGAAATGTGTATGTTAAAAAATAAAGCTCAACCTTTACTTTGCATTTGAAAGTGGTTTTAGTTGTGCGAAGCTAACATAACTGGACATTGTAAATTGGGGAGAAAAATGAGATTAAAATATAAAAAATACACATTATTCATATTAAATGTGGGAGCAGTCACATTGAGACCTGCATTGTATCAAAGCCGCCAGCCTCACTAAATAGTCCATAAAAAAACAAAGCTATCACGTGACATGAAATGTCTCTAATTACTGTGTATTTACATTGTAGTTACTTAGTAAATACATGTGTACTTACACACAATTACAATGTTATTATGCATAGTTACAATATACTTCATGTGTCATTTTTTTTGCACGATATAACCCTAACCTTCTTTCTCTCTAGATATAGACAGTAGCATACGATATATATATATATATATATATATATATATATATATATATATATATATATATATATATATATATTGACAGTTACAGCTCTGTGGGTATTTAATTGCTCTCTGCTTTCCTGTCAGGCTGGCTGGAATATTGATTCCTGTTTTTTTTTTTTTTTTTTGCCCACTCAGCTGTTCTAACTGGAGAAAATGAGTCCACCAGGGTTTGTGCTGATAAATGAATGCCTGCTCATTATATTACATTCACGTGGCTGGACATCTGCATCTCCCCTCTGCTTTGCGCATTTCAATTCTTAAAGTGTTTACCTGATGCATCTGATACAGAGCTCAGTCTGTGAGCCTGGCATGCTGGCAGGGGAGCTGTTATAATTTCAAAGCAGATAAAGCCCTGTAGAGATTCAAACCAAAATTAATCAACACACTGCTCATCTGACCACATACCTGAAATAACTATTATTCAGCAGGATTCAGAGACTGTGGCTGGTAATGTTAATTTCAGAGTGATGTATCTCTGTTACATAGGCGTCTTAGAAGTGTCATTCGTATATAAATTAGATTGAAGGCAGCCCTTTCCAGGTACTGCCAGCACTTATCTATGAGACAGAACAGATCAGAATGTAAGCGTCTTAGCTCACTGGATTATTTCTGGCACTGTGTCACATAATAGAGCTGAAGGTGAGAAGCCCTGCTTGCTGAAGAAACAGCAGCATCTTTAATTATTCAGCAGGGCATCTGTGATGGTAATTTGTGTAGGAAGAGTAAAGGGGTGCCATCTGCAGAAGTGAATTCTCCGAGAGGGAGTGAAGTACCTGCCATCGACGTCCCAGCTTGTGTCAGCTCTGCCTACAGTCATGCATTTTATTGAGACCTTTGAGTTTTAGATACTGTCCCTTCACCGGTGTCAAACACCACTTTCAGAACCCGAAGCTAAAAATAAAAGCAGCTGCAGCACCTTGCACCATCATTTACATTGAAACACACAATAAACCCTGCTTATTGTGGTTTGAGAACAATATTTTTATTAAAGAAAAAAAAACACTTAGATATAAACCCCTTGATGCTGCCTTGAAATTCTGATTGAGTTCAAGTGCCAATCCTCCTGGGGAGGCTGAAAACGGGGTGACTTTACACTAAATAACAGTGTATTGAGAGGAGCTACGGAAGGGTTAGTTCTGTGAAGACCAACCCCCCCCCCCCCTCCCCCCGACGAGGTATGGCATTGCAGTATATCCTCAAAGCAACATGACCAGGGCTGTTATTAGGTGTTTAAGTCCAGCAAGGAAAAACCCAGGGGATACCGTATCTTCAGGTACATCATGTGTTCTTACAATGCTTTACCATGTGTGTGTGAGTTACCTTGCTTTCCTGTGCTTTACCGTGATTTCATTGTCCTTTCACTTTTTCCAAGTGTACTTTTATAAGGGGTTGGACAGAAAAACAGGTCATCTAGGTAGGCAGTGGCTACACTGTACCTCAAACCAAAGAGCACCTGGGCACCTGCATTCCCATTACACCAAGCTGCCCTCTCATGGGAAAATAGGACCTCTGAGAATAGGCTTGTTCATGTCTGAAAGGTGGCTTTGGAGTTCTGAATTGAATTCTGAATGAAGGTGCAATTACAGGGTTTGTGGTTTGCAATGGGAGGTAATGTGCTTGAAACCTCAGGAGGCACAATGCATTCACAATTCTGGAGCCACGTCTATCGAGAGTGTGATAGAAGCCATTAGAAATCAAAGAAAATTCCAAATGGCTTTATAAAGAAACATCATCATCAACACATGTATCTCTTGATTTGTTTTTTTATCAGGTACATTAATTCCCCAGGCATATAGATACATACATACTGGAATTAGAAATCTATAGATATAGATATGTATATAGATATATACATACATGAATAGTCGATTTTGACAATTATGACATCATCCACAGAATTACTGAACAAGAACACGTTTACTGCACTGAGTTTACTTTTCTTTCTACACAGCTGAAGAAGGGTTTTTGTGCAAAACATCCTGAAATTATTTTTTTTATCATTTAAACCTTTTTTGTGCATCCCCATTTTTTTTTATATAGATATGTAAGGGTTTGTATACAGAGAGCATACAGTATGAGTCAAATTCCTAATTATCCTTCACTCTGCCACTTTGCCTCTCTCAAGGAATGAGTTGTATTTTCTGAGCTCTAACTATCCATTGTGGGATTTCAGCCGATGAAGCATCATGAATAAATGTCATTTATTTTTCTACTTTCTGCACATTCTTCAATTCTAATTACATGAAAAGCACTAAAACACTTTACTAATGGGGCAGTCCCGAGAGTAGCAGAGTTAAACACCGCCTGGCATTTCTATTTATTATAGAAATGGTTTACCTTTTAAACATTTGATTCTGTGTCTTTCAAAGACACTTGAGCAGTATTGTCTCCAGAAGCAGTATAGATGCTGCTATCAATGTGGATGAAGTAGTAGCTAGAATGCATGTATTATTGTAAGGTGCGTACAGTGAAACAGCTTCAGCACCCTGCACATTATATACATATAGGAACCATGTTTCTATCCCCCTCTATCTAGCATTTGACTCCCTACCCACATGCTATCAATGCACTGGCATGAGATTGTTCATTTCTAAATCAGTGGGTCTTTGCTTAAGGAGTCAATGCACTGGCATGAGATCATTCATTTCTAAATCAGTGGGTCTTTGCTTAAGGAGTCAATGCACACACATTACATTGGAGTTTTAGCAGATGGGCACAACGGATGCATTTTAAATAGCATGTGGTATTTGTTGCAGAGGTTTCCTAATCTTGTGATTTAAAGATCTTCGGCAAATCCGCTGATATTTTCATGTTCTCTGAGATGCCTTGGGTTAATGGAAAGCAGCATAAACATTTTATGTTTCTATGTGTTTCTCATTATCAAGCATCCCCTGAAACAACATAATTACATGGTTCATTTTCAGAATAGTTCCAGCGGAAACACCATGAATGTTCATTGAGTACTGTAGTTATTCCACGGATGAGGATAGACGAATAATCCCCAAGCGCCCAAAGGGGTTGAGTGGGTTGTCATGGAGTATTCTGTCTGTAGAACAAATATAATGTATTGAAAATCTGTATTGAACGACCCTTCTTATAAATCTTAAATCAGTGACATGTTGTATCATTTTAAAACTTTAATTCTAATCATTTCAATTTGTAGAAGTTTGCATTAGGGCTAATAACCGGTGCACATGGAACTCATTAGCAAATATTAAGAGTGAGTTCAGGAAGGTTATGTTTTATGCTTAATTGCATACAAGACAGAAAGATAAATACCTTGATATTACTACCTTAAACTGACTGCACTATTAACACTGCATCACCAGCAGGACATTTCTGCATCAAAGCAGCATCAGCTATCAATAATGTGACCAAATGGAGTCCCAGCCGTATGTGTCTAATATATATTGTCCAATATGGCATATGAATATTATTGATAAGCCCTGAGCAATTGCACTAAATCCAATTGTGTCAATAAACAAACTGCATCATTTGTTTTTGTGGCAGTTCTGTTAAAAGGAATTGATTTTCTTCCCCAGGCGCTGAAACACTGGTTAGTTTTGCTGCTTTGTTGTAAGTTCTCTGTTCTTTGCCGTAAGCAACATTTACAGTACATTATATCTATGCATAATAACATTGTAATCATGTGTAAGTACACATGTATTTACAAAAATAACTACTATGTAAATACACAGTAATTAGAGATACTTCATGTAAAGTGTTACCGCGACAAGCCCAGTAATGAGATGTGCGTTCTGCTTAACCCTTTGGGAGTGCAACATTTCACCATTTTTAAAACGTAACAACGCAAGATCAGAAAAGAAAAAACAAATACAAATGTTCATACATGTGTTATGGAATGCACAACTTGTACTATTCCAGATTCAGGCAAATACAAATGGAATGTTCATACATGTGTTATGGAATGCACAACTTGTACTATTCCAGATTCAGGCAAATACAAATGGAATGTTCATACATGTGTTATGGAATGCACAACTTGTACTATTCCAGATTCAGGCAAATACAAATGGAATGTTCATACATGTGTTATGGAATGCACAATTTGTACTATTCCAGACTCAGGTTGGATAAACCATGCGTTTATAACATTTTGCTGCAGCTATAGCAGGAGGAGATATTGATTTGTGTTCTTGTTCTGTATACTCTATACTAAGCAGTAAAGGCTCGGCAGTAAGTCACAGGATTAGGCAGGGGGAGGCTGTGCAGGCTGGAGGAAGCCACAGTGCAACCTCTTCCTTGGTTCTGGTTGTTGTATACATCTTTATTAGGTCCTGGCATTGGGTGCTCAAAAGGCATAGATGCTTCATTATTATATATTTTTAAAAAGGCACAGAATAAGAATACTGTCTGTAAGTTGTATAGCTGTACTCATCAATAGATAATAAACTGGATTTGCCCGATTGTGTCGCTAGAAGGAACAGTACATCAGAGGACACTCAGCGGTCGTTATTATTGTTCACACACTTCACTTGTTATAAATGAGATGGGCTACCTTGAAAGAAGCTCTCTACAATACAAGGTTGCACTGACATTTATGCTACAACAAAACAAGTGAGATGAATTTCAGTTTGTGCAGTTCCGTGCTTCCTTAGCCAGGACTACTAACAGGAAACGTGCCTAGATCATTGTTAACGACGTCAATAACAGTTTCGCTAATATCAAACTGTGTTTTTTTTTTTTTTTCATGATAAAAATAAAAACAACTTTGTGAAAAGGGATCAGACAGGACACCCCGTGTGGTAGGGTTGAGTCGGGTCAGTTTGTTGCTTTGTTCGTGTTTCCATCCGACCCTTTTATTGTAGCACATTAAATACATATTCAGTTACGCAAGCCTTTTTTGTTATTCACTGCATGTCTTTTAATACCACGGCAGATGTTTGGGATCTTTTTTTTTTATATACACTTAAAATGGAAACTGTAATAAATGTGCCTTCTAGCTGTAATCCCTTCAGCTCCTGCAGGCACCACTGGGAACAGTACAGTGCCTTTCTATTATGAATATTCAATGTATACTGAAGTAAGATTACAGATTATTAAGGGAAAACATATATAATTTGTGACAAATTTATGGAGTTTGTGGCATTTCTGTATATAACAGATAATTTATATATAATTTAATATACGTGGCCATAAAAGTGTTTGGGCATATTTTGAATGTTGATTTATGCATTACTTCAAGGGAACACAGCCTTTAAAAAGCCATCTGCTGGCATTGTTTGTTTTTTTAAATCACAAATTAGTGCTGCATTCCGTGCCTAAAAATAACACAAAGAAACAACACACACACACACACACCATGTGTATACTAGTAACTGGATTTTGTTTTAATGAATGAAAAATGAAGTCAAGAAAGCTAAACAACCCCCCCCCCCCCCCACCCCCCCCAAAAAAAAGATGTTTATTTGCACAGCAGTCATTTGTCATTGTGACATCCCTGCTGGTCTGCTCAAGAGACTAAGATGATGAAGAGAAGGCAGGCGACCCCTGTAGTTTTCGGATGTTTTGTTTATTTATGTATTTGTATTTCCATTTGAGTTAATCCTTGTACACCTGAAGTGGACACGATGCAAGGGCAACCGAAACATTGAATTGACTCTCGATTTACAGATTTAACATCCAGTACATTCTCTTCAGGTTCAAAGATAACCAAGCACACCTCAAAGTGGAAGACACGCTGCTTAGTGAAGAGTCGTCAGGAGGGTCTCTGATACTGTATGACCACCAGCTTCAAATCCCTGTTTGTATGTAGGTACACTACGTCAGTGCGTCTGTTTGCATGTAGGTACACTACATCAGTGCGTCTGTTTGCATGTAGGTACACTACGTCAGTCTGTCTGTTTGCATGTAGGTACACTACGTCAGTGCGTCTGTTTGCATGTAGGTACACTACGTCAGTCCGTCTGTTTGCATGTAGGTACACTACATCAGTGCGTCTGTTTGCATGTAGGTACACTACATCAGTGCGTCTGTTTGCATGTAGGTACACTACATCAGTGCGTCTGTTTGCATGTAGGTACACTATGTCACACTTTACAGTCAATCCCAATTTTGATAAAACTTGCTATTACCATTATTTAGCATTTTATTGGGAGTGTCCAATTGTGTGGCTATATGGAGGTGTCTCAGTCTGTGCATCCGTCTGTATGTATGTCACTTAAATACTGCTGAACGAAATTACCCACTTTTGCAATTTTCATTAAACTCTTAATTGCTGAATGTCTTATTCTATTCTATTCTGTATATACTTTATAAATACGTCATGGTCGTCAGCTTTTTCTGCATAATGATAGCTCTTCTGAATTTATAGCCGTGGCGTGGGATGCACTGAATCTTTCTGATCTCACATGAATGAACAGTTCTACAATCACTGATCATTCCAGCAAACGCCAGTCAAATAGTTTCTCTTGATGTACCAGACTGTCAGCAAAGGTTGAATGAGACAATGTGATACATTGGTTCAGTGAGATAGTTTAACAAAAAGGAGCACCATTGAGTCGTTAGGCAGAATTGATTTGGTGCAGTTTCTGTTCAGCCATGTCTCAAGTGGAGAGACAAGCTCGCTGGCATGGTGAACAGTCTTGTCAGTGGTTTGTCAACACGCTAACTCTGTTATGTCAATAATCAGCAGACACTTCTGCTCTTGCAGATTGGGAATCACTGCTATGCAATCAAATGTATCTTTGTGTCCATCAATTCAAACTTACACATTTCACTTCTGCAAGCAATTTTCATTACCGGTACCATCTAATCTGTAATTTGAAACTCTTGTCTAGATAAATATAGCTTTGTTGTCAGTTTCATAAGACAAGACTTGTATGTGATAACTTGAGAGGTAAAGACTGCAGGTTTCAAAGGGATAGATTTTTAAAATTGTTATTATGGCAGATGCTTTTATCCAAAGTAACTTAAGGAGACTATGGAGTGAACTATAAATCATCAGCAACTGCTGCAGAGTCACTTACACTCGGACCTCGGTTTTACGTCTCATCCACATGACAGAGCACAGGTTAGGTGACTTGCTCAGGGTCACACACAGTGAGTCAGTGGCTGAGCTGGGATTTGAACCCGGAACCTCCTGGTATCAAGCTCTTTTCTTTAACCACTGGACCACCAAACCTCCCTGTTTTTCCACCAGTAATCAGCTAGAGCCAATAATATAGCTCATCAGTTTTCGGCTGGCACACCATCTCTGAACTGGTACTGGTCATATTTTAATAATTTCAACTGTTATAATCATTAGTTCATAGTTTAAAAAAAGAAAGCTGTGGAACTACGTCTGCTCTCATTCAAGGACAAAGTCATGAATACATGAATTTGCTTTTACTCTGGGAGCTGTGATGATGTTCTGTAGACACTCTGACTGTTTATTTCAGCCAGCATTAGGAGCATGATGACATGCTGGACATGCTGTACCTCAACAGACCACAGATGCATTTAAGGAGATGAAACTTTACTCTTCAAAACCCTTCAGCCTCCTGAAACCTCTGGTATTATTCCAGATTCACAGAGGCTTTCTTTTGAGGTCAGGGTGACTGCTTGACTGTTCTAGTACATAAACTACTTGTGCAGACAGTATGAATGAAAGCTTTTTTCAGCACATTTCTCAGTGCATGCTATACAGACATGCACTATTTAGTTTATTTGTGAAAAGACACATTTTCTCATATTTTCTCCCACATCCTATTTATCTTGGGCAGTCTGCATGCTGCATTATGATAATGGTTGGCAGTTTGCTGAGAAGCTCACAATTAGAAATGTGCTTGACGGGATTCTGCAATGACCTTTCCGCAGAGGATTAGAGGTGCACTGGAATATTGATCAGTCTACAAATCCCTGCTGATAGACATATTTTATATTGCAATCCTTGGCACATCTGCCTGATTAAAGTCTGCTGTAATGCTTCCCTTCTTTCAGCAGGAGGTATCTACATAGATTCTCAAAGGGGCATACTTACACAAGCTATACATTTTAAAAAGGTATACATTTTAAAAAGGTATTCAAGTATTCAAACTTGTTCAACAAGGTCTGCTACTGAGATTCATTTTCTCTTGTCAGCCAGCACAGGCTTGCAAGGGTATACAATGTGACAGGTGTTCACTTCTGTGACCATGACCATATTTAAAACATCCAGGGTCCTGTTTTAATGAATCAAACAACAGCCGTGTTTAGTTCTGACACTGTTTAGATCCACTGAATAGACCCCACAATGTTAAAAGGAGACCTGTAAAATAAAATACAAAAAATAAATAAAAATAAAAAATATATATATACATACACGCACATGAACAGTGAAATGTTTTTTTTATTCAATTTTCGCTAATGGATCAACATGTGCTCACAAAGAAAAGTAATGTGTAATAATGGAACTAATTTACAACCCCCATCACTGTGGAAGCCAGCAGGTACCACATTACAGTATAACCTTGATACACATGTTGAACTACAGAGCACACTACATACACATTGAAGTGATGCCTGGGGATTAAGAAAAAAAAAATCAAGCTTTGGCTCCTTGTTTCACTCTTGTTGACTGAATCTATACAAGAAAAAAAACACAAGAAACATGTGTACGTATTGGTTAAAGTGTTGAGCCATGTCAGCTAAAACCCAGTTTCATGAAGTATAATAATAATAATAATAATAATAATAATAATAATAATAATAATAATAATAATAATACTGAGGGAGGCTATTTTCTCCTTCCTGCAGTGTTATTATATTGCCCTAATTAAGCAAATCCAATACAATGTCATTTGAAAGTGGGCCTGTGGCAGGGTGAAAATATGTATAAATATATATAGGGCTGGCAGGGAGGGGGTTAAAATCCTCCCTGCCAGAATACAAGCGAGAATGTGGCTGGAGCCTTAATTGAATGATTGATGGTTAATTAGGCACCAGACACATGCTATATAAGGATGGAGAAATCCTTTGTCTGGTGGTGGTGGTGGTGGTGGTGGTTGGTGGTGGTTGGTGGTGGTGGGTGGTGGGTGGTGGTTGGTGGTTGGTGGTTGGTGGTTGGTGGTTGGTGGTTGGTGGTGGTGGTTGGTGGTTGGTGGTTGGTGGTTGGTGGTGGTTGGTGGTTGGTGTTTGGTGTTTGGTGTTGGTGTTGGTGTTGATAGGTAACGTGATCAGTGAAGGTGAATGTCCAGCCTGATCTCAGCATTGTTTTGTTTAAGCTTTTATTTTGGCTCTTGTGCTTGTTTAGTTGCTCCTGTCTCTTGCTTGTGTTGATAAACATGCACACCAGCACTTTAACTGACACTATCCTGCTACAGGGCCTTTAAAACAAAACAATCTATTCAAGTTTCTAAATTTCCAAACACTTTCCTATTTAAACACTGCTTCTATTTTCTGAGCTGTATCTCTCTCTACACGTCAATTCCAGTTACCATTATTTTCTGCCATGCACCATAGTACTCACTTTCGTAACCTCCTCCCCTCCCTCCACTCAAATGCAATTTCTAAAAGAATTCATTTTATGCTAGTGTACAATAAATTAGGCTTCTTCATAATGAAGTTTGTGTAGGAGTAAATACTGAATGCTGTTCTCTAATTGATGCCCTAAATAACATTACATTTATTTTTTATACATTCTGCCCTTCTCAGCTCCCTCTTTCCTCCTACCTGAGACCTTTGGGTAACTGCTGTCCGATTCAAGTGTTTCTCTTGCCTCTGCCTGACCGAAGCTGCATGCTGCTGGAGCTGGTTCCAGCACTCTGCCATTGCTTTATTCCTGTCCCCCAGAGAATGCAGCCTACAGGTCATTGCAGGAGAGAAAAGGGTGTTTTCACGTGCCTGAGCTATGCAGGGGATATGTCTGTTCTCATTATATCAAATAGACACCAATGCATCTGTTCTGAATAGAAACACTTGTTAGTTATTGTAAATGCTATTAAAAAGCAAGCCTTCTGACATTGAAAATGACACAGCTCTCATTAATAGGTCTCAAGTTTGCAAGGTTTGACAGCATCTCTACATTGCTGAGGCATTGTTTTTTACACAATACTTTTAAACTTGTTTTGAAAACTTGGTGGAATTTCATCACTAATAAAATGTCTTTTTTTTTTTTTTTTTAAATAAGCAATTTATAAAGAGCAGCATCACTTAAATGTCCTTACAGAAAGGTTAGACAGGTCCAGTACTGTAGGCAGACTGCTCACCTATCTTGTAAGTATAGCTCACATCTCTCCTCCCATGTTCCGGGATGCTTGGCAGCCTGGACGCTCGTTTGTGTGTCTCTATACGATTCCATGAATGAAAACTGATTGAAATTGAAAATGAAAAGTGAACTGGCAGCTTCCTTCCCTTCCAACAACTCATCAGGAGACAGTTTCATATCCCCTGTAAAAGAAAAACAAGGCACCTTTTAAATCAAACTGTTACCACCTTTCAAAAAAGAGGGACATTAACTACACACTACATGTTCCTGATTGTAATTGAAGAGAAGAGGTAAATGTTTCCATTACGGAGATCTCATTTACAATATCAATCCATTCCATAGTGAGAGCTACACCAGCAGACTAGAGGTCTCCATTGAGCAGCACAGTAATAGGTATCAAGACAAGGCAGTGCCAGGCCTCCTCTCTCTCTTGATAGCTGAACTGTTTTAAATCTGATTCTTGGCCTTTGGCCGTTCCGAATTAATCTTGAAATGAGTCAATCACATTAAACTGCCCTGAGGAAATCTCTACTGGCAAGGGATGAAATAGGTACCGTAACCTTGGCAACACATTTGTTCTGACAGCCTCCACTCTAGAACTCGGGGTCAGAGGAAGCAGATTCCACCTGGACATATCATCTTTGATTATTAGGGTTAAAGGGTTACAATTTAAAAGAAATAGCTTTCAGAGGTCTTTTGGCAAATTAACCCACAGGTATTTAATAGGTACTGAATGCCACTTCAGTTTATATCTTTCTTTCATTTGATCTGATGGGTTAAAATGCTATAATAAATACCCTGAGACTTTACCATATTCCTCCAGGAAAGACATCGCCTCCCCGAGGGAATCGTTAGGCTGCTCCATATATAGTAAGATACCATCTGCCTAAAGAGCCATTTTATGGTTCTTGTCCATTGATTTGTATTCAATTCACCCTCATATTCTGTCTTATCCACTGTGCAAGTGGTGCAACTGAATAAAAAGTCAGCTTCTTGTCTATTTTCTTTCTCAGGCTGTGCGTATAGATTTTTATAATAATCTACAAAAGCTGCTTGAATTTGATCTAATTTGGAGTGTATCTGATTGGTTTGTGGGTCTTGTATTTTATGGGTTGTAGTCTTTTCCTGTTGTTTACGTAATCGTTTTGCTAATATTTATAAAGTTTATCTTAATGTAATCTTCTAGAAATGATTCTTCTACAAAGAAAGTACAGAATGATTTTTCTGCACTATTTTGTGTAAACAATGAAGAAACTATTAGTAGTCGGTATGTATTTTTCATTCCAGTCTTTTTTCAGTTAGATTGAACCATTTTGCTCAGAGATAAGACAACAATATGTCAATTTACTGAAGCAGCTGCCATCATAACCATTTTGTAGAAACATTAAAATGACATCAACTGCCACCTTGTGGCAACAAATTGGTCGTACATCACTTTCTGAATCTGAGTTAGCGTCTTTTATACTGTATAGAGATGACCTAAACTGCCTGCTGTTGGATGATCCGTTCTGCTTGACTGTACACAATATTAACCCATACAATCTCCTCGGTCTGGGGAAGGGAATGATTTAGTACCTCTTATGAACAGGGACTGTCTCTCTGGGTCCAGCAGAAAGACTGGGTCCCATGGAGTAGCCAAGGCATGTAAAGCTGGGAGCCCGAAATTACAGATGAGGGCCCCGTCAGTGCTGTCCATGAGCGCTATGGTGCCGTTCCTGGACATGAAAAGGACCTGACAATAGAAACATATCATGGAACTCACATAGGATGTATTAATACATATTTTCTAACAATTTCCATAAAAGATAATAATACCCATGTTTCTTTTAGGGTAAATAAAGCTGGGTATGATCTATATATTGCTCTTCAAAGAGGAAAGCTGCTAGCTGCTGGTCTGTTTTAATAGTACAAGGCTGAATGCCACAGGATCCAAAATAATTCAATTTAGAACACATTTAAATGAAGAGGAGCCAACAACGCCTTGTAATTATATCAGAGGCACTGCATCACCAGCGTTCTTGATAAATGACACAACTTATACAAATTGGCTTAAGTGCTCATGATCACACGAATGGCTTACTAACATTCAAGTGACTCACCAAATTGGGTTGAAAAGGTATGGATTGTATTGCACTGGGGAGGGAACTTTGATCTTCAGACCTATTAATAATAAATCACGAATCGGTTAGCTTTGCTTTCACTTTAGATTGAGTAAATAAAGGAACAGAATAAACCATTATTCTGATGTTAAAACCTACTTTTAATAGTAAACAATGACATATTTTCTTGATACAATATATTTATTTTAGTATATATAGAAGCTTGTGGTCATGGCCTTGTCAATACAGTAGATGCGTTTCTTAATGGCACTGGAAGAACATATTGATTTGAATGAAGAACTTACTGAAGAGCATTGAAACTCACCTTTCAGTTAACCTTGTAACAGTGGTGTCTCTGCCTCTTACTGACACAACCACATGGGATGCCCCATCTTTGCAAGATACCAAGACCTGAGTTTTGGGGTTCACTTGGAACGTGCTACATGTGACATTATCTTTATTGACAGTGTGGGGTTCCATAAACTGCACATGTCTTATATCACTGTCCCTGGGGATTGAAAGCACTGACAAGGGAAGACCTGCAGAGCACGAGAGAGATACATTTCAAATCGTAGGGCTGAATTCTAAATGTATAAAAGGTCATTTAACAATATCCCTTACGTGTTAGAGATTGTAATGGAATTGGGTACAAAAACTTCAGAACAAAAATGTAGCAAGTAATCAATTTGCCAGATAAATTGCAACATTTCCATTGTCCAGGTTACACCCAAAATAAACGGGGGAGTTATTTTTTATAAAGATTTCAAAATCTGATTATGTAAAACACCCAAGTTATTTGGAGAATGTCTTAACTTAACAGACATCTTGTGCTCCAGCTGTGCCTCACTGGACAAACAACTAAAAAACATAGTGTGTGTTTGTGATGAGCTCAGGGTAATGAGGACAGTGACGTTGTTTGGCTATTAATGTGGAAAGCGCAATATCCACGATGTGCTCTTACTTTCTAATGACTAATGCAAGCCTTTTGGGATTTGCCTGAAGGAGCGAGATGTATTGATAATTCTATGGTTAAGTCTTATTGTTCAATGATGGTAATCTGTCATTTGCACCTTACCTAAATATGCATCCCATACAGTCAGCAAGCCTTCGGTGAGCCCAAGAGCTATATACTTGGTGCACCTGCTGACCGCCGAACAGAGAATTGGACGTGCATTGGGCCACACAACATCAGGTTTGGGCTCAACCTCTGAATTAAGAAATTAGAAACATTGCAATGATGCACGGTAATTGTCATTCAGGTCTAAAAGATAACCTGCCCTATTCCAAAAACCTTTCATGAATGAATTAAGACTAAATACAAGAAGAATGTTATGGTATCAATTCTTATTCAATGTATACAGTTATTGTTAAATCAGTGAGAGTTGTTCAGAAGCATTTCACCTGTTTTGTCGTTTTTGTCTTTTGTAGGCCTAACAAGTAGATACTTTAGAAGATCATGATTTCCACTCCACCACAGACTTATAGCAACAGGCACACCTGAGGAAGAAAAAAAAACATTTCCCTTACTGTTAGATTGAATATGTTTGTACAGGTGATGAACTGTTTCTTTAGCGTCTCTGAGATACAATGCAATTCACTTATCAAATGCTGGCTTAATATATGATTTTGATGCCAACCAAAAAAAAAATATCTGTTTTATTGTGATAATATATTCCCCTTTTACCTTGTTGAAAAAAAACAGCATTTATAACACCTCCGTTGTGTGTAACTCCTGGGTTCAAAAATCTATTTCAGTGGTTGTGAATGGTACATACCTGTACTTAAAAATGCACTTGGACGATCTGTTATTTAAACTAACTCAAAATACTCCATCTAAACATAACAGCAGCACTGTACCAAGAGCAGGGCCATCTGCAGACTGTTGCAGTGTACTGAAGATGTTTCTAATCTTGCAGAATAATGCTATACCGCACGCATTGTTTTCCATATTACAGAAATAATATTGGATCAGGCCTGACACACTTACATACCTGTCGGGCCTTTCACTTCCCCGAACATTGGCAACAACCCTCCAGGTAGCAGAAAGTCAAATGTACCTTCACTGTAATAAAACAATAAACACATCACAAGCTTTGCAGTACTTAGCATGTCAGATTTTAAATGAAATATAGAATATCAAACTAAACAAAAGAAAGAAGCTCTTAAACAAGCATAATTCACGTAGAATATATATTGCATGATTATTATTATTATTATTTATTTCCTAGCAGACGCCCTTATCCAGGGCGACTTACAATTGTTACAAGATATCACATTATTTTTACATACAATTACCCATTTATAGTTTTTTTTTTGTTTTTTTTTTTTGATCAACAACAGTACTACTTCTTTGAGCAAAAACGTACATAACACTATTTCTCTTAACCCTTCAAAGTGTTACAGAGTAAGACACTGGTTTTCTTGAAATCATAAAATGTGACATTTTTACTTAGCAGATTTACCATGGTTTATCTTCTGTTTTCATCGATTCAACTGTATCAAGATACTTCTTGTACACACTTTGAAATATGGTTTCTTGTTCTTCCCACTGGCGTGAGCTGATCATATGGTTTTGGCCTGAGCCAATGACGTTGCCATCCTCGGTCTTTTGTAAGACTTCAAATGGACTTTTCAAAGAAGTCCCTGTTTTAAAAGCACAATTCTAGAATAGTTAGACATTTCACATCTCTATTCAGTCTGAATAAGCAAGGGATTGGTACAAAGAACCGCCATGAAGGATGGTTTGGTTATGTTACGCCTGCGTTCAAAACTATTTTTAAAATGCTGTTTAACTGGAATGTTTTACAAAGTGGACCAGGAAAACAGAACCACAAACACTATCACTTAGCTGGATTATTCAATAGCATTGCACATTAAAACACAAAAGATCAGGGATCAAGATGTATAGATCATGAGCACAAATATGCAAAGTGAGAAGAATAATGCAGCAGCCTTTGCTCAGTTTTTCAAACACCTTAGTACCTGTGATAAAGATTACACAGGATTTTTTTTTTGTTACCTGTAAGAGTACAAAAATACAAATTTTAATTTGCAAGACAAGTTTTTTTAAAATATATACTTACACGTCTTTTTACACTGAAAAGGAACTCAGAAATCAGAATGAGTTGACATCAGATGAAAAAGTATTTTAAAATTGCAATTGCACACCATGAAAGAGAGGAAATGGTTGTGCTTATTGTACCTGAAATGGATTTTGGTGGCTTGATTTTCATTATAATCACTGAAGGGGACAGTTTCAAATCTCCAACACTGCTAATATGAGGTACCTAAAACGACAAGATCTATTTTATTTTCGTCAGTTTAACTTTTTTTTTTAAAGATTTCATTAGTCCTAATCCTAGATGTTCATTTGACTTTTTAAAACAAAACTATTTTAATATTATATTAATATTACATGTATATTAATGTAAACAATAATAATTATCATACTTTAAGTGACTTTACTATTGCTAAATTAGCACTAGCAGATAAAAAAAAAATTGTAAATATGAATTCTACAAACTACTGGAAGCTATTGCCAAGAAACTACAGCTAGCATGTTATAAGGGGCAATTTTTTTCATAATTTTTTAAAACATTAAATTATTACCGTTTCTGTCAAAACGCCATCTTGAGAATCAGCAGTTTGCTAAAACGGTCAAAACAATTGGATTAAAAAACATATAAAAGAAGCAACATAATCACATAAAGCACCAAACATGATGCAAATGATAAAACAAAGAAAATATGCATTACCGAGTACCCTTTAACAATGCCACGGAACATTACTTTACACATGAAGATAACCTGCAAACTCTAACTGGGAACTAGTTTTCTAGTTTATTGATACAAGAGGAATACCATGAGATCAACTGAATATAGATATGATAGGGAAACATTTTCTTTTCTTTTCTTTTTTAAACTGGTGTTTTCCATTTCAATGTGTTTTTTAGCACTCATTATCATTGCTGATGGGTTAACAGTTCAGCCTTTGTAATTCTAAGACATGACGATATTGGAATCATACTCCCGATGTCTGGCCTGCTGTCACCTGTTTTTGTGATGTTGTCTGCGCGAGCTCAAGCTCCCGAAGCCAGGAATCTTTAGGAAAGCGGTAGACCTCCAGCCAAGACTCCCCATTGCCTGTGTTGAGAAGCCAGGCTTGGTTAAGCAATTCAAACTAGGCTAAATGTGCAGAACAAGTAAGCAGCCTCCAGACTTTATAAAAGTGAGTCAGCGATTTGGCTTCCCACTTTATCTGGAGTATGGGTTGCTAGAAATGAATCACCAATTCATTTATTGATTTCTGTCCTGCAAAAAAGAAGCGACTTTTATATATTTTATATATTTGTACATCACATTTCTTTTTAGTTTTTTTTTTTTCTTAGGGAAAGTGTTTTACCTTCCAACATTACACCTGCAAAATCCCCTCCTCTTGACAGCTCAAACTTGGTACAGAGGTTTCTTCTACTTAAATCTTCCTGGATAAAATTACATAGATTTAGGTAAAGATCAATGAATTGTTTACATTACTACCACAAAAAGCCATCAATCTCTCTATCTATGTTTTTATGGCACACTATAAAAACATCCCTTGTTTTTATAGTGTAATCTGTCTTGAAGTTTGACTTTCCCCCTAACAAAAATACCACTGACAAAAGTGAAATGTGACCTTTAGATTCTTAACATCCTATACGGGGTTTCCAAAGATGTGAAAAAATAACCATAATAATACTACTACTACTACTACTACTACTACTACTACTACTACTACTAATACTAACAACAATACTCACAGGTTCATTGATGACTTTGATTAATGTGATGAAATTAGAAAAATGAACTAAGAGACGTGCAATACCTAAAAAAAAATAAAGGAAAATGTTTAACCTCAATGTAATATTTGCGATACACAAATAGAAAATAGGACTATCCTTTGCTAATGATAAGTACATTGTGATATGATATTGATATAAACATTTTATGAAAAAAAAAGATATTTTGACTTTAATTGGATTTTCACTTGGGCATTGCATAACCTGGTGGCTGAATATTGTAAATGTTCTATTACTGTTGCTATGAAGAGAATTTCAGTGTTTTGAGGGTCAAATAAATATCTGTTTTTCTGCACAGCCATATTAAATATATATAATTACCCATGTCATCCACAGTCGCAATGAGATACATTTGCCCTCCAAGACAAGTAACACAAAGAGAAGTGACCTCCACATCTTCCTCTTCCCAAGCGGAAACAGCTAAGTTAGTTAAAGCACTGAATACACAAAGTCCTTTAGAAACCCCAGCAAAGACATATTCACCATCATCTGAGCTCGCCAGGCAGTTGGTCTTTCCAGAAATCTGTGTGAAAGATAAAGATTACATAATAAAATGCATATTCCGAGGAATACCTAAAGATTGATTCTGCCCGACATAAAGTCCAATACAGTAATGTTGGTATTTTGTGGGTCTTGTTATAATTTCAGAGGTATTTACAGTCCTATTTAAACAGAATCATGAGAATGTACCATGCTTACAAAAAAAAAAAAGTGGTAGATTTGAATGCTCACCTGGATTTGACCTGTTGCTTCTAAGACTGGTGACTGTTTCTTTAGTTGTTGTGCAAGCTTGATTTGTGCTCTGTTCTGGATAGAGCTCCATGCATCGTCGATCAATGTGTTTATCAGCTTGCTGATCATCCGAAAAGGCTGGGGCAGCTCATCCTGAATCTGTTCAGGGTCCTTCAAAAAAGCCTCCTCCTCATCCACACTGCAAGCCTCCTCGGACGGGGAGGGGATCTGCAGCAAGCTTTTTCTCATGTAGACAGGCATCCTGAAGCTAGTTTACAGGCCAGGTAATGCTGATATTTAAACAAAGACGTGCAATGTGAGACACTCCAAAAAAGGTGAAACAAATCTAAAATAAAAATAATTAATACAAATAATAATAAAAAAAGGCAATTTATTAATTATCATTCTGGTTCCTTCTCGTTTTAAAGTTATATTGTGTAGACATTTTTTTTTAGCATTAACTTGTAACCCACAGTAATATGGATCCCCAACAGAAGTATTTTACAGGTGAAAAGATTGCGAATACAAATAAGTACACTAGTCTCAGCAATATATTACCACATACTCAATATTAAACAGTGTTCGCATCAGTAATTCGTAATGTCACAGCGAGCAGAGAGTGGTTTTCAAGATAAAATGGCAAAATACAACTGCATCCACATAAACTCTGCGTTTCATCATATTAAGAAAATACAGGCTACTGGTAATGTAAAGAAAAAAAAAAAATAATAACATTGGTTATTTACTAAAACATTGTACTTGCAAAGTTCTTACCTTCGCTTCTCAGTTGTTGACACGTTGCCATGGTATCACCACAGGAAGTGCCCTCTTTGCCTGTCCGTCTGGTAAAAGAGTCCTCGCAGCAACGAGAACTGGTACTACAGTTAATTGTACTGTACTGCAGCCAGTATTGTTTATCCATTCATTAATTTAATAATATGGACAACTAGTGGCACAGACTTTAATTCATAACTCTTTTAAGAATAAGGACGATTACATTTTTCGGAATGGTCAGCTGTATTTAATATAATTTTTTTTTCTCGATGTTTAGGAAGTTACATTTTTGTTTGATTGTTTTTTTTTCTGCTGTTGAAGCAGCAGAGATGATCTTTGTTTCACACGTTTCAGCGTGAAAGTGCACAATTGGTTTCCTAGTTTTTGTTTTTTATCTGGTCTGTCAAACAAGTTACAAGGTCCACGCGATCATTTTGTATAGGTATTTCACGTTAAACTCGCCTATTGTAAATTATTTCTCTCTCTCTCTGTAGATTTAAAAAAAAAAACATTAAGATATCACTTTAGTAAGTTTTGTTGAATTTGTATAGTGAGCAGGTGCAGCGCTTTAATATAATTATGGAATACTTTATAACTTTTACCAACCAGAGCCAAGGCAGAGACCGCATATTCCGGTGAGTTTATTCGGTGATTTTATTATTATTATTATTATTATTATTATTATTATTATTATTATTATTATTATTAGTGTATTTTACACTCGCTGCAGTATTACCACATAAACTGTAATGTATTGCACATATTAGCTAAAATAGTTGTTTCTTACGTGAAAATAGTTTACAAAAGAAGTGCACGTGCGGCTGGAGTCAACAGAACAAGTGTTTGAGTTCATGCGAGTATTTTACTCAGGTTGTAGAAAATAGGAGGCAAGCTAGCGGAGCTCAGTGTTCAGGTGTGCCTTATTCCCATCCCTTCATTGCACTTGAATACAAGATCACTTTGCACTGCTCTGACCTAACCGAAACCGGTCTTTTGTATACTCATGTTTGACTTCATGGGCTGTGTTGGTTCGTTTGCAAGCGACTCACTGCTGTTCTTTACTTGGTTTCTTTCAGAGCCGCTCAGTATGGATCTGCCTTGTTTGTTTATTTATTGAAAAACAAATCTGGAAGACAGAAACTGATCAAAAAGCTACAGAGCCTGGAATCCAACATGAGCACAGGAAGGAAGTGTAAGTGTTGGAGTGATGCAGAGGGAGAGGGAAAACTGCTCCCCAAAGCACAGCATTCACAAGCAAAAACAGGGAGGGAAATACGACTCCCGTTGCATTGCAGTTTGTTCCATTCCTGGTTTTACTTTGAGTTTAATAAGACACACCTGACCTTGTTACCTATACACTGTGGCTGCTCACGCTGGTAGTAAAACCAGGAATGCGTGAAACTGCTGTGCAACAGGAGTCTTATTTCCATCCCTGAATAATAATGTCACAAACATGGCCCTTCAGCACATTATCTGTTTAGTGTCAATATGGATATTAATGCAATGAGTGGTGCCACTGTGATAAAATGAGACAGACACGGCTCAAACTGCTATGCGAGTGCTATGGGAGTCTCATTTCCATCCCTGAGTGCCGCTCTGCTCAGCTCACGGTCTTAACATCTTACCTTTCTTTCAGTGTTCAGACTGGGAAACACTGTCAGTTCGATCGATGCAGCCAAACGCACCATGCATCTTGAAGACCCAGTGCTGCGTTTGTGCTTGACGGTGGCCAATTTGAATCGCTCCCTGTATTTCTTGTGTGACAACATACTGTGGGCAAGAAGTATTGGGCTGGTTACTGACATGGACAAGGAGAAGTGGAGCATGCGGGCCTCCCGCTGTTACTTTGTCTCCTTGCTCATGAACCTGACCCGGGACCTGTACGGAATCTACCGGGCAATGGAGCGGGAGGCTCAAGACAAGCAGTATCGACAGAAGGTGAGCCAGCACTGCAGTGACAGCAGAGATGTGGCGTGCATTGCAGTCCTGGATCTCCAGGCTTTCCTCCTGCTGCTGATTCACAGCCTGAGACGCAACCCCTCTATCCTGCTGGACACGGCGAAGAATGTGTGTGACCTCTTCATTCCCATGGACAGGCTCGGCATTTATAAAACAAACCCCGAGTGGTGGGCTTGTGTGGACTGATGTCCTCTATTTTAGGAATCCTTGCACTCGTGAAACCAAGCTTCAAACTGAAGCCTTAACATTGGAAGCAGTGATTAGGTATCTTGAAGCTGAATATGTACGGTTTGTGATATAGCAAAAGTTGCACAGTTATTATTGATAGATGATAGATACAAAGAAGTAGATGTGATACCTTTTATTGGACTAACTAAACAGTAATTAATCACAAGCTTTCAATACCTCAAAGGTCTCTTTCTTGAGGTGAAAGTAGAAATGAGAGGTTGTATCACATCTCCTTCTCTTTGTCTATCCTCTCTGGAGTGATATGGCTACCATTTCATCTGTTAATACCATACAGCAAAAGGTCTTTCTGTAACGTAACATACAGTAAACCGCTTGGTTCTTTTTTTATAGTACTGTGAAACATTAACCCTAAATACTATAGGACATGCTCTGCTATAAGCGGGTATTGTAGGAAATAAGCAGAACTGTTATTATGGTTCGAAGCAGGAATTTAAAATGAGGAGATATAGAAACTACTGTATGTTCTAATAATGTACTAACAGCATTGCAATCTGTGGAATATTTAGATATATTCTATTGGGGGACACTCTGGAATTTATAATGCATGTTGTATGTTGGAAAGAAAATAATTTGGCCATCATGGGCAACAATGGGAATAATTTCGACAGCTGCCCTGGACTGGTGCTATTGCCAGCCTTGGCTTTGTATCTTGGGGCTATTTTACACTGATATTCAGCATGGAATATACCTCAGCTGAATTGCTACCAGGGGTATTCAATTGATTATCAGACTTTGTTTGCTTTTATTGTTAAGTTCAGATTTAACAGGTGTAGTAATTGCCTTCTTTCAGGGCTGGTCAAACGATTAGCATGTGAAATAAAATAATAATATAAACAACAGTGTCTAGCATAGACCTGGACTGGAATGGTTAACAGGTCTGATCCAGTACGAATCTGGTAATGTAAACGTTCATTATTATTAGTAGTAGTAGTATTATGTGTCTGTTTAGGAAAGTGAACATTGGTAATTTGTATTTAATGCTGTAGATATATTTTAGTGCTAGATGCACTCTTTGTCTAGTTCAAAGTTAATTTAAGTCTAATATATATTTGTAAACAAGAGAAAGCGTTCCTAACAACTTTTGAGTATAAATGACCAATCCTTTTTTTGGTAGTCTTTAGGACATAAAAATCTAACTATGCAAGTATTTTAAAGTATGCAAAATAAACAGTTCTATCTGAAAATAGAATTATTCTATATACTTATTACACTGTGTATTCTATTGAGAGCCTGTGTGGCTAAGATTCACTGAAATGTATGTATGGTTAGGTGGCGTGGTTGTGAACTAATAAAGTGTTTTTTCTTGGCTCCTGTTTTGTCAAAGCAACTCATTTGCACATTGATTGAACTGAAGTCTACAAACCTGTTAGTTATTCATGTTTTGTGTTGTTGTTTTTGGTTGAATCACAGATGGCACAGAAATCCAGAACACTGGTAACCTAGAGCTTTATCACAGCAAGCACTGTTTATGAAGTCTATCAAATTACACAAAATGCAGCACTGTAACTGTAGCTTAATCATGTATGATAAATGTCAATTTGCCTATGCTGTAGTATTTTGTGAATAACACATTGAGGTTATCTTGTGCCAAAGCATAACATATCAAAATCCTCTCTGTAGCAAAATATGAGCATTTATTACGATTTCAAAAGTGCTGCAAACATTGTGTAAATAACAGCAGAGACAAAACAGAGTAACATTCTGACTCTCAAATGCATTACAAGGTTTCAGAAAAGCCTGTAGTCTGTGGTGTATTAGAGCATGTTGAAGAGCGCAGAGTCCAACTTTGCTCATTGCATTTGAACTTCAGTTGAATTGGAATGAAAAGATGGAAATGTTGAAATGACATGTTTGTTGTAGATACGGAGCTTCGTTGTTTAGAGTTTGCTTCAGTCAGATCAGACACAGTGACCTCTGTGGCATTGTCCCTGTGTGACATATTTGAATCAAATTCAAGATTGCAGAGTTTTTATTGTAAGGATTGCACAAAACGTTACCTCGTACCCACATGATTCAGGGTTTGCTTGTGACACATTTAATAAGTTTACTGGAAGCAGACGGTCCTTAAAGGCACAGTGGCTAACCATGTAGCTAATGAAATCATTTCTCAGTTATGCACAAAATAATAAACAAATAGCAAACGTGCATTTTCATTTAACAAAAAGGGATAGCTTTCAATTTATGTTAATTTCAGTCAGTTTTGTACTTGCACCCTCTACCCTATTTCACCAGGAGAGTGGAATTCTCTCGACTCCTTCAAGTCCCTTTTTTTCTGTTTGATTAACTATTTGATTCCCTTACTGACTAACATGCTTTGACCCACAGGCTAAATGACCTAGGAAGTGCAAGTATAAAAGACTACCTGAAAGTAAGACATGCTGGTCCCGGCAGATATCATTTCTGAAATGAAAACCCATGCTTGCTGTAACATGTCCTTCCTTGAAAACTGCACAGGTGTGACCTGCTTAGCAGATGGAGCTGCATGGCAGATGGGGGGTTTTGGAATAATTTCATCAACACAAGTGGAGTGTTAATATTGATTGAGGTCACTGAAAATCCCTTTATATTATGAGAAACCTTACCCTTCCACAAGCTGTGACTTAATAAGTGTATAACTTCTCTGCACAGACGCATACAAACAATACCTGCAGCACCCCCTTCATACACCTGAGGTGAATTTCCTGTTTCCTTTACCTAAATATCGAAAAGAGTAATGGTGAGCTGAACTCAAACCCACTGCTGTAATGAACCTTTTAACATTGTTTTACAGTATAGCAGAGACTGCTGTGTACCAATCACTGCAGTGTGGGTGGGCCGGGGAGTGGCAGTACAGTATCTGTCTAGTTGCTGTGTGTCAGTCTCTGCTCCAAGGAGGGAATATCAGAACACAGCTGGAGAGCGTTGCAAGGGGCTGCTGTACTTGTGTAATTATTCACATTTTCCATACTTGTATTATTATTATTATTATTATTATTATTATTATTATTATTATTATTATTTCTTCTGTGATACATTGATTACAACAGAATTCCTATTGTCTGGAATCTGAATTGTGTAGCTGTGTAGTTTGAGACTTATTCTACAATGTTGTTGGGTTGAAATCTTTTGCAAGGACTGAATTAGAAGTTTCCTTGGTTACCAAAGGTAATTATACTTTGATGGTAACGATGCAGTGCGCCTGTCCATACTTTTCAATTTGGTACTGTTTTTTTTTCTTGAAATGATTACTTCTTTGGTAATGTTTTCCTGTAATATCTGTGTGGGGTGTGTGTGTGTGTTTTTTTTTTTCAGTCTGAACTGCATCGTTCTGTTTATGTATTCCGTGTTTTCCGATTGGGTTCAGTTTGCTTAGTACAGATCAGCAGGTAGTGATTTCTTCCTCCACTGCTACTGAAGAACAGCGTGAGACATGCTTCCACACTGCAGGAGCAAATCCTCTACTGAGTGACGCAAGGAAAACTGAACTGTCTCATCCGCTGTTTATTCTTTTAGATTAACGTGTCACCATGGCCACAGAGAGAACATCACCTGTCCAAAAGGATAACAGCCAGGTAAATATTATTATTATTATTATTATTATTATTATTATTATTATTATTATTATTATTATGTTTTCAGTTGTGACCAGCCATAAACAACATTGTTGTATGTAGAAGCAGTTGCTGTAAATACAGTCTTTTAAGTTGTTTCTTTTTAGTTAATCTCTTTGAAGATAGGATAGAGCACATCTTTGCATTGGTATGAACATATTGATTTAGATTATTACAATCCTCTGAAATGTACTTCAAATTATAAATTCTTATCAAACTCAAATCAACAAGACAACATTAAGGCGGATGTCTTCATTTGGCAAGTGCCTAGTACTTCCTTGATTGGCAGTTGAATTCCGAGCGGAAATGTTTCTCCACTTGGTTTAGGCAGTCAGGGATAAGCATGATTTGTTAGAGCCTGTGACAGCCCTGGCAGTCATGCTGGATTGCATGAGCCCCGTATCCGTGTGATCCCGGGATCACAGCTATAAAGAGAAGAGGCTGTGTAATGCAGGTGGGGTGTATAAAACCCCAGCTGTGGCTTCAACCCCCTTTGAGTTTCTTGTAAGTTTGTATTTGTGTCCTGTGAAGATGAATGTGTTCGGGAGGCTCTTTGAACTCCCAGTGGTGAGCTCCACATACAGCCTCATCCAGAAGACCTACTCGAGCACCAAGCAGACCCACCCCATCGTCTGCACCGTCTGTGAAGTGTACGAGAAGGGAGCCAAGACTGCCACCAGCCTCGCCGTGTGGAGCATGCAGCCCGCCCTCCACAGGCTGGAGCCTCAGAGTAAGTCCGGCGCAGCACTGTAGGTCAAGTTCAAAAGCCAGCGTTCACTTAGGTGTGTGTTAGTGTGTGTGTGTGTGTGTGTGTGTGTGTGTGTGTGTGTGTGTGCGTCCGTGCGTGTGTGTGTGTGTGCGTCCGTGCGTGTGTGTGTGTGTGTGTGTGTGTGTGTGTGTGTGTGTGTGTGTGGCTCACAGAGACATCTAACCCCACAGTTCTGAAAGCTTGAGCAGGCCATCATTCACAGAACACATGCCGTTGCTACAGAATAAAAGAGATAGACAATAAAGATCCCTGCATTTAACCCCCCCCCCCCCCATCCCCAGACATTGCTGGCAACTAATGTGACTTCTCCCTTAGGATCCTAGCTACAGTTTGTCAAGTTTAAAAAAACTAAATAAGAGAAAACTGCAGTTACACTATTTGTCCACCAGTGGCACTGTTTGCTCAGTTAAGATCCCATTAATAGAAGAAGGGTACATATTATAAAGTGGCAGAGTAAATGTAGAGTCAAACTGCATGTCACAGCTCAGCCTTTCTAATAGCCACACATAACCTGCAGCGAGAATCCACTGCTATTTCTAATAGCCACACATAACCTGGAGCGAGAACCCACTGCTATTGCTTCACCTGCCCTTTTGCCTACATCGGTTTATCAACTCTCTCTGTGATGTTGCACAATGAAGACACTTTTTTTTTTTTTTTTGCTTGTCTTGTTTCTGATTTGGCACGTTAATAAGCCATGTCTAGACATGGCAGCAGAGTTATACAGCAGTTGCCTGTGATTGAAACTTGGATTCACTTTCTGCAGATTTGAGTTCAAGGTTTGGAGTGTGCAGCTGGCAATCCTGGTCTGGGCAGAGCCATTGTGTAGCTCTCTGGGGAGGTTTCTTTAAGCGATTAACTGTAAACCTGTTGACATCAGAGAATAAAAGGAATTGGAATCTTTAATGTAACCGCTGTGCCAGGAATGTTTAACTCTCAGAAGGTCTCCTGTGAGAGTTAACTGAGCTTTCTGTCCTTTGCCTTTCCATTCACTAGCACTCACAGTTTAATACCAAAATACAATCTGCGTCTTTTAGCACAGGCATACAGTACCATACTGCACAGTGTAGGGCAGTGAGACATGATGTCTAGCGTGCTTCTGTACCATACATACAGGCATGGTACTCAGAGTGGTGATCACACTATACATACAGACATGGTATTCAGAGTGGTGATCACACTATACATACAGACATGGTACTCAGAGTGGTGATCACACTATACATACAGACATGGTACTCAGAGTGGTGATCACACTATACATACAGACATGGTACTCAGAGCGCCGACCTGTCCAGATGAGGAAAGTATTTCCCAATTCCTGGGCGATTGTACTGTGCCTTTCAACACAGGAATGTGGTATACAAGCTTTGAAGACCTGGCGTTTGATTAAAAACAGATATAAATCAATAGTCAAACTTCATTGATGTAAATGTCTCTCATATTCTCCTCTGGCAGCCAATTTATTTGTGATGTTTAAAAAAGAAAAAAAAAAAACAATCCCTGATTCTGAGGAATCCAAGCCAACTCATTTAGTTTTGGCATGGAATGTTGCTGACTGTTGGCAAAATCGGCAGAAATGATTGCCTGGCATTTCTTATTGACTCTGATGGAGAGACTTTGGCTTGCTGTCATGTGAAAGTAATCCGTTTACAAAAGATTGACCAGTTTGTTTTAGGTTCCTGTGGCGGTACTGTACGCAGTAGCTGGAAGATTTTGCACAGTAGGACCGTTGCATGACTCTGGTTAGGTCATTCTACCCTTGGGATTTTGCACAGTAGGACCGTTGCATGACTCTGGTTAGGTCATTCTACCCTTGGGATTTTGCACAGTAGGACCGTTGCATGACTCTGGTTAGGTAATTCTACCCTATTTGGTAACACTTTACATTAAGTGTTTCTAATTACTGTGTATTTACATAATAGTTACTTAGTAAATGCGTGTGTACTTACACAGAACTAAAATGTTATATTGCATAGTTACAATGTACTTAATGTGCAGATCTTTTTGCACGATACAACCCGAACCCGAACCCGAACCCTGTCCCTAGACCCAAATGCACGACGACCTCATATGAGAATGCAATTGTTTCCCCATGAAAATTAAATATATTTCTTATGTGTCTGAACCTACGGTACTTTTTTCCTGCTAGTTTCAATATGTCATCCATGAAAGAGTTGAAGTGTGTTTTCTCCAGCGTAACTGTGTTGCTCTTCTGTGTCCAGTCATAGCTGTCAATAGCCTTGCCTGTAAAGGACTGGATTGCTTGGAGGACAAGATCCCAGCACTGCAGTACCCTCCTGAGAAGGTAAGTGCTATACTGTAGTGTACACCACAGCTCCCCACCCAGAGCACAGTGAAGAGAAATCATCCAGAACTGCAACCACTCAATCAGGAACCTGCAGTGCTGCTAAAAGAAACCCATTGATAACATAATATAGATTATTCATTTCCACTGTGGACCACTTTCAAGTACTGTACTTTCATCTTTATAAAGGGGAGTTCATTAAACAGCTGCCTTGGTGCGGTTTGTGTTTGTGTTTTTTTTATTTCACGCAGCTTGCCTCGGGTATTGCAGAGGTGGTTACGAACACGGTTACAACGGCGAAGAATGGCATCACCAGCCCTATCGCCAGCACCTCCGACCGGGCGCTCCACCTGGCAGCGAGCGGCTATGAGCGGACAGCGAACATGGTGACGGGCACCATCGACTACATTCTCAACACCAGGCCGGCAAAGCTGGCCGCGGAGGGAATGGACTCGGCTCTAACCACCACCGAGAAGCTGGTCAACTACATCCTGCCGGAGTCACAGGAGGAACAAGGTAATGGGAAACAAAACCTGACAGCGTGCTGGTACTGCATGGAGTGTGGGAGCGAACACAAGGCTTCCTGTAACATGAAGTTAACCCTTTACTGCACATTGAGTGTAGGAGCGAACACAAGGCTTCCTGTAACATGAAGTTAACCCTTTACTGCACTGGGTATGTTCCCATACCTATTTAATGACTATGTTCTCAATGTCCAATATGTTGGACACTGGGCAGCAAAGTCCATTCACAACTCCTTCCACGCTTACAGTATGTGGATCAGACCTGTAATCAACAGAAATTCAGCAAGAACAGCAACAGCTACAAAATAAAGCGACTTTCTGTTCCTTTATTTTTCTTTTCGAAAGGCCGCGGTGAAACCACATTATGTGTTGGTTTTCTTCTGTTGTTGCATGCCAATAAATATATAAATCAAAGAGGTGCAGATGAGCTTGTTGCTATAGCAGTCAGGGCATCCAGTTTGAAAGCTGTGAGACCATGCCGAGGTATCTGCTGGGGCGAATCTGCTTAATATAAAGCACTTTCTGTGTCATAGGCTGTTGGTCGTGTTGTGTGCTCTGTGCCACAGCTCCACCAGCAGTAACGATTGTGTAAACGTTAACACAATCCTGCCCCCAGCTGGCTCCACTTTGTATTTGTGTTTTGTTTGGAGCCCTGACAATGATAAAGCTATTCACAGGCATTCAGATAATAGTGAAAGATGTCTGGTGTGACTTATGGGATCGCAGATAAGACAATCTAGCAACCAGTCATAATCTCCACAATCACATCAACAATAAAAGCCACAGCCAGCTTGTTTCTTTGGTTTTGTTGTAATATGGCATGTCAGCACTAGAGGGCAGTTTATCACTACACATGACAATGCATGAGAAAATATGCTTCCACTTCTTTGTTATATCCACTAGGTCGTTTAGTCTGAAATTGTGTGTTTTAAATCAAAAAGTCCATAAAGAAGCTGTGCATATGTTTTTAAAGCAGGCAAAAAACAAACAAACAGCAAAAACTGATATTTAACAGCTAACAGGGAAGGATTCATTCAATATCAGTCTTTGCATGTTACTTTAAAGGGGGGCTGTTTTTCAAAACTAATGTCATTCAGTGCATGAAACCCTTTGAAAAGTTATTTTTAAAGTCAAGCTTAACAATTAAGCTCTGGTTTATTGTCACTTTACATTTTGTTGTTGCATAATTAATTTCCACATTTCAAATTTTTACTCCAAGTTTTAAAAATCAAATTGTAAATGAGGTTTCTAAACTTGAAAACTTCAAAAGTTTAGACCAGAATTATGCGGTATACACAACCCTAAAAATAGAAACAAGCCTGCCATCTGTTCTGTCCCATGGCTGTGGAGACATAGAGGAGTGATACATGAAGTATAGATACATCCGTGATCTTCTAGTTCATATCTTACACAACATGTGCAATCCACCTGACTGGACACACAACCTTCAGTGCTGCTTAGAAACTGAGCTGATTGCGAAGACATAAACACACATGGGTACCTTTCGAATAAACATTCATTACATTGAGCAATTTAGCTCAGACATCTGGGAAGGGTTATGGAAAACAAACAAAATACCTTTTGAAATGACTTCATTTCAGTGAACAAACACAAACATATTTTGAAAGGTGAGAAGGGCTTTGCAACGATGCATCAATTCCTACCTGCTATTAAAACTTGACAAAGAACTGCAGCTTTAACATGCATATCATTTGAAAACAGCAGATTGCTTTCTGTTGAATGAAAAGCAAATGCATTCACAAAGCAATCTGGTTAGTCGTGACACCTTTATAAATGAACAGTGACTTGGAGTATCCGCTGGGAATAAACCAGACTTTCTTTTTACTAGTAGAGAGGTGCTGGTGCTCATAATCAGTTGGTTTGGAGCAGAGCTTTGAAATTGATTTCCTGCTTTCCTGAGTGTAGACCAGCCTCCTAGAGCTGCTCTTTGACCTCTCTAAGACTGCCAGGGCTGTACCCAAAGTCAACAGTGAGCTGAGCCACTGACATGCAAACAAGCAAGGCTTTGTGTACAACATGCCTGTGCGCTGGCACATGGGAAAGGGAAGGGACCCCTAATCGTTGCTTTGAAGAAAACATCAGCTCTCCCCATCGCTCCGCTGTAGAAGTGAACAGGAAATGAACTGCACCCTATTTGGAGCACGGTTCATTAGCGCCATTACTAAAGGTGGCATGTAAAGCTGGTGTTTTGCACAACAGCAAGTTAAATAAAGTAGAGGGCTGCTGCACTGAGAACATGATGTGCCATACGGATGAGCACATTATTAACAAGGAGAGCTTTTTCATTTAGGTATCGACCTGCCCAGCTGGATAGAATCTGCCCACATAAATAGACTAACCCTAACCTCAACCCTAACACGAACCCTAACACGAACCCCAGCCCCAAACCAAGTAATTAAGTAGAGCTTCTTCCTAGGACACTTCATCTCCTTCCTATATGTAATTAAATCCAGTGCACATGTTTCTGAAGCTGCAGCATGAGCATGGGGAACCTCGCAGGCTTGCAGTGTTGCAGTTTGCTGTGAATGCTGTGCAAGGCCTGGGATTGTTTACAGTACTACAGTAGTTTCTGTGGATGGATAGACATCCCTAACCAGCTCCTGCGTGTCACCTTTTGAAGAACGGAGCGGGTATGCAGTGCAGTCACAAAGAGGGGCCCTACTTTGTAGCCAGTAGCATCTTGCAAGTTATTCTGCAAAGCAATTGTGTGCTGTCCTCGACATAGCAAAGCAATCAAGGATAAAAATGGGATAGACGTGCTGTAAAAGGGTCCTGGAATGTCCCAGCCGACAGGAAACACTGGAAAACATTCTGTTTTTCTTTTACACAGCCACAGCATGCAAGAGCCAGGGGTTGGATGTCGCGAAGCCTGTCTCTAAGCCGAGCAGCTACAGGAGGTTGGGGACCCTGGCCAGCACCGTGTGCAGACGTGCCTATGCGCAGACTGCTAATAAACTGCACCAGACTAGGACGCAGGGACAGGAGCTGGTCATGTGGATACCCGGCGTATCCCCCTTGGTAGGTCGCACGAGATGCTGAGTAAAATACTGCTTATCTTATAGGGTGGGAACCACAAAAGCACAGACAAGTGCACCAATAACCCTGCTGAAAGAGTAAGAATACATTACAGGTGAAACGTAGTTTAGCTGCAGTTTAACCACATGCTGCTGTTTTTTCCTATCATTCCTCACCTGGTCGTAGACTGAATAAGCATCCGTGACTATGTTTAGTGTAGTGTACTGTAGCTTACAAACTACAGCAGTGTGTATCAAATGAAAACCAACACATACCACCAGTGTCTTGTGCCAGCTCCTGTTATTATCAGGGCAACAGTGTGAGTTCCTATCTGTGAAAGGCAGTTAGATGTGGCGCTTTTCTCCTTGAATCAGATAGTCTGAGCTTCTTTCATGTTTTTAATCATCTGTGATGTCAGATTAAAGTTGTCTTGTCCTCCGCGAGGGAATAAGAGAACCCGACACACCAGACTGGCTGTGGAGGAGAGATAAACACATTCGTGCCAGCCCTGGCATTGTGTCTCTGTCACCATAGTAATACAATCTACATCACGCGTTTGAGCAGAGACCCGTTGTTTACATTCTCAAGGCTCGTTCCTTTATGCTCTCCTGCCTGTCAGGATGCTTCATGAGCTACAGGGCAGCTGTACAGTGTATTGATTCCCGGCTGCTGCACTGACCTGGGATGTTAAGATGCACGCTTAGCTGTTAATTAAAGCAACGTGGAAGCAACTCTATAGCCGCCCCATACCAGCTGATGGTTTCCTGGCAGGCACTGGAGACAGAGATGGTGTGAATGGAAAAGCAGCACATGGAGAATAAAGGGAGCTATGTAGGAGAGAGTAATAGAAACCATACCGTAGAAGCATGCACACAGGTTGGTGAGTGGGTTGCGTCTGTATACCAGATAAGCACATGTGCTTGTGCACAAGGCTATTGGAAGAGGCAGAAGAAAAGGGAAAATCTGTCTTGTACTTCTGAACTCAGGCCTTAAATAGCACGCTGTTGTATCGTAATCCAAATGTCTAAACATTTTCACCACAGCTTGCATTCACAGTTTTGCAATGCCAAGTTTTACTGTCCTATAGACTACTGTGGTATATTTCATATGATACTTGTGAATAGGGCTTCTTGTTTGGAATGGAGTGGAGCACAGCTGAACCATAACTACAATAGGCTGTATTCAGTTCCATTTCTAGCGCCAAGAATTGGCTCAGTCCCTACAACAACAATATCGCTTATTATTAGACAAAAAGCAAGAACATTCATGTTGGTGACCCCATCCTCCCCCCTTGTAAGAAGAGAGGTCTCCCACATATTTATTTGACAGCATGTCCAGTACAGTGGATGGCATGAACACAGTGCTTCACATGATCAGTAGCTGAGGCAGGCAGCCGGAGGCCTCCACAGAGCAACCAGAGGAAACGGGGTGTGTGTTTAACCAGGCTGTGTATAAGTGTTGTACTGTTCTCCACACTGCCTGAACTGGCCATCTCTCAGCTCCCTGGATAGTCCTTTTCATTTTGTTTGGACTTGTGTCATGTACAGCTTTCCTAGGCTCTCTGATTGTGAATGGACGGCTCACACTAAACTTTGTGCTTCTGTTTTTAAAAAAATGGAATTACTGTACATAGAAAGCCTATGGTCAACATTGTGCACAATGGAGTGTTTATGGATCATGCTGATGTTATGCAGTACGGTATGTCCTTGGGAGCAGTGTGAGGCACAGCCATTGGAAATGAGTCCTTTCCTGTCTCTGTCTGTCGAACAGTCGGATGGCATCCTTGGTTGAACTAATGCAATTAGCTTAGGGCATGAGTGTCTCCAAAACACTGTCATGGGACAAGCTGTTAAAGACAAATGACTGAAATTAGGGGAGGGGGTTTGGTAGCTAATGGCATGGAAGTGCCTGCTGGTTGAGGATGTTGTGCTGACCTTCTCAGTGTATTTGTTCGGTTGCTTAGGGAATATGTAACAGGTCTAGGGCTGCTTTATCTCTTAACCAACACATCTTTGAAATTCAACAGCTGTCTACCCGCCAGATATATGCAATATGCAATTTGACAAGTGCAGGACCACTAAATAGAGAAGGTGTTATTGAATTTAGCACTTTTACTGAGATTCCAGGATTCCAGTTTTTTTTGTCTCAGATGAGGTGAATGATGGGGCAAGCCAGCAAGCTGTTATAGAGTCAGATCCCTGAAGGGCTGCATCCTAATGGTTATTTATACTGGTTATTATGGTGTCAATCAATCTGTGTAACAAACATTCAACTTCTGGGGAAACAGCACGTTGTTCCTCAAAGTAGCAATGTTCCTGCAACATGGCTTTTTTTTCAGTACTTTTTTCCTACAAAACCAGACAGAACTGTCAAACTCTTGAATACAATGGATTGCATACATTGGATGATGTAGGTGTTGAGAATAAACTGATATTCTACAGTGCAGTGTTTCATATTGCCTTCTGAATACACAAAGACATGCTGCATTTAAAGAGAGAGAGAGAGAGAGAGAGAGAGAGAGATATTTATGCTGACAAAGTGTAGTTATGCAGAGTAGTCCAGTTGAATTGACTGAGCTTGTACTAATTTAGGAATAGCATTCAGCTGCATACAATACCTCTATCTAAAACTAAAGACCTTGGCAAAAACAATACTCCAACTAACTTTCTAAAGTCCCTGACCCAAAGCTTACTGTAGAGATGCAGAAAAACACTTATCCACTTTGAGAAAAATATAGTGTAGCCTTTCATCGCAAGCTCAGTTGTATCCAAACTTCTGCTCACAAAGTTAATCAAGCCATTTTAAAATATTTAGTTAATCTGCTTTGCAAGAAAGACTATTTGTGCGTGGTGATTAGTCACTGCTTTTCTGTCACCGCCATGGCAAGAACACAATGGTCTTTGTTGAATGGTGGGAACTCAATACTGAAGGTCAGGTGTGAGTCCTTGAGATGAAAGGGCTTGACGTCAGTTGTCAAATGCGATCACTTGCGAGCAGTGATAGTGCTTTTGTGGTTAATGCATGAGAACCTGGCACTGGTGTCCCAGTTAGATGGCAGGTGATGTTGTACCCTGGCTCGTGGGGGCTGCGATTAATATTTATTTATGCATACAGTCTGGAAACAGAAACAAAGGGAGATTACAGTAAAAAGCACACAGCGTTTCTGGGCAACTTACCATGTACTAGGTGAGTGTTGACCGATCTCACTGAGTATAGAGGGCTTTCCATCTCTGGCAAGCAGAGCAGGGAGTCGTCTATTTGAAGCACCTGCTCAGGGGTCTTTGCTACCCGGTAGTTCATCATGTAGGGAAGGTAGGAGCCCAAGTCATAGGCAAGGTAATGCCCTCCAATTAGAGCCAGGGTTAGGGCTGGTCCACACACAGAGCCAGTTTTCAAATTCGTGTCGTGGGACCTGTAACGTAAAAATGTGTACATCTCACTGTGCAGTATGTGTTCTTTCTCTTACAAGAACTGATTTACAGTATCATTTGTTCTCTGCAGACTGGTTTAGCCCTGAAAAACCTGGAGGTGGCAGGCAGCATTCTGCAGAGTGCCCAGAGCTCGGTGTCGGGGTTGCTGTGGAGCTGGCAGGGAGGGCAGAGTACCAAGGACCAGAGGAAGAAAGAGGGAGAGCCGCTGGAGGTAAAGAATACAGGGGAGAGCTGGTGAATAGCGCTGCTCAAACAACACGCTTCCATCACAAATGCACAGAAAACGCTAGAATCAATATTATATCAGCAATGTTTTTTTGGGAGTAAATTCTCCAGAACGGTTCTGCAATATGGGTTGTATTCATCAGTGTTATTTTAGTGTATGTTTGCTTTTAGTATTGTACACTTTTGATTGTTCCGGAACCTCCATCATGGGTTATCCAGCACATCGTACTTGCAAAACTTCCCCCAGATTTCCCCCAAATGTGAAATAAAGATGGTCAGGAATGCAGGCACTGCGGTGTTGGAACGGGAAGGGTTAAGTATTGCGATGCCAGACTTGCAGTACAAGGTGATTTGAAGGGTGCCTAATGCGACCTCTTTATTTGCCTTTGTGTGGTATTCCAATAAAATGTAATCACTGCATTCTTAGAATTCAGTAGACATTCCTCCACAGCATAACAAGAACATGTAAATCACAAAAAGGTCAGTGGATTTACACAAAACAAAACAAAGTTTCTCATCCTTGTTAGAAGAAAGAAAGAAAGAAAGAAAGAAAGAAAGAAAGAAAGAAAGAAAGAAAGATATTTAGTAAAACCGGTCATTTAAAACGGATCATTTGAACATCCGATTGCACACGACATGATGATTTTAATCATCCGATTGCACACGACATGATGATTTTAATCATCCGATTGCAAACGACATGATGATTTTAATCATCTGATTGCACACGACATGATGATTTTAATCATCCGATTGCACACGACATGATGATTTTAATCATCCGGTTGCACACGACATGATGATTTTAATCATCCGATTGCACACGACATGATGATTTTAATCATCCGATTGCACACGACATGATGATTTTAATCATCCGATTGCACACGACATGATGATTTTAATCATCCGATTGCACACGACATGATGATTTTAATCATCCGATTGCACACGACATGATGATTTTAATCATCCGATTGCACACGACATGATGATTTTAATCATCCGGTTGCACACGACATGATGATTTTAATCATCCGATTGCACACGACATGATGATTTTAATCATCCGATTGCGCACGACATGATGATTTTAATCATCCGATTACACACGACATGATGATTTTAATCATCCGATTGCACACGACATGATGATTTTAATCATCCGGTTGCAAGTCCTTTATTTACACTTTTTTCTGATACCTGATTTTCAAATCGTTTAAATACATTCCAATCTATTTTTTAGAGCAGTGAAGCTCTAAGCGTGGTTACCAATCTAGGACAGCAGCTGCAGAGCGCCTCTGTGTCTGTGATCTCCAGCGTGGAAGGCATGCCCGCAGCATTATGGAAGATGGTGGGGGATCTGAGACAAATCACCCCCAGTCAGGCAGTCTCTCTGGTCAAGGACAGGGCGTCTTCACTGGGAGAAACCCTGAGCACACTCAGGGACCAGGTTGTGAAGAACTTGTCCTACTATATCCTAGTAAGTACCTTCACAATAATGTTTCACCTATTCACGGACATGCACTTTGTACTGTATTGTGCTTTTCTTAGCAATGTGTTGCCTGACATATCGTGCCGTGTTAGAGCATTTTGTCACTTTGTCAGATCTTATATGTACGTGAATCCAGGAACAGCTACACATAGTCCTACACTAATCTAAATCTCTTAAATCCAATTCATTTTACCCCAAACCTTAACCCTAGCCTTACAGTAATTATGGAATTGCAAAGTTGCAATTCAGTCCCCCCAGTGAGACAATTGAAATATTATTCTCATTACAACAGCTATGCTATTGAAAGTGCTCCCAGAGCATTTAGTGCTGGACGAATCAACATCCTGCACAATTAGGCTGGCTGGCCAGTTATAATAATAAAAAACAAAATAGTGTAACAGATTTCAGTGATATTTTGCCCTGAGCTTAAACCAGCATTACCTTGGACAATGTGTTTAACTGAGAAGTCCTGATTGCATCATGATCTTTTATGGGAGTGAGAAACAGTAGAGTTCATTTAGCTCAGGAACATTTTAAATTAATCTTTTCTTAACAAAACTTCAACCCTCCTTTTATAGCCAAAGAGTACAGGCTTCCAGGCTTTTCAGTCACATGCATTATATTAAAAAAAATGAATGACACAGGCTATAATATGGGGCCAGTAATACTTGGCATGTCCCTGTCATTTCCTGTTAGACACTAAAACTGTAAAATACATGACATTTGTGTGTGTGTGTGTTATTCCAATGCAGCAAACGCTGCCTGATCTCATCTAGGCACCTCTATGGTCTCAGACCATTGATGACCTAAATGAGTGATTTTCTAGGAGCCCAGGGGAATGAAGGCTAATGAGCCGTTACCTTGTCCAAGCGCTGATAAATAGAACACTTCACAGTGAACATAGAAAACACACATTGCACCCAAGTGCTGTTCACTCTCTATTACGGTGATAACATGTCTCTCTATGTAATTTATACACAAAACAAAAAACATGTATTAACATGGCGTTCTTTAATGAAAACGTTATGAACGGCCTGAGAAAAATATCAAAATACACACTTTCAATTCCTTTTTGTGTCTTACACTGTATGCCATATCGTCGAGTACAGTAGTTTCCACTTTTACAAAGACAAATGCAAACCTAGCTTTTAAATACTGTAATTTTTCATTCATTTTTATGGTATTTTGGTGATTCTCCTCATCAATTAATGCCCTATATGAAGTCCAGACTAATCATGTCAATATGTAGATGTGCTTCAGTTTGTAAATAACTCAAGAATCATTATTTAGTGTTTTAGAAAGATTTTGAAGACTACTATACTGCTTTTAAGCACTCACAATATAGATTGTGAGCAATGGAACACTCAATATAGATTGTAAGCAACAGAACACTCAATATAGATTTGTAAGCAAAGGAACACTCAATATAGATTTGTAAGCAAAGGAACACTCAATATAGATTGTAAGCAACGGAACACTCAATATAGATTGTAAGCAACGGAACACTCAATATAGATTGTAAGCAACGGAACACTCAATATAGATTGTAAGCAACAGAACACTCAATATAGATTTGTAAGCAAAGGAACACTCAATATAGATTGTAAGCAACGGAACACTCAATATAGATTGTAAGCAACGGAACACTCAATATAGATTGTAAGCAACGGAACACTCAATATAGATTGTAAGCAACAGAACACTCAATATAGATTTGTAAGCAAAGGAACACTCAATATAGATTGTAAGCAACAGAACACTCAATATAGTTTTGTAAGCAAAGGAACACTCAATATAGATTTGTAAGCAAAGGAACACTCACAATATAGATTTGAAGTCCCTGACATATCACGTATGTCTGCAGACAGAATATTTTTCTCCCATTTCACCCCGAATCCCTGTTCTACCTTGTAGAATCCCATCTCTACCTTGCCTGGTCACTCATGAAATGACCCTGCGCTCTTCTGTCCAGTTAGCGGTGTGCTACCAGACTGGCCTGTGCTGCGTGTAGATTCAGCTCAGGGACTAATAGATCAATATTTCAATCGATCTTTATTTTATATAGCGCCTTTCATAGTGGACCACCATCACAAAATACTTTACAAGATAGTGAGGAACAATGCATAATACATTAAATACAGTGAGATACAGGGCATAGTACTTTAAATACAAACAGTAAAAACAATGCAAACACATTAAATACAGGCATAATACATTAAACACAAGGCTAGGATGTGATACATGAAGACTAAGCAGGGCCTAACGGTTCTCTTTGATTTTCAAGAACTGATTCCGTATGAATCCCTTTGAGTTTCTGACAAGTCAGCCAAGCAAAAGGCTGACCTCGCAGTGCTAACCATTGCCTGCATAATAATATCCCTCATAACAACACTGTCCTCATGAGAAAGCATGTGGACTTGTCATAACAAAGTGTGCACTCTGAACACAGGAAGCATGTGGACTTGTCATAACAAACTGTGCACTCTGAACACAGGGAATGGAATAGAATCTGAAGGGCACTGTTGAAGAGATCCTGTGTACATTCAGAGGAAAGGCTTGCAGTCCTTGTGTTTAGGGTTAGGGTTATATATGTATAGTATATACAGAGGAAAGGCTTGCACTCCTTGTGTTAAGGAAAGGGATCCTAAATAATAACTAAACTTAAAACAACAAAACGAAAATAGTCTATTTCATATGTATTATAGGCAGGTTCTCTATTTACCTCAAATCATCATTTCTACTAAATAAATAAGAAAACAACTCAACAATACTTTCAAGCCTAAATATGCTTTGTTTCCTTTCTGAAAAAAAATATTATTAGTTTATTTAGCAGACGCCTTTATCCAAGGTGACTTACAGAGACTAGGGTGTGTGAACTATGCATCAGCTGCAGAGTCACTTACAGCAACGTCTCACCTGAAAGACGGAGCACAAGGAGGTTAAGTGACTTGCTCAGGGTCACACAATGAGTCAGTGAGTGAGCCTGGATTTGAACCGGGGACCTCCTGGTTACAGGCCCTTTTCTTTAACCACTGGACCACACAGCCTCCTAATTGCTTGTGCTAATAACAATCTGGAGCCTTAAATCTTTACAAGTTCCTTGTTAACGGGGGGGGGGGGGGGGGGGGGAACAACAAGTGAGACTCTTGTAAATAATAATTATATGCAATAGTTAATTCCATGGTGTGCTCGTTACACATGGGCTGATGTTCACCATTAGCCAAGAAAACCAAGCAGAACCCTGCTGCTATTAATTGAAAGCGCTAGCTCCTCACTGCAGCTGCACTAAAGGGAGTGGGAGGGCAGTGAAATACACATGCTATCCAAAGCAAACCGTTAGAGTCGGATCAGCACACAGACAGTGGGGTCAATGTTGTGGGTCATCCTTTGATCTAGAAATGAGGTGAACCTAAAACCAAAATGAACTGACATAGTAGAGATGTATGTCAGCTAGTATTTTAGTGAACGCAAGCTGCTTTAAAGGCTGCTTGTCTGTACTGAAAATCTGTGTGAACGATTATTAAGCTATGTTTAGGAGATTACTGGTTAATCAATAATAGTTTGACATGTTCATTTGAAATGGATTTGTATGTCTCAGCCAGGTATGAGCATGTTTTGGGGTGTAGTTAAATAACTGAGCACCACAATGCAGTGAACACTTCAGTTCCTTCAGCACATCGTTTGGCATAAGAACTTGTAATGAGATTTGGCACGAGGCAGTGAGCGTGCATAGAGCTGTTAGTGGGTGTTGCCTAAAGAAAGTATAAGTGTGTCTGTGTTTTTATGTTATAAATATAGGGGGTGTCTGGTAAAACAGTGTGTGTAATTGGAAATGATATATACTTATTGCACATTTGTTTTTGGATGGATGTTGACCGGATTAGTAAAAAAAAACATGTGCGTTGGGTTTGAGTTTGTACTTTCCTTTGGTTTTAGTTTGTAAAGCCTGTTCTTGAATCAGAACCACAAATGTAAGCCTTGCCAACTGCAGTCCTTTATAGTGATTGCTGAGAGTAATTTAAAAAAAGCAATTCTGAAACATTCCTTTTAAAGAGGTTTCAGGCAAGAGTAGATTTTTTCATCAGAATTATATCCTTTTGCAGACAACATTACTGTAGTAAAGATGTAAAGGGCCACATTTAATTTGTACTGATCAGTGCATTGCAATCCTAGACATGCTAACGATCTATAAATGATGTCCTGATGTCTAGCCCTAGGATTTTAATTATGGTGCTGCTATCCTTATAGTGTAACAAAAACAACAGCATAAGCAACAGCTGTGATGAAGATGCAGTTCCTCTTATAGGGGAGCTGCTGGTACCCCAGCACTGTCAGTCTCTCTCACTTACAATACTGGTACCTCGTCAAAGTCATGTATTGACTATTCAAGAGATAGGAGCCCAAGACGGAAAGACAGCCGTGCCACAGCCCCAGGGAAAGCACTGCCCTGGAGGTTAATTAGGCTTGTATATGCATTATAACAGCTGATTAGTCTAATTGATTCATTGATTAGGACTGAGGGTCATTGTCCCGACTCACACACAGCTTCATCTTTATTTATTCCAAAATAATATTTTACACTCCTTGTTATTTTATGCATGACCTTTGCCTTATCAGTCAGTTCTGATTTGCAAAAACAACTACAGCTGCCTAGTTTGTTAATTAGTTATCCCGAGAGGCAGCTGACCTCTTGCGAATGCTGTTTCAGCAAAAGATTTGTAAAGAACTATCCACAGACCAGCAGGATGATAATAGCATTCCTTGTACAACGAGGCACCCCCAGGGCAGGGTTTCAGTCCAGATAAAGGGAGGGGAGGTGGACAGGGGGCATTGGAAAATGTCCAAACAGATTCCATCACGGTTCGAGAGCAGAGGGAGGGGACGGACAGGCATGTAGACCGCTCTCCTCCCTGGCGCTCTCAATGCCAGGCGTGAGAATGGCTCTGCAGGGGGCCACAGATTGGGCTTTTTATTAAAAGGCTGGAATTCCACCCTCTGCTAGTTTGTGGGTCATTTGACTGAAGGAAAGGAAAAGCCCTTTAGACTTGTGGTTTTACAGTTTAGGCATTCCAGACCCCCGCTGGCTATGGCTAATGCTTTATGTCCTTACAGAAGGTGAAAGTTCAATTCTATTTCTTTTTCATTTTCTCGGGGGGGGGGGGGGGGGGCTATAATTGTTTTAAAAGTGGACATCCAGTAGTGTTGTCAGTACAGAATAAAGATGTATTTTACATGATCTAAATAGTAGTATAGAAATGGCTTGATTTTATTTGTATTGTTGCTTACTTGCCGTTTTTAAAGTCACCTGGAATAACATTGAGTCTTATGTTTTTAGTGTGTTTGCTAGCAGACGTGTAATCAGGCTTCACTCGCTGACACTGCCTCTCTGCTGTATTTCTTTTAAGGTCAAGGCTGAAGGAGTCTAGTCATCCACCCACACAACACCAGAGAGAAGATCATGTGATAGTTAACATAATGTAATGTCTTTGTTTATTCAGAATTAATGGATACCGTTACCCATAATAATAATAAAAAAAAACATTTCTGAATATCTCTCTGAGTATTTTTTTTTTCTCATTCACTTCACAAGCAACTGGCTCACAAAACGGTTTTAATGACCCACGATTCAAACAGCTGACGGATTTCTCTGGCCGTACGGAAGTTGTATAACCTTGCTCTTGACTCAGCCTGTTGACTGGTGAGAATATTCTATTACGGTCTCCATGGCAACCCTGAGAGCATTTCAGTATGAGGTATCGTGGCACTAGAATGAACCCAGGCCATGTTATGTAAGAAAAAACAAATTCTGCAATAATAAACAGGAATAGAATTGGGGAAAAAAAGGCTTTCCTCCTAATGTCCTCCTGTTTTTTAATTAAAATCAGACTCCAATTTAAAGTAGGTTTTATAAGAGAGCTGTGGAAAAGTTTAGGCACTCATTGTCCTTTCATTCATTATAAAGTTAATCTGGTTCCCTGTGGTAGGCGTTGCAAAGTCAGGACATTACGTTACATTTACTTGGTGAATGAGGTGCAAGAACACCTTTTAAACGTGATTATATATTTACCAGAAACTATAAAAACATCGCCCTAGGCAGCACCGCACCCATGAGTGAGGCACACCTAGATACATGTTATTACCTGCCAGCGTTTCGATACAGGCTACTTCACAATGTGCAACGAGTTCATGGAGCACAATACTGCTTTTATATAGCGTAATGATGCATTTTTAAGGTCAGTGACTAAATCTTCTGTTTAGCTTGTAACTGAAAAACAAAAAAGAAAACACTAATTGCAATTTTAAAAAAGAGGGTTGTGACTGTGGTTGTGATTTACCTCGCTTTAAATTCCCCGGGATCCGCGAGGAATTATTTCATTTTATCAGACTGTTCCAGAATTGTTGTCTTTAAATGTGGAGGTCGGGTTAGTAGTACAGTTTTTGATATTTCAGAGATGTCCCTGAGTTCTGAACGTGCATCACAGTCAGAGAGACACATGCATTTAATGGTCTTTTTAAAATGAGTCAGACTCTACTTACTGGGGCCATATTACAGGATTAAGCTCCAGCTGTTTTAATGGCCCCTTAATGAGACTAATGAAACAGTAAAAGCCTCATCAGACATCTACTGAAGCTTGTTTTCCTTAATTGAACCTCAGGCAGACAGTTGTTAAGCTGAAAGCCGCGTGCTGTATCAAGGCCAAGAGCTGGCAGTGTTTTTCCAATTCCATGATAAATGGATGGTCGGATCAAGGACACACCCAAATCCAGCTGCCTTTCGCCTTCTAAAATGAAGAGAAAACAGCCGGTCTGGTGACTGTACCTGATACACACACTGGCCACAATTGAATAAAACAGCAGAGATGTTGTCACAAGCTGAAAATATGCAGAGGGTATCTTAATTGTGATCAAAGGCTTTGCAAATGTAATAATCCATAGACATGATTACGAATAATGCTGCACTATCACAGAGTAACAGCATTATATCCGCTCAGGCTTCCTAGTGCTGATAACCTGATGAAGTCGTGCAGCGTACATTATTTCTTCTCTGTATCTGTTGGTAATAATACTCTGGTACTGCAGTGAATTTGTTTGCTTCTGTTATTTATTCATTTAAAGTCAGCAGTGAGATTCTGGGCTGTTTTTGTCAGTGGACGAGACCACGTTGCTTCTGTTCTTAAGGAGACGTATTATTTGAGATGTGTGACACACCGTCAGCCCTGGGTGAATGTGGATTGCTATTCCACATCGACTGGCATTTATGGCTTTCATGCCCTAACGTTTAAAGAGCATGAAGGTTAAAGCCTTAAAAAAAAAAAAAAATAGCGATTGTTTCTTCTGTGCAGACCACAGAAGAGAGCAGCCAGCATCGTCTATGCAAGTACACAAGTATGTTTCACTTTGCAGGAATTAGTTCACCTTACCCGGATTTCATAGGTTAACTCCTCCTTCTAAATTGTTTTAACCCTAATGTGTGTGCATGTTGTTTAAGGGAATACTATGGACAGTATTTCAGTCAAACCCTGAAGCACTGAACTGCTCTATTTTCCATTCAGACGTGCTGATTCGGTATGATATGAATTTGAATAAAGTTAACAGTTTACAAGATTGTACCCAAACTCAGTCTAAAAGGGGAATAGGAGCCGGCCATAGGTTAAGATTTGTGAAAATGTATAATGGTCTTGAAAATCAAATTCAGCCCCCTCTGAAGCCCTGTGAATTTCCAATTTAGAAACAGAATGCAGGACTTTTGGGCCTGGTGGCATGAACCTGTGCTTTTAGTCTGAGCCTGTTCTTGTCTCTCAGTTCCAAAGAATGATAGTGTATCTTTAAAACTGCAAGGGGAGATGCAGCAGCCAGTGCCTGGGGGAGCATGTAAAAGCCTGCATGTGTTTAAACAAAGGACTCCAGAGAGGCAGCGATGCAGGACGGCAGATCAGGACAATCTTTTTGTTTACCTCAAGCTCCAGGTGTAAACTCAGGGAAAGAACCATCTGTCTTCCTTTAAACATAATCGAGCTCTCTCGAGACAAGGGGAGCAGGACAACATTATCAGCTTATCTAGCTGTAGTTAAGGGTTTTGATGAAAGTGGTGATTAAAACTCTCACCTTAAAAAAAAAAAAAAAAAAAAAAAAAAAAACTCGCCTTGAACAGTTCCACAGGGAGCTAATTCATTCTCACATGCATGTGTTGTAACGAGTTGAATACATGAATTGTGTTCGCTGGACATGTCAGATTTCTTCAAGATGTCCTACTTTTCATTAACACTGGAAATGCTGCTGCTGCTCACTCCCACTCTTTTACTGCACATTATGTTCACCACAGTTTACATTGTCACAAGTTGCTTTGCTAAGTTTACCATGGAGCAGTTTACTGCAGTGCTTTTACAATGGAGCACTTTACTGCAGTACACTTCTATAAGGATAAACACCCATTAAATCCTTCAGTGAGTGAGCTCCACCTTTTAATGATTGTGTGGTGGGATCTAACATGGATACAAGTGACAGGAAAGGAAAGGAACATCATAGACATGCCCACGGATCCAGTTAATACTGCAGACTCCTTAGGGTGAGAGTGAAGGAGTCCGCGGTTAATATTACAGCGTGGTATTAAATATTACCATATGAGATATCATTCCAAGCTGCAGCCTGTGCTACCATCCAGCTCCATTTTAATCACATGCCTGCTCGCTGTTTAGCAGGAGGAAAGATGCGGTCCCTGTATGTTCAGAAAGCGTGGAGGTGTTTGACAGTGGATGTACACAGCACCACTGGAATCGTTTATAACAGAGAGGACCCCCACTGTGGAATGGCCGCAGACTGATCCATTAGCCTGGCAGGGGTCAAGGGAATCGGACAAAGCTGCTTTGGGGCTCATACCAAGCCTGGGGTTATTTAATAGAAACCCCCACCCCCCCCTCCAGCCTCTACCCCTGCCATGCTCCTGCTAGGATCCACAGAAATATCCAGACAGATAGAGAGACTCCAAGTGGTCTGGCACCAGGCTACCTGTAAAACATGCAGCCTGATGTCAGATAGTCTGTGCCTGGGGCCTTGGTTGTGACAGGGAGCAGCAGGAAGGATTTGTGAGGTCGAGAGTTAGAGAAGAAAATGTTAGAAACGGATCGTTCTGGGGTTTCTACCAAGGTCAGCTCAAGTTCATTGGTATGCGTGTCTTGTGCAGATTGCTGAGGTTTTTGGGCCCCTGGCTGTCTCCTAGTTGTTTGCTGGAATCCCAACTCTTTCTAGGAAAATTCAATTTTCATTCTTTAAAAAACAGACTCCCCTTTAGAGAAAATAACAGTGGAGATTTACTACATTCAGAAGCTGCCTATCAGGCCCCCCCCGGGTGATGCATCAGGCTTGATTAGCAGCTTGTCAGCACAGTGGAGGCATGGGACGCCAGGAGTATCCAGGGGAAGTTAAATATAGATACAGTGCTGGAACGTTTTTGTTTTATTACACCACAATTAACATTGTGCTCACAATAATACATAACAGTTGCTGGCTACATAAACTGAGAGTCTTTAAATCCATGAAGTGTGATGTCTTTTAAACAAGATACTGTATTAAACTGAGGTCCTCGATATTCTCTGGACCTAATTGCAAAGGTAGAATACTGCATACATGAGACGATCAGGTACATGTAATTCTACTTTTATTCACAATCTCATCTCAGTAACTTTTGATTGTCCTTTCGCTATAACAAACCCCTTGATATGATGAACAAAACGCTTGGACCTCAACAGCTTTGTTACAGCGAGGGTGTACTGTAATACACCATCTTCCATGACAGCTCTTCTGAAGCTATAGTGTAGCGTAACATAGGGGCAGTAGTAAAGGTTAGACACCAAGTCCTTGTGCTGGCAGTCAGTACAAGTCAACCTGCCAACTGTCTAGGCTGCATTTTAAAAACCGGACATGTTTCCATATTTAACCTACAGCTGCCTGGATTGTCCATCAAGGAGAAAGAAGACGACGAGTGTCAAAACCAAGACAATGACAAGGAAAGCCCCTCCGCCAGCACAGCAGCCAGGAGGGAAGAGACTGGAGGAGAGCAGGGGAACAACTTGGCTCCAGGCAGGCAGTCCCAGGCCGGGCGAGAGGACAGCGCACCGCCCAGCATCTCAGACACCTCAAAGCTGCTGCAGCAGAAGGTCCTGGAACAGATCCCAGTCCAGCAGAGGATCCTACTGGGGGGCTCAAGGGCTGATTCCGACTCCCGCAGCCCCCGGGGGTCAGGTTCCTACAGGGAGACCAGCAGCAGCAGCAGGAAGGGAGAGAAGCCCCAATCGGAAGTGAAGACCTCCACCTACACCCGATCTGTCCACAGCAGTGCCTATTCCACTGTTAAAAAGGACTGACTATCTTCACAAGGGGGTTTGGTTTCCGTGCTGGCTGGGGGTGTGAGGGCGGGGAAGGGGTACATTGAAAAAGCCAGCCCCATATCTAACCTCCGGGTGAAAACACCCACGTATATGTATAATCTTTCCATGTCAAGTTTTTTTTATTTTCAACTGCACGTTTTCAGCCATGTTCTAAACACCAGATGGTCATGTGACATTTCTTACAATATATAACAAGGGCGAAAAGTAGCGCCATTGCGTTCGCTTAGGCAAAAACACTGTCTCTGTACTAGTTTGTGTTTGCGGGGCAGTGTCTGTAGGTTTTTGTTCTGTAGATGCAGTGTAGTAAAAGAGCCACTCTCTTCTTCCAGACACTGGACTGGTGTGCAGTGTTTGAAGGGCGTGGGAGGATTACTGTAACCTTTTAACAGAGGACAGCCGGAGCCATACCAAGAGGGAGTTAGTTTACGAGTGACATGAGAGCAGAGGTCAGAATATTCAGAAGTTTTTAGAAATAGCTGTTCATACAAACATTGAGCAGCGACATGGGGAAAACAGAACTGGTATGTTAACACTGTGTCACATGGCTTGAATCTAAAAGTGGCTCAAAAGAAATAATTCAAACCGGAATCATTTAGAGGTCAATTTTACTTTATATACCTTTTCTAGTGAAAACTGGGCTTTCGTGCGCTTGACGCAATGCAGCAGCAGGTTTAAATGAGATGATGGGGTGTGAGGCTGTGGGAGACTGAATTGGGTGCAGAAAGATGCACCATGGGGTAAAGAAATTAAATGAATACAGGGAGTAAGACTTGGAAGGCTTTGAACGTTTTGTGCAGGATAGTGGGAAGCTGAAGATATGCTAAAGACAGAGGTGCAAACCCTATCTGTCTGTCTGCCAGGAGCATGTATTTCTGTAAAGAGTTCATAGACAGGTGTGGAGTCATGTGTACTTCTAGAATGTCTGCTGTGTCTTTCCATGAGACAGCTGAGCGTTGAGCAAGTTAAACGAACACTCTCATTCGCTAGCACAGTGCACACAGACAGCATAGAATCATTTAGGAAGCAAAGTCTGCAGTTTACATAGCAAACTATTTACAAGCTTTGTTCTGTTTTATACATGAATTTCTGTTGAGAGTATGCAGATCAAAACTAGAGCATGAGGTGCCATTCATGTTGTGATAGACACAGTATACAGTATATATTGTTTTGCATTTTTATACCATCGTGTGAACAGCTGCAATATGTTCCTGTGATTTTATTTCATGCTTTGGAAAGACCATGTTAATGAAACCCGCTCAAAGACAGCAAAGATTGTAAACAAATACAGCACAAACTATAAGGATTTATAAGGACTTATAAGGATTTATACCGCAACCGAGATTTAAAAACCAAAGAGAACTGCTTTTACTATAATTAGCTTGGAAATGAGTTGGACAGTTTTCCTGTCAGGGGATTCATTTAGGTCTTTTTTCACTTTAATTACCAGCTTTTTTCGAGTGCACTTATAATTATGTCTGCATTGGGTTGTAAGTCACAATCAGATATTTTAACAAATATATGAACTGGTTTTCTCATTCACAGTTATTAATCCTGCAATGAGGCATAAACATGTCTGTATTTTTGCAGTTTCTTTCAAAGGCATTGCATTGTTCTGTTTCTTTCACAATTTGCTTACACGATATTTTACTCAATAAAACAATAAAGTACGTTATAATCAGTCTTCGTTTGGGATTATCTATTTATTTTCTTCTTGTATGAAAGCCAGCCAGACTTGCAATGTGAGATTCAGGAGCCAATTTTATTAGGTTTTCCATTCCGTGCAGTCAAAATAAACTACCAGTTTTTGGAAGAAAATACTTTTTTTTTCCATTTGCAAAGGGTGTCTGATCATCTCTGGGAAAGAATGATTCACATCTTTGGTATTTTCCCCTGAAGAACAAACAGTAGCAGCACTTGGGTTCAATCTGAATGAACAAATCCAAAAAAAAAAGGCTCAATTGAAACTACCTTCAAATGCTCTTGAGTGGAACAGCAGAAGAGTGTCGAAGCAGTGCATTAACTCCAGGGTCAATGCAGGCTGTTCACACCATGCACACACCTCACCAGTCACCCTGCAGGGTTTCAGTGAAATGTGCTCGTTTATGTTCGTCCATGTCAGCTGTGCACAGACACCTTTGATAATAAAAAGATAACATGTTATTTAACTAAACAGAAAGAGATCATTTTAAAACAGAGCAGGAATCCAAGACACCTGTGTGTTTGATATGGTGCAATGACTGCAGGTATGAAAACACAATGTCTTCAGCATTGATCACAAAGCACGAAGCATGCTCAGATACAGACCGTCCTCAGACAAAATGCACCATATATTACAAGATGCAAGTCCGGGGTGCTGGCTGCACTCGGACATGAGCTCATGTGCACACATAGACATGCACAACATGTTGCACTGACCTGGGTTTTGTGTGTCAGATACTAGCAGCTTCTCTTGCTCTGTGTCAGATACTAGCTTGCTCTTGCTCTGAGGATTCTGTGATGGTGTGGGGTGATTTTTCTTGGCATTGTATTCTGGTGCTGAGAGATATAAATGCATGGAATAGCCTACCAGATGAAGTAGTAGGATCTAAAACACTGGGAACATTAAAATAAAAAATAAAAAAGACTAGATTCAGTGCTTTTAAATTAGTTCCCTCCAGTAGGGGAGAATGGTGGGCTAACAAGGGACAGGCCTTGATGGGCCAAATGGCTGTTTCTCATTCCCAAACTTTTGATCTTATAAAACAGCAGTTACTCAGTGTACTTTGCAATGTATGTCAACACCAGTACACATGGGAACTGAGCTGTCAAGAAGACAGTTCCTCACCACGCTGCCAAAACTGTGAGTGGAAATGGGAACAGAGAGTAGTAGCCAGTTGAAACTGGGTCAGCCAAAGTCCAGGACTCCTAATAGTACATGAATGAGATGAGCCTGCACCGCACGTTCAAGGTCTTCAGCGAAACAAAACCCAACAGAATGTAGCAGCCGGAAACCCCGTGCCTCAGTACAGACCTTCCAGTGTGGGCCAGAACCACGAGGAATTCTAAACCAGTATTCATGAAACATGCATTTATATAGAATGCTGAACAGTCCTGAAATAAAATTTGAATAGGACCCAGTGTTCTGGACATCAAAACTAGAGATACATTGAAATGTTGCTTTTCAATAAGCATAATTATACACTATGTGCAACAATTACCCTTTCAAAAAAAATACCCTTCAAATAAGAGGTACAAAAAAAAAAAAACAGTATTCTGAAATATTACCAAAGCACAATACTGCAACTGCTTCAACGATGCTTGCTGCTTTGTTTTGTATGTACTTTGGTAGTGAGAAGTGCAATCAGCTTGTAGTTTATTTTACAATCCATGAAGAGCTAAGAGGGGCCACCCGGCAGCTTCATATAAACGTGTCTGAACGCGTAGTTACAGTTTCATTCAGAGGCTGTCCGAAGCTGTGTAGTTGTATCAGCCGATGCACAGCCACGGTAAAGAAGGAAAGCAGAAGCAGTAGTAAAGATAACAAGCAAACAACAAACAAAACCACAGGGGGCGTCTGTGTGTGGATTTATTACAGCATGAGCTGAAAAAGAATAGAAACATTTTACATTTAACTTAAATTAGTACATGTACATATTTACAGTTCATTATACAAGTGGTATTATCAACACATTTTCATTGTGCACCTCCAGGAACGGTGTGCAGCGTTTGCTGCTGTTTTAGTTTTTTGTCTGTACACTACCTCAGTGTTTTATTGTCCTGCATGCCTCTATTACACAGGGTTTCAACCTTTCTTTAAGGGTGCAAATATATACCAGCCAATCTGAAATACCTGCTTTCCATTTCAGAGTTTCAACAGGTTACGGTAAGAGATTCTTGTCAATACTTTTGTTCAAAACTTTATCATTCTGTTAGGCTCCTTGTTGATATATTGGCTTTGATATGGGTGTGAATGCAAAGATGGCAGGTTTGAGCTGCATGTACCAATATTACTCTTTATTCCAATCTAAACACAAATACAGAAGTAGCAACGTTATGGGTATCAGATACAACAGGACAGCGGGCAGATAGAGGATTGTGTATTGCATTGGTGAATAGAATAACGAAACCAGGGACAAAGTATCCACAAGGAGGCAGTGTAAAATGAACAGACAAGGACGCAGGTTGCTGCTGATCACAAGTTCACCGGGTTGCAAAAGCAACTGGGGCTCAACAGAGGGTTTTCTAAGGTGCCTGACCGACCCAAACCACACTGTGTTTCCCCTGGATCTCCTTATAATGGATGTGGGTCTCTTCTCAAGGGACCTTTTCTGTTAAGCAAACTAAGTGACTGGAAAGGACTACACAGCAGACAGCATCCCCTTGTTTTGATGACCTGTTCAGTATTGTAATATTTCACTGGTGCGGCTCACTTTGGATGAAGTATTTACTTCCTTCCCACTCGCCCTGTTAAGTAGTGTGTTACCTCCCTCATTGCTGCTGTCCTTACCTCCCCTTTTAACCACTCTCCACTTCACCCATTAAGTGCTTCTCAGAAGACCAGTTCAGAACGGTCACTCTGATAATCTAGTTGCAGTCCTTCCTAAAAATAAGCATTTGCGTTTGATTAGGAGTGTTTGGTACGGCACATGAAAAACCTTTCCCACTGTTTCTACCTTAATGCCATAATGGGGACCGCTTTTAAAAAGCTCAACCTAATTCAAACATATATATCTTTTTTAAAAACAGTTTTAACAAGCAGCCACCACAGCAGTGGCTAGGGTGAGTAAGCCAGCAGTTTAACAGCAGAAACAGTTACTGAAAGACAGACTGTGGCAACAGCCCCCGGGGCCCGGTTTGTTATACAGAATCCGTCCTCTTTCTTGCGAATACCGCGGACATGCTCTTCACAATGCTCTTGATCCCAGCCGGCTTCTTGGCTGAAGTCCTGGAGTCCCTGATTCTCTCCAGCAGCCCGTGAAACACCAGCAGGACCCCGTGGTAGGTCTCTGCTGCAGACACCTCGTAAAACTCACAGTCTGTGGAGAGGGCCAGGAGCCTCCCCTCCTCGCTGGACACGGTCCTCCGGTGGTGCAGGTCCCGCTTGTTGCCCACGATCACGATGGGCACCTTCTCCACACCCAGGTATTCCTTCGTGGCTTTGATGCACTGGATCTGCTGGCGGATGATGCTGAAGCTGGCTCGGTCACAGATGCTGTACACCAGAATGAAGCCATCCGCCCACTGGGTCCTCTTCTCCTGGATACACTTCACTTCTGACAGGTCCTAAAGAAGAAACAGGCAAGAGGCTTCCAGTTACCATTGTGGAGGTGCACATCTTACAGAAGCATGTCTATAGGGACCGCACAATACATGTCTATAGAGACCGCACAATGCATGTCTATAGGGCCCGCACAATGCATGTCTATAGGGGCCACACAATGCATGTCTATAGGGACCGCACAGTGCATGTCTATAGGGGCCGCACAATGCCACCTCTGTTCCAAAGAGGCCTGGTCCATAACCACCGAACCACTGCTATACAAATATACCTGCACATCAGCTACTGTGTGGCATGATACAGTTCAATCACTGCATTCACAGTTAGGAATAAAATCCATAACTAATGGATTTACTGTCCATGCATTATTTATTTATTTATTACTGTAATGTTCCCCAATCACTCCGATTCCTCCACAGCTGCACCTTACCAGGAAACACTTAGCAGTAAATATAACACTTAAGAATAACTCAAGCAACGACCTACAATTTTACCTGAAGCCACCTTCATTACAGGCAGCATCGCCCCTTTGTTCTGCATCACTTCTAAAGCTTAGTTGTGTGCAAACTTCAGAGCAGCGCGCAGAATATCAGAAGGAGCAATGACAATTGATTACCAAGCGAACAAAGAGCACGTGGAAACATCTTCAAGAAATGGGAGTAAACATTCCTCAAACAAAGGGCAAGCACTGCTTCCTTAGCAGTTAAACTACACTCCGAAATGGACACTGACCCCAAAGAGGAAACAATAGCGGCATCTTGTGATACACGTCGCTGACCCTGCAAACCACTGAGCGACATAGCAAATAAACCGAAGAATAATCTGCAGAACAAAAACGAATGATTTGTTCCACCACAGACCAAATTAAAAAACGCTACATTTTAATCAATAGTGCTATTTTATTTTGGGTATGATCTGTTTTGAGCAAATTTCAGCTCAACCATTACAGTGTCCAGTAGTAAAGTAGGCTGTGCACCTCTGAGCTTACCTGCGAATAAGGGCAGTCCCAGATATTGAAAGAAATATCTCTTCCATCCACAATAACGTTGTGGCTGTATATTGATTCTGGAAAACACAAGCATTGGTGTTAAACCACTTCCAGTTTCTACTCGTAGTACTGTGCATGGTGTTACTTAAGATAGGGCCAGTACTTCAGTGTCCATCATGTCATTGATTAACTACAGTGTATTTTCAGATGTGGAAAATATACTGTACAGCGATACCTAGAAGTTAGGTATTCAAATTATAGTTTAAAAAAAAACAAAACAAAAAAAAAAACAGCCACGATTTATTTATTTCTTGATATTTTGGGGGGGAAAAACATACTGCAAATACATAATTACCAATATCTCCATATTCTCCAATGAATCTCCGAGTTAGAAAACGTACTGTGAGCGCTGTAATAAGAAAATACTGTTTAGAAACATTTTAGCATTACTATTATTCTAAAAATGTTTTGCATAACCACTTGGCACCAGGTCGAGTAATAAAGTAATCTTACCAGTTTTGCCGACCCTATCTGCTCCCAGGACCACTACGTTAGCTTCCACCTTTAAAGCTGCAGTTCCACTCATATCTGAACAGTTTCTAAATTCAGCTGAGGTTGGTTTTAAAACGGAATGTCTTAACACCATTTGCGAACTAGTGACGAACAACTCAAGAACCATCAAACCGTGAACTCCTTCCCCGGCTCTCAGACCGCATAAAACTCCTCTCTCAGCGGTCTGCCTGAGCAAGCCGACCGAGTGGGTTGTGCTATTATCTGCAAGGGGTGTGGATATGTAAATGAACACACGATGGGCTCAATAAAAGTGATACTTTAGTTAATTGACACATGCTGTTCAATTCGTTTCTTTCCCTTGCACTGAGTTTCATTATGCGTGTGCGTACTCGTTTGTATTGTCAGTCTGTTAGCTGGTGGAAACTCACTTGGGTTTTCAGGTTTCAAGCAACATTTTCACATTTGATTTCAAAGTGTTTGCGTGGACACGTGGACACGTGGCCCATGGGTAGCGCTTGACATGTGCTGTTGCATACACACACCATCACCATTTGCACTGAATTTGCATCATTATGTATTGTGCTGTGAAAATGTTCTTTTAAGTAAAGCAAATGCAGCGTAAACACAGAACATGGGTTTAATTGATGACCTTTCTGAGGAACATTTTTGCTTTTGAATTGAAGAACATTTTCTAGTTTTTTATAAGAAATATGTCACTCTTAAACAGAAAGGTACACCCATATGTATTTCAGCAGACCTGTAAAACCAGGTGCTGTGGAGACGGGTTCCAGAGTGCTGTATTACCATTTACAACAATCAAGCACGGCACACAGCGCTGTGCAGAACAGCCAGAGCGCCACCCAGTGGCTACACAATGGAAGCTGCAAATGGAATTTGCTTTAATTGGAGGGCTTTTCAAGTATTCATCGCTCTCGTTTGTCCACTGTGGAGAAGAAACACAGTTATATTTGCAACAGAGATGGAGAAATCTGCAACCTTCTGTGAAAAGCATTCTAGATAATTAGCTTGCAGTTTATTTAACTATTGTAAATATGAAAACAGCATCCTTTCACCTTTAAATGCCATTGATACAATTTAAGTGACTTATTTACTTATCTGTTAACAGTAAAAACATACTTTTCACTGGGTTGCTGTAAACCTGCACTGCATAGTGGAAACCAGTTAGCAGGTGTTTGAATTCCCAGCTGCAACAGTAATGCCAGCGAGCAGCAGAGAAAGAAACGTCTCCTTATCCATTCATCACATTGTGCAAAGCAAAAAACAAACACATCGTAATAATCTGTGGAGTGGACTATATTCAGCACTATAATACATACTGGTTGTAGTTGCTGGCTCTTTCCCGTGTCATTCGTCAGAGCTGTCCCAGGATATTCTCGCCGTCACCACAGCCGCAACGCTCATGTTAGCAGAACACCGACATGAGAGATAGTATCCTTTCAAAACATAGTGTAAAATGTCTTTATTGCAAGACGCGCAGGTTTGATGAAGATTTACAGGTTTTTGCAGATCCAGAAATAGAATGCATTGATTAAACTGACAGAGCACACTGCGGTAACATATATAGACGACACTAATCGTCTCCACTGAGCAAAGCAGCTAGCTGCTCCCAAACACAGCCGGCGCTTCGGTCCTCTAGTGTACCTGCATGTTAGTTACGTTGCATTTCCATTGATAGATTATTGCATCTGACAAAGAAAAGCCAGTACTTGTATTTATGTTTTTAAGCCTTTTTATTCAGTAAAAATGCTCTCACCTTACTTGTTTTTGGCGTTCAAGAACCCGGGTCTATAATTACCGTATAACGGGAAATTTTGGTGGAGAATGTATTTTGGCTTTATTGGCGGTTTTGATTGGATCGCCAATAATACTTCCACCAATCAGACGGTTGCGTACAGTGCTCGTATAGCGACTTGCTGTGTATTATACTGGAGCGCAAAACACAACTCTCTTTAAAAGGCATACAGTATGGTAATCTATGAGGTGTAACAGTTACATTTTCAAGTGTGTGTTGGAGGACTGTAGGTTCATTCGTAATTATTCAAGCTAAACTGTCCACTCATGCAGAATATTATGCAATACAAAATCAGCATAAAATAAATTACAAAATAAGGCACCGGGGTCCAACATATTCATTCCAATGGTGTTGTGTGTGTTGTGCTCAAGACAGTAGTATAATCATTGACAGTGTATGATACATTACGTTTTGCATGATACTGGGTGGTCAGCAAAACTAGTCCACATTGCAGATGGCAATCCTAATGTTGCCAGCCCTTCCCATGCACCCCTCTGTGCTGCAGGCTGTTCTGCTGGTTCACGCTCTCCTGCATTTACCCTCTGTGACAGCAGAGCCTTCTGTGCCTGGCTTACTACTGCATAGCTTCCGCCTGCTTCTTCTGCATAGCCTGCTTTATAACGACATTCCTCTAGATAAAGGAACTTACACATTACCTAGTTGCATTATTTCAGGTAATACACAAAGACGAGTTTGCATGAAATAACAGCAAGGAGACGCTCACCTGTAAGGGTTCATCTAAAACCTCTGCAGTGTTATGAAAGGATTTGAGGATTAACAATGCATTGCACAAACATTTTAATGACACGTTACATGTGTAACTTTTATAAGGTTAATAACAGGGAACTGGAGGATGGTTAGATTAAGAAGGATGCCATGTGGGTTGATAATTGATATCCCAGACCGAGATAAGAATTTGTGCACAGACTTGTACTCGCCACTAGATGTCAGTATGTAATAGAATGAATAAATCCAGGAACATTGTTCCCTCTTTTTAATAGACATTAAAGGCTTGCGATCATCTTTAATCTTCTGTTCTCCATGATTGTTGTTTCTGCTTAGATCAGCAATGTTCTGCTATGTTTCAAATGAACCCCATTCCCTTTCTCTAAACTCAAGGGCAAAATAAAATCAGCCTTGTAATCTGTATTGTGAATTGGCCAGCATGTAGTAAACTCAATCATTGTCATAGTTATGATCGAGTGTTCATATTGAAACTAAAAACCCGAGGCGTGTCCTTACAGATCAAAGGAACACAGCAGGTTTGCAGTGAATTCAGTTTGTTACAAGGAAGATGCTCAAGGATGCTAAAACGAATGACCCTTTACTGTAAAGTGGCCCTTATAAAGGATGAGTGCACTAACAAAATCCAGGTAGACATATAGTCCATCACCAGCGCTCCCCAGCCCCAGACGGGATTTCAAGTACTGCCATCAGTTTTCTCAGCGTGCACCTCTCTGCCTTCCTGTCAACTTCCAAGGACTGGCTTCTATATAATTATGGGTCCCTTGATAACTCTGGAAGGCCTGATCAATGCCTTGCTTTACTTTAGCATCATTCTGGATCACGCCCACCCAACAATGCTGTACCCTGCTAGCGAATCGTATGCCCGAATGGACAGCACAATGAACTTAGCATGGTGGTACATGCTTTATGATGACACAATGTATTCAGGCAATTCATTCACAGGTACCATTTCCACAGTCTACATTCATAACACAGGCACTAGTGAAAGGAGCTACCCAAACGTTCAATAAGAATATTTTCAATGGGCTGAAGCCTATTTAATTTACATTTCTTTAACTTAACAAACAGCTTCACCCCGTAGACAAAACCTGCCTGCTTTCCAATGCAAATGACTGCCATGATGATGTATTTTTCAAAGCGTTCTGGATATAGATAAGAGCGCTCACAGTGCTGGGACACGGACCTGAAATAAATTACCGCTGAGATTATTATTACTTCATTTAATTCTCAGTGTTTGGCAAACAAAATATCTGAACATGCCATCGTTGTTCACGACACAGCTATGCATTATGCATGGCTTTATGCTATATATTTCTTTTTGGGGTCTGTAATTTCACAGAAACTGTAATTGGAACATTACATTCTACATGGATGTTGTATTACCCTCCTGTTAATATTACAAAACTTGAACAAAACAAAACAAAAAAGTTATATAATTCAAGGTCTGCCATGCTCTCCCAAGATGAATTAAAACTTTAACATGGAATGTTCACCTTTTGAAAAACGTTTTGAAAATGTGTCGAGAAAAAAATTCAAGAATTAAAAGACATTATATGCTTGGTCAATTGAGTGCGTGTGCATCTGAGTGTGTGTGTGTGTGTGCATCTGTGTGCGTGTGTACTTGTGTGTGTGTGTCTGTGTGCCTCAGTGTGTGTGCATCTGTGTGTGTGTACTTGTGTGTGTGTGTGTGTGTGTCTGTGTGTCTCAGTGTGTGAGTGAGGGTGTGTGTGTGCTGGTACACACTCACTAGGGAGGCTGTTCTGGCAGATCGAGTTGAACACAGTGGAACTCACACCCAGAGCTGTCACCAAGGCCACAGCTAACTTCTTGTTAGCACAGAAACGAGGACGCTACTCCTAGCTTGCCATTTCAAATCTTGGCACCCGCTTTCACAGGCTGCCATATGCTTCATGATCTACATATGGAAGGGACATTTTGCACCTACAAATATTTAATCACTCAGTACCTTCAAAGGAAATCTGCAACTTTACCAGAATAAGATATAGCTACGCCCTGAAGCTCAGTGGGTACTAAAGCACGTACAGCTTGTTTTGTGGGATGCACAACACTGGAAGGGAGCTACAGTATACAGAGTGTGCAACACTCACTAACTTAACCAGCAGAGGATGTGGTGGGACAAGGGGGCTTTTTTATGCAAGACAGCAGTTTTATAATTAAAGAAAAATGAAAATAATACCCCATTCATCTAATAAATAGCTTGTACAGGTAAGTCAAATAGTTTTTTTTTTTTTTTTTGTATACCAAGAATCACTGCAGAGTTTAATATACCCATGCAAGGTCCTATTAAGATACAATATAAAATAGATTTTAATTAATTAAATGAGCTAGTCTCATGAGTTTGTTGTTTTAAACCATCTAATAATCCGATTCATTAGCACCCATAAAACTGACTGTGAGCCTGGTTAATCTTCAACAGATACAAAAGCTAATGAAAAAATCAATCAAAACCCTGGCCTATGGAAGTAATGATCCTGAGCTGGGGCATTAAAGTGATGTGCCATAGATATTTACCCACACTGACAGTGAATGACTATATGCAATCAAAGCTAATTGACAGGGAAGAGTGCATTGTATTAAACTCCTCAAGGATGATTTTCCAAAGTGAGGAGACAGACAGTACATAACAAAGTGGGGGTGTCCCCAAAATGTTTTTTTTCAGGAATTACTAGCAGCCAGTGTGGTGCTTTAGTACAAGTGACCAGGTTAAAATTGGCAAGCAGTTTACCAATTTAGCCTGACCACAGTATGAATGCTAATGGAATGCTCACCTTAGACCTGAGATTGCTGATTTGTGTGTACAGAGCGGTTACCTGGATTCTTAGTGTCCTATCATTGACCAAGCTGAGCTTAATAAGCAGCAGGAATTCAAAGAGGTTTAAAACGCTGTTGTGCTCTATGGAACTCTACGGAATGGATAACGAGTAGTTACTTAGTTTCAGCTATAACTTACTCTGCTTTTCACCTTGAATGAACTACATCACCCAAAGTATCAGCAAACAGAAAGCACAGGACTGTTGCCATAAAATAAGGTCGTGCTCCTCATACTTTCCAAAGCATGTAGGTTGTGTAATTAGTTTGTGCCTCAACTGTACACTGTAAACTCATATGGCAGCCACACCAAAGTCATTCTCCACCTCAAGTCGCAAATGGTGCTGCTTAACTTGATTAGCAGAGCTGTTGCAATGTTGTAGTTGCCAAGGGTTAATAGCTGGCCCATCTTCAGGCTTTTATTTGCAGCAGTCTGCAGATCCGCACGCCAGAGCTGGAGATTTTGAGAATGTGTTACATAAGAGGCACTGCAGCCAAGATGTGAGATTCTTGTCAGTTCCTGTTTGATGCACACACCCATACAGTATTGCTGTCACAGTCTATTCTGGGATTGATTTGTTTATTCTGCTGCATTCTTTTTCCCCACATCTGCCTGTTTTTGCAGCCCTGCCAATTTTAGAGCAAATGCTTTTAAAAAGATCAAGAGATTTATCATCATGCGAACACTACACAGTGGGGCATTTTATTATAGAATAGACAATAATGTGCCTGTGGCACTCTGTGGGATAAGAGAGCTTTAGAACACAAGACTGGAGCTTGGAAAGACCCTTGTTGAATTAATAATAATAATAATAATAATAATAATAATAATAATAATAATAATAATAATAATAATAATAATAATAATAATAATCTCTTATTGGATCCCTGGGTGTCTATGTTCAGAATGTGTCTTTGGTACTGGATCCCTGGGTGTCTATGTTCAGAATGTGTCTTTGGTACTGGACCCCTGGGTGTCTATGTTCAGAATGTGTCTTTGGTACTGGATCCCTGGGTGTCTATGTTCAGAATGTGTCTTTGGTACTGGATCCCTGGGTGTCTATGTTCAGAATGTGTCTTTGGTACTGGATCCCTGGGTGTTTATGTTCAGAATGTGTCTTTGGTACTGGATCCCTGGGTGTTTATGTTCAGAACAGATGACAGAAGAGTGAAACTAATAGAAGCTCCTGTTTTTGTTTCCCAATCCAACTGGAAAAGGGAATAGCAGGTTTAACTGACACGGATCTTTCTACAATAAAATTATGCAAACTGTGTCGACATAATAACTTCTGCAGCCTCGCTCTTGACATTTGCTTATACCTAGTTATGATAATGTGAGCACCGGTGTGATTTAGTAGTTTATAACTCTTAAATCCAATCCCTATAAGGATTTGCCAGGGCTCAATTAAATTACATTTTAATTTATATATCAATTGATTTTTATTCTTTCCACGGCTCTGCTTTTACATAAATGCGTTGTGGCTTACACAAGGTCTCATACCACATCACTCTAATTTAATGGACGCTTTTGGAGCTCAATGGCAGTTTCATTGAAAGACTTCCTATTATTCGCTTGTATTTTGTTTGAGGTAACTAGTTGTTTGATGCCGGATGTCACTAATGCTCAGAATTGAGAAGGCTCAGTGGAATTTGTACCCTGGGGTAACGACTGACATTCATGACCTATTAGGAGTAACAGGATAGTCTCGCCACCTCATTTTCACTTCTTAGAAATGGGAACAATATCCCAGGACCTCCAGAGAACATCGTGGATAGTTAGTGGAGGTGGAAGCTGCAACAGAACCATGATGCACACCCCAGAGAGAGTCCTGATGGAAATGTGAATGAGGTTGTATCCGGCTGGACCATAGTGGAAGCTCTCGTAACTGATGGTGATAAAGGGGTCAAAGCACCAAGAAAAACCTCAGTGATGGTTCTGTTAGTAGTGTGTGGGGAGAACATGCTCTGTGTAATGGTCTCCTTCAAGTTATAGTAGATTTAGGCGTTAGGGCAACATGAACTTGGTGTGCACAGACTGATGTTATTGTGCGCTGATCACTTCGACCTCATATACATTCAGCCCATAAAGCACATGGCAACTTTCGGGTCACTTATGCAGCAACACGTTTTAGGTGACATGTGGAATGTTTCAAGCTGCAGTATCTGAACGCTCTTGAGTGGTTTCTTTAGGAAGTGCATCTGCTACACTTTCATTTAGCAGTCAATTTCATTTTTACCCGTTTCAAGTGTGAATGCCAGTCAGCCCACAGCCTGTCGGGGACAATACTATTTAAACAACTGTGACAGAGATGGGACTGGGGGAGTCAGGCTTAAGGAAGGTTTTAAAATGCTTGGAGTGTTGCACTTCATTAGTACGGATAAATTCAAGATAATGGCTGAGATGAAGGGTTCAGAAAAGATCAGCAGCCCCCAGATGAAATAGCACGGTTGTAGTTAACATGGTGGAAAAATACAAAATCACGCCCACCTCATGCTAAGAGTTAGTTCATGGTAATGAGTTTTTAATTAAACATTGTCCCAGACCTTCTTAGAAAGGACCAACAGGCTAATGGTAGAGTGATAAAGTTTAACCAGTTTTCCAGTTTCAGGCTGATAGATGACCGCCGCTTCTTCTGCTGTCAGAGATGACAGCAAGGCTAATTCGAGTTAGATATCACTCAGACACTACTTCATTTCAATGTAAATGAAGCCCAGTTCAAGTTAACATGCATACATAATCTTTTCTCTTTTTGGGGGGATATGTGAGGATATCTGTGTCAGGATGATTTGAGATTAAAATCAAGGACCATACACTTTGTAATGTATAAAATATTCAAATCACTTGAGATGGGAAACGGACTGAGGGAGTTGCAGTAAAATTGCGTTGGATTGGCTATTTCTCCTTTACGGTTCAAAGAGATCTGTTAGACAGCCCTGGAATATACTATAGTAACAAATCCCACGTCTACTTGTATGAGCAAGAACTGGATTCAGGGGCTTCTGCCTGGACTCATTTAAAACGCCACGCTGTCAAAACTGTTACATAAAAGTCAAAAGAAAGCCTGACATCAAAGACTCCAGACTTGGTGGCTGTATGCATTTAGTGCAGCTAACGCGACAGCAGAACATTGTTTTGTCATGTTCAATTACACCACAGGCTCAGCCTCACATCCCTCTCTTCAACTTTAATTAAATTGTCCTTATTTTCAGGCTGTGTTATTTTTTTAATGTAGATTAACAGTCATTAACTGTAGACTGATGTATATTATTCATACAATGGATAATATCATGCTTGCTTAAAATAGCCTTATTATACGTACAGCTAGTCACACATTTTCCTATATAAAAGGCACACATTAAGCTCATTTCTTAACCTTGTTTTTTTCCATAGCAACCAGTGAACCAAGATGTAACAAACACACCTGTTTCAGTCTTTCACCTGAACACAGGGGCATTGGAAAGGCAAGCTGGTAAGTCACCAGTCACTGCTTGTCCTATAACTCACATGCTTTTAATGTCTCTGCATTTATTTTGTGAAGAATAAACGGTGAAATCAGTCAAACAGTGAAATTGTTTGTGAGATTGGGAAGTGGCTTGGAACCCTTCAGTGAGAGTGTTTCACAGTCATCTCCAATCCCTCTCCATGTGGAACTGTCTCAACAATCCACACATTAGATTCTTAATATTGATAGTGCTGTGCAGAAATGATCACCATGCTACATCTCATCATGTGGCTTTTAGTAGGATTCCCTTGCAACAACAATAATACAAAAAATGATAACAAATGTTAAGAAATGCAATTGATGAATGTACTTTATTATGGCAGATAACTCAGCAAGGATGTTACATTGCATATGTACTGTATGGCGACAAAACGAAAATGCAAATACACACATAGTTTCTTTGGCTTCTTTACAGGGACGATCATTGGGTTTTCTCTGGAAAGGGACAAGAAGAATCATTCCATTTAGTAATGGGCACTAACTGCATCAGCAAGTCTGATTATAGGGAAGGCAGCAGGAATGTGACGGGATGCAAACAGCGGGTGGACTGGGAGCAGACAGACTTGATTAAGGTTTATCCAATTCAACGATAAATCTGGTGCCATTGTCCAGTTAATTCTATTAAGCATCCCATTGGGCGGATGCACAATGTCATTAAAATAGTCTTTGCAAAAATTGGATGTAATATGTAATTCATGCTGCCGTTTTGTTTTAGAGTGTCCTTTTTTGACACATCATTGCCAGATGTATAAAAAACTAGGATGGTTCTCATTGACAAATTGAAGGCTTTATCACTGGTTCCTGATTATCTTAGCACTTTGGTCAAAAAGGTCAATACTGGCTGTATCCTTGGGACTGGTAGACCCAAGGATACGGACACGATTAGGAGAATTGGCTTTTTCTTATCGACACCCAAAAACCTGGAACACTGGTACACAAAGCACTGGTCATCAAAGAGCAAGGAGGATGCCCCCAACATCACAAAGCACTAGTCATCAAAGAGCAAGGAGGGTGCCCACAACATCACAAAGCACTGTTCATCAAAGAGCAAGGAGGGTGCCCGCAACATCACAAAGCACTGGTCATCAAAGAGCAAGGAAGGTGCCCGCAACATCACAAAGCACTGGTCATCAAAGAGCAAGCTGGGTGCCGTAATCTGCAGAGAATTGTGAAAACCAAACTACAACAAAAGAAGGCCCTTGGACCCAGCCCCAGCAGTATGGGGGTTGTATTGTGTATTCAGGCAAAACGAAACAGACAGAGTAAAGTGGCTTTGCCTTTGCCTGCTGTCTGCTTGTTCTCTACTGTGCATGGTTTCTTCCATCATGGCAAAGTCTACACCCCCAGCAATTCATCTACTGCCTACCCTCTCTCGGTTATCTGAAAACATGCTATATATTGAATTGATCTTTTAGAGAGATGAATTGCCTGTAATTGTCGGTACGTGATTGAAGAGGTGCTGCTGTTGTTCTACCGGATGCCCTTGAAAAAGTTGATTGAAAAATATATAATCACAAGAGCCACCTTTTCTGGTTAATTGATGACCTCATTTGTGGAAGCTATTAGCATGGACCTCTTTGAAGCAGTGCAGTGAAACGCTGAAGTGGGAGTTGCTTGTGTTTGTGCTTCTATTTGAGTCTCATGAGGGGTTTGTGGGGTTAGACTGACCCCACAGTAATCTAAAAGGTCCCATAGTATAAAGGGGCAGTGACATCACCTAATAACATGATGTCCATACTCTGTCCAACAGAGGCTTAACTATATATTAACCCAGCTGGTATTCAGAGGCAGAAGTGAATAATTGGCCCCCAAAATAAAATCCCTTAATACAATTAAAAATACAATGAAAGATATCTCCGATAAAGTAGGATGATGAGTATTAAAATCACTGTCTAAATCAATAAAACATAGGTGTTTCTAAAGCACAGAAGATGTCTATGTACAGTTAAGACATCAAAAGCACATTGCATGTAGCAGGGTGCCCGGCTTTGTATACCTATTAAGAAAACAGAGTCTGCTGCTGGTAACTGCCGCTTTGCAACGAGTCCTAGCAGGCATCACTGTGTGCAATCAGTGTGTTTGCTATTGTAATCGGAGGGCTGGTGGGCTATTTGGCTAACCCTCCATATGCTTTACGCATTGCAAAGCAATTTCCATGACATGACCGTAATCTGTGCATTTTCATTATGGTTGTTGGAGCCTGCTTCTACATACCTCTCTATGAAGTAAGTCTATTTCAATGAATTCTGCAGTGGTGGGTAGATTGCTGCTATCAATTCTGGTTCTGTCCCTTTATTTCTTTTCATTATAATTCACAGCACATGCGATCAGAATATTTTGTAATTTGACATATTTTGTAATTACACTATAATTACATATAAGGTTGTGTATTTACAATACAATTACTACATAAAACATATGCTATTACATTGTAATTAAAATGTAGTCACAGACACTTTATGGAAAATGAACCAAAATTCTAATGGAAATTCACAACGACACACAGTGACACATAATGCTGTAAGGCCATGGAGTATAAAGTAGGATCGTTCATTTCAAACCTCGGTAGCCAAATTGTGGAAGAATCTGGCTTTATGGCTCCTTATAGACTTGCTTAGCATTACTGAGAAATTGATTTAGAGATACATTGCAGCCTCTCTCTGGGGGGATGAGAGGCCATTGGCTTATTTGGAAAGCGTGCCTACCTATTGATTCTTATTTCTCCAGACTGACAAGCACCATATTTTAACAGTCACGCTTTTCTATGAAAGATGCTCTCCTATGACATTCTTAACAGCATACAGCACACTAAAACATTCATTATCTACCCATAAGAGGACAGTACAATATGAAGGCGTCTCCTAGATGAAAAGGCAATAGCAGCAGGAGCAGCAGATATATCTATCTCTCGCTTTGAGTTTAATGGCCCTCTCTTCACAGTTCCTGTCATTTTACCAGCTACTGGATTCAACCCTATTTGATTAAACTTCCATATTGGGTCTTTGTAATTTTGGGGTCAAGCCTCAGTTTTGTGAGAAAAAAAAAAATATATAACTTTGCTAAAAAAAAAAAAGCTTTGTAAAAAAAAAAACTATACAACTTGGCAAAAAAAAAAGCTTTGTAAAAACAAATATGTTCTCTGTTTATTTGTTTTTTTGTGGTATTTATTTATAATATAATACCTTTTTTGTTGCCCTTGTCAAGCACTCTACCTTGGCTCTGATAAGCTGTTAGTTCAGAATTCACTGCCACTACAGAATCTCCATAATAATTGGGATAATTGACATATTTTATTTTGTGGCTTTTTTATTTTATATTAATTACAACTTTTTGGTTCAAGCAAGAAAATAGCAATATGACAAATAAAATCTATTAAAGTGTCAACGAAGTTATTAAAAAAAAAAAAACGGAATTGAAGGCACAGGTTTCCCCTCTGAGGGTCCAGCCTATTGAAGCTGAAAATCTATTTAATTTGCTTCAAGAGCAAACATGGATCTCTGCGTCCACACAGCTGGATGAGATACTTCCTGTCATTACTGGACCACTGTGTCTTCATGGAGAGTAGCTGCTGAAGCCAAGTATTTAAACCAAGCTATAACAAACACACCCTAAATGTAACATTGTCACGAAGAAGAATCCTATGGAATAATGTATCCCATCTGGACTTCAGTCACTGGTGCCCCAAAGACATGTTTGAAAATTCAGACTGTAAATCCAAAGCAGATGGTGTTTTTAGCAACCATTTTTTATTATTGCTGCTGTCTGGAAGTTTTAGGAAGTTTTCTGGTTCCCTGTGTTTTACTGACAGAGCCGCGTCTAGTTCTGCACACACACACTCTCCCTGTGTGTCACTGGCAGAGCCTAGTTCTGCACACACACACACTCTCCCTGTAGATTGCAACTTGCTGGCGCTGGGACTTTGACATCCTCTTGTCACCTCCTTCCAGAATCTTAAGAAACTAATTCTTTTTTTAACAGGGAGTCAGTTTTGCAGCAGACAGCATATGTTACCACACTGAGCAGGCTTCAAGGCCTATTAGTTGACACTAGCATCCACTGTACTAGGCAACAGCTAAAAGCTGGCAAACAGACCGACAGCAGCAGCTCCATTGAATGCATTTAATCATGCCTCAGGCACCATGAGAAACAGAAACATCCACACAATTTCAGTTGACAGTACGTTCTCTCAAGAACACATTGTCTCAGAGGTGAACATAAATAACGTAACTATAGCATTTGGTTCACTGAGAAAACACCAGCTTGTTTATTCAGCTTCTTTATAGCGCTCCTCCACTGTACTGTACTGCACTCCCACAGCTGCACAGTCACTCCACACAGAGCAGCATGCAGTATAGCTGTCTGGTTCAGGGGGTAAGAGAAGTACTGGACGATCTTGTGCTGAATAATGTCTTCGTATTCTACAGCACAGATTTTCTGGATCACAGCTCATCGGTTCTTCAGTCATCCTCATTCATGGAATAGCCCCATGAATTGTAATTTAATATCCTCTCTATATCTAGCAGTGGAATTTCATTTGCAGTGTAAACGTTGCATTGAAAGGAAGTGGTGGATGAAGTGCTTGAACAGCTGAACTCCAAGCCCCCTTGTCAGGGACAGCAGACAAGCAGGTGCTGTTTTGTCAACGTGTCTCCAGAGGAGCCTGAGGGATTGATTGAAATTCTCCTCTTATGTACCTGAATGTTTTTGTTTCGTGTTGCTTTGATTTCAATGAAAGAAAAGGAAAAATGAAAGGTGTGATTCTGGTCCATGCAAGGCGTTTTGTACCGTACAGAGTAAAAGGCCAGCCTTGTTCCCACTAACTTTAGTCTTTGTAAACATGGTGCTGTTCCACCGTTTTCAGTGCTCACAGATCACAGAAGAGCACTGCGGTACTTTAGTCTTTGTAAACATGGTGCTGTTCCACCGTTTTCAGTGCTCACAGATCACAGAAGAGCACTGCGGTACTTTAGTCTTTGTAAACATGGTGCTGTTCCACCGTTTTCAGTGCTCACAGATCACAGAAGAGCACTGCGGTACTTTAGTCTTTGTAAACATGGTGCTGTTCCACCGTTTTCAATGCTCACAGATCACAGAAGAGCACTGCGGTACTTTAGACTTTGTAAATGTGGTGCTGTTCCACCGTTTTCAATGCTCACAGATCACAGAAGAGCACTGCGGTACTTTAGACTTTGTAAATGTGGTGCTGTTCCCCCTTTTCAATGCTCACAGATCACAGAGGAGCACTGTGGTACTTTAGTCTTTGTAAACATGGTGCTGTTCCACCGTTTTCAATGCTCACAGATCACAGAGGAGCACTGCGGTACTTTAGTCTTTGTAAACATGGTGCTGTTCCACCGTTTTCAGTGCTCACAGATCACAGAAGAGCACTGCGGTACTTTAGACTTTGTAAATGTGGTGCTGTTCCCCCTTTTCAATGCTCACAGATCACAGAGGAGCACTGTGGTACTTTAGTCTTTGTAAACGTGGTGCTGTTCCCCCTTTTCAATGCTCACAGATCACAGAGGAGCACTGTGGTACTTTAGTCTTTGTAAACGTGGTGCTGTTCCCCCTTTTCAATGCTCACAGATCACAGAAGAGCACTGTGCTACTTTAGACTTTGTAAATGTGGTGCTGTTCCCCCTTTTCAGTGCTCACAAATCACAGAAGAGCACTGCAGTACTTGGTGTGTCAAGAATAAGGGACGCGTCACAGGGGCACACAGGAGGACACAGGTTGAATAGGCTGAACACATTGCATGTGTTCCTTTTCAAGAACAAACTTGCTTTGTACTGTGTGGGTACTATTAATCATGAAATGACAAAAAGAGACATGATGCTGGACTCACCAGCATCACTATATATGAGTAGGTGGTGGCATTCATTTGACTTTCTTCAGGTAAGGGGTGTCCATCCTCAATCTTTACCAATCATGACACTGTCTATCTTAAAGCTTTGTGAATAGGACGCAATATTGCAATGACATGGACCAAGGCACTGACCTCAAACTCGTATATGACTTACATATTTTTGGTCCTGCTTTCCATTATTCAGGCAATAAACGTTTTTTTTTTATATGTAACCCTTGTCCCAACCCTTTACTAGACTAGTTCAAGACTACCCCTACCCCTAATCTTTCATCTTTTTTTTTGCAGATTTAAAAATCTATTTAGTATTTTTTTCTGGCATTCTTTCATAATTTGTAAGGGAGGTTCTGAAACCTTAAAACAGGCTGTGCAAAGAAGGTATAGCTCATCTTTGAAATCTGATTTCAAGCTGGCATTAATGTTTCTGCAGTATGTTGAATTATTGGCTCTATGCTATTTTACATCCAGCCGCGGAAAATATGTGTGCTGTCACACAGATCACCACACTGCTGCCAAGTCCTAAACTGCACACCATAAAAAGCAATAAACCAGCTTGTAATCCTTATCACACGAGTGCTTATTCCATCTGGCCCGTGATGAACAGACAGACACAAAGAGAGCAAACAAACGTCCGGGTGGAAAGTGTCCCTCCAGGAACCCTGACTGTAAACTTTCTTATGTTCCTATGACTCCAATGGCTCTTAAGAGAATTGATAAGCTGAGATGGTGTGAAATTGTATTACTTATTTATTTTTTTTGCCGAAAGCGCCATACATTCTGCGCTGACGTTTTTAACTGGTTTGTCTGTGGTTTTATTAAGCGGCTGGCGGTTTGGTTTATAGGTCAAGCGGGAGAGGTTTAAAATGCCCTGCTAGCTTGGGAGATGTGTATCATTTCTACACACAGTTTTCCCTGCTGAGGAATAAATGGCTTTTTATAGCTGTTTATTTATTTATTTATTTTTTTTAGTTCTTCCTTTAAAACAGATAATACAGTCACATGGTGCACTTTACTGTTGCTCAGAGATTTCATAATAGTACGCCTTTGTTCTCAGCAGTATCTGTCTTGTTGTAACACTTCATTTAAGGTTTCAGTAATTACAATGCAATTTCATAGTAACTACTTAGTATCATTAACCTGTCAGGGACAAGGTTACTTCTGTCTCTTTCATAGTTGACAATCAGAGAAAAGGCACATCAGATTACAGATTCCTGGCCACGTCTTTTAGAAAGTGTACTTGGCACTGCTCTTTGAGTTGACTGTAGAATTGCCTTCAAAATTTTGCATTGTCTGGCCTTGAACCTCACTGATCCGCTCGCTCCCTTGTGCCCTGGTCACGCTCTGAGACCAGGGGATGTTCTATCTCTGTAGTTCAGCTGAAGTCGGATGAGGGAAGTGTTATCAATTGCAATGCCCATCAATTTTGGAATTCTAGATATTAAGGATGCAGATGCAGTGAATGTATAGGCTTACGATATATGGTTTTGAACCTTTGTTCATTACGTAGCATCAGACCACCCCTATAATTATTTTCTAAAAGCACTCTGTGATACTTGTATGATGATTGTATTTTATTGTATTGTATATATTTGTTCTTGGCTAGCTCTCCCTAAAGCTAAATCAATCCACACGTTTGTTATGGTAATGCACAGAGTTGTTTAACATCCTATAAAATGTTACAGAAGATTATGTTGTACTGAGTGCCCTGAGTGAGTATTTTTATTTATATTCACATAAACTCTTGTGCAAGTCTGTATGAAATATATCCCACGTACAGCCCATGCCTCCTTATAGAAAACTAGGAGTTTTGCCAGGAAAAGCTGGATTGTGCCCCCCATTCGAGTGCTGTCTCATTTAAAGACAGTTGGGAGTTAGGAGCCCGGTTTTGTTTTACATATGTCAATGCCATTTGAGTGATTCAGTCCTATATCCAGGCTCCAATAGATCCCAGCTGTCAGTGGGAGCAGTTCCTGTGGCTCCCAGAGGAGATCAGTTTATTGAAGTGGAATGACTGCTATTCTGACCTGGCTTTCTTACATCCATCAGCAGTGCCCCTGCACTTCACGGCTCTCAGGACACTAAGTTGCAAATGCTGAAGATAAGCCTGGCATTGCATGTCAATAAAACAAACGCTCTGATGCCGGTCAGTCAGTGTCTTAAACTGCACAAGAAACATGTGGCTGCAACTTCCAAGAAGATGATGAAACTTCTTTCCACAGACAAGCAGACACATCCAATCTTCAGGATGAATAATGACTTGCGCTGGAAAGCAGGAAAACATCTGAGAAGATATCTTTCAACAGATGAACCTCAGGTAAGGCGGATCTCGGATTCAATCTATTTCTGTTGACGTACCGCATCCATTATGTTGCTACCAATCCATTCATAATTTGGTTTGACCAGCTTTCATTGACTCTTGGCAGCTTTCCAGCATTGCAGGTCAAATTAGATTGCTGCCAAGATGGGTCAATCATGCAGCCGTTGACACATGCCAAAGTGGGCAGAAGTCAGTCCCTCGTCGTTAAATCTGAAATGTCGTTGACCAGTCATCACTTGTGTGGCAATGTGGCCACGCCCTTGTGCGTAGTTTGTTTATATGTTACGTGTTGTGTGTAAATGTTGGTGTATAGAGATGGCTGCACGGGATATAAATGGGTGTGTGCAGCACAAGTTATTTAAGATGTAATTGTATTTAAGCACGAGATTGCACGTAATTAATTCACGTGCTGGGATTCAAGTAAATAATTAATTAGTAATTGAATTGCAGCACAACAGGATATATAGATGCACATTTCACTCACTCGGGGTTGGGTGTTCGTGAGTGGAGAACGGGAGAGAGAGGAGGAGAACTAAAAAAGAAACTTAAAAGATAACAACTGCTGCAGCGTGCTGGAAGTGCCAGCACGGTACTTTTTAACGTTCGTCCACTTGTTTTGTGTGTTAGTACGTTTTTGTTTGTCTATTTATTTTGGCTCCAGTGCGGTGTCCTGTTTTGTGTTCTGTTTAAACCTTTTACTTTGTTATTAAACGCTGAGTGCAGCCATTGCACTCAGTTTCACTCATCACCACCGTCTGTCTGTGTGTTTCTTCTGGGTCTGACGTGTCACTACCAGCCAGCCTTGTGACACTTGTCATGAGTTGTATGACAAAGCTGCATAATATTTCAAATGGAATAGAATGAGGTTGTAGGGTGATCTACAGTACTGTGCACTTCCCACATTCTCTGGACGTCTTGGAGATACTACTGTATCTTAACTGATTTAAATAGAGTGAATAGGAAATATGCTGCTTGTGACCCCCAAGCATTTTCAGCTCCACGTGCATGGGGCTGTATACAGTATGAAGCCAGTTATGACCGATTGAGATTGAGAATGTGCTGGTTCTCCTCAATAAAGGAGAGGACATGTCAAATGGTACTTTTTTCTCTGCAGTCCTATGCTTGTCTGTTCCACTCTGGGGTTTAGCACATACCCTATATTTGCAGGTGCTGACAGAGCAATACAGTATGTGAGGTTTGTAAATCAAATCACAGCCCACAAGTCTTTGTTGCAAACAGCTTTGTATACACTATAACGAATCATAATGGTGTCTGATGAGCACTCATAATCATTCAGTCAAGCTGCGCATCACAAATGAAGCTCTGATAAAGCACTGGAATACTTCTTCACCCAGTGCTTGTTGCACCACACTGCATGAAACCATTGTGATAACCACTTCACATACAGAATTAGGACATGTTTGTGTTCTGCATCCTCTCCCCAACCTCCACCCACTAGTAGGGTTTGCACAATAACTGTGATGGACACAGTTTGTTTCAAGAGGTTGCCTTGGATCCTAGGCATGGATAGATCACACTGATATTTGAAGATACACAGAACCCCCTTAGGCACTCAATAGACAATAGAGCAGAATGGTTCTAAATAAAGGGAAGAAGGAACAGTTGGAGTATCATCACTCACAGGTAGGAAGCACTGAAGCAAGGTTCTGGCAGGTAACTGAAGAGGACGCTTTAAGCTAGTCCTTTCTCATTCTGCTGGAGATTGGGTGTGATTGAGAGGTGCGTTGACACAGGAGGGATTTATCTGCAAGATCGGTTCCCTGTGTAGCCAATTTGTGACAAAAAGAAGAAAAAAATGCAAATGTTAATTGTGAGCTGTTTATTTTCCTCATTAACAAGCTGTGTTTATTTAATCCTGCTTGGCATTAGCTGAATTCGGTCAGGGTGCAGATTCAGACGCCACTTCAAAGCTTGTTTGAAACTCAAAGACCAGCCGAAAAGGCAGGCGATGCAAACAGAGAGACATTGATACACCGTCTCAAAACACGCAGAGAGCAACATGCAGCAAATGAGGCGTGCTGTCTTTGTACACTGCCCCTGGCTTGCACAGTGCAAACAGAGGGACGATTTGAAGGCTTTGATAGGAAACGAGCACAAGGAATATTAATTATCTTTGTTTAGTCTTTGTTTTTCTAAACATGATAGAACAGGCACACTTGAGATGAACTGTTGAAGGTGGGTGTAGTGTTATTCTTTTGTTCAGCTTCTTAAGGTTTCAGTATGGTTGACCTTTCTCAGGAGAATGATGGTGTGTTATTTAGAATAGTGTTCATTGTAGAGGCAGAGCATGCTGAAAGCTATATGCTACAGTATATCTTCAAAACACTCCCAGTGCAGGTTTTTAATCAACCATGCTTGTCTTTTTTTTTTTTTTACTTACAGTCCAAAGAAATGGATGGACTTAACTGCTGAGTCTACATCTGGGGAGATGGATTTCTCAAATGCACTAATGCTGATGGTGGTGAAGATGAGGGGCCTCAAAGTTCACTGGTGTCATTCTTATGGCCATTGATAATATCATTCGCAGTGGTATTTCAAAGCAAACAAGAACTAGTCAATATCTCTGTGACTGATCGGTCTTGACCTTCAACTTTACCACCGTTTCAGTTTGAAAAATGTGGAATCTAATAATGGCAATACGTATTGGGTGATGTCTACGGGAATTATTTTGTCCTTAGCTGTTTCATTACTGTACAGATATGATATTAATACAGTAAACTGTGTCAGTATTTTAAGTGAAAATAGTATTTACTTTAAATCAAATCCATTGATATGGGTAAATTACATAAGGAAGCATGCTGGCAAACTACAAAAAACCAAAAATCCAAGTAATTTTACAGTCATGATGTTTGATTTGAAGAGATTAACCCTCAATTTAGAATCAGGTGTACTTGCTCATCCAACAGAGTGAATGGGATGGGAATCAGCTATTTTCAGCCCAACAGTCACTATGCTAAGAGGTTTGAAAAACAGAAGCAGTACAAATTGTGAACACCAAATCCCTCAAAATTAATTGTTTCGGGTATTTCAGGCCTAAGGATTTTAAAGACTAGAGTGCACATGAGTGTTCTCTAACATGACAATTTCCATGGTAAAAGGCTGAATTAGATTCCATTCAAATCCAGAAGAGAATCCCATTCTCCACACTGCGAGCACAAAGCACCCAGAAGTCACTTCATTTATTCTGTTTCTTATGCAAACTGTCTGATTAACGGGTTAACCTTATCAAGGTCTCATGCCCCTGCTGCAGCTTCTATTATCAGCTCCTCCCCGTAAGGGGGACGTGATTGGCCAGCTGCTTTCTTAGCCAGCATTGACACTGGCATCTCACAGAATCAAAGAAGAAGCCAGAAGTTCTCCAAGGAAGACCAGGACTAATTTGGTGGGCCCTGCTATTCCTTGAATGCAGCCAGCTATGTTACAATGGTAGGTTGAGTGTAGCTCAAATTTCCTTCAATGCTTTAATGATTTTTGAATTTATGTCAAAACCACCTACCATTCCCTTAAACGATAATTCATAATGTCCTAAATTCAAGGTTGGTCATATCTCCGACTTGAATCATTGCTTATATTAAGATAATCTTCTACCAGAGGTTTTAGCCATTGCTATATAACCAGGCAGTAGCTTTGTTTATTAACCTAGCACATCTACAGTTGTCCCTGTATTATTTTCAACAGTAGCAGCAGAGTAATAAAAATGCAGAAGCCGCATCATGCTTTGCTAGGAGCTCGAGTGTTAAGCCTCTGCATCAGAAACCCATCAGTGGAATGTTGTGCTCAAGAGATGGCTGCACTTCAGTGCGTGCTATCCTGTGACTGCTCACGGCATTGGCCAGCCATTCCAGTGTGGCAGCAGGAGCCGTAGTAATCGTCCTTGCAGTGTTTTTTAAATCAACACCGTATCTCTCTGTAAACAAAATACATATAAGCCGAGTTTACTTTATCAAAAGAGGAAAAGAGACCGAAGATAAATGTATGTGCATGTGTTCACTATTCTTTTTTTTTTTTTTTTTTTTTTTTTAATTTAGTCGTTGCCAATTAGTTTTTATTATTTTTTCCCCAATTTGAAATGCCCAATTATTTTTAGGCTCAGCTCACCGCTACCACCCCTGCGCTGACTCGGGAGGGGCGAAGATGAACACACGCTGTCCTCCGAAGCGTGTGCCGTCAGCCGCCCGCTTCTTTACACTCTGCAGACTCACCATGCAGCCGCCTCAGAGCTACAGCGTCGGAGGACAACGCAGCTCTGGGCAGCTTACAGGCAAGCCCGCAGGCGCCCGGCCAGACTACAGGGGTCGCTGGTGCGCGGTGAGCTGAGGACACCCTGACCGACCTAACCCCTCCCTCCCGGGCGACACTCAGCCAGTTGGGCACTGCCCCCTGGGAGCTCCCGTCCACGGTCGGCTGTGGAATAGCCTGGACTCGAACTCGCGACGTCCAGGCTATAGAGCGCATCCTGCACTCTAGCGAGTGCTTTTACTGGATGCGCCACTCGGGAGCCCTTGTGTGTTCACTATTCTAACTGGACCCAGGTACTGTACAGTATATGTATAATACACAGATGGTCAATTTAACAGGTTAACCAATAAGAGTTAACGATCCTGGCCTTCATTAGAATAAGAGCTATTGCTGCAGAAAGAAAATCAGAAAGTGCTGCAGCTGTGACATCATAATCGTGATCTTGCACAGAGGAGGTAGCATTACCTGGGGAATCTCATTACCGTTCTATCAATACTTGATGATGCACATCAGTGTTGGAATGTCTTGTCCATTATCAGGATCAGTGGCTTACCAGCATGTGAGGGGCATCACTGAGCAGGCAGAAGCAAAGTTTATTGGCTGTGTTCTTTACATTTTTTTGTAATAAATAAAGAAATAATAAATGAATAGCATCAAAGCGCCCCCCCCCCCCTCCTCAAGATGTTGCCATGGTAACAGAGTCAGCCATATTTCAGCTCCTGAACCCCAGTGGAATTAGTATGACACAGGATCAGTCATGATCGACTGTCAGAAGCAGGAAAATACAGTATGTTTTATTATCAAGAGGGACAAAATACAAACTGTAGCTGACTGCTTGAGATCTAATTTAAGGTTGATGTTTTTACTGTAGACATATCTATGTGGCTGCCTGCAAATAAAACAAATGGGGCTGAAGTCAGGATGTGTGGAGGCAGCTGAAGCTTTGAATGGGAATCAGAAACTTAGAGCTTTCCATCCTCATTCTCGATCCATTGCTGTTCTCTGCAGAGACCCAATGTACCTATGTACTCAGGCGTTTCAGGCTATGATAAAGAGTTAGAGCAGATTCACATACTTTAGGCTATGATAAAGAGTTAGAGCAGATTCACATCCTTTAGGCTATAATAAAGAGTTAAAACAGATTCACATCCTTTAGGCTATGATAAAGAGTTAAAACAGATTCACATCCTTTAGGCTATATTAAAGAGTTAGAGCAGATTCACATCCTTTAGGCTATATTAAAGAGTTAAAGCAGATTCACATTCAGCAATGTACTGTGTGCACACAATGCTGGAATTACCAGCAGGGACAGCTGTGCTTTACTTTTATACTATATAGGTCTTTGAGTTCATTGAGCCAGACCGGGAAAGAAGTAACAGCTGTGTTTAGCCTCTGCCATGGGGTTAAAATGGACTTACAGCATAAAATAGCCCATCGTGCAAAGCTAAAACTTCACTGTGGCTCCAAGACATTATTAGTTTGTCACTAAAAGCAGAAACCCCATTCCTCCTCCCAGTTCTAAATCAATTCTCCAGAGGTGAATGATTGCGCTTTAGATAAGTGTGCCACCCACTCCATCTATTATAGTTGAAAATAGCACATGAGGGGCTATAAATGTACTTTTCTTTCTACGTGTGTCCACATCACACTTTATTTTTAGCCTCCTGGCTTCTCATCTTAATGACAGAAAAAGCATAGACGTTTAAAAATACCCTGCTATCTCCTTGGTCTTGCAATCTCCTAACGACTTTGATCAAAAATTCCAATTCCACCTTCATTCCCCTCCGGGCATCGACCTGACTGGTTTGGAATGAATTAATCATCATTAATAAATGAATAAATCCGATGAAATGGAAACAATCAGATCACCTGTAATTGCTCTAATTGTGTTTCTATTTTAAGGATGCTGCACCACCCCTGCCTCCTCCCTCCTCTGTCTTGTGCTCTTTACAGAACAGATAAGTAGAACAGGTAGTGTCTGAGCTCACAGGGGCCACAGAACAGATAAGTAGAACAGATGTGCACACAGGGGAGGGGTGTCTGCTGCTCAGCTCTGGTATTTGATCTATCACACGAGCTAATGAAATGACTCAAACATCAGCAGGAAATACTGAAACATCATCATCACTTACAATAGAAAAGTCTCCTTGATTTTAATGATACAGACAAGGGATGCATGTTATGCCAGGTTACATTGCTGTTTGTGGTAAAGTACACCGGGGTTCTGTCTTGGTGACATTCAATGCTGTACTCGTCCTGGCAGTCACCTTTACAGAAACCCATTTGTTAAGATGAAAATGAAGAGAAATTATCCTACCTAGTCATCTGCACTGATAGTAGATGGATCACATTTGAGGTCCCACTGCATTTGTGGGGGCGCCTTGCTTATTGAGATCTTTGGCCTGGATTTGAAGAGGGGATGATTATCTATTTAGGGACAGCAAGATATTCAGCAAACATGGGGTCTGAGTGGGGTTAACATGGGTAACTAATGATGTCCCAGAGACCAGCATAGCTGTCCCAATACTATTGTGTATCAGCCACCAGCTGAGTAAGGTTCTATTGTGTTGGTCTACAGTAGGGATCTCCAACCCTGGTCCTGGAGAACCTCAATCCTGCAGGTTTTCTAGGTGTCTTTACATCATCAATGGCTAAAGATCTGGAACACCTGTTAATCTGGTCTAATTAAGCCAATAATTGGTGCACTTAAGTAACTGAGCTCGCTTGAAATGAAAACCAGAAGACCCAGTAGCTCTCCAGGACCAGGGCTGGAGAGCCCTGGTCTACAGAGTAGTAGATCTAAATGCTATATAAGTGCTGTATCACTGACCCCTTGCTTGTGTATTATTATTGCATATCTGGTGATGCTAATAAGGGGGTCAATGATAGTATATAGAGTTGAAGCGCGATGGTGTCCACATGTCTTTCATCTCTGTGCCGCTGTGTTCTATATTTCCTGTACATTGAGCTGTCGCATTGCTAATATTCACATTAACTGATAGCCAGGGCCAATTCAACAAGGATAGCAACCTCCTGCATCACCGGTCCCGGCTGCTGCAGACAGGTTCTGCACCACAGGATAATGAGGGAGGAGGGGGGCATCTGCTCCCTGCCAGGGACTGAAACAAATCGCAGTGTGAAGAGAGTCACCCTGAGTCACAATTCTGAAGAGGTCACGTTTGCATGAACCAATTGCAAACATTACTTCATATTGCAAAATAAGCTCTTCAGTCTAAAGAACGTGTATAAATAAATAAATAAATAAATAAATAAATAAATAAATAAATACACATTACAGCTTTGCAATCGACAGGATAGGTAAAATAAAGCACAAGCATGTACACTTTATTAATCTAAATGCTCCTGTGCCAATATTGTAAGGTTGTCTTCCTAACCACTTCACTGGCAGATAGTTTCTAACATGAAGAATCGCCCTGTTTAAAAAAATTCTGGCCCCTCAAAGTCAGGTCCTTATTGTTTAAATGAACCAATTAAACCTCCATCCAAGTCCTAAAGCAGTGAACTACTTCATTGCTCCTGTTAAACCTGGTGTGGATGCGCTCTCCAGGACTGGAGTTGCCCATGCCTGCAGTATAGACTGCTAAGAGGGCTTCGTTCAAGGTGGACATTCTATTTGGATCTACTAGCTGGACTCTAATTGTGCTCCAATTTAAAGTGGTTCTCGTTGAGCCACCATATTGGATACACTGCAATAGAGAGTAGTTCCACAATGGCATTTGCTCTGAGTGATGGTACCTGGAATTACCACCTGTGAAAACACTCAATTGTCTAATCATGGCATTAGCACCACATGCTTTGTGTTAGTAATTAACAGCAATTCAGAGTTTGTGTTTCTACTACTGAGGACAGCCTAACAGAGAGAGAGAGAGAGGAAGAAAGAAAGAAATGGTTTTTGGTTTGGTGGCTGCCTATTTGTTGGCTGAAAGGCAAAGAATGATGATAGACTACGGTAGGTAGCACACACTACCTTGTTGTTAATCTGTCTGTTGTTTGGAAGTGGTATTTGATCCCAGTCTAAATGATTTGTACAGGTGGAGTGGCACGGGCAGCTCTTACATAATCTCTGCAGGGTCAGAACTTCTCTTATCAACTTTTGGGAGCTGTTGCAGAATTATTAAATATGAAAGGCAACTTGCTATTGATACATTTGCAAAAACTCTGTGAATTCTTAATGACATTTAAATATAAATGTATATACATATCATATACATTTGATTTTGAATAAAGCAAAAAATATAGTCATCTTAAAGGAGTGCAAACCAATGTTTTAAAATATATTATCAGCTTTATTAACATTATTACCAGTCCTCTTGGTATTGAGCTAAGCATTTTTCAAGTATTTCTTCAGTTTTTAAGTTTTTTTTTACATCAATTCAGGATATGTAATTATATAAAATACAGGTGTATAGCGTTTTATAGCGTTTTTATTGAAATATCTGGGTATTCCAGACTGCAGTATAAAATACAAGCAACAATACCCAGAGGAGCATAAAGAGAAGAAAAAGGTGACCTGTGATAACATTGCAGTTGTTAATACGAGGTACCTGGTAAGGAATGCTTTCCATTCTGATATGTATTTATTACATGTTATATCGGACATTGACTGGGCAATCGCCTGATAACTCATTAGCATACTGAATACGTAAATAAGCATATTGCCCTAATAGAATGTGTCTCTCCAGAAGAGTTTGCTTAATTGAGTGCCTGCTGTGTGTGATTCATACAGAAAGTTCTGAGTACTCCAGTGAAGAAGATGATTACTGTGAAGAAGAGCCGTCTGCTTCAAGTAAGGCTGTCCAGCCGAATGCTCCTGGCCCCGCTCCTCCGTGCAAACCGCTGTCTGAAGGTCGGTGTGGTTGGGTGGGTACAGTTCTCTCCACTGCCCAGTATTCCATTCTGGAATCTGTTATCCATCCAGAACTATTCATCACCCAAGAGTGCTCAATTTAGAAATACTATTTAACTAATGAGTTGAATGACAAACATTTGACAAAGTCTTTCTCAATGTCTTGTTAAAGCATTGTCCTTGAACTTAAGTTTCTTTTAGTATTTCTAAAAATGGAAGCTGTTATGATGAGCATGGGGTTTCAGTGAAATGCATGTTCATTCAGGTTTCAGTTGAAGGTTTGTACTTGAAAGAATAGTTACTACTGTAAAAGAGCATTGTGACACTGGACAGTGAATTCACAGCTGTTGAGACTTGGAGCAGATATCTATGGATACAACTTGGCTTGGACTATATATCTAGATAGATATGTCTGGGAAATGGTGCTGTGTGTTTGTTGGTTTACAGTTGTTTTTTTTTTCACTAAGTGGTAACTTTTTCTCTTTGATTTATATTAGCTTTAAAAAGTGTATATTAATGAGAAAGCTATAAACTTAAAATGGTCTAACTTTTCTTTAGTCTCACAGAAGTCTAGGAAGAGGAAGCAAGAGGATAAGCTAAAAGTAGCACAAGTCAACCAGCCACCAGAAAAGAAACCAATACCATCCACTAGAGGTGCTATCCAACCAACCTCCAAAGCCATTCCATCTCAGAACAGTGTTGTTCAACTGCCATCCACTAGTGGTGCTGTCCAACCTGTTCCGTCCAAAGTGGTTCCTTGCAAAACCGTTCCATCTCAGAAAGGCGTCATTCAACCACAATACACTAGAGGTGCTGTCCAACCAGTTCCTTCCAAAATCACGACTTCCAAAACTGTTCTGTCTCAGATTAGTGTTCTTAAACCGCCTTCCATTAGAGGTGCTGTCCAACCAGTTCCTTCCAAAGCTACTGCATCTCAAAATGTTATCATTCAACCAGCAACCACTACAGGCATTGTCCAACTAGTCTCATACAAAACTGTCCCTTCCAGCATTGGCCAGCCAGTCTCGTACAAAACTGTCCCTTCCAGCATTGGCCAGCCAGTCTCGTACAAAACTGTCCCTTCCAGCATTGGCCAGCCAGTCTCGTACAAAACTGTCCCTTCCAGCATTGGCCAGCCAGTCTCGTACAAAACTGTCCCTTCCAGCATTGGCCAGCCAGTCTCATACAAAACTGTCCCTTCCAAAACTGCTCCATTTCAGACCAGCATCGTTCAACCATCTACCACTAGCGGAACTGCCCAACCAGTTCCTTACAAAACCACTCCATCTCAGACTGGTGTTCAACAACCTCAGTTTGGGGTCATCGCTGGCACAAGGGGAAACTCGCCAGGGGACCAGTTCACCACCTCCATCTACCAGCATAGTTTGTTTGACAGTATGATGGTAGATGTTCAAAACCAAGGCTTTGCTCAGGTGTGCAGTAAGCTGCACAGCATTAATGTGTATTTGCAGGATAATAACTCCATCCTTCAAAAGCAAACCTGCATCCTCAAACAGGTCGCCTCCGGGATCCAGCAGCCAGCGCAGAAGAGCCCTGTTTTTACCTCGTCGAGCACCCAAACGAGGGAGAGTTCCTTCATCTGCTCCACTGGATCTCAGACTGAGCCCTGGGAGGTACCAGTGTGTCAGCCGTTTCTCCCCAACCCTCCCATAACTGTGCCCCCAAAGCAGGAATACACCAGAAAACTCAGAAGCCACAGTAAGGGCCACCCCCAGAACTTTTGAAAGCAGACACAAAAAAGAAAGTAAAATGGATGCCTGCTATATTAATTTAGCATTTGTAAGCATTTGCATTATTATTTGTATTTATTTTATTATCAGGAATCGCACTGGTCAAGGTAACTGCTGCCTGACACCTGATTGATAATGTTGCTGAAAAAAAAGAAAAGAAATGAAGAATATTATTTACATTTTGCATTGACTTATGTAAGCGAATGTGTTTTGATTTCATTGCCTTATACATACGTTGTACTATCCAATACTGAGGATAATAAAAATAACATTAGAATTGCAGCATTAAACAACTACTGTGTCAGTGAAGCTGGGCTTCATCTGCAACATGTGTCCACATACGTCACTGTGTTCGCCCAGACCGTCCCCAGCTCCCAAGCACTCTTACAGTGATTTATGTGTAGGGTTCCAAATGATACGGAGTGGATGAGTTGATAAAAGCTGGTACAGGATCTGAAAACTAGAAACTCCACCTTCTGCATAAGAGATAAAGAAAAAATAATTCAGTGCACACTGTCTAATTACAATATGTTTTTATAGCCAGCTCAGCAACTTCCCTCTTTATCTTTCCTTGAATAAATATTTATCATTTCTGCCCTACCTGGCTTTACCTGGCATTAAGTAAGCATTGCTTAAACAAATCTGGCAGATTTGCATCTAAACAAATTATCTTTAAGCATCAGGAGAATAATGGAAATGATTTCCTCTGAAAATGGAACATGTCAAATTAATTTGAGAAGGTGTCTCTCTATCAGAGAGGAAGCCTGCAAACTGATAATTAAACAAGTGAGTTTGAAGGTCTATGTAAAGGCAGACAAGCCCACAGCTTCCCTTTTATGAGACTTTTGGTTCTATATTCATAACGTAATGGTCTGTCAGCCAAGACCAGCATAAGAAAACAGGAAGCCACTCCACCACCATCCATTAAAGGTGCTACAAAGCTTTTCTTATTGAGCTGCTTTTCAAATGTTCTTAAACTTTTGCTAAAAAGCTAAATAGAGTTTGAATAACACATCGTTTTTGGTATAAAATTAAACTTTATGAATAGGTCCCAAAGAGCTTTCAGTTTTTGGTATGCTGATTAAGGATGGAATTTCATCTTTTATTTACAGAATAAACAGTAGACAAAAGTATTGGCCAGTAGCTAGTAACACACATCTCTCTCTAATCCTGATGGGGATCCTCATCATTGAAAGTAATACTGTGCATAGTGTGTGCCTGTTTATTTTTCCTGTTCCTTATGTAAACTGTACAGCGGTATTACCATATTACGTTTTCAGCACCTACGTTAACACTGGAACAAATAATACATTCTCTGCTGAAATCTGTGGGTCCCCATAACTCGCAGTGTAATCGGCCCGCTTCAAAATACTTTGACTGATGGCAAATCCCCAGTCGAGTCAACGCTTGCCATTTATTTTTATTTGCTTTTTATAGTAGCTTTACGGCAGCTTCTTTAATGCAAATTCATTTGATTGAAAGTGAAGTCTGTAACCATCTAGGGGACCATAATTGCAATCAGCAAACTTGTGCATATTCTGTGAATAATTAAGCCAGAGCCTCATGTCTTCCATTTTTACACTGTTTATGAAGTTATGTTTATCCAGTAGAAGACTTTGGAAAGTTGCCAGGAATGTCCAAAGGGAAGGATTAAATCCAGGCAGTATAAAAGCAGGTCATACAAGTTTAAAGAAGTACTGGAACTACCAAGCACAACTGCAACAAACACAGATGTTGGGCGTGAATGAAAAACTGCCAATAGAGAGGGCAGCAAGGGCAGATTTGAGAACTCTGCAAGGTGTATAAATCATTCGTAACATAGTTGTAACCTTGGAGCCTCCGAAATCTCCAATAAGAATGTGTTTTGAAATCCAAACCATCTTTAAAGTTGCCGTAGTGGCTTGGAAAATGAATTGCAACCATTCCATAAACTTCACAGAATCCCAACAACCATCCCTAAACCCCCAACTCCTGTTCTAATCTTGCAGCTGTTGCTATGGTTACAGGCTGAGAGATGGTCTGTTTTCTCTCATAGGCCTCTGTTCCATTGAACCTGGAGATCAAGGGGGATGTTAGATGGCATTGCTATGATACCCAAATATACCAAGAAATAAGAAATATTATATTATTATTTATCATGTTATTATTCAGCTCACCACTTTGCAGTGATGCTGAGGAATAGTAATAATTTGATGATGTAAAAAGGTCTGCAGTCTAGCTTCATGGGTTTTCAAAGACTGGAACTCATATTAAGGACAGCCACCCCAATCAGCTTGCAGCTTTCTTAGCAGGCAGGTCGAATAAAGAGCCTGTACTGCACGCACACATTCTACTGCATCTTGACCTTCCAGGTGTTCAGAAGGTCCCCAAGGCGTGCTGATCGAACCCTTGAGCGGAATGATGAATTGTAATCACATGCAAGGCAGGGATCAATAAAGTCAGCATGCTCTGCCACTGCTGGTCATGCTTAATGAAGAGGAAACATACTTTCAATCAACAGCAGGGTGTGTTAACCAGAACTCTTTCACTCCAGCAATGGCTCGGGAATGAAAAGGAGGTGTTTTGGAGCCAGTAACAGCCGGCTGCACAGTTTGCAATATTAACATTAGAAAGGATGGTCCACGTCTGGTTTTACACTCCATATGAAGATACATTTCACTCTGTATCAGTTAGGAATGGTCCCGTCTGGTGCTTAGTTGCTTAGGTTTATATGTAAGACGTGCAGAGTGTAAAATGATACTTACAAGAACTGAACAGGATTTATAAACCAGAAGCACAAATGCTCACAGATCATTTTTAATTGGCTGAAACAGCGGCTTTAACAAACACATTACTTTTTTGTCAGTGTGTTTAATGGTCTACCAGACATTCGCATTTCCCAGCAAATACTGGAATTGCTTTGATTTGAAGAACACTTTAAATGAACACACACGCATGAAACAAGTGCAATTATGCAAAACAAAATGAATAACTGCAGGAGAATTTGCTTAGTATGGTAATCAAATACTAGGGCTCTTTCGCAGTGCATGGGGGAATTTTTACAAAGCCACGAGAAAAAGCTCACCAAGGTGTGCTGAAGACTCATTCCAGAACAGTCCCTGCCTGAAACATCACCACTCCAATCTCCTTTCATCAGTGTTATAGAACCTGATTGCCATTTCTACACTGCAACATGCTGCTACACTACAGACCTTCACACACTCCACTCGGACACAATGAACTCAAACACAAGACCCAGCTGTTTATAAGTCTCATTAAAAATCTGGGGACCCTAATGTGCTGACCATGTCCGTGCCTTCAGTCTGTCTGCCTGTCTGCCTGTCTGAGTGTCTGTGTCTGTGTGTCTGCCTGTCTGTCTGTCTGTCTGTCTGTCTATCTGTTACTCTTCACTCTGTTTATCATACCCTACAAGCCTCCTACAGTCGTTTCAGTTTGCATTTGGCTCCAAACTCTCGATTTTATATAAATGCGATTTTGAGGACCCTCTGGATGTGCCGGCTCTGTATAATTAACATTTTGAAGATAAACATGCACAGGTATTGAAGTAACTTCCAATTATTGTATAGTGTGCAATATATATTTTTTGTAACTATTCAAAAATCTTATTACTGTACTACAATTTAAATTGTGCCTTTGCCCCACCACTTGAACCTTGAACCGCCTTTTGAAATCTGATTGTGACTGATCTGTGCCTGTCTAGCTATTGATGTCTCTATTTATCTGCTCGCTCAACATGCGGACACAGCTTGCCTTGCTTTTTGTTTATCCATCCGGAAAATTTATCTATCGCTAGCTATTGAACAATCTATCCATCTATGTGTGTTAGAAATGCCTTCTTTTTATTTGAATTGTAATTTATTTATTTCTCTTTAGATGCAGAACTGTCTATTACCAAAAGGATGGGATATTCCAAGGGTCTCACATAATGTTCTGGTATCTATCTATCTGTCTGTCTATCTATCTATCTATCTATCTATCTATCTAACTATCTATCTATCTATCTATCTATGTCTATACAGTATAAGTTATTTAAAAAAACACAATAATGCTTAGAATGGTACAGAATGCTTCACATCAAGTACCTCAGGATAACTTCAGCTTAGCATTCTGTCTGAAGAATCCAAACATTCCATGATTCATTCCAGGTGTGAATTGAACACACGCTCTGCACAGTATTAGGATCAGAAGAAGGGCTTATAACCTGGATAATAATGTGCAGCATATTTTAAACATCTGTGTGTCTCTCGCTCTGTCTATATTTATATAGATAGATATATAGATATAAAGAAAAAAGAAAGAAATAAAGAGCAGGTGCGTAAATTGGTTTTGAATTGTGAAAAGTAACACAATAAAACGTAACACAATAATTGTGTAATGTGTGCTAGTATGACTAAAAGAATAACACTTCACTGGCTGTTATTTATTTCTGAGAACAACAGTCTAAGATAAGGCACCAGAATAACTCACTAGTTATTGATGTTTTTCAGCTGAAGTCCACTATTCATTTCAGTTTACACAGACTGTGGTGTGTAGGGTTCCCAGGGCTGCCAAGACTTTTGGCCACAGAGCTCCTAAAGATTGAAACAAAGTGTGGAGCAATATTGAAAATGCATGAAGCCAGTTCAATTTTAGACAATAACCTCACTGAATCACTTTGTAAGGGATGTAACTGTTTTATTTGAATTGTATTAATATGACTGTAGTTATTAAGAAACTGTACAGCTTACTGTGTGAATGAATGTCGTCTGAATTGTAAACGATTGTAACTTCTTGGGACCTCCTTGTAAATGTATCTAAGGGGTGCGTTCCTGCTGAGTGAAATTTAAATGAAAGTGTAGCTGCAAAAGTATTATTCTTCTCCACCCCTGGGTTTAAATGTATGAACTGGTTGAACGGTTGTGAATTAGTTTCAGTGAGATAGGTCATGGCATTCTGAATGCCTTTCACAACAGTGACGGGTATGTGCAGTAATTCCCAGTCGATGATAAATGAAGGGAGCAGTAGAAAACTACACAGCACCTTGCCAGAGCCTGCCTTGCTATTCCAAATGGAACAGTCGCAGCTTTCTTCCAAAGCAAATACTGGATGAATCCAGCAGCTTTCACTTTCCATTCCAAATCCGTCCGACCAATTAGCAATCAGGAGAAAAGTGTAATTGCTGGAGATGTTAATTACACTTTAATCAGGCACAGTTTCTAAAGCAGTCAGTAAATGTAATTGCCCGTGACAGAACAAGGCTCCATTTGGTTTGATCCCGACCAAGGCTGAGCCCTTATCATTAAAATGAGATTTGGGGTAGTTTAGATCGCGTTCCCCACCCCTGAGCACCATGCTGATTCTGCATGAATGACTTCCCTCATGGGGCACATACTCTAAATGGGATGTCCCAGGAGACCACTGAGGTCATTCTCAGGATCAATCTGATGTTTAGGGAGATGCCACGATCTGGTTTACATAGTCTATCACTGGCATTGTACAGTAGCTCTCTGGATTGTGAATCATTGGTACACTAGAATCCTGGCATTGTACAGTAGCTCTCTGGATTGTGAATCATTTTCATCGTCGAGTGGAAAATGTTTGGAGCCTGTGATAATGCGCTTCATCCCTGTGCCTGTGCACTGTTAAGACACAGTCTGTCTGAGAATGAACTGGGAAAGATCAAGTGACTCAGTTAAAAATAGAGCACGCCCAAGCCCAGAACTGATTGCTCTTGTTCAAATGGTCTCTCAGTTGAGTCTCTTGTGTGCACTGTGACAACTCACATTGGTGCAACACATATACATTTAAAAGCAGAGTCTGAGCCCAACAATCTACGAGCAATGCACAGTAAAAGCATCATGAACATACATGCATTATTAGGATTCGTTTGGCATTTCATTTCATTTTGGGGGAGGGGGAGGGGGGTAATGTTGGCTTTTATATGGGGAGAATTGGGTGGGAGGGAATGAAACAATGCTGTAAATTAGAGAAAGACAGAAAAGGCCATTTTGAATCATAATATACAAAAACACAAAATCTTAATAATATATTTTTTTAAATCCTAACATTGTGAAACTGTCTACAGGAAGCTGCATTGGTCAGTCCTCCCATGTCATGACACTATTCCCTTAAGTAACTGGGTTGAAGCTCTCCTTTCTAATGCAGTTTCACAGCATTAGTGTCTTTCTTTTCCTCCTGGGGTTTCTCTTCCAGTAGTTTCCTAATGCCTCACTCCAGGCTGAGGGCTGGGCTGCACTAGGCAGTGGGTTTCACTTCTAATCCGTTCCAGAATCGCTGTGCAAATCCGCAGACAGGAAGACATTCATACTTAGTGGCAGGGCCAGGGCCCCCCACCACCAAAGCCATGGCCATCGACTAAACTAAACCAGATCTTATGTATGGAACAATGATATATATAAGACTTGGTAAAATGGGTTGAGAATTACAGTGCTTCCCAGATGGTCGCTCTTCCATGTGCCCTTCTTGTAAAGCCAGCTGGAAGCTTCCAGCTCTGCATCCCCATCTGGGAAATGTGCTCTGTGATCCTGAACAGAGACTTAGGTGTGTCATTCCACCTGGCACTGGGATCCTGGAAATCAAATGCTCCATTGCTCTTGAATATTAACCCGGAAGCTGGTATGGCTTAAAGGGATCTTTCTACCATCTATATTTTCCTAATATAGGAATTCTTACCCATTTAATAATATCCTATTATGCTCGATCTGTATGATTCTATAGTTTCTGCTCAGATTTACTTTTTTTGCCATATATTACTTACACATATTTACAATGTTATCATGCATAGTTACAATGTACTTAACATGTAAATCTTTTTGTATGATATATGTAAGTACACAATTGTAAGTGCATTGTAACTATGCATAATAACACTGTAATTATGTGTAAGTATGCATGTATTTACTTACTATGTGGAAATACAGAGTAATTAGAGACACAACGTAAAGTGTTAGCTAGTTGTCTAACAGATGTTGCTTCTGATAGCACTCCTCGAGGTTGAGCATGGGGGACAGTGAGGAGGGGAAGCATACCTGCATTACACTGCGCACTGAACCTGTAGGTAAAGCATTGTGCACTAACAGCATTGTTTACTGTTGATCCTCAGCTGCATGTTGTAAAATCTATCTTCCTATAGAAATGTCAGTGAGTAATGCTGTTTGCCCCTTGTCTTGTAAATCAGTCAAGATGGCTCTTGTCACGGTGGGAACATCTTTTTTCTATTTAGTTAATTACTTCATCGTGGTTTTAATCTAACATGGAACAAACAAGTAGAAAATGCTTTAATCAAGAAGGATGGTGAGAATGTCATGGACAATGCCTTTGCTGTGCAGAAAGAGGCAAGCTGCTTTTCCTCATGTCAACCCTCTTGGTCTCCAAGCGAATATTTCAGTGATGCATTGAACGATGTTCCCAGATTAACAATCAGCCTCTGGAATAAACACGTTAGACTGTTGGAGGCTGCTCTAGTGGGCTTTACTCTTAGGTTGGGAACCTCAGTGCTAAGGTACCAAGAGGAGAGATCCAGGAATCGTTCAGCTTTGTTATTTTTAAGATGAAGAATGGATAAACAAAGCACCACTTCATAAAAGTTATCCAGATTAACAGGTCATTTTAAGAATTTAGAGTTTAAAAAAACATGATTTCTATAACCACTAGGCTATACCGCCTCCTTTATCCTCCTATCAATATTCATTGTAATATAGCTTTTCGCTCAAGCTCCAGTTAAGACTTTTAAAGGATCTATTTGAAGTAGAGAGAATTCTGTTAGTACTAGATACAGAATGATCAGACACAATACAAGTGAGTTCAACCTATTTGTCAATACTGGAGTCCAATAATTAAAACACAAACCTTTTCACCCCCAACTTTAGCCAATAATTATTGTTCCATGTCATTAGCAAATAAAAATATACCATTGTTTGTAATAACGAGATAATAACAGATTATAACATTGTGTTACAGCTGGCATGTGGTTTATTACATAGTGACAATATGGTAATTACAACTTACAATAGCTATTACAAAATGCAGCAGAGTTTATTAATCTTATTGTGACTGTGACATTAGTCTGGGTTCGCCACTTTCCCTTGTCATTGAAAATAACCCTTTGTTTTGGCTCTATATCCCACTTTCAATATGGAAAGCAATGAGAACATTGCATCATTTACCCTGCACACCCTAAATCAAACAAGCCATGCCTTATCAATAGAGTTGGAAAGCACAATAGGAAATAAACTGAAACAGTACAGCATGCAGCATGTGGACCCTTTTCCTATTGCTTTCCTATGGGAATCTTGTGGGATTGTGATTGAAGCAAACCATGCATCGTATAATATACAAATCGTCTGGGAATGTCCTGTGTGTGATTTGTCTGTTTGAGAAAAAGGAAATATTTACGCTGCAAATTAGCCATAAAGGTTGGGTTCTGCAACAGCTTAATAAGTGTTCCACTCGAGTGCCTTAACAGATCAAACATGTTTTCATACAGGGAATGGGAGAGCACCTACCAGGTCACCCCCCTGGCATCCCAAACTAGGATTACAGAGTGGCGTCTAAATCTGTGCTGCTGTCCCTTTAAACCCGCTCCCTCAGCATGAGAGCAGCAGAATGATCCACGGTCTCTAATTATAACCAGGCAGCACAGTCCTCAGCTCTATATTTGGGATCCTGCTGGCAACAGCTTCAGACAGTATCTGTTTCTTTAAAATCCTCCAGCCATAGCAGCTACACAGAACTGGACCCAGAGCAAAGCTTTAGAAAGCAAGTCCATCAAAGCACATCTATTAAAATGCGCTTTGATTATGTTTTGAATGACATTTAAAGGGAATATGACATGACAACCTCATTTATGATTGTTCTAATCATTCATTTGGCTAGCAAGAATAAATGACCTTGAGTAGTTATCGATTTCTTTATTGATTTAAAGATTGATCAGGTATTTAGGGTAATGAGATCTCATTATCACCATGCAATAGGAGTTTCATTCATGGTTTCTTGGTTAAATTGTAGAATAGTACAGTATTCTGAACACAGTATCTGTACATCATTTTTTTTATCTTAAGATAATAATAATAATAATAATAATAATAATAATAATAATAATCTTACAAAAATGTGCTATGAACAGCGAATATCTTGTTTGGAACAGTGAAATACATTTGAAGAAATCTGAAATGCTATTAAAAAGATATTAAACTACAAACCTGGCAGCAGTATATTTGTTTTGATGGTTTATCAGAGCTTGGGGTCAGTGAGTTTATTAGGGGTGACTGTAACTAATTTGAAAAAAAATCATGTGGTTTATATTAATTGAACAACAGCACATTATTTCTGCAATAGCTCGTAAACCCTAATGGATATTTTACATGTGTAATAAAATTGTGATTAAAAATGTGTTAGCATAATTGGTTTTAATTATACGAATAAGAAAATGCTTTAATGATTATTATTATTATTATTATTATTATTATTATTATTATTATTATTATTATTATTATTATTATTGTTAATAATAATAATAATAATAATAATAATAATAATAATAATAATAATAATAATAATTGATTTTAATTTTAAAAGTGTGTAAAGTTTAAGTTATGCTTTTGATCATGTTCCCTGTTTAATAGCTCTGTCATTCTCTATTGCTGTGCCTGCTGCATTATTTACCATGCTTGCCTTTCTCCACTGCTTCTGAAAGCTGCATTTCTGAAGTGAGGTGGTTTGAGAAAATGACCGCTCAGGGTGTGCAGCTGTAATTCATGACTGCTCAGGGTGTGCAGCTGTAATTCATGACCTCTCAGGGTGTGCAGCTGTAATTCATGACTGCTCAGGGTGTGCAGCTGTAATTCATGACTGCTCAGGGTGTGCAGCTGTAATTCATGACCGCTCAGGGTGTGCAGCTGTAATTCATGACCGCTCAGGGTGTGCAGCTGTAATTCATGACCTCTCAGGGTGTGCAGCTGTAATTCATGACCGCTCAGGGTGTGCAACTGTAATTCATGACCTCTCAGGGTGTGCAGCTGTAATTCATGAACGCTCAGGGTGTGCAGCTGTAATTCATGACTGCTCAGGGTGTGCAACTGTAATTCATGACCGCTCAGGGTGTGCAGCTGTAATTCATGACCTCTCAGGGTGTGCAGCTGTAATTCATGACCTCTCAGGGTGTGCAGCTGTAATTCATGACCGCTCAGGGTGTGCAGCTGTCATGTCCCTGTCTATGTCCTGCCCTGCGTCTGGGCTAATGTAATCTGAGTGATAACTGATTCCAGGATCTCCTTTAGCTCCCTGACAGTTTACTCACGTATGCCAACATGCTTCAAAACAATTTACAGTAACAGCAATCTGTAGATTCCTTACACACCCTGCTGCTGGTTCTTTCAGAAACTGTTACTAGCAACTGCTATACTGGACATGTGCTGGCTTATTGCTAGTTACACAGCCAAAGCATACAAATGCATTTACCTGACAGTATACTTTAGGGAACCTTCAGTACAGATAGTATTGATACATTTGCTAGCAAGAAGCTTTTCTTGAGACAGAATTACAATGTTTTATCCTACTACCAGCTCAGACCTGGGCCTATAGAAATAGCTGGGATTTGTAACATGGGTAACAATAAGTGATTGTAAATCATCTAAACATGTAATTCATTATGCTATCAACATTAATATACTATTATGAACCACTTTTGGCATTTTTTTTTATTTTTGCTATTGTTTAAAATCTCTTATAACAGATATAGTCTGTCTGTCTGTCTTCTCAGGTCTGTTTGTCTTTCTATGCCTGTCTGTCTCACCAGTTGTATGGGGCTGCTCTGCTTTGCTCAGACAGTTATTATACATGTTTGCCATTGTTTTGCTTTGCTATTGTTTATAGATTGCTTATAATTGCTTATAACGGATCCAAAACATGTGGTTGTGCTTAACGCAAGCATGTGGAAACACTGGACCAAAATGAAATGCTGTTTCTTTGCTCAAAAGCTAAACAGACCATGAGTTCTGGGATGCTGCTCTCTGATTTTAACTGCAAAACCTATTTCTTGCCATATTTAAGCAGTTACCATTGACAGCGTCCCAGTGGTCTGCCGGATGATAGATTGAGTGCAACAGTACCCATTTACTGTATATATTGCATTACTATTGCTGTTACAGAATGCCATCTTACTAATATAGTATGAAGGCAGTACTGGAAAGCCTGCCTTTCATATAGCGAAATCAATCCAATATCAATTCCTATACAGTGCATTATTCACACGCATATCAGGGTCTGCTTTAATGAGCTCAATAGTGGAGGATCTAAGCTACACACCTCTAACCCTGTAAGGAGACTGAGGGAGCACTATAAGTGAAAAAAGCAAGCTAATTTGTAATGCACTTGCTTAGCATTGGTTTCTGACATTCTCTGCCTCTGATGGTTCAGTCCTTGGCTGGCAGTGTGTTTGAAGGCATCATGTTTGAACTGGTTATCAAAGTGAACAAGAGGCCACTCTGTGAGATTGGACAAGCAGTTGCATTGTCATTCATTCCGATGGGGCTTGACTCCTAATTGAAGAGGTTTCAGCTACAATGAATTCCCTGATAAATACTATCTAGATATACTTGCATTAATGAAAGACCTTCATTTCAAACAGACATCTTACATTTTCTGTGAGTTTTCTGATATTGAATTTCTGCCCTGTTTGATAGCATATTGTGTTTGTTTTGTATATTTCTCCAGGGTTAATTATTTACCAGACTCCCTAACTAATGTCCTTTTTCAACAATGGGGTCTGCTTCTGAAAAGACTCCTAGTCGCTGAATTTTCTAATTGAATTTTAGAAATGACCAGTGGGGGAGGGGTTGTATTTCTTCTTTATCCTTTAACTGTGGCAAAAGTGAATTAGCTGGCTAAATGTGGGAGAGATGTACACATGTGAGGGCTATGCATGGATCTTTCCTTTAAAAAGAAAATTTATTTTTGTATTTGTTTTCATTTCAAACATATTTTTAGATTACTTGAACCAGCAAGAAGATTGTCTTAATCAATAAGAGACAGGGGGACACCTGTATTTAGTGATGCTGGCCCTGACTGCATTGAGCAAGCTGCAGAGAAATCATTATAGGTGTGAACAAAGCAAAACCCTGAACCGTGGATGTGGAGGAATTTCAACTGATTCCTAAACACCAAGAATTTGAAGTAATTATATAGAGATTGTGCTCAAAAAAACTGGACTAATATAATGTCAATCACTCAAGAATTTAAGAGACTCTGCGTCAGTGAGCGCACTCTTATCTTCCTCAGTTCATGGTATGGAGGTTTCAGGATGCAGAAGCACTTGATTCAATTGATCTAAACACTGTGTATATAGTTTTAAAGAGGCTTTGTATAGCAAGGTTATACATATTTAGTGCATTTCTATGTTAAATTGTGTAAAAATATGTAAAGTAAAACAAAAAAGTTCCAATTTAAGAATTTAAATGACGCGCTTACCTCTGTTCAGATCAACAGACTCCCGCTGTGTGACTTGCAAGGAGTACACCTGAGGGTTTCTACTCGTACCTGGGGTTTTGAATCACGTAAAGCACATTCCAGCTGGTGTGAAGCTTACAGAGGATTCATCAGGCTGTTGCATTCCGAATGGGTGGTAAGGAGGAGGGGGTGGATCACCACTTGATGTAACAGCATTCCTGATGAGGGCTTTTCATTCCAGTGTCCCTGCGACTGTGAAAGGCGTGGAAGTAATCATTTATGTCAGTTTGTTTTGTTTACTCTAGATACAAATACTGTACTGTAAGGAGCTTGGTGTTGATTCACCAGCCTGACCACTTTCTTTCTTTCTTTCTTTCTTTCTTTCTTTCTTTCTTTCTTTCTTTCTTTCTTTCGCATTGCACCCGTAATTAAAAACCTGCTCTGTGCTCTGAGACCCTGGTGTAACCTCTAGGGATGTCTGGTGTATTGTTTCCTAATTTATACCCTGGGAGTGTTTTCTCATTAGCATGTGATCATAATCATGTTCAATTGCAGATATTAGCTAATAAACAATATGCATTAGTGCCTTGGTTTGTATAATTGATACATTATTGTGCAAGATGGGAGAATTGCATGATACAAGGAGTGGAAATAAAAGCCAGCTGATGTTTGCTATGCTGTGTTTGCAGTTCCCTTGAAGATTTCTTGAAGAAGAGGCATGGCTCTGCTTGCCCTTGAACTCTCCAGAGGAAGATCTCACGATATCAATATTCCCTGTTTAGCTATAAAACTGCGAGAGCAAATAAAGCACTGCTGGGTTCTGTTGTGCTTTGAAGGGAGTTGCAGAGCATAGCTGCATACTGACACAATAGAAAAATAGACTGGAGGTGTGGGTTTCAATTTAAAATCTGTATGATACAGCCGTGCCCGATTGCATCCGTAATGTATGCATTTCCAAGGCTAGCTGACTCTTCTTTTCCACCAGGCCTATGAAAAGTTTGTTGGTATGGATGCTACACTACATGGAGATCCTAACCTTCTACTACTACTATTTTAAAGTCACTAATGATGTCTTCTGATTGAGACCTAAGTGATTGTCTCCATGCAGGCAGGTATATAAACAATATAAATGACAAATATTGAAGTGTTCCAATAAATGTGCACACTACTGTACGTAAACCCAGTCCGGAAGATAAAACAAGGAAATTATTGTATCCAGCTGTACTTGCTGTAGCCTGTTTTACTCTCAATTCCCTTCTGCTGAGGAGCCACCTACACAATGGCATGTGTTCAATCTAGATGAGGTTACACCTAAAATCATCACAACAGATTACTTTTGTGTTTCCCTTGTGCACACAGTGTAAACCAATCAGCTGTTCATCAAAATGAAAGACACACATCCTTCAGCTCAGCTTCACTCAATTCAAGACAGGTTGTCAGTTGTTGTTACTGGGTTAGGCTGATTTCACCTGAATAGAATGTGAGTGCATTTTTGGAATTCTTCTTATTTGTTTATTTAGCAGACGCCTTTATCCAAGGCGACTTACAGAGACTAGGGTGTGTGAACTATGCATCAGCTGCAGAGTCACTTACAATTGCGTCTCACCCGAAAGACGGAGCACAAGGAGGTTAAGTGACTTGCTCAGGGTCACACAATGAGTCAGTGGCTGAGGTGAGATTTGAACCGGGGACCTCATGATTACAAGCCCTTTTCTTTAACCACTGGACCACACAGCCTCCTATAGTTGAATAGTGGAATAGTACCATAGAACAATTCACTCAGTGTGAGAACCCTTAATCACCTGGCTATTTGTGATTAAAAAAAACTAAACAAAATGATTACAGTCTTTTCCAAATTTGTATTTTATCTAGAAAGCATCCAGACACGTATCCCTCACACAGAATAATTCTGAAGTTCTCTGCAAAAAGAATACATCACAAACAAACCCAGACAGTACAGCATTCAAGAAAAAGACAACTACAGAAATGTACGGATTTACAGACAGTGGAAAATGACATGTATCTTAAACACTGTCTCAATAGCCGCAGGGAAAAAAAGTACAGCAAAAAAAATTCAACAGTGGGCACACAGCAGCACCAGTGATGAAAGCATACAGTTAGCCTCTTGTTGGAATGAATAGGAACTCTCATTAACTGGCAAACAAAAGTATAAATAACCCTGATAGGAGCGAGACCTCATTCTTCCCATCATTCCTTATTCCTTGAAAAGTGACGAGGACTAGAGTGATAGTGTGATTCTATGTAATGCAATGGCAGAAGAGCAGTACGAAGAAGGATCACTCCTGGTTGTGAGATGGTCATTAGCACAGTAATCTTGCAGTTGAGCATGCTTCTCCCGTTCTTATGTCACATATTTACCAAGCAATACCATGTGGTTTTTACAAGGCTCTATCATCATGCTTATCTATGGTTAACCATGCTTTAAATGTGTTTCAGTATGTTTTCTGAGACTTTGCTATGCTTCTACCCTTGTATACTGCATTACATTTTTATAAGGGGTGCTACAGTTTGTCGTCTAGTTTAGGTAATATAAGGGGTTTTTAACTGATGGGCACGTATCTAATCAGCATGCAGCTACTGTAATTGCAGTGATAATCCTAATGTTAAAGAACATCAGAGACAAAAACTTATTTATAAGTCTCATGGAAGAAATCACAGAGAACCCCAAGTTTTGTTGTTTGTTTGTTTGTTTGCATAAAACTGAATGCACCCTTAAAAAGGTTCCCCAGGAGAACTTGTATCAGAGCACCTTGGGAAGTTCTTCAGAGTAGAACTCTGTCAGGTCAGAGTTGGGGGTCACCAATGTGGCCAGTTGAAGGTCATAGACAGGAGACGGCTGACAGCACAGGCAGTCCTGGAGAGGATCTTTAATGGTGACACTGAAGGTTAGGCTGCCTGCCCAGGCTGTGACCCACATGTTAATGGGTTCAAGTTCCCTTTTGAAGACTTTCAGCAGCACTAGTAACACAGGGCATCATGGAGGAGATTATTATAAGCAGAGCTGCAAAGAGCAGACCTCCTTAAAAAAATAAACTACACGCGTCAGAGGGTTCAAGATGTGAAGAGCTGTCAGTGTGTGCCGCTGGTCTGTGACCCCACACACTGTATCACATATCAGGAGACGCTCTCGCTGTTTTCTATATGATTCCAAAGGACACTGTCTTACTGGCAAAACCTACTGCAAGAAAGTTAAAGCAAAAAGACACTTGAACAAACCAAAAAAAAGTGAGACGTTTGCATGGGCAATTAAGCATGCAACACCTGCCAATTGAAGGCCAATACTGCTAGGATATGTGGCTGGAAGATAAATGTTATCGTAACTTTTATGAGCTGCCCTCCCCCGCAGTCTGTTTCTCATTTGGGTTAAATACACATTAAATAATCAAGACAGTGAAGCCTTCTAATCTTTTTTATAATGTAACAAAAAAAAAAACATGGCTAGTAAACATATGGTGTGTGTGCGTGCGTGCGTGCGTGCGAGTGCGTGCGTGCGTGCGTGCGTGCGTGTCTGTCTGTCTGTCTGTCTGTCTGTTTGGGTGTCTTTCCCAGGAATTGCTCATTGGCTCATTAGCTTGTTGCAGTTAATTCCAAAATGTCATAATCTCCTTCCTGTTTACGCAGTATTGTACAGCTCTGATAAGCACAGCATCATTCTGAAGAATTTTTGTTTCAGTTTGTGATTGCATAACGTGACTAATAATAATAATAATAATACATTCTTTTTACATTCAGTGTGTATGTAAACATGTATGTAAGGGTAAGTATATACATATGTACATATAGTACACATACATTCTATACAGTCAATCTTGCTTCATCAGTGGCATTGCTCTGCGCCCGTTAACGCTGACAGAATGCATCAATCCTGTATTTTCATCCGAGCGGCTGTTGGCGTTTCGTGGATAGTAGCCACCGCTGCTTGGGTTTGGTGCAGCATGCACAGCGCCACCGCAAAACTCGCGGTGGGAGAGAGCACAGCAAGCCGAGAAACACACTCACACACACGCACGCACAGACAAGCGAGGGAAATATCATGCGGAAACTGCTCAACAGCAGCCTCACTACTACCCTCCCTGTTATAACTGCTAGTGCTGTAACTACGACTAGTCTGCTGCTCTTACGGGCTTTGCGTGTATGGTTTTCGCTCTGAAAAAATGCTCCAAGGTCGCTTTATTATTGTAACCACAGCGAGCCTATTTGTGAGTCGGTCCGTTTGGTCGTCTTGTTTTTTTTTCTTGTCTCGGTGGCAATGAGCAGAACCTGGCGGAGGACCGAGCTTTGGAGGCTGACGTGATTATACTAATATCTACAGTGCAGTACAGTGACACCGAGGGAGCGCGATAGCGATAGAAGAGCAGCGGCACCGGAGAAACGGAGAAAGGAGGGATAAGCCAGGAGAAGCGCCGTCACTGTGATAGTGGAATTCGCTTTTTTTCACCTCCCTGCTGCAGTACCGATAGAGAGAGAGATAGAGATAGGTAGGGTAGACGGGAGATAAAAAGGATGAAGGTTAAAAAGCAGAGGGATTCGGATCAGAGCACAGGAGACGTCCAGCGAGATGATAACCAACAGAAGAAATCTTCGTGTTTTTCCAATATTAAGATATTCCTGGTGTCAGAATGTGCTTTGATGCTGGCGCAGGGCACTGTTGGTGCTTACCTGGTGAGTACCTTTTCAGATTCGGATTCATTGCTATCTGTTTCAGGCATACATGTAAATAACATAGTAGTAGTAGTAATAATAATAATAATAATAATAATAATAATAATAATAATAATAATAATAATAATAATAAACTTGACGTGCGTTTTGTATACAGGTTTATCACCATTGTAATACGTAGGTTATGCAAAATCTATTTAAATGCATTTGGTGCTCTTGGTTCTCGATGTGCTGCTGCATTATCTGTGATGGTAATCAGTGAATGCACATTGTCATTCATTATTTCCGATGGGAAAGTGCACATTGCCGTGTGTTCTCACTATACACACCGCTATTCTTATCAGGAAGCTGCTGCAAATGTTGCAGTCAGTTATCCAAATCCCTGTTAATGGGCAGTCGCAGTCACGTTTTTTTTTTTTTGTAATATATCCGGCAAGGTGCCCCAAACATTGCGTAACATTGTTGGTTCATGTTCGTTATAGCGCGTAGGATGCCACCGTTGAAGCTTTCACCGAAGCCTCCAGCCGGGGAAGCGATATCCCAGTAATAAAATAAACACACCCATACTGCTGTAGAACAGTGAGAAATGTTGAAAGTCCCTTAACAATAATTACGATTTATTTTTTGGAGACATTTACAATTTAGAAAATTCTACAGGTTTCGATAACAGTGATAATATTGTGATACAAACGGGCCGGTTGCAGTCCACCAGTCCATACTGATAGCTTTGCAGTTTGCAGCGATGGCAGGGGGTGCATGTTAATAACCTACTTATTAAGAGGGGAGAATTTCAGTACGCATTGAAACAAATATTACAGCACATTCAGGTACTGTTACATCTCACTGGGGGTACATACACTGTATGATATGGGGGTTGTAAAGAATCAACTGGTCAGGTGTAAGGATGCCAGCAATCCTCCAACACCTACAAGAGCTGCTGCTGCATGCAGGTATATAGGATAGACCATGTGTAGGTATGGTTGTTTTAAAAGCTTGCAGCAGGTGACACTGATTCCAAACACACTGCATTAAAGCACATGTTACAAGCCCATATTTTCCATAAGCATATTAATCTAACCTGCCCTCCACTCATGTGACTGAAACCACATTGTATTGATTGTAAGCTCTGTTTTGCAATAAAAAAAACTGTATTTGTATTTAGAAGAAAGTAATTTCCTTGAAATATTAACACATATTTAGGTGCTGCCAAAGTATCCTGGTTGTACTGCATCCGAAAGTAGGTTATTGGGTTGTAGGCTGTGTCTGCGTGAAGCGTACTAAATGTTACACACGCATGCATGATTAGGCAGAGTTGCCACATCGAAATATCTTGCAGACTCTGTGCAAGTACAGCGGCTCCAGGAAATAAAGCAGGGTAAGAAAAATAAAAGCAGATAATTTTCCACAAAGCACTCCAAAGTATTTGAGTTATTTGTTGGAATATGAGATCATGCTCTGACAGATGTTGCTATCATGTCTGGAGTGAAGTCTGGATCATAATTATTGACTTTGTCCTCATTTCTAGAGGCAGTCCTAATCGGTGTGTTCTGCAGAGCGTCTTGTGTGTTAGTATCAGTATTAATGATGGTTGATTAAAATGGAACTCAAGTAAACATAATCATATCAAACAATGTATAGGTTAATCTTTAGAAACTCTCAAACAAAAACATCACATGACATCACAGGAGACTTCCTATTGGGCCACACTTTTAAAGCTTTAACTCCAGTCTTTAATTAACTCCTGCTTTATGATAATTATGATGACGATGTAGCTGCAGAGTATGGTGATTCTGTGGAAGACTGTCGGCTCCATTGACCAGATGTTCTGTTGTTAACACACATCTAGATATTGGCCAGCAGTGGCCTGTTGTGCTGAATGGTCCTGTGGTATAGGAGTCCCGCTCCATAGGAAAGGTGTTTAGGAAAGGTGGTATGACAACTCCATAAGATTCCCTGTAGTGATCAGTTAATGACCCCCATTCTGATCCCTTAGCTCAAGCTGAACCACGTTTGGGAACTGCGAGACACTTAAGACTGGAGTTATCTGAAGTTACAAGATCTAGCCCAAAGCAGAAATATATTTAGTGGCTTGGGCATTTTTAGACGCCTTCCACCACACACAGGAGGATATCACATGTACAGTACAGGGACCAGACAAAAACATGCTCTAGAATTGCTTGCGATATTTAGCAAACACTCTACTGTTCTGTAATGTACTGAAGCTCTTGATTCAGTCACAGTGAGGAACACAGCCAGTCTGTCAGACGCTGTGGCCACACCCTTTAATTCTTCAGTAAAAAAAGTTCAAACAAGTGGCTTTGCTCTTTGCACACTGATCATTCGTTAGACTTGTGATGCTGCATAGACGTTACTTCTAGGACTTCCATTAAAACATGTGAGCCCGACAACTGCATAGAAAGAGGACTGTTACTAAGAATGTGTTTTTAAACCAGCTTCAGATGTTGAATGCAGCTCATAAGAATATTCATAAAGACACATGCTTCCTGTTCTCAGTGTGTTATCTGTAGGGCAATATCGCACACCCTAAATGTAAATAACTGATACATGTGTGCAGATGTACATTAGAATCTAACATGCTTTGCAGCTCCCACAGCAGTGTCCATGTCAACTCCTGCTGTGTTTCACTGCTGCATGTTGGGATGAAGTGAATAAAAGGCTGTCCTGCTGTCTAGGCTTGTGGAGCTGGATCTTATGACCAGTCTGTGTTTCAAGGTATGGAAATCATGAAGAGCACAAACATTATCCTGTGTTTAAATAAATAAAAGCAATCTATTGACACAAAGAACATAATTACAGGCTCAACAAACAAATAATAATGCACACAAGACTACTGACATACACTGACTGTATGCACACATACAAAAAGTCACACTTTTTTTAGATTGGAAAAAAAAAACAGACAGAGGAGAAAAAAATGTATAGAAAACTTTTCAAGACCTCACAGGTCACTTCACTAGGTGATAGTGGGAAGTTAAACTACTGATCTTTATGTCTGAAAATGAACGGACACATTCAACTTCTTTTTACCTACTGTTTAAGCCACACCCAACCAAGATACATACATCCACTGACATGATGGTTCAGCTAGAACAGATTTGTAAGCTTTGAACTTTTCAATGACAAACTCAACTTTATGTTATCGGCTGCTGGATTTGCCTTTGCTAAAGAAAAGGACGGCCGGTGTTTAGCATTTCCTAGCAACTCCTTTTGAATGCGTTCCATGACATATAAATATTACTGCGGGTGATTCCTGTTCCTGTACAACGCACAGACAGTCTGTTACTGTGAGTGAGTCATCTAGGCTTAACCTTCCCCCCACGCAGACTAAAACTGCACACGGTATTCCCGTAGGAGAGTTCTTTTTATTCCTCTAAAAGAAAATGCGTTTACTACACTAGAGAGCCATTAGAAAGAGTTACTGTACTAATGAAATGTTTATATTGAGCCCCACCCCATTCACTACACTGACTCAGCCTCTCATCTCTGCTTCAGCTCCAACATTACATTCATTCTTCTGCGTGTAGTCATTCACCTATCTATGTCATGCTGTGTGTGGAAGAGAATAGAAACAGGGGAACTGGAATCTTGATAAAGAGTTAGTGCAGTAAATCATGGTGAATGCAAAGCCAGGAATAGTAAAGCGCAGTGAAAGCACAAGCATGCATGGTGAACGGCATGCAGACATGGCAATATATGTCATTCCATATAATTAAGATTTAAGTTTAAAATGCTCTGGCACACGCAATTGCACAACAGTGAGAGCTTGTACAGGAAGTATCTGACTAAAAAATAAAAAAAGAAATGTAATGTGGCATTCCAGGGTGGGTATACCGTCTGGCTAGCATCCATTTACAGAAACACTCTGATGTACGTTCGTATAAGGCTCTTTGCAGATTTCCAGCCCCTCACAAGTCTTCACTGTAACTCTGTGAAGTGTCTGTATATTGTAAAGCCTTGCTAGCAAGGGGAACAACTACTGTAGGCAAACTGAGATACATGCTTAAGGTTTCTTATCGACGACATTACAAAAATAATCTATTGCCATTTCATTTCAAATTTTTTTTTTTTTTATGCAATCATTCTGAGTGTTATTTTCCGTTACATCGATATTGTGTAATCACAATTTTTCTCTATTTTCACTGTCTTTCTCAAATCCTGAGCTTACTTTGAGCTGGTCTGGGCAATAATAATTGCCTGGCATTGAACTGGCATCGTCATTCCATTCACATCATGTGAGAATGTGACCTTTCAACCCTGCTGCCTGCTCTACATATATTGAGAGAGAGAGAGTAGGAAGAGCCAGCCCAGTTAAAAGATCACAAGACAAAAACATAAAACTTGCTAGACTGTGAAGCCCATCTGCACAGACTTTGTAAAGTTTGTATACTTTACTTTTCAAGATCCGGGATTATTTTAAAATCAATTCTTTTAGCTGGTTTCTAGCGCATGGACATTTTATCTGACGTAGCTGGAAATTCTACATCATTGTTGGCTGTGTCCAACGCTCCATTAGGTATATAATAATTAAATGTATGCTAGAAAACACTTAATTTGTGTCGCTGTTCCATATACAGGTATGTGTCACATGAGCAAAATAAAAAGCAGTTATTTGGTATTACTAAAATAGAAGGACATACGTGCAAAAAAAAATTCTGTGGTTCTTTTAGTTTCCTGTGGGTGACAGATCCATCAAAAGCACACGTACACAGATGCACTGTTGCCTTTTTTGTCACGTTAGCATCTAGCCACAGATATGTCATTGCCGCATTGCCTCACCTTCCAGATGATTTATATCTAATGGTTTTTTTGTAGTTTTTGGGGAGGCTTACCTGTTAGAATCAGTGGAAAAGAAACTTCCTCTCACAGGTGATAGTCCAGACCTTGAAAACACACAGATAGGATGTGTGTAATACTGTGCTGCTGTTATACAAGTCTGTGGGCATGACATTTAAACTTGAATGAGTTTAGTTTCACACTTCCTTTCACCTAGATCTTTAATAAAGACTGCGTATGTATCTTACGCATGTTCCCAAACTGAATCATTTCTCCTTACGTTTCTTCTCAATTTCTGAAAAGAAAAACGCTTTTACAAACACTGGAATTTCACTTCTTTCAAGGAGCAAATCCAATGAAAGCACTGCAGCTCATCTGTGGCTTAGCCCCTGAAGTTCAGGCAGGACATGTCCTGCTGAACCCCTTGTAAAAGCATGGCGTATCATCAGTACAGGACTACTGTAAGAGAAATGACCCCCAAAGATAAGAATCTTACACCTACACGTTTTGTCATCAGAGTCGAATGAAGCCTGACCTACTTTTCCATGAGGTGGGTTAAGGAGGAAAACACTTTTCACTTCTACCTAAATTTGGACACGATGTAGGGAAACAGGGACAGGTGACAACCCTAGTGTTTATATAGCTGATTCTATGAAGTACTGTATGTGCAAACATTACCATATGAAATAACCATTTACTACTCTGCTTCACTTCATCTTATAGATACTGTTTATTTACAAACACTCAATGCAAGAGGGAGAATGTGTTCCTGTTTGGCAGAGTTACAAAATGAGTTACATGATACCATAATGCACAACACACTTACAGTAGACCTGCGGTAATTACTATTGATGGAATTAACCGAACAGAGTTACATTATATCATCCACACACTCACTGAGCAAAATAGAGTGAGAACTCCCAGCCATTCCTTTACAGCCAATTGAAATGTTGTGATCTTCAGCTGTAAGTAATTAGCTTGTATGAGGGCTTCATCAAACAGTGCAGTGTTGGAAAATAAGGCCCACCATGGCATAGCAGACATTTCAGGTCAGGTTTTACCATACTACAGCAGGGTCTGTAGAACAGTAACTAAGCCCAGGCTTTGAGATTTTCAGATATTCAGGTCATTTTTCAGACAAGCTGAAGCAGGGCAGGGCTATGGGGGTAATGTAAGCCCAAGACACAGTGGGTGGGATACAGTATTGTATTGATCTGCACACTGGTGTCCTGGGAATGGTGTGATGTGACAGTATGACATGGCTGGGATGCATAGACTGGCACAGGTTGGGAGTGCTGGAGCAGGTCGGGGTAGAGCATTTCCAACCCCTTCTCCACATGCAGCTGGTGGGCAGTCACTTCCATCAGCACCCTGAGGTGCTTCTCAAACAAGCGGACAGTCGAGAGCACCTTGGTAGCCCTTTGTCCATACTTCAGGGATTGCATTGCATGCTCTGTGACAGGCTTGATTAGCTGCAGCATTGTCATCCTCCATTGCCATGGAATTACAATGAGTAATGAATTACAATTAAGGGGAGATTTTATTTTTTGGCATGGGCATTGGTCTTTATCAGTAGCACTGTGTATCTTTGTCAAAATGTCGTTCAAGGCTGTTTCAGGAGCTGGAATACTTTGACAAAAATAGACATTTATTTAAAAACAGGGAAAGGGAGATGAAGTACATGAAATCCTGACAAATTTACTTTGCCAACCCACGTTGTCATCAACTTTTAATTGACCAAATCTTTTGTACGACAAAAAAAAAAAAAAAAACATCCTTCAGGAAATGCTCTGGTGTGACTTTGATTTCTCATTGAAAAAAGGGAAGAAACAGCTTTCTGTTTTTAATGACTGTACTGCGAGTCAAAACTGTACACTGTAACCTCTCCATCCCTCACTTCTCATGGACTGGAGCAGAATAGTGCTGGACCGGCTCTTTTTAAAATGTGTACTTTTTACAACCCGCGCTGCCGAATAAATGCATAGATGGATAATTAAACTTTATAGTGTTCTAATCTGGACATTACAGCCGCTGGCAAGGTCTGTGTGGAAACTTCTTGCCCTTCTCTAGCTCTTCTTTTTTGATAAACTAAATGCTTCATAAATTCTATGAATAATAATACACTGCTGTTCTTATGGGAGTCTGTTCTGTGAGAGCTGCAGTACCTAAAATAGAGGCTTTAAATATAGTATAATACAGAACTCGCTGGTTGAGATTCAGCACTGCACTGAGTTCCCAGACTGTATTTTTAGCGTGAGACGAATCCTTTTGATCTTTATCATTGTAGAATATCGCATGAAGGAAAAATAATGTCAAGAGAGCATTTGTTAGGTGGTTTTCTTTAAAAGCCCTACACATTTAACCTGCAATGTCGCTTTCCTTAATAAAAACATCTTTACAGTAAGACCTTGAAACATGTAACACCAAAATGGACTAGTGTACTTTCTAAAGCTTCTTAGAGAGACATAGAGAGAGCTTGCATTTGATGAAATCCTTGAATTATCAAGTGCAAACACTATCCCTGACTCGGATGTGAAATCCAGTAAATGATCTCTTTGCTACAAGTGTGTTTCAGTCTGATGTTCTTAGGCACCTGGTTGGTAGATGCTTCCATACCCAAGACTATACGAATTTCTGCTATTTCACTGGGAACAATCTTTCAGGAATGACGCTATATGTGGCCAGTTCTGGAGAACTGGCTTCACTGAGCAACTCTTCTAAAGGAAATAGGGGCTGGTAACGACTGGGGGATGGTCTCGATGGTCTTTTTAGTGCAGAAGAATGCCTGTGGGTTATTACGATTGAATTATGTTTATTGAGTCAAGCAGGTTTGGTTCCATTTTATTCTGATTGATATTTGACAAGTCTGTCCTGTAGGCATGTTGAGTGATTGCACCTAAAATCCTCCATACCACTTTTTACTTTGTTGAAAATGTATTCTTAGTGGAAGAATGTAGTGATGAAGTAAACATTGTCCCTTGGGGGTGACACACACTGGGCAGTCATTCCCTGGGATCATTTTAGGGATGCAGGGCCACACCTCGTGAGCTCCACAGTGAACTTATGAAATGTAGAGCCCCTTATAAAAGTCTGCTTCTACTACATGTATCACTTAAACTAAAGCACTACCAACAAATGACTGCATTTTAACACGCTATTACCGTGAAATATCTTTTACTGCGAGAGTGGCTACGCAGTGTGAATGCAAGCTACTGCGCTGTATTATCGTGATTCTGTCTTGCCTTTTGGATACATAGAAGCCTTAAGTCCCCAGAGCTGCCTGTCTCTTATCTTTGTCAAACACCAAATTCAGCACCATTCATTTACCAAGAGGGAAACAGCTTTTAATAAAGCTTGGGAATGGCTTTTCAGGCCCCAGCTTATCAGATGATCTGTATTAAAAATCCTGGCAAGGAAGCAAGATTTAGCTCACCATGCAATAAAAGACTTCTGAAAGTGCTTTGAAAGTCAGTACAATCAAAGGGAAGTTCATTCAGAGCTACAGATAAAGTACACAGACGACTACCCAGAAACAGTGCCTTTCTAGGTATGTTGGTGTTCTTTTTTGGGTGTGTAAGACCTAAACTACCTGTAGTTGAATAGCAAATTAAACACAGAATGAGCAAGCCGTCTTCTAAATTCACTATTACAATTGTCAAACTGTAATTTCATGCTCAGTGAGTTACTGTGAGACACTGCACGACTTGGGGTGTGTCCTATCTGAAGTATTCAGACACAATGGAGAGGTGGGAGGGAGTGGGGCAATAACATCAAGCATTTTGTTTTATTTTAAAAGTATTTACTGTATAGGAGGTATTGTGGTGTTTAGTTAAGGGTAACAGAGGGTAGCATGCAGTGTATTGTTTTATTTGTGTCAATTTAATGTCAGTCAGCAATACCTCACACTGTTTGCATGCTGCTGCACAACCAGCTTAACCTGATTTTAGTGTCTGTGAACGGTACCAAATAGACTAGAAACGTGAAGGCCTTCGTGGTCAATGTACCCCAAACCTGCCCTGAAGGAACCACTGTTTCAGAGGGACCCAGGCATTTTAAAAGAGCCCCCAGCCAATTGAACTAACCTTGTGTGAATTCCAACCAGGGACATTAAAGACTTTCAATAGCACATTGCTGTCCCACCAAACCGCACTGCATGAACAGAATCCTAGTCCATCTTCTGTAGAGACTCAAATCCCCAACATACCTTTATAGTCCCAACCTGACTGACAGTGTCCTTTTTAAAAGTACACTTTTTTAATGCAGCTCCTTTCTCATTTAACGGAGAGGTGTGATTGATTGTACTGGTTTAAATGTATCAACAAAGTCACTTTGAGGTGTTTTGCAGTTTGCAGTGCAAGCACGTCACCTCTCGTGATGTTGTTAATACCCTTGTGCATGACAAGGAGCTGGTAGAGAGCAGCACTGTCAGCTCACAGTGTGGAGGGGCCGGCCTGCAGCCTGGGTTATTCAATTGGGCTCGTTCCAGGCTCAAAGAGAACAAAACAAAGCCAGCAGTGCAACAAAAAACAAAGTTACTTATACGATTAGACAGGTACCTCAAGTAGAGGTCTTTCTCGATGTCTCTGTGCTTTAAACTAGTCTTTGAGAAAGACTGTGTGGCGTATTTTCATGTCGTACTCATTTTACAAAACTAACCAAACAACTACTGAAAGCAATAAATTGTTTGCTTTTCAGTTTTGTAACTAATAAGGGAAACGATTCTCTGAATTCAACTGTTTCATTTAGGTTCAAGCAGACTTTTTCTTCTATACACTGCACTTGTTGTATTAACAGAATGCTCCATGGACTTTCATGCAGTGGTGTTTCTGTTGCACTGATGAGGATGGCTATAGACTGGGGTTCTCGATGGTGGAATAACTAATAATCGCATTCAGGAGTACCCTCTGCTTTTCCTACTTGTCAAAACACACCTGTTTTATTCAAAGCACTGTTCTATAGTATACCTGCACTGTGTGTGATGCTTAGACACAACAATGCGCTGTACAGTGCCTGTGTACCTGATGCTTTTACTCTCTTCCAGGTGAGCGTTTTAACAACCTTGGAGCGGAGGTTCAACTTGCAGAGTGCGGACGTTGGAGTGATAGCCAGCAGCTTTGAGATCGGCAACCTGGCGCTAATTTTGTTTGTGAGTTACTTTGGGGCCAAGGGGCACAGGCCGCGGCTGATCGGGTGCGGGGGCATCGTGATGGCCCTGGGCGCTCTGCTCTCTGCACTGCCGGAGTTCCTCACACACCAGTACGAGTACCAGTCAGGGGAGATCAGACTGGGGGAGGAGGGCCGGGACATCTGTGCCATTAACTCCTCGGACATAGAGGACGGAGGAGCAAACCTAGACTTTTACTGTGGGAGCAGGACTAACACCAACATGATGTACCTGCTCTTGATAGGAGCTCAGGTGCTGCTAGGGATCGGGGCCACACCTGTGCAGCCGCTGGGCGTGTCTTATATTGACGACCACGTGCGAAGGAAAGATTCCTCGCTGTACATAGGTAAGTAAACTCACTGGTCTATGCAAAACCTGTTTCAGAAAATGTCTCACTTCAACTTGTTACAACAAATATGGTTCGGTTTCGGTTTCAAAGGTCTGACGTGTCTTAAAAGATCTTTCAAAGACCTAGAGGTCTTAGATCTTAGATTAATTTCATGTCGTTTAAATATTGTCCTTGTTTTAAGCTGCATTGTTTAAGGTATTGATGGGCTTTTATGTGGTACGTGTTTCAGCATGCTCAACAGAAATGGTAGCAAAGGTCGACTGACAGAAGTGCTGTGTAACCAGAGAATGACAGCTCCTGTCAAGTGTTACACATTGTTACACAATTGTGCATTGACTGAATGGACTGAAGTCAAGCGTGTGGCTGCAATGTTATTCGTGGATAATATAATAGAAGAAGTTTAGACATGCTGGGTGAAGTGCTAATTTAATACAAATAAACATTGCTACACAGGGGCTGCATTCATTGCATGAGCAGATTGCTTCCCAGGACGTTTCCCTCGACCTCATCAAGTTAATTCAATTATTATTCCCTTAGCTGGCGTTTAGGGATATTAAAATATTTTATCTTCCTGTCAATACAGGACTGCATTTTGAGTACATTTACTCACTTAACTCTGCAATGTTTTTGCATGTCAACTTCAATTTCATCATGTTGCATTTTGGCCCTATAAGTTTTGTTGTTTTATGTATACCTGTGGACAATGATTTAGCTTTTTTTAGTTCCAGAGATTAATTATCAGAGACTCAACTCAGCATGAATTACCAAGCTTTTAAAATAACCCACTGTAATTGCCATCAAAATGCAATGATTGTGAATCCAAAACTTTTTTACCCATGAAATGAATGAAGTGATATGCAAAACACCTGGACACTGATTCCAGGGCATTGGGTAAAGTTCTGCAGCCCAGACTAGTGCAACAGTGTTACTGTGGGCGTTAACATAGCTTGGTGCAGTACATGCCCAGCTGATCATCGTCCTTTTAGCAGTGCTGGTCTTTCCAGAGCAGCTTTCAAAACAGCACATGCTGTATACAATATCATCTGTCTGACCATTCTCAGTGGCTTTTTCCACAAAGAGGCACCCACAGTATGCCCAATCCTGGCTCACTGCGAGCGGATCAGGGCTGACAGTCCCTACTATTGTCTGTTCTGTGTTGGATGAAGCTGTGTACACAGCAGCTGGGTAAATAATATGGCACTGCTTTCTTCCTCTCAATGCCACTTTGTTAATCCGGCGAGTCCACGTGCCAGCTGAAGCTGCTTTTATCTTATTGTGGAGTGTTCTGTAAACAGGGTTTGCGTTTATAGGAAGAAATATATTATATAGTAGGACCTTTCTTATAATGTACCGTTCCCTGTTGTGGAACCTGTAACTTTAAGGGTAAAGGCAAAGGACAAAAAGAATGAAAACCATTTCAACATGCATTTATAACCTACCGGTCGACAATCATGTCACTGTAACTGGGCTGCACTCCACAATTAATGGTCATCTGTTGATTTCCTACAATAATGATCAGATTTCATGCAGAAATTAAATATACAAGTCCCCCTGCATCAAGAAAAAAAGTCTACCTAAAAAAGTAAAACCTACTGGCTGGTTCCACAGACCCCGATCAGCACTAGTCTTGGGCTGCCTAATGTTACCCTTATGGGCAGCAGTGTGGAGTACTATGGGCAGCAGTGTGGAGTACTATGGGCAGCAGTGTGGAGTACTATGGGCAGCAGTGTGGAGTACTGGTTAGGGCTCTGGACTCTTGACCGGAGGGTTGTGGGTTCAATCCCAGGTGGGAGACACTGCTGCTGTACCCTTGAGCAAGGTACTTTACCTAGATTGCTCCAGTAAAAACCCAACTGTATAAATGGGTAACTGTATGTAAAAACAATGTGATCTCTTGTAACAATTGTAAGTCGCCCTGGATAAGGGCGTCTGCTAAGAAATAAATAATAAATAATAATAATAATAATAATAATAATACCCTGTGATAAGTGGTCCAAGATTGATGCTAATCCAGCTCTGAAACCAGCCGCACATGTTTTATATTGAATCTCTATAAAACTTGACGCTGGAAAATGTGCAGATTGATGGCATTTTCTTGCTACAACCATGTCACAAACAGATTCTTACTCCAAACGAGCGTGAATGCATTGCAGCCGCATTCGTCAGCACCAGTTCTGTGGATCCAGTCCCCTGGGCTGTGTTTCGGTAATAGATATATCTGCACAGCAGCTGGGTAGCTACCTCTTAGTTTAGTTAGCTGTATGGAAAGGGGTTACCATGTAAATAGAAAACGATGCCCACATATAAAAATAGGTCTTAATCATTCATGCAAGAATATACTTTACATGGTGCTGTATGTAAGGTTGAGGATTCATCTCGCACTACTCGAGATTCAATTATCAAAATAGTTTAATTTCTGTTTGGAGTAATAAAGGTCAAACTGTGTAAAAACCTCAATGGCAATCCCCACAGGGGTGAGTGCTCCAGTTCTGAAGGCACAAGTAATTGGCTTGGCTGCGAAAGGCATTGTGTGGCTTCAGTGAGTGCGCTGTGTGCTGACACCATCTCATTGCACCAGAAGGGAGAGTGTGACCAGCCCCGCCAGAGGGAGGCTGAGCTTTAAAAGATCCTGATCGCTCCCCATAGTACTGTAATAATGCCCTGGATGGATCTTCAGCGACCTGCAATGAAATATTTTAGGGTGTCATACATCAGGTTATTAGGTTGTTAAGTCCAAATGACTGTCCCCTGTGGCTCTTCTGCATCATTCATTCAACAAAGTGCATGTAGAATCTGGGACCTGGATCATGCAGTGTAGAGTACGGAGCGCTCACAAATTGTAGCAGACCTGTCGCATCTTCCTTTGTTCAGAATCCTGTTAGAATCTAATTCTATTATTTGTAATGACCATTCTAAGTGCTTGTGAGATCTGCTGTTCCAGATTCTGCTATCTGTAGAATGCTCAGCCACTCTCTTATTCCCCTCATTCACAACCCGTACAGTAACTCTGTTGGCTCCACTAGCTCCATAGCCTCCAGTAGAAGAGAATTCAGCATTGGAGCAGCACAGCTTATCTTTTAATGATGTTTGCATGCAAGGGAAAACCACACGTTGAAATGGCATTTCACCCTATTTATTCTTTAACAAGAAATCCAGAATTCTTTATTAAAGTCATTCCAAAATAAAAAAGAATACTGACATCCACATAAAATGCCTGCATTCACAGAGTCTGTTTTCAAGGTGACAAGAGCTGGCCTCAGTTGGATAATTGGACACTTCTTCCCAGTGTGATCTCTTTATTCCTTGTGCAGATAATGAAATGTCTGTGGGTATCCTGGCAGTTAGCTTATCTCACACTGAAAATATATATATATTTCTATTGGAGTGCAAAAATACATGTGGCAATAAAAAGAAAGGTGATAAACATTTTAAATGATGGGTTTTTTTGGAACAATAAATCAATTAATTTCAACAGGCCCAATTTGTTTTTTTTTAGGGTCGTAGAAGTCTTCAGTTAAAGTTAAAACAGGGCTGGATAATAAGGGCATGACAGATTCGGAGGAGATGCGCTGTTGTGGATTACCTTTCAGATTAAGCAGAGTAATATGATCTATTGTTTAGGTGGCAGGCAGGGAAAGTGAAGTGTAAAATCTAGATTGTGGATTCGTTGTTTACTGTAAGCAGCGCTGCTGTTAGTGAGTGAGGGAACAGGAGAAGCGTGTGCATGTAGGCCTAGCAGCTGTTAGCCTGCTGTTCCTTTCTCTGCTGGTCCTAGGAAACATGTAACTGCAGAAGCACTCACCTCAGCTCCATATTTCTGTGATGGGACAAACATGCTCTGGACTAATTGATGCAGATTAACTGAATGGCAAGTACCCAAGACTTTTTTTATTTAGTTTCAGTGTGCTGTACTCAAAGCGAAGGACATTTACAAAGACACATCTTGGTGAAACGTTTGTCTTTTTTATTGTTTATTTTTAGTTTTGCTGAGTCTCTGATTCTTTGTGTTTGCGGGAAAATAAAAAACAACAACGATTATAATTTGAAAAGTAATTTGGGACAAAAACTTGTACACAGCCAGGATTTATTTGATACTGCCATCTAGTGGTATCCAGGGGAAGTATATCTGATTCAATTTGTGTACAACAGAGATCTGTTGTGTTATGTGGTTGGGTTCATTGTTAGGGAAAAAAAAGAAAACTGAAAAGAAACTGCACACAATTGCACAAACTAGGTACGATAGTGCTGAACTCATGTTTAACGTACAACTTTAAATAAACTATCATTATGGCTGCAGTTGTCCATAGCCGAGTGTTACATTATTATACATTGTTATCTATGAGTATCCGGCTGTCAGACTGCACTCCAGCTCCTCACAGATCAGCTGATGGATCTCATTGTCAACTCAGTGCTCATGGAAATTTGCTTAGTGTCAGAATATCATTGCATTATTTAGAAAAAATCATTTACTCTAAATGCATGATTTAATAGGTGCGGGTTTGTTATGGTTGACAAATAGGGTTGATAAAAAATGATAAGCTACTGAAAATTCCAGCTAGTTTTCTTCTAACCCCAGGTTTGCAGAAGCTTTCCCAATACCTATTACAGTCACACATGCATTTTACATTGTTTCTAAGGAACTAGCACAACCAGATCTTGAACCAGTATCTCTACCTTTTTTTCTCATCCCAGAGGATGCCAAGGGTTGCTCCTCTCCACGTGTGATTGGATGTTAAGGTTTCATTTGGCTTGCAGCGAAGTTTGTCCTTACTGTGCCAGCAGCGATAGCTCAGACGCACACAATCTGGGATGAATTAGTCATTTCAAAAACATGCTGTGTCCTTCAAAGACTATTGATTTATTTATGTATTTTTTGCTTGCCCTAGTTCACTATTTTAAAGCAATTAAAAACAGTCAGCTAATTAGTCCGCTGGTTTCTAATAGAAAGATTGCTTGATACATCTTAACCGTAATGTTGGGCAGCATCTCATCCGAAGAGTGGGGAAGCCACTTTCAAAAACAACACGACCTTCAAGCGAATGTGGAGTGAGCACTGCATTATAGAGCTCTGCTGCAGCTTCATGCAGCACAGTATGTTTTTACAAACTCGTGAGCGGGTTGTCCTGGTGGCAGCATACTGTCCACACTCAAATAAGATGTAACGGATTGCATTCAGATAACAAAAAGGAGTACAACAAAGCCTTTCGCTGGAATCACAGATGTCATACTAATTGGCAATTTGTTCCAAGAATATGCTGCTGAGCATGTAACAGCATGGCCTTCACATCGAGTTCTGATATTAGGAATATTACTATAGGGGCTTGATTGTTTGCAAAGTGCATACTGTAATTAGCAGCTGTCCTTTGCACAATGATAAAAGGAGCATTGCACCATTGTGAGGCAGTGTATTTACAGAACAGTGTCCCATGGTTACTGAACAGAGAGGTCTGTTAAACTAGCTTATCTGTCAAGCCTGGCCCTAATTCTGGCAATAGCTGTTGTTGGTGTCCCATATGATATGATTGCATTAACATCATTTTTTAAGAGAAATATGGTTCTTGCCGACAGAGAGACATCTTGTGGTCCAATCAGCTCCAGCCCTTGAATGACCTTTCACCCTGGCTCATAGCAGTTGGGCGAGTGGCAGTGTTGTAGACGCATGCTTATTAAACAGTGGCACGGCTGTCAAGCAGAGCAGAATGACAATTCAGCTCAGGATTTGAATTAGTTTTGCTTGCGGGAGGTTTGCTTCTGTAATGGGTTGCACAGCATGCAAATTTCTGAAAGGAAGGACGAGGCATCACAAAGTACATGACTTGATGTGTAGACAAGGTTACAGCAGTGAATGAAAAATAGGCTCTGCTGTCTTGACTCTCAGATGAAATCGAGTGATAGACATAGCCACTGTGGTTTCAGACCTGTCAGCTGGAAGGAAGAAGGAAAGGGACCAAACATACTGTAAGATATAAAATGACATCCTTGCCCAAGGTTGCGTGTCAGCTGCAGTACCTGCTGAGTCAGTTTACTTTGTACTGACTATAGTGTTCAATAGCACTGGACAGCCATCGGCTCTGGAGCTACGAGTTATTAACATAGGATTTAGCTCATTAAATTCATGACTTGTTCAAGCTACACTTCTACAGAATAGCCCATTTCAGTTTAATACTCTGATGACTGCAGAGTTGTTTTTTTTTTTTTTTTTGCAGGTTTTGTGTTGGTCAGGTGCGAGCACGATCGTTTTTCTTTCTCATTCCAGTATATCGCTCCCAAAACAAAAAACAAGAACTATCCAATTAGGTTAATTGATGCGTAAGGAAATGTTGACCACAGTTGTAGGTCAAAATAGTAAGTGAAGCATGTCTTTATATATCAATCGATCTTTATTTTATATAGCGCCTTTCATAGTGGACCACCATCACAAAGCGCTTTACAAGATGCAGTAACAAGAAGAAAATACATAATACTTTAAATACAGTGGAAAGTGCATAATACATGATAGTAACATAATACATGAAATAGTAGCAGCAACACAGCAGCTAATAGCATATATATGTATGTACCTTAAATAATCATTTTAGCCCCATGCACACATCCCTGGCATTATATATATATGCTCTGAGCTCTGAGCTCAATACACATTATATATATATATACACATTATATATATATATATATGTATTGAGCTCAGAGCTCAGAGCACCACCGGGGCGTGTGTATGTAAGATACTTCAGATCTGTCCATGCATGTAATGTCATCTTGAAGGATTAGATTATAAATGGTCTTATCATCCCTGAGATAAGCTCTGTGCACACACTGTGTACTGCACACTGATGGGTCTGTTTCAAGATAAAAAGGCATTTGGTAGTGCCCAGGTTGCCCCAAATGATGAGGATTAGCAGCCCTGGTCCACCCTTATCAACTGGACCAATGCACTTAACACAGAAGTGCCCAAGAGAATCCAGACTTCTGCATATGTAAACGTGGCCCCAGTTCACATAATGACACCGCTGGCCCACAGCTACACATGCATATCATCATTACATGTAGTGATTTACCTTAATTTTATACATTGAACACTGATAACACCTGCAATACGTACAGAATCCATTTCCTAGTCTTTTTTAAATGAAAGAGCACTGAAATTAGCACAGCTCGTTTGAAATGGGTTTTCGTAATAAATGATTGGCAATTACATTTCAGAGGTTCTGTGCTCAGCAACATTGCCACAAGCAGGAGCGAACAGATGCAAATGTGCTGCCAAGGTCTGAGTTCAGGGCCAGCTGACATGACAGTGTTTGTGGTTTAAAAAAATAATATTCAAAACCAGGCGACTGTTTCACAGGGTGCATTCCCTGTACAGCAGTTAATAAGAGGCTTGCTGGGGGCGTGGCTACAGCACCTCCTTATCATCTCATTCATAGCATAGTCTTTAAATTCAGTGTCTACCTTTTGCGAAATGTCTGGAGTTTCTTTCTCGTCCTCCACCCCACTGCCTCCTTCACAGCTGCGTCTTCCTTTAGGGGGGTAGATGGGTCCCATCACCCAGCCTGAATGACCCTGTGACTGCTGTTAGAGGCTCAACTCAATAGAGGACGGCTCCTGCTGGCCATAAGACGAGATCCTGGATCACAGTGTTGTAACAGAACACTGCATCTAATAAATGTCATTATTTTTATCTGATCTGTTGCCTTGTTCATTGAATTATGCAATCCCTGTCGTTCTAGTCATAGAAAAGAGATTTGCAGATGTTGGAGTGCCTCCAGTTGAATCGATCCCCTTATCCAGAGCAATCCTCTGGTAAGAGCAAGCAACATGTGCAGGAACAGCGAGTGAAAGCATCCTGCTGGGTTTCATTAAAAGCTAGGCCGTGCAGCAAGTGGTGTGGAAAAAAAAATGACCTGTTAGAAAATGAATCATTTCATTATCTTCTTGTAAAATCCTGTTGAATATGCAGTTTAATAATGTCACAAAACAAGCATCTGTCATGTGTTAGGCGAATGCCCAGGATTAGCATAAGCAGGAGAGATCAGCTCACACTGCTGAAAATGCTGCTTATTCATTAATTCCTTCATTGCTAGAAGCACAAGCATGGTAAAATCCACACACTGAGTCCTATTTGCTTATTCCTGTCTGCATGAACTTTGCATTATCCCTAAATGTGTGGAAAGAAAATGCCCAAATTTGGCATTCAAATCCCATCTAATTTCCATTGTGCCCTGAACAGGCTGCATGTTCCAGGGTCAACAAGTTCAAGAAGGAAACATGGAAATGATGTGATGGAAATGCATGTATTATATTTTATTTTGGGTAGATGACAAAAACGTTGCAACCATAGCTGTTTTGAGGAATAGGCTTAATTTCCTATTTCTTTCTTTGCATTTCAAATGCTTGGAATGGATTGGCTGAGTGGTGATTTGCATGTAAGATTTGAGATATTAGACCAGGAGTCCTATGGAATAAGCAGCCCCAGTAATACACAGGGTTGAGCGTGCACGTCTGCCAGCATGGGCTGGATTATTTACTGTAATCTACTGCTGACAGCTTTTTCCCTGTTTGTTTGGAACCCCGGAATATCTTCAGGTGGAAGTAGCAGTCTGCAGCATGCTAGGGTTCTGTTGAGTGCCAGTTCTGTTGAGTGCCAGTCCAGGTTGTATTGATCTGTGGCTGCTGGTTCTGTTGAGTGCCAGTTCTGTTGAGTGCCAGTCCAGGTTGTATTGATCTGTTGCTGCTGGTTCTGTTGAGTGCCAGTCCAGGTCATATTAATCTGTGGCTGCTGGTTCTGTTGAGTGCCAGTCCAGGTCGTATTGATCTGTGGCTGCTGGTTCTGTTGAGTGCCAGTCCAGGTTGTATTGATCTGTGTCTGCTGGTTCTGTTGAGTGCCAGTCCAGGTCGTATTGATCTGTGGCTGCTGGTTCTGTTGAGTGCCAGTCCAGGTTGTATTGATCTGTGCCTGCTGGTTCTGTTGAGTGCCAGTCCAGGTCGTATTGATCTGTGGCTGCTGGTTCTGTTGAGTGCCAGTCCAAGCCGTATTGATCTGTTGCTGCTGGTTCTGTTTGTAGCCAGGCTGCAGCCAGTGGAAAGCAGCTGGGCAGGGAGAAAGCTGGCTCGTGAAAGATAATCCCGCTCTAATCTACTGTCTTCTCATCTCAGTAAAACCTCATTTCTAGCTGCCTTTGACCTCGGGAGAGAGAGAGAGAAGCCCAGTGACAGCAATGGCGAAGTGGTCACCCACCACTAACTTCTTACTGCAGTGTGTCTGCTCTCTCTTTTTCAGTGAAAGGTTTGCACAGTTTTTTATATCACCATAGTACAACATCTAGCAGTTAACTTGCCAAATCTTACAGCAGATTTAGAAGTGAAACCTAAATGTGTATATGAGAATGCTCTACGAGGTCTATACGGTTAAAGTTGGGGTTATTATTATTATTATTATTATTATTATTATTATTATTATTATTATTATTATTATTATTATTATTATTATTATTATATAAGTAAAACTGCATTTAAATTAAAGCAGAATTATACTTCAGAAATGAGATTTAAAAATATAAAAAAAACTGCTACAGAGCTGAATTGGTATTTACTGAAATGGTGCTGTATGAAAATGAATACCTTAATTTAAAAGTACGGTATAATTGTATTCAGTGTGTAACACATCATTAAAGTTTTCACTTGCAATCATTCTCTAAAGTCAGGGTACAGTCTTCAGTCTGAATCGGCACTGTTGATATAGCTTAAACATAAATACAATTACCCAGAGTCATAATTCTGTGAGATGTGTTGGAGGCAACATGCCACAGTGAACTGCAGAGCACAATTATTATTTAAAAGAATAAATATAAAATAAAAGTGATAACCCAATAACTCCCTTCATAGCACTGTAACACAAGCTTCCTCTGACCCAGGGTTTCCCAGCCCTGGTCCTGGGGACCCCCTGCGTCTGCTGGTTTTCATTCCAACTGAGCTCTCAATTAAACCCTTAATTGAACTGATAATGTGCTTCATTAGACCTTTTTACTTGTTTTCAGCTCTTAAACAGTTGCAGATTTCAAGTTAGCTGTAACATTTTATAAGTAACTTGAACTCTGCAACTGTTTAAGATCTGAAAACAATTAAAAGGGTCTAATTAAGTAAATTATCAGTTCAAGTAAGGGTCTAGTTAAGTAATTGAGAGGTCAGCAGGAATGAAAACCAGCAGACACAGTGGGTCCCCAGGACCAGGATTGGGAAACCCTGCAGTCTAACCTGACCGACTCCTGTTGCTTCTTGCAGCAGTAGGAGGTTATAACAGTAGCGCTGTTAAGTATTTTTTGTTGAACACAGCAAAAGCGATGACATTTGTAACACATACAGCCTCCTGAAACACTGCTAGGTATCAAACTATGTTTTGGCTTCTTTAATGAGTCACCTTTGTCCGAGTTAGATAACAGACAGACAGCCCTTTGGAGCCTGTTAGCCCACACTTTACAAGACATCAGGATACACTGGACTGACAGACTTTCACACACCCTGTAAGTGTGCTCTGGATATCGTATCCAAACTGAATAAAAAAAGCAACACCAAAGAGAGCTCAAGAGGAGACAGAAGAAGATAGCTGACAAATCTACAGCCATCCTAATAAGGTCAAATGGAACCAGACTGATGGCTGAGTGCAGTGGGGAGGGAGGCTCTGTGTTATTAACCCCACCCCCATAGCCATCACAAACACCAACATAGTCATTTAAGGCAATCTAGGTCAGGCTGAGTCAACGCTTATTAAAAAGGGGATTTTTGTTTTATGGTCAAATATAGTACATTAGCATAAGCAGCATGTGCTGGCCGTGCGTGTTTGGAAAACAGTCTCTACTTCACCTATATGAATATCTGATTGGGACGCATCGGGACGCCCATTTTACAACAGACTTTGAAAACTGGCACAGACATAACAAAACAAGTCTTTGGAGAAGTCTGTTTCTTGTCTTAACAGTACTGCAGTTTGAGTTGTTACTGTTTTTTTTTTTTTTTAAGAAGGGAAGAAATGTCCTGCCATTGTGACACGCACATGATGCAGCGACTCGTTTCTGCTCTGCACAGTATTACCAGGAAGAAAGAGACCTGTCATTCAGTTCTTCATTCAGTACTTATATATTTATCTTTATGAATCAGTGCCTGCCAAAAAAACAAAAGAAAGCTGCCGATTCATTTGCTGTGCCCTGCATTAGCACAGATACCAGCTGCTTGTTGATTGAGTGCTATTTAAGTATTGGCACTGCGGTTTATGGGATAACCTTCTAGCATTTTCAGCACTTTTCCTCTGCATCAGTGCTGACGTGGAGAGGAGTAAAGATCACTTCATTAAATGGATACAGATTGATTTGGTGGGCAGTAACAATTACAAACAATCAAGTTCGATTGAAAGTGCTTACCTTTTAAATAATAGGAGTTTTCTTTTTTTTTTTTTTTTTAAAGTAAGTACTTATCATAAAGCACGGGCCGTCTGTACCTTGTTTCATGCCTAGCCTTTCATAAGCTCTCGTTGTTAAAGGTGGGTTATGTAATTGTATTGCTGCTATTGATTAGACCACTCAAAATGCTGCATTTTGTTCTTTGAATTAAATTAAATTAAAAGGAGAATCCAGCCCTGAATAGATAGAAAAAGTTATTTTCATATACTGTCTTTAGTGAGACATATTTATAAAAGGCTAGCGTGCCTGTAAATACATTAACCAGCACATTCATGCTTTATGATTACGCCCCTATGTTGCAACACAGTCGCTAAGGTTGCCTACTAAGCCTGGACTCCAAACCAGTTAGTAGTTAGTAGTCTTGAAAACACCTCCGAGCTTAACAACATCTCCCCCAAAAATATGTGAGTGGCCCCAATGAGGAGGGCTATCGCCCCTGTTCTGTGCCACTGTTTTTTAACCCTGGTCCTTAGGTACCCCCAACAGTACAAGTTTTTGTTTCAACCTGGAATTCCATATTTGCTTAAATCTGGCTTTGTTTTCAGGTGTATAGGACACATACATGCATCCTCTGTAGCTACAATGATGGCTCTAGAGAATTTTAAAAAGGAAGAACAAAGAGATCTGGTTGAATCAATAACCTGGACCATTATTGTTTGCTATTGGCTATGTTACTGCATTACCACGTAAGCTAGTCAGTGAACATTAACAGTTATACATAGCTGCCTGCAAAACACTGAACACATCCAATCTGGTAAATTGCTTTCCTTGACAAATGTTTACAGCTGTACCCAATTTAACAGCCATGTGGGCTTCAAACCCCAAACAGGACAGGAGTCTGCAGTGTGATCCTTTGACTCTGTTTGCACTGTCAGCTGGACTGGGTCTGAATGAGAACCAGCAGCTTTCACAGAGCTTGCACTGTTTGTGAACCTGCCGACTGCGCGGGAGTCTTTTTATATAATCACCCTTTAAAAAAGCTCTCATTATCAGTGTGTACAGTCAGTACTCCAACATTACTTCAATAATTCAAATCACAATTTGTTTCCAAGCAAGCAAGCAGCCATCCCCGGTTCCATACTTTAGTGGAACTGAATTGTATTTACTGAGAATGGTAGCAGCACATCCAGTAAGAGATGGAGGTGAGTAAGGTCACCCCCTCTTTGCTCTGGACACTCCTCCCTCACCTGCATCTCTGGCAAGGTCACCCCCTCTTTGCTCTGGACACTCCTCCCTTGCCTGCATCTCTGGCAAGGTCACCCCCTCTTTGCTCTGGACACTCCTCCCTCGCCTGCATCTCTGCAGCAGGTGTAAAGGCTGGCATTTCTACACTCCCCTTTTTCTTCTTAAGATCTGCATCTGGTCCCACTGTTCTAAGTCAGAAATGCAATAGGCATCTATTGTGCCTGAGATCACTTTTTAATGTAATTCATGTTGGTGCTATCCTCAGTCATCTGCAGCACCAAAACATAATGGAACCTAAGACTGGAGAAAAGTTCTATCTAGCTATAATATGGTTCATTTAAAACATGCATTTGTCCAGCTGTCATTAGTGTAACATTGAGTTTCTACAAACTGACTTTGTGTGCATTGGATACAGTAAACATGAAAATCAAGTTTAACAAAGAGCTATGAATTTCAGCTGGCACTAAAATTACTTTTAGATTGTATCATGTTTTATGTAATGATGTACAACATTTATTAATGCAGACGTGTACTGCTGTACATTAGCACCAATAAATACTGTACACTTAAATACAGCTTATACCTTACTGGACAGCTTCCCTCACAAAGGGTCTGTGTTAAACACCTGGTTTTGGTTGTGTCTGGGCTCGGCCGTATCCAAATGCATTGATCTTTCACTGTAACCGGGTTACACCTGGTAAACTAATATTGCAGGAGGCAAAGAAATGTGTGTGTGTGTGCGATCTTTTGTTGTTACTGTGTCAATATTTAACCGTGCCACAAAAGAGATGATGCGGTACGTTGGAGATCAGCCCAGAATGTGGTCTCTTCAGGGGAGGGCTCAGTATTGTGCTATGTGGCATCCAGGAGAGGGTTCAAAGTTCAGGGGTTAAACAATCCATCCATGTCTGTTAATAGAAGGGAGAGATCCATTGATTGTATAAGAAAGCGTCTCTGCTTAGAATTCGGGACCCTTCGTGTCTATACCGCTGCAGCAGTACTCGTGCATTGGCACTGCATTGCATTGCAGTGTGTCAACCACCGTAACAGCCCCCCGCTGAGATCATTTAGTTTGCATTGTAACTACGTATTGTAAGCAACACGACTCTCCAGACTGTGTCAGTAGCTGCATTATATCAGTTGCACTAAGCACTACTTCCAGTTTAATAGTGTTGTTAATTATGGGGATGTTCTGGGGATGGTGTATTTTGGGTCTATATGAAATGACATTGGCATGTAACTGCTTCATTGTGTTTGCTCTGTGCACAGCCAGCTCATATCTGTGAGAGAGCATTTGGATTGTTCTTGTTTAACCACTTCATTACAAATTAATATGACTCTTAGGGGCATATTACATTTCTCACATTATTTCTCAAGTCATCATAATTATATTATTCTACGCTGCTGTCATGCACCGCAAATCTCTGAGTGCAGTATAAGCAGTAAATGCTGTTTTATTATTTTCTCACGCACCTAAAACCCTTTTTTTTGTTTTTGAGTTGTAATTGGTTATTTAGAAAAGCTTTGAGAATACTGCCCTATGTGTCTTCCCATTGGTAAAAGTTTAGCAAAGTGTAGTAAAGCACATGACAATGCATGATAAGAGCAGGGTTGAAGCATGGGAAAAGTTAGAGCGCAAGCTTAGCATGTCAGACTTTGATAAGGGATGTTCTTCATGCATGCAGTGTCAACATCCCTGCTGAGATTCAGATAGCACCTGCCATGTGACTCCCCATGGTGTGGAATGCCTAGGACCTGCAGCCCCAGTGCTTCAGACATGCTTCTGTGAAAGTGCACCCTGGCATTTAACTTTCCCAGAAGAGAGATACTCCGAGCACCACAGAGACAACCGGTGTGTCTCAGCTGCCTTTACTGTACAGAAACATGTAACTGTGTAGGAGAAGCAACATGGGATCGTCTATATTATCAGCCTCATTGATTTTGCAGTGCAGGCTTTTAAGGTTTACAAGTCTGCTGCAAGTGTGGTTTGGCAGCCTGAACATATCTGTGTGTGTGTGTGTGTGTGTGTGTGTGTGTGTGTTTCTTTCAGTTGGAATATATAAAACTCTAGTATTTAAAACATGGTTTTGTTTGCTTCTAGCATCTCAGTTGTGGTGTGTATAATACAATTTTATTTCTACCCCCAGTTGTCCCTCCAGGGTCATATTAGAGCCACTGGGGGTATCTTCCCCTAGTTGCCTGTGATGTCATCTGAATCTAAGTCCACTGGTAACATTGCTAGGGCTATGAAGAGGTAAAGAAATAGTTGTGTTAGTTTGTTATCCAAACTGCAACACCGACATTAATCTGCTGGCACAATAGCTGCTTAATGCATCACTGGATCTGTGCTCCTTCAGAGTGATGAGCGCTTGCTGAACAGGACTTTATAAGCACAGGATGTGAACACGTGGCATTGCATGTTCTGCAAGCCTACCTCGTACCTGTAAAGCACTTACCTCTCAGTGCAGAACACTATCAGACCGTGTTCATTGCACAGCATTGGACAGTTTGAGTGTGGAACCGCATCCCTGTTTGTGCTGGCAATGAGCTGCTATTTAGATCAATACAATAGCGGATCACAGCAGCAGGATTGTGAAACTGCAGGGTAATTAACAAGCGATCCTTAATAAAGTGTAGAGCAGGCCAAAGAGCTGGAATGGAGTTCAGTAAAAGTGTCTGTCATGGCAGGCTAGAGATGACATCTAATAAAATATGGGAATGTGACGGTGAAAGGCAAGATCCTTGAAGCATATTTGCTTGTGAATTGTCTCTGCTACAAAACTCAAATAGCTAACCAGTTTGTTTTATTATTATTATTATTATTATTATTATTATTATTATTATTATTATTATTATTATTATTATCTATTTGGCAGACACCTTTATCCAAGGTGACTTACAGGTATTACAGGGCAGTACAGGGTTACAATGCAAGATTGATATTTAAATACAGTATAGTTTACAGTAAGTGCAATAACACTAATAGAATACAATATGAAATAGGATGCAACAAATTTAGGATTGTAACCAGTTATATCTACAATGACATAGTGGTGCAATAATACATTAGCTGAGGATCCAGTAGCATGGTGCTGAGGTCCAGTGCAGTGCAGAGCAGGAGGAGAAGATCAAGAGATTTACAAGTGCAGTCTAAATCCGTTGTGACCAAGTCACCATTAAACTGACTCCTGCAGTTCATAATTTACTATAAGCTCTTCTGCCCTGTTTGCAATACTGAAGTGCTTGCTGTTTAGTCAATAAATGGTACATTTACTTTACCTGCCTGAGGGTGTGGTTTGTTCAAACAGTCAAAAAAAATAGCAGATTGGATTTGATGTATTCTGAAAATAATCCCTGCTGTAAACTGTAGTATACTATAGGGTCATCGGGAGCAAATGAGTATATGCATGGGTAGAAGTGTTGCTATAACCCATACAAAGACACCCACTGTGCTATAACTGCAATATATACTATACTGTTCATACTGTAGAAGTTAATAACAAACCTTTATTTCATTCGGTTTTGTTTGTGTTTTGAAAGGGAATTTTGGCCTGAAGCTAAAAGAAGGATGGGGCTTATCTAGTATTTGGAAGAAGGCCAGCTGTACAAAGAATTCCTGCTGGATGTTTTAGGAGGGGGGCACACTACTGGACAGCTATCACGGTGCCTCTATTTCTGTCTTTTGCAATGGGATGATTGAACCTACATTGTAAGCGCAGCCTTTGTCCACTGCGTATAAGACGTGATCACAGGTAAGCTCTTCTGAGGAGCAGACTTGTTAGCATGGATGAGTTCCTCTTTGAACGGATGGTCGTGTGCACGGCTACGTGCTCATCTGGAATATCCTGGATTGAGTCACCAGTTCAGTACTGTTGCAGCTTTTTCAATTCTGTTCAGAAACATAACAACCCTTTAAATATTTTACACATTCTCTCAGGGCTTGGTGTCATTTACAAAAATAAAATAATCAGTAATGTTGATTTTTCAGATCCTCCAATCCTGCACAGAGTAAAAAGACCATGTTAGATTAGGGGTCAGTGTCTCCTTATCCTGTTGATTTTGGGAGGATGCCTGGAGGAGCATGCCTGGTGGTTGGTTATTGCACTAGTGTTCCACCTGTGGAACCCTGGGTTTGAACCCATCTTCTGCTCTCCCTAAACTCCTCCCCCCCCCCCCATTCTCCACTAATTGCCACAAGCTCTAGTGAACCGTACAGTTTTCAAACCCCCTATTCTGTTTGAAAAAGTAGTTTTTTCACGTGGAGCATTATCAGTATCAGGATACGTTGTTGCCACATTTTCTCCCAATGTTTGCAAATATAAACGAATCAGCAAACAAGCGGGACGGGTTTTCCTAATTCACCGCACACACCTCTGCCTGAAAGCAATGCATGCTGTTGATTTAAAGTGACTTATTTAGAATGAAATTGGAAATCAGTTGCTCACTAGCTACTGCAGCTGCTCCGTCAGTTTAATGTCCAGCTTTATAGCGGTAAGAGAGTCAATGCCAATGATCAGCCCTTGACAGCAATCAAGAAATTCATTGAGCTGGATGGGATGTAGCTCGGTCGTCCTAACATTGCAGTCCGCTGCAGCAAAACGTTTTCTTTAGTTTTTGAATTACTGAGGGATGGACGATTCCACTGCCTCAGCATGTACCTGATCTTAATCACAATTTGTTTCAAACTGAAAGAGCCTGTGATTAAGTGGGATAACTTTGCAATCCCAAGGCAGAAGATGATTCACTTTTTCTTTCAATCTGACTCGGCCTCAATGGTGTGTCTCTTTACAGTGGGCTTTGTAAGAAAGAGGCTTAGAGCTGGTGGAGCCCGGTTAATACCGTAGGAAGCATATTTAAGCTTAAAATAACTGGTGAGAAACTCTCAGATCAGTGTGCCACCTGCGCTTCGAGGTTCATTAATAGTTTCAATAACAGTTACAGATTGAAAGCTTGGCTAGTTTTCAGTCCTGTTTCAATGGGCTATGATTACCTGTTCTTATATTTGAGTGTGCCTGCTACAAAAAGTGATGATTGAGGAGGAGGAGGAGGAGGAGGACAATGAAGAATTAAATGGCATAACCTTTCATGTTTACTTGCAAAAAAACTAATATTTTAAAAATGAATCCAGAAAAGGCTCGGAAAAAAAAGAAGGAATTGTGATTGTAAAAAGAGGATTTGAGAACTGTGAAAACTACAGTACTTTTTAACCCTTTGACCTTTCACAAGATAATAAAGACATGTGGTTCTATTTCCACCAAACCATGTTGCAAATATTTGCTTTAGGGTCTGTCTAGGGGGCCAGTGTTTGATATCACAATCCAGGGGTAGTCAAGCCCTTCCATAGGGGGCCAGTGTTTGATATCACAACCCAGGGGTAGTCAAGCCCTTCCATAGGGGGCCAGTGTTTGATATCACAACCCAGGGGTAGTCAAGCCCTTCCATAGGGGGCCAGTGTTTGATATCACAACCCAGGAGCTGCACAGAGATCATCAAACTGGACCAAGCAAAGTACTAAGCCCGGTGTCGAAGAGGTTAACACTTTCCTCTGTAAAATGCACACGATCTGAACCTTTTTCTTTCTGTCTGAATGTCAAAATGTCACTGAAACTGTTCTTTTTCATTCAGCAAACTTTGTGACATACAGTATACGTCATTGCAGAATCACTGCACCAGCCCCTTCTTATTCCACAGTAATACTAATAACTTCTTCAGACTCTTGTGCCAGGAAGCAGTTTTTCATGATCTAAGCAGCCTGGATATATTGGAGTTGAATTGAATTCAGGAATACAATTCAACTCATTGTTTGTGGCATTTTGAAAAGTATGGCCTTTCTCTTGCGCTGCATATCTTTGCAAATGCACTGCCCCACTCCTACCAGAGCAAGGGCCCCGGGACGATTTTAATGGTTAAAGCAACATGTATTTCTGTTATATCTTTTAAAGGAATGCAATTTACACTTTTTATGATTCCAAGAGCGAGTGGCAGCCTGAGAACCTCATTCTCAACCCGTGCCACACCCATTCTCCTTGTGTCTCTGAGCCCCTGTGCCATGCCCATTCTCCGCCTATCTCTGAGCCCCGGTGCCACGCCCGTTCTCCTCGTCTCTCTGAACCCCTGTGCCACGCCCATTCTCCTTGTGTCTCTGAGCCCCTGTGCCACGCCCTTTCTCTTCATCTCTCTGAGCCCCTGTGCCACACCCGTTCTCGTCTCTTTAAGCCCCTGTGCCATGCCCGTTCTCCTCATCTCTCTGAGCCCCTGGGCTATGACCATTCTCCTCACCTCACTGAGCTGAGACTAGTGAGTCAGATGCCAGTCTGTGCCAGCTGTGTTGCTGTGTCCATGAGAAACTAGGTTAAGAGCTACAGGGGTCAGTTTACCTCAGGCCTCGCACAGCTGTCACTCTGGGAAAACGTTTCCATCATTCAGATATGAGCAGCGCAGTGGTGGGTGCACATTTCACTACAAATGCTTACTGTAAATGTAAAGTGTTTCAGGACAACAAAAAATAAAAAAATAAATAATTGGCCAAAGGTAAATTAAATGTATTATCCCTTTCTGTTGTCTAGATATGGAAATTTAAAGTGTGCACAGCACTGTCTGTAGTGTTAGCAGTGCAAATGGAGGAGATTTGTGTAAACATTACAGTGCAGTTCAAATCAGCTGCTTAAACTGTAGCTTGAGTGTTAAGCCCGTGAAACACAGTGATCTTCATTTGCAGTGGCAGGTCAGGTTATTGCTTACACTTTAAAACAATGGCCGCAAATGCACATTAATTCCGGTGGATTAGCTGTTATTTATACAGTGTTCCAATTGAATTCCTTGTAAATCTGTGCTCATTTAAAAATATATATATAAATATATTTTCAGAGCTAAAAAATCTTTCCTTTTCTAAAAGGCCAAGCTGATTGTAATGCAAGTTTGGAGAACAACAGTCATTTAGTAACGTTAACATATGAACTGTATATTTGCCTCCTGTTTCACTGCGTAAAGCAATTTCTTCATGAGATTTCAAAGTTGGCAGCGTGATGCAGTGTTTAACAATCCAAGCTGAGGCATAACTAAGAAGTGAGCAGCCAGGTTGCCCCAGGCAGGTCACAGTGTCCACTGGGGGGCTGAAGTGTCAGCGAGAAGGATGCAGAACTAACAGCAGGGGCATGGAAAGACACAGCGTGGAGAGAGAGGACATGTGAACAGCCAACAGCAAGAGAACAGTGCCCCTACTGGAGAAACAGGCAATGGGGAGTTTGCTAGTGATCGGCATTAGAACAAGATAAGCTGCATGTGTCTGAAGGAGCCTGGAAATTCTGCATCCTGGCTTTTGCCAAGCTAGTTGCTACTGCAACTGTACGATGCAAAACACACTGAGGGCAGTGCATCGCACTCGGAATGGCACGTAGGTTTAGGTAGCCTGATACAATGTTTGAGCAAGGTGGCCAGTAAGCTTGTTACTCCTGTAGGACAGGTAGATAAGTGTCTACAGATGTCAAAGGTCATTGACAGTCTTGCAATACTGTTTGTTTGTTTGTTCCCAACTCTGTTTAAGTATCTTGAATCTAGGCTGTTAGCAGCTAATGGGTAATAATATTGGTGGTTAAATTTGGATTGAAAGATAGTGCCTGATCTCGTTCAGGTCAACCCCCTCTTTCCCAGTTCAAATAGATATTGATGCAGGTCATATTGGGATATAAAATGAACAAGTCATGCTTCTGTCCCGGGCTGCTGCCGCTGGTAAGAGTGGCCTGTTTTTGCACTTTCATTATGAGCAGCAGGGCTATTAGAAGAAGATCTATTAAGTGACAGTGCTTATTAAAGAGACCCAAGGCTGTACTTTGCAAGATATATATTAGACGAGGCAAAGTGCATCCTTGCAGGGAAAGTTTTATTAAAATGTGATGCGTCAGATTTCCAATATCCTGGAGGAGCTTTAAATTCGTTGCACCAATGGAAATGTTTTAGTCTTAAAAAAAAAAAAAAAAAGCAAAAAAAAAAAAAAAGCGTTATTTATACAACTCCTGGCAAGAATAAATATGTTATGAAACGATTAGCTGATTGCACCTCTTTTAACCTCGTGCCTGAAGTCTTGTGCAGTCACTGCTTTTTACAGTAGGGCCATACTGTACCTGTGCTTCTCCACTCTGACAGCAGTTTATTATCCTCCCCAGCCTTGCTCTCTATTTGAATAGATGTTGTGAGTTTTCATCATCAATTCTATACGGTTTCCTGGCTGCACCATGCATTCAAATGAGAGTCCATTTCTATTAATAAAGGGACTAAGGAGGGTAGATGTAGCACTCATCTGAAAAGGTACACTTTGGGTTTGGCAGAAATATGCATGCATTTTATAATGTGTAGCTCAGCGTCACAATGTAAATGTTGATAGTTTCATAACAGCTATTATTCTTCTTCTTATTATTATTATTATTATTATTATTATTATTATTATTATTATTATTATTAACTTTTTTGGCTGAAAACAAAATGGACATTAATTTCTTAAATCTTAATGAAAGAGAGAAATCGAATAGAGAAGGGGGTGAAAAATGGTCCATTGAAAGCATGACATGTATCCCGAAAGACACCCAGTAATAACCCCCCATGCCTGGCTCTCTGCCAACGTAATTAAGTCCAATTGAATAAACGACACGTGCTCTCAGCACGCCCTGCGATCTTCTATTGTCCACATTACAATCGCATATCCAGGGCCCGCAGGTTAATTCAAATCATTTAGGAGCTGAGTAATAGAGAATGGCGAGGGCTTTCAGTTCTGCCAGTCCCTAACCAAATTATCAGCAGACAAAGATAAGAGAACATGATAGTATGACTGAACAATAGCTGAGGTGGCTCAGCTCAGCGCAGCACGTAATCCACGGAGCCCTTCAGTGTCGTGGCAAAAACAGCAACATGCATTTCAATATCGCTCTTCTAAAAAATAGCAAAACATTGTGGGTAATTACTGGTACAGACACGCAGATCTCTTTGAATTCATAATGAAAGTGAGTGAGTAGAAAAAATACTGTAAGAAAAAGAGTAGGACATTGATCAGCCTCACCAGTCAACACAGAATTAAAATTTAATGAAATTACCTTGAGTCATGAATGATGCATCAGATAAAAAATAACCATTTTCTGCTTTTCTGCTTGGCTGATTGAGTTTTTAATACTGATTTTCAATGAATGAATAGCTTTTGGTCTGGGAATCATTTCAAATGTATCCCACACTGCTCATGTGCACTGCTTTGTTTACTGCTCACAGTTACGCAGAGAGATCAGTATTGCGGATCACTGTTTTTCACATTGTAACCCATTGACTGACCCCAGTGCTTAAGCAGATGGAAAGCTAGTTAATGTGTTAACCCACTGCACCACCGTGCCCTGGACTTGAACCCCTTACTGTCTGCATTTACACTCAAGGTGCTTTGAGAAGAGACTGAATAATGTGCTTCTGTGGGGGTCTCTTACTCAGCGCCTTGAAAATGGTCTGTCCAGAGGTATCCGGAAAGGAGGCCTGTTACGGCTCTCTCATCTGTCTTATTGTGTTCTATTCCATTGCATGTCATAAAACAGTTCCTGGCTTGAATAAACTCCATTTGTGCTGTCTAATGATAATGCCCTGGCTAATTTAAAATTCCAAAAGCAGAAAGGAGTTTTTAAAAAAGAAAAAGTATTGGAAGGAATTGTAGTTTTTTGTAGCGAATGGCAAAGCGCTACGGAAAAAGACGTATTGGATAATGAATTCATCTGTCTGTGTTTTTTGCGTATGATGTACCATTTTGTTAGCTGCACTTCCTGACAGTATGGATTAATAATCCTCATTATAAGCACTTGGAAAACAGATTGAGGGAATTGTTTCCAGTGAGTAACGTACAGCGTCAATTACAGCATTCTGTGCACACGATGCCCAGCGAAACGGGATACTAGGCGCTCATAAGCTCTCTAATTTGCTCACTCAGTGGGCACACGAGAACATTATGAAAACCTTCCAGATTAATGAGGCTCAGTCATTCCTCAGGATTTTTTATATTTCATTACTGCACACCCCACGGCCTGCTGCTCGGAAAAAACATTAATTCAAAACGACAGCAGGCTCTAGCACTTTTATTAGCTATGGTTTCCTGGGGGGGTGCTGAGAGGTGCCGGGGAAAACTGCAGTGGGCATTATTTAGTTTGTTTGTTTGTGTATTTACAGTGGAATTACAACAGCAACGCAGGATTGAATCGTCACTTAAAAGGGGCTGACAGAGAGAGCTGCTCTGTATAGAGAGCAGTATGAAGGAGGGGTTTGTAGTATTGTGATCATCGATGTGCCGTGTTGAGACAGATTCAACAGGGCTGTAGACATTTTAAAAGGGGCTGACAGAGAGAGCTGCTCTGTATAGAGAGCAGTATGAAGGAGGGGTTTGTAGTATTGTGATCATCGATGTGCCGTGTTGAGACAGATTCAACAGGGCTGTAGACATTTTAAAAGGGGCTGACAGAGAGAGCTGCTCTGTATAGAGAGCAGTATGAAGGAGGGGTTTGTAGTATTGTGATCATCGATGTGCCGTGTTGAGACAGATTCAACAGGGCTGTAGACATTTTAAAAGGGGCTGACAGAGAGAGCTGCTCTGTATAGAGAGCAGTATGAAGGAGGGGTTTGTAGTATTGTGATCATCGATGTGCCGTGTTGAGACAGATTCAACAGGGCTGTAGACATTTTAAAAGGGGCTGACAGAGAGAGCTGCTCTGTATAGAGAGCAGTATGAAGGAGGGGTTTGTAGTATTGTGATCATCGATGTGCCGTGTTGAGACAGATTCAACAGGGCTGTAGACATTTTAAAAGGGGCTGACAGAGAGAGCTGCTCTGTATAGAGAGCAGTATGAAGGAGGGGTTTGTAGTATTGTGATCATCGATGTGCTATGTTGAGACAGATTCAACAGGGCTGTAGACATTTTAAAAGGGGCTGACAGAGAGAGCTGCTCTGTATAGAGAGCAGTATGAAGGAGGGGTTTGTAGTATTGTGATCATCGATGTGCCGTGTTGAGACAGATTCAACAGGGCTGTAGACATTTTAAAAGGGGCTGACAGAGAGAGCTGCTCTGTATAGAGAGCAGTATGAAGGAGGGGTTTGTAGTATTGTGATCATCGATGTGCCGTGTTGAGACAGATTCAACAGGGCTGTAGACATTTTAAAAGGGGCTGACAGAGAGAGCTGCTCTGTATAGAGAGCAGTATGAAGGAGGGGTTTGTAGTATTGTGATCATCGATGTGCCGTGTTGAGACAGATTCAACAGGGCTGTAGACATTTTAAAAGGGGCTGACAGAGAGAGCTGCTCTGTATAGAGAGCAGTATGAAGGAGGGGTTTGTAGTATTGTGATCATCGATGTGCCGTGTTGAGACAGATTCAACAGGGCTGTAGACATTTTAAAAGGGGCTGACAGAGAGAGCTGCTCTGTATAGAGAGCAGTATGAAGGAGGGGTTTGTAGTATTGTGATCATCGATGTGCCGTGTTGAGACAGATTCAACAGGGCTGTAGACATTTTAAAGTCTCTGACCAAATCGATGCCACGGTACCTTCATTTCCAGACAGTAGAATATCGGTATTCCTGTGTTATTCCCATGTGCCCTGAGAGCTGATGAAGAAGCGGTGTGCCCAATGCGCACAAGTCGTACATCTTGAATATCATTGCACTGTGCCAGGGTCCCCCAGGGCTTTTGAAATACCTCAATCCAGCTTGAACGCTCATGATACTGCTGGTGGTGAATTGAGTGAGTGCTGAGCTGTAGGTGTCATCAACAGCACTGCACCCCAATTTATATTTAACAACAACCCAGTCCAAAAAAAACTTCCAGAAAAATACAGATTATAAACTGTATAGGTAACAAGCTGAGCTTTCTGTTCAATAAGAATCCGATCGTCCGGCAGGACTGAAGCATTGCAGTGAGCGCTTCGGTCAAGACAAACAGCAGGTTTGTAACACTGTCAATATTCCAAAACACATACGTACGTTGGACACTAAAATGAACGCTGGGAGTGGGTTTTGAAACATCAGTGGGTTTTGATTCCACTCTGAAAAACGGGTGCAGAAGCTTGTGAATCCAGCCGCATCACCTCTGAAGGCGGTGTCAGATTGTACTGCAGGAACCGTTCCTCGGCAATGGAAACACCATGAACAGCAAAAGGACATGCCAGCCATGTCTGTGGAAAAGCACCTGCAGGGAAACACACAGCTGGATACACTTTACAAGCACGCTGAGATCATGTAGTAACACTGCCAAAAAAAGGGTTTCCAAATGAGCACAACTCATGAGCACCCACCGGCTAATGACTAGGGTTGTTTTGTTTGCCGAAGTTTCGATTGGCAACGTGACTCTGAAAAGCTGACCTGGTTTAGCTTCAACATAAGACACTTTTTTATTAAATAAATAGAAATAAATTAATAGTTTCCAGGGCTTTTTTTTCATTTTTTATGAGGGTATCAGTGGCATTCAGAGGTCTTCAGATTCTTCTTAACCAAACCACACAGCACTACATGACTGAGGCCTCGCTCATTTGCATGAAAGGTGCATGAAGGCCTTCCCTCCTTTTTTGTGCTTTCTGGGCCCTGGCAGTTGTAGAGCCGCAAACGCTGCAATGAATCATTTGACGCAGAATGGAAAAACATGGAACAGATTCAAGTGTGCCTTATTTAGAGAATTGATGTCGTCAAGTAATTTTCCAGTAAGACAATACACTCTTCCTTTCCGAGGTTTCCTGTCTGGGCAGAGATTGTGGTGTTGTTGCTATGAGCAGCCAATACAGAGCGGTCTCCAAGGAAACACGCCCAGGAAGCACCAGTACTGCTGCACACATTTAGCTTAGAACTGACTGATTAATAGATGTAAAAATGCAATTATTCAGCAGCAGTATTCGTGCCCTGTTAATGGAATACATAGCAATGTGTACAGCATATATATATATATATATATATATATATATATATATATATATATATATAATGTGTGTGTGTGTACAAATGTGCAGTAATAAACATATATTGTATATTAATATTCAGATTTACCAAGGTCACATGAGGTTCGGGACATCAGACCCAGTTATACAGTGCCACCCAGATGTGCACTGGATATGCTCCATATGTCTGGCTGTGTGCCAGTCAGGGGTAGGGGTGGGGCGGGGAGAGAGGGAGACATGCCAATCAACTCCCATCTCGCCTCAAAGTGATTCCCTCAACCCCAGAACAAGGCTGTCATTCATCTGCTGTCTCGGCTATAAAAGGCGCAGAATGACAGCTGTCAAAAGAGTAACCGAAAGGCTTCAGCTTTATGGCTGTCCTGTCGATATACACTATACTGTGGTATACCAGAGTGCACTGTACTGTAGCTACGGACACAGAATTCTGAGCACACCCCTCTCACCTGTCAGAAGAGGTACAGTGAGAGAGAAGGAGGGAGCCATGCTGCAGGATACAGAATTCTGAGCACACCCCTCTCACCTGCACTTCACTTGGCTCTCACTAGATGGCAGCATCATGTCTTTCTCTAGTGGACGAGTCAGGGCAAGGTGAGTTTGTCAGGCTTATTCTGTCCATTAAGCCGACTGATGGAGCTGTGAATGCAAGTGTTTCAAGTTGATTCACACAGAGTTTTAAGCACAGTGCTTTAGCAGCTTTCACTGTTTTAACCACACAATGGGATTCTGACATTCCATCCAGCTAAAGGAAGCAACACTCAAGCATCAATCTACCACTACCTCCTCAAATCATCTTGTGTTGATACTGTATGTTATGCCACTGTGTTCTGTTACCAGGCTGCGTTTGTATCAATAGCTCTGCTCAAGCGCTCAGAATCCGTTTGGTGAGTTAATGGGTCAGGAAACACAGTTAAGGGGGCAGCCACCAGCTTTCTTCTCCAGATATAAAAGAGTGCACTTTGGAAGAAAGCACAGAGGCAGCGTGTATAAAGGGCTCAGCAGAGCTAGGTGTCGGGCAGCCCCTCTGGGGACCCTAATTTGTGTGTGAAGAGGGATCGCTCCCCACGCGGCCCGTCAGCGCTGTATCTCTTACAGCGCTGCTTTGTGAATGCATGCCTCCCTTTGTGAACATCTTATTGGACACTTATTTAACCATGGTTTAAAGACGGTCGATAAACCCTGCGGTAGCCGTCTGCTTTTAAAAACCATGCAGCTGTTTTTCATCCATGGCTTGCAGCTGTAACGAATAAAGAGGACCCCAACACTAAACACCGCCTGCCCAGTGAATGAGTTCAAATTGCTGTTTTGCAAATCAAATGAAAGCTAACGAGGCGCAGAGCCAGAGAAGCTGCAGCTTCAGCTGTCCGAGTGGCAGGAGCATTCCTTGTGAGGCCATTTAGGCGCTGTGTAGTCTCTGCAGATAACCGTTAGGACAAAAAGGAGTGGAAACTGACCGCACAACTCCTGCAAGGATGGGAATCAGGGCCTCTACTGTTCATTATTACTAAAACATACCAGCTGCTCAAATGTAGGTCACATCAAATATAGGTATCTGTGCGTGGTCCATCCGAACTGTGTGCTGCTTCTCAGCTCCGTGGGACACTGTCACCTGTCTGCTGTGCTGTGGACTTCAGCAATGTGTGTTATTCCACACGGTTTTTAATAAGAGGTTTGGTTATTAAAGGCTTCTCTGTGATCCCGTGGTTGCTAATCTGGTTTCAGTAGAAGCCTAGCCTGGTCATATTTTACTGGCAGTACTGCACTCTGCTCTGGCAGCCTCCCGGATGAGCTGTCACAAAGTGCTGGTCTACAGCTCAGCTTTACCACTGTTTTCATTTCACAACATTTTCCAGCCGCACACAAAACATAACAGGAGGCCCTGCCAAATGAAAAGTTTCCCCTTCTTTCAGCTCGGATTCCTCTGTGCTGGTCTGTTCGGAATAGGCTCTCAATCATAAGCACCCCAGAGGGAGTATTGCACAGTATCGTTGGGTCATACAGACCATTGTGTGGGCTTACTGTAGCTATAAATGCTCAAAACTGATTGGATGATTCTATTCCAGTAGACATCCCATGACCTTAGCACAGTTGCACAGTTGCTCTCTCTATATATATTAATATATATATATATTTTAGATTTTATATCCACATAATATATATATATAATTATGTGGATATAAAATCTAAAATAAAATAATTCAGAGGTAAAGATCATCCCACATTTTCACATGTATCTTGGTTCTGTTGTTTAAAATATCACTGTGTTTATTTTAATCAATGATGTAAGAAAGACATGATGAAAGTGATGAATTACTTCGTCATTGACACATGATAAGCAGATTCTAACGACAGCTGGCTCTGAACAGAGGAACAGAAGCCTGGTGAGGATTCAGAGAATTCCATTGTGATGACAGTGCCCTCTTGTGGCCATGCAGGTGTAGCGCACACCTTGCATTACAGAGCAGTTTTCCTGTGTTGTGTTTTTTTTTTTTTTTTTAAGTTCAACACTGGTCACTGGTATTCCTTAGATATGTATCTATTTTGGTTACCGATTGTCTTATTCAAACAGAAAGTGAAATGACGTCTTTCCAGTTATACTGGATAGGCCTGTAAGCTATTGCACCTTGAAAACAAAGCAGATCCACTTTAACCTTCTTAGAACAGAAGGTGGCAGCCCCGCTGAATTAATGCGCAACACAATTGAATTATTCAGATGGACAAACACGTAATGCTGTATTTGCATGCCGATACCTTGTGACAGGGTATGCTGAATTTGCTGTGTATTGTAAGATGCACAGGCCATGGTATAGAGCAGACACTGCAGCAGGGGCTGTGCAGTATAGACTGAAGTGCATTCCTGCAGCTCATCTGATTGCACACGAGCCCCCAGGTCGTGGGCTATCGCTTCCTCACATGTGTGAAAGCAATGTGGCAGCATGTGGGCCATCAGTTGAGCTTGCTGTGTTTGAAGAATGGTGCAGCATGCGTCCTCGTGGAGGACTCTGCAGGGGAATGCTTCACTAGCTCACAGCATTGAAAGGAGCTGCTTGTTTCTCCTGTGCTCTGCGCTGTACAGAACAATCCAGAGCCCTGCGCTAGATCCCAGCTGCTTTAGAAACAAAAGGGTTTAGACACTGCATCTTGCAAAGGATAGAGGACACACAAGGGCTTGGGGTAAGGGAGGAAACTGTCAAATTACAGGAGGGACCGAAATACCACTGCAGTCTGAATCACTAAATAAAGCTGTGCTTTCAATTTAAAGATAAGAAATGCTCTTGGCTAGGCATATAGATCCACGTTCAGTGACAGCGAAATAAGAAACATTTGTATTGCAGATGTATATTTAGAAATATGTTTCTGTTGTAACAGTATCTAATGTCCAGAATGAAGAATAAAGATCAATTCTTGAATCAGTTGCACTGTGGTTGTGGGGCAGGTTTGTGGCTGAGAAATTGGGGTACAGCCTCTTTTATGAGAATAATGAGATCCAGACGGGGTTTTGTTCCTGTGCTGCATCATGTGGTTCAGAGCCTAGTAAAAAGAGTTCCTAATGAAGTGACTGTATCTTGTACATCGCCAATGCTATGTGCAGTGTTGATTTTAGAAAGGCAAGCTTTTGCAAATACCAAAGCCAGTTATGCTGGGTGACCATATGCAGCATATCATATCACAAGCTTGTTCATTACTGTGTTGGGCAAAATAACTTGTGACATGGGAGCCCATAAAGTGTGTTGAATTGTTTTTTTTTATTGTTTTATAGGAATCGTATTCTCAACCCTGGTGTTTGGACCAGCTTGTGGCTTCATCCTGGGCTCTCTCTGTACCAAATTCTATGTGGACGCTGTCTTTATCGACACCAGTAAGTAGTCATGGAGGGCTGCATGCAAGACAAATACTAGCGCTGCGGCTCTAAATGTGAACATTGAGGAAGTGGCAGGGTCTGCTGTGTGATGCCCTCAAGGCTACTGATGGATTAGAGGGGAGCCCACTCTGATTCAGAGATGGTCTCCATCTACTACACTCAGTAGTGTGGGAGGTAGAGTCTGGGCAATGTTCTGACATAGATTTAAACCGGTCCCTCCCATGGTAATCTCAGAGGTGTGATTGTTCACTTCAGAGATACCCTGGCCACAGTATGACCTAATAACCCCTCCTCACCACGCAGGTCCTTCCTTCACCCACCCCCAGCATGAGGACTGAGGTGCTTTGGCAAGGGGAATGCATGCATGCGTGTTGGTGGTTCTGCAGCAAGATGCCAGCAAGTAGTGCAGATGTTTAGTCAGGCAGTGACTGGAAATGCACTTGATTTATTTCAAATTCAAATTCAGGTGCTGATGATTAAAGATCAGGCCTCCTCTTTATTGCACTGTGAAATATTGAAAACAGTGGATTAGTGAAAGTCCCTTATACAGGAAAATCTAGGGCTTTTACAGTATACTGTCAACATGACCCAACTGTGAGTTACCCAAATTAGTGAATTATCAAATGGTAAAAAAAAATAAAAAATCAAGGGAACACTGTTTAAAAAAATATATAGTGTGAAATAACCAAACGGGAGCACGCCTCAAAACGGGTCCCAGTTTGGTGGCACCTTCCTGTAGAGCATGGGGCGTTGAACATTCAAATAATCATTTCATACACCTCCAAGGAGAGCTGCAGCCCTCGTCTACAGCAAAATATTAATTTTGGTTCCTGTTAAGCTTTTTCCCTTTCCGCAGGTAAGCTGGACATCACCCCCGATGACCCCCGCTGGATCGGAGCCTGGTGGGGCGGCTTCCTGCTCTGTGGTGCCTTGCTCTTCTTCTCGGCGCTCTTCATGTTCGGATTCCCACAGTCCCTGTCAGTGCAGGAGCTGGACAGCGGCGGCGAGAGCGAGCAGACCATGCTTCCCGAGAGCCTCCCCCGCGACTACGAGAGACCCAAACCCAGCAACGGGGTGGTGCGCAACGCCCAAGAGCCAGAGAAGAACCCCACCTGCTGCCAGCAGATGAGAGGTGAGAGCAAAGTGACTGGAACACACGAGAATGAGCAAAGGGAAAATGCAGTCTAACTGAGCCTGAGACCGGTACGCTCAGTAGTGCTGCATAGGGGCTGTCGACATGGAGAGAAATCCTGGTTGTAAGTGCAAAGTGGTTACAGCATTGCAGACCATGTTGAGTGCAAAGCACACGGCCGTTTTGTTGTGGCTGCTCTTCTGCCGGGTTCGTATTAATAAAGCAGAACTCCAGCCAGCCGTGAAGTCGATTCTTTGGTCTTTTAAAGTGGCTGGAGGAAATGTGTTACGACAGGAAACGTCAGAGCTAAATTGGAACCCTGTGGCTGCCACTCTGACCTTGCTCTGCATTTGACCCGCTAAGCCAGCTCCAGGCACAGCATTTATGTTATCAGCCCTAGTGAAGGGACTCAGCAAAGTTTTATTAAGATGCAGACTGGAGCTGGAGTGGCCTTTCCCAGCTGTTAGCAGCACCATGCTGAAGTGCTTTTCAAACTTCTGCTTCTTGAAATATGAGTGGAGCGGCCAGGCAAGATCTGTCTGTTTTTACTCTTTTACTACCTCAGTGGAATAATTAGCATAACCACTGAGGAAGAAGACAACATAATTCAAAGCCTAACACACTGTAACCCTCCCGCTATGAACCTCAGCAGCAGGGGATACTTTCTGGCAATTGTCCTGACAATGAATGCCTGTTTGGAAATGTATTTCTTGTTATTTGTCACATGAGATACAGTATAAGTTTCTGGTGTTATTCTGAACATTAAACTTGTGCATGTTTTGAGCTAAAGGTTATGGTGCACCCTCCTTTTACCTTTCTGAAAACCTCATCCCGTTCTAGCGCAGGATCACAGATCACTCAGTTTGGGGTGTGCCTCTGTAGAAGAGCCTTGTGATTGGTGGATCGCATGCTCATGCCTGTCTTGTTTCTTGCCCCTGCTCCAGTGGGATTGCATGCCTGTCTTGTTTCTTGCCCCTGCTCCAGTGCAATCGCATGCCTGTCTTGTTTCTTGCCCCTGCTCCAGTGGGATTGCATGCCTGTCTTGTTTCTTGCCCCTGCTCCAGTGCGATCGCATGCCTGTCTTGTTTCTTGCCCCTGCTCCAGTGGGATTGCATGCCTGTCTTGTTTCTTGCCCCTACTCCAGTGGGATTGCATGCCTGTCTTGTTTCTTGCCCCTGCTCCAGTGGGATCGCATGCCTGTCTCGTTTCTTGCCCCTGCTCCAGTGGGATTGCATGCCTGTCTCGTTTCTTGCCCCTGATCCAGTGGGATTGCATGCCTGTCTTGTTTCTTGCCCCTGCTCCAGTGGGATCGCATGCCTGTCTTGTTTCTTGCCCCTGCTCCAGTGCGATCGCATGCCTGTCTCGTTTCTTGCCCCTGCTCCAGAGGGATCGCATGCCTGTCTTGTTTCTTGCCCCTGATCCAGTGGGATCGCATGCCTGTCTTGTTTCTTGCCCCTGATCCAGTGGGATCGCATGCCTGTCTTGTTTCTTGCCCCTGATCCAGTGCGATCGCATGCCTGTCTTGTTTCTTGCCCCTGATCCAGTGGGATCGCATGCCTGTCTTGTTTCTTGCCCCTGCTCCAGTGGGATTGCATGCCTGTCTTGTTTCTTGCCCCTGCTCCAGTGCGATCGCATGCCTGTCTTGTTTCTTGCCCCTGCTCCAGTGCGATCGCATGCCTGTCTTGTTTCTTGCCCCTGCTCAAGTGCGATCGCATGCTCATGCCTGTCTCGTTTCTTGCCCCTGCTCCAGTGATCCCCAAAGTGACAAAGCACCTGCTGTCGAACCCGGTGTTCACCTGCATCGTCCTGGCCGCCTGCATGGAGATCGCGGTGGTGGCCGGCTTTGCTGCCTTCCTGGGGAAGTACCTGGAGCAGCAGTTCAACCTCACCACATCTTCTGCCAACCAGCTGCTCGGTAAGCCAGCTCACGTCTCAGTGGTCTGATCATTTAGACACACGGTTTGACTGAGCACTTACAGAATGCTTTGGTATGATGGCAGCTCGTCATTTTTTTTTTATAATTGGTCATTTTGAAGTCTTAATGCTAGTATCAACAGGGGAATTATTATTATTATTATTATTATTATTATTATTATTATTATTATTATTATTATTATAATAATAATACTGGTGAGCGTTTTTTTCATCAGGCTTATCCAGTTGATATAAACACATGCTCATTAACACCAGTAACAGAGCGCGACCCCAGAGCGAGCTGTCAAACTGAAAGGAATTCCGTACCTCACATAGCTGCTGTCTTCTCCCATGCTGCTCTGAATGACCGGTCTGAATGCTTGATATCCCTGCAGGCATGACAGCGATCCCGTGTGCGTGTCTGGGGATCTTCCTGGGCGGGCTGCTGGTGAAGAAGCTCAGCCTGTCTGCGCTGGGCGCTATCCGCATGGCCATGCTGGTCAACCTGGTGTCCACTGCCTGCTACGTGTCCTTCCTCTTCGTGGGCTGTGACACGGGGCCTGTGGCTGGGGTCACCGTCCCCTACGGAAACAAGTGAGTAGCGCAGAGGCGGGCCTACCTGCCAAACGATACCGTCACTGTATATTCAAAAAAAAAGACCAGCAAAATAAAGCGTTAGAGATAAATAAATACAAACCATTGAATAAAACAAGAAGTCTGCCAGGATTGCAGTGCTGCACATCACTGCTCAGTAACTGCTGGGTATGTTTTGCTCTGTTCTTGCTGCAGCTCCACAGCCAGTAAACAGACTTCGTTTTGTCTCCCCAGGTCCGTCCCGCTGTCTCAGCTGAATCCATATTCATCCTGTAATGCTGGCTGCAAATGCCACACTGATTCTATTAGCCCAGTGTGTGGATCTAATGGCATCACCTACCTGTCAGCCTGCTTCGCTGGGTGCTCCAAAGCAGTAAGTGTACAGTCCAGCTGCCATCCACTGGGTATTGTGGTTCGTAAATCTTATGTTTTTGGTCCAGTGGTTAAAGTCCAGGGCTTGTAACCAGAAGATCACCAGTTCAAATCCCACCTCTGCCACTAACTGACTCACTGTGTGACCTTGAGAAAGTGACTTAACCTCCTTGTGCTCCATCCTGTGGATGAGATGTTAAAGCAATGTTGTAAGTGACTCTGCATATAATGCACAGTTCACAGCCTACCTCTGTAAATCGCTTTGTGATGGTGGTCCACTATGAAAGGTGCTATTTAAAAGATATAAAGACTGAATCTTCAATTGTATGGGATGAATCCCTGTGTGCTTTTAAACATGTACTGTTCTTTTTAATATCCAAGAGAACGCTAACAAAGGCCCGCTTTCTATGTGTAATCTTTCAGAGCAATACCGATGTGCACCCTAATGCACCAGACAGACAGCAAACTGCTGGATGATGTATCATTGACTTCATTCTGATTTCATTGCAGCATACATTTATTAGGACGAGTGAGTGTGGCATTGTTTTATGAATGCTGCAGGCAGTGCTGGCGTGATCTCTGAATTACGTTTGTAAAATGCTATATATTGTTTTTATTTGAGAAACACATCAAACCCTTCTAACCCATATATGCTTCAGAATCGAGCAAAAGCAAGCTCCCCATCGTCCAGTATTGAGTTTGCAGAGGATTGTTTTCTGAAAGCCAGCTGACTGCCAGCGTCGAGTGTGTAAACAGTTGGATTGCATTCAGATGTGATGTGCTGCACATCCCTCCCGGCGTCTCTCCGTCTGGACGCTGCGTTGATTCAAGCTAATTCCGCTTCCCACAGCAGTTCGGATCAGTGGGGTCTGGTCCTTGCTCACGTGTGTTGAAATGGTCACTGTCCTCACCACTCACTCTTTGCATTCCCTCCTTTGCTCTAGAACCTGACTGGGTGCTCTTGTATTTCCGAGGACCAGCCTGACAATGCAACTGCGGTCCCGGGAAAGTGTCCCAGCCCTGGCTGCCAGGAAGCCTTCCTGACGTTCCTGTGTGTGATCTGCGCGTGCAGCATGATAGGAGCCATGGCACAGACCCCATCCGTCATGATCCTCATCAGGTACAGAGGACGACACGCCTCATTACATTTAGTAAGGTCACACTATGGTGACACCCATTCTGTAATCACACCCACTTCATATCGTCCTTTTATTTTATTTAAATTACATTTATTTTCATATTTACGCCCCTCAAACTGGTCCATTTACTTGAATGAAAAGAGGGAAGGAGTGCGTTTAACAGCACTTCATAGCATCGCCCTGGCACCGTCACATCGACAGCAAGGGACTAAACATTGAAGCATTTTAGATATCAGTTACAGCTGTTATCATTTGAAGACAAAATGAGCAATTAAAAAAAAAAAACAGCATTATCTTTCATGCATGGAGAACATAGGGAACCACAGAGACGCACGCACATCGAGGGACTGTAGCATGCTTTCAAGTATACTTTTCTGTGCTTCTTTCCTTTTATACCAGCAGACGGCAGTGTTAACCCAAGACACCAGCTGTTAAATAGATACCTGTTTTAAAAAATGCTTTTGAGATAGAGGTGGAAGCCATCAATCTATAAACGTCTGCAGTATTTTAAGAGGCTGCTACATCATTAAAATACATTGTGTTTTATTGAATATCTTTCACATTCATAACATCCATATGGGTAGTAGTCCTGTATTAGAGTCTAGTGTTACAGTGTATTTATATATATATAAAATGATTTACAATGATCCATGTAATGTAACACTTGGTACTTGGTAAGATGCTCATTTTATACCAGAGTTCTGAAATTGTTATTTGATGCAGACAGTGCCCCGATACGTCCAATGAAACCCTGTTACTGCAGCTCCAGGCAGACGCCCCTATGGGACTGTGATTCTGCACAAACCCCAAGCGTGCCAATGAAAAGTGCAAAGCATTACAGGCTGTGATGCGATTCAATCCTGAATCATCTTCTCATCTCGAACAGCTGCATCGCTTTGTGTTCAATTGAAATTCCATTCCGTTCCTCACACTCAGAATTAGATTTTGTGTTCAATTGAAATTCCATTCCGTTCCTCACACTCAGAATTCGATTGTGGACCCCAGGCAGTCAGGAACAGGTCTAGAAGTGTTTTCTTTTTTCTTCTTCTAAGAGACAGCAGCACAGTTAGGGGTGAGTGGAAAGGTGTGGTAATTAAAATGCATTGATAACATCAATCTTCTTGCTCTTTGTTGTTTCTCTCCCTCGCTCACTGTAGGGCGGTGCACCCTGAACTCAAGTCCTACGCTCTTGGGGTCCTCTTCCTGCTTCTGCGGCTTCTTGGTAAGTCACACCTGCAGTGCTTGCTATAGAAATGCAGCACTGCTTTCAAGGTTGAAGACAGTGGTCAAATGAGGGCTACAGCAGCTGCCATGAATCTGAATTAGTATTCAGCGTAGGATACACATCTATACTGCATACAGAATGCAACACATATAGGCTGTGTGTTCTCTATGCAGTATGCATCTATGCACACCCCATATGTTAAATGGGGCATGTTATATTATAACAATGACATGAGGTATTTTTTTTTTTAAATGCTAAGGGCTGTTATTGGTTAGAATTGTTTAACTCGTGTGTGTAGGTCCTTTGAACTGGACCTTTGAGTGACCAGGGAGCAGTGCTGCACAGCTAGATTTGATTTATCTTTTTGAGCAGCGCAGTGGAAACCTGCTCACGAGTTTAACCCCTTAGATACCACATGCATTGCTGCCAGAAACAACAATTAGAATCATTCAGTTTCCAGTGTTCTGATCTTAGCTTAACCTGTCACATGTCGTGGGGGGGTGGAGACAATAGAACATGCCACCACCCAGGAGGAGCTTTCTCTTAATACACTTCTGTCCTGACATGAAGACCAGAGCTTCTCTCCAGCACAGAGGGACTGAAAATGAAGAGTGTAATATTACACTAAGAACAGGATAGAATACACACCACCATATTCAGGGCAAGGTACGATACACAGGCGAGACAGAAGACCATGTAGTCACACCCACCATTAATCACACCTGTATGTTTAAGAACCATTTTCAGGCCTGCAAGTAGCTATGGCTGCTTTCTGTCCTGTCTCTCACAATATATCATGTAAAGGTATGCGATTATAATTGCTACCGGCTCAGCTGTGCCGTACTTTGCTGCAGTTATGTCCACTGGGGACTAAGCTGGGACCATCAAACCAATTTCACATAGAGCCAAATTGAAACCTAGGCAAGCCCAAAACAAAAGACCACGCCGTATTGATAAGCCTGTTCTGATTTGCAGGTTTTATCCCTCCACCTTTGATTTTCGGTGCTGGGATTGATTCAACCTGCCTGATCTGGAGCACGGTGTGTGGAGAGGATGGAGCCTGCATGCTGTATGACAACACTGCCTACCGATACCTGTACGTCAGCATTGCCATCGCTCTCAAGACCTTCGCCTTCATCCTCTACACCACCACGTGGCTGTGCCTGCGCAGAAACTATAAGAGCTACATTAAGAACCATGAGGGCGGCCTGAACCCCAGCGAACTGTTTGCCTCAACGCTCACCCTGGACAACCTGGGGAGGGACGCTAGTCAAAACCCACCCGACAGGACAAAGTTTATCTATAACCTGGAGGCTCACGAGTGGTGTGAGAATATGGAATCTGTTTTATAGTGTTGGCTTTAAAGACAATAGAGAGAGAAAAAAACAGACAAATATATAATATATATATAAAATATATAAATATACACCTGTCATACGAAGGGTCATCTTTCTTTTTTTTATTAAACAAAATAAAATGTTTTAAAAATTTTAAAAATCCATTTTTGAAAGTCCGATTCAAGCCCAGAAGACTGTTGTTGGTGCTGCTCTGCTCCATATCCAAAGTATCACAGCAAAGGTCCACTGCAATCCCCACGAGGATTGCATTGGATACAGATAGTTCTAATTCTCACATCCAATCATCATGGCTGTTCCTGCCTCCTGGAGTTCTGAGCCTGTCGCAGAGGCTTCACATCTGTTCCAGTTCATTCTGAATTAGAACCCGGAATCCAGTCATATCCAATAAAGGAATGGTGTTCTTCACAAGCAGCTCTCTTATATCTGAACAGTGTCGACTGGAGAGCCTTTCATTCCTCCTCGCTTTCTTAACTGCACAGGATTTGAACTTCCCTCCTAGAACAGCAGATCGAAATGTCAAGGGACAATGCTGTATATTACAGGCTGGAGGGGGGGAAACTGTACTGTTATCCTGTGGACAAAATAAATGCATGTTTCTAGAATGGCCAGTAAGCTCAATGCTGTTCAAGTTTAGCAAAACTAACTAGAAAATGTCCCTGTTGTCAGACATATATATATATTCTTTTTTGTCATTTGTTTTTATTTTGTTTTATATGAGCTTTAGTCCAGGGTTTGTGTGGCTTAAAATCATCTAACAATAAGCTCTTAATACAGTGAGAGACAACAGCATGGTGTGGAATGAAAAGAACAGAACACAAGCAATGTTTCTTTTTTTTTTTTTTTTAGGATGTCATTTTTAAATACTTTATTGATAGTTCACTTAGGGGACACGTTTTAAAACATACTATTACTGTCTATCAAGACTACAGCTTCAACAACTAAATCCCTTAAAAATGATGAATACATAATTTATAAATGACACCTGGAAAAAGGAAGTGCTACCAGCTTTGAAAGATCCACCACCAGCATCACAGTCTCTAGTCTGACACATAGTCACCATACCATAATGTATAGACAGTAACTCTAAGAAGTGCTACAAGATAAACATGGGATGTGGAAATCGGGGAGAGTTATAACAAAGGAGAGAAATATTCCTTGTAGTCTGTGAGCTAGGGGTGTGGCCGTTGGTCCCTACTGCAACACCTTCCAGCCATTCAATGTAGTCAAACAGCACAGGTCCATTGATACAGATATAGAATTCTCTCATGCCTGCAAGCGGTCTGGTTCTTCAGAGCCCCATCTTTCTGCTTTGTAGTCGGCAGCAGCTAGTACTGCCTTTGCATGCCCGCAGTAAAGTGAGGAAGCCATCACAAACATATTGAACTTGGGACACTTTCCAGTCTATATTGTGCTTACAATTTCTTTTGGATTGGCAATGTGTTTTATATTAGAATGGTCACAGACCCAGTCATCTGGGGATTGCAAGCCTGTGCTATGCTGTGGCATGCTAGATACAGGTCCAGTGAGGTTTTGTATTGAGGGTACCACAGGGTTTTAACATTCAGAAAGAAACCGCCTAAAATATCATAAGTGGGCAGTTTCTTCGTTCCTTTCTTTTTTTTAAGTTTTTACTTAAAGCTTGCACTGTGAGTTTTCTATACCCTTCACTCTAGAGGATTACAACATTATTCCATTAGGTGTCCTCTACTTCATCAGTCATACCTCTTGGTATTACTGCCCATATGTACAGTAGGGTATCAAATAAGGAGCCCACCTGCCAAAATAGTAAGTGCTTGTAGTGCTTTTTTATGATGTCAAATACAGTATAGATACCCTATCTACAGTATACAGTACTTGGTGATGTTTGCTATGGGACACATGTTTTCCAGAAGAGCAGCCCAAACAACAAAAGCAGTCAGTTCAGATAACTGAGACCAAATGGGAGCACCAAGACCACAGCTGCATGATGCTGACTTTATGGGAAGAGAAGCTGTTGCCAAATCTCTTCCAAAACCTGCCAAGAAGAAAATCACAAACCTGGGTGAGGAATCCCATCTCTTTTCATAAAGCCATCGTCATGTATTCTTTGTGATGTTGGTCTTTATGATAAAGCCATCGTCATGTATTCTTCTTTGTGATGGTGGTCTTTATGATAAAGCCATCGTCATGTATTCTTCTTTGTGATGTTGGTCTTTATGATAAAGCCATCGTCATGTATTCTTCTTTGTGATGTTGGTCTTTATGATAAAGCCATCGTCATGTATTCTTCTTTGTGATGGTGGTCTTTATGATAAAGCCATCGTCATGTATTCTTCTTTGTGATGGTGGTCTTTATGATAAAGCCATCGTCATGTATTCTTTGTGATGTTGGTCTTTATGATAAAGCCATCGTCATGTATTCTTTGTGATGGTGGTCTTTATGATGAAGCCATCGTCATGTATTCTTCTTTGTGATGGTGGTCTTTATGATAAAGCCATCGTCATGTATTCTTTGTGATGGTGGTCTTTATGATAAAGCCATCGTCATGTATTCTTTGTGATGGTGGTCTTTATGATAAAGCCATCGTCACGTATTCTTCTTTGTGATGGTGGTCTTTATGATAAAGCCATCGTCATGTATTCTTCTTTGTGATGGTGGTCTTTATGATAAAGCCATCGTCATGTATTCTTCTTTGTGATGGTGGTCTTTATGATAAAGCCATCATCATGTATTCTTCTTTGTGATGTTGGTCTTTATGATAAAGCCATCGTCATGTATTCTTCTTTGTGATGGTGGTCTTTATGATAAAGCCATCGTCATGTATTCTTTGTGATGGTGGTCTTTATGATAAAGCCATCGTCACGTATTCTTCTTTGTGATGGTGGTCTTTATGGTCCAGCAACATTCTTCTGTTTGGACTGCGCCTTGCTAAACTCTGTGTCCAATCACAACAAAGTAGGGTTAGGAATAGCATAAAGTAATCATGCAAACTGTATTGTATTGTATTCTTTCAATTATGAATTGATATTTCAACAAGATCTAACATCTGGTATACGTACGGCAAGTGGATCCACAATGTATTTATCTTCCATACTTAAATGCCAGATTGGTTTGTACTGTAAATTCAACTTTCAGAAACCATCTTCGTTTGCTTGTCTGATTTACAAAGGAGAAGCTAAAAGAACAGATGTCCACTACTTAACTATTAGTGCCCTTCACACGAACAAGAATGTTCTCTGTGCTGCCAAAAGATGCTTAGCATGCGGGAGATTTTTTTAGTGTTTTTTTTTTGTAGGAATCGTGTTATTTGAAAAAGAAGTTGCACTTTAATAGGGAAAACAAATTCCAAAGTAATTCCCAAGCTATTCTTCCCTGGGACCTGCACCTTGAGGTCCCCATGGTTCATTTGACCAGTATCCATTTGCAGATGCAATTCTCTAGCATGTTAATAGAAAAATAAAATAACTTGACTGAGGTTAATTTAGCGATCATGAAAGTTAAATGTAAAGTGTATTAGGAAAGCCAGCGGTAAAGAGTGTATTACACTGGCACTTACAGTAGGCACCTATTATCATAGATACCAAGGGTATTTATTCCTCAGGGGCCAGACTTTAATTAGTCTGTTGACAGTGTGGGGCAACAGAAACCAAGGTTATCTGCACAGTCCTGTTCTATAGAAGCCCCGGCCAACCCTGCGTTCAAGCCGCTCTCTCACACTAAATTTGAATTCAAAACGCATTCTTATATCATTCCTTTTAGAATCAACATGGATTGTTTTGCAAGAAGCCTTTATTTAGCGTCATAAGTTTTGATTCTAAGTGGATTGTTTTTGTAGTAAGCCAAAGCTGATTTTATACTTCATAACAGGGAAATTAATCTTGAATGAATGCTTTTTTAGAAATCTAAGCCTGATCTCAACTCTGCAGAGCTGCATGTGCTGTCTCAAGGAAACAATGATAAGCAAATGTCCCTGTCACAGTGAAGTTATATCGTTTGAAAAAACAAACTACTATCGACAATCAAATTCCCCTTTAAGTGATTCTAGTGGCACCTGGATTTTATAAAGCAGCATGGTAGGTTATCCAGCCAGGAACCAGTAAACGTGTGTTTCAGTTCCCAGCAATTGCTAGTCACCAGCAAACCAGTAGTTACTGGATTTTCCTGCAGGAGGAAAAGAATAATGCAATAAATGACAGTGACCATGAGCCGTGCCTCCTGTGTTAATACCAGAGGTCTGAACACGGAACCCCAGGAGAACGCGTCTTAAGGGTCTAAACACGGAACCCCAGGAGAACGCATCTTAAGGGTTTGAACACGGAACCCCAGGAGAACGCGTCTTAAGGGTCTGAACACGGAACCCCAGGAGAACGCGTCTTAAGGTTCTGAACACGGAACCCCAGGAGAACTCGTCTTAAGGGTCTGAACACGGAACCCCAGGAGAACGCGTCTTAAGGGTCTGAACACGGAACCCCAGGAGAACGCGTCTTAAGGTTGCTCACAATAGGTGCCCTGTTTGGGCATGGTCTGCATGTACTTCTATGAAACCCAGGAATGTTTTGTGGGTTATAAACTTTTTTTTCTTTAGGAACGAACAAGGCCAGGTTCACAGAAACCTAAACCCTGTGCTTTTTTTTTCTCCCCTTAGAATGGAGGTATTTAAAAATGTAGCATGTTTTCAGGGCAAGGGGCCTAAGCAGCAGGTCCTGTTCTATGGGCAGCATTGAGTGCAGAGGGGCTGGTGATAGGAGGTCCAGTACTTTGACAGTGGCTGAAACATATTGTATAGTACTGCACATTATTTATTGACACATATCCACAGAATGCGACAGATTTAAGCCAATTGAGATGAGAAAAAGGAAGAGTTTCATTAAAAAAGTAAAAAAGATTGAGGAATTTGTTATTAATGTGTTTAGTTGCAAACAACGCATATGTAATGGTTCTTGCTTTGCATTAGCTAACCATTGTGCATAGAACACCATCTTCCATTTGGAGATTCCAAGACCTATACAATTCTAAGACATATGCGTGTGCTACTGAGGACAGAATTCCAGTACATTAAATGTAGTTCTCTGAAAACCAACTGGATTTAAGCAGCCAGCTAGAGACCAAATGATCATATACTTACAGTGACCCCTGCCCTTGAAATATAAAGGGCTGCTTTTCGAAGGCATTCGAGTGGCGCCGATAAGCGCGTTGGAGTCCTGGGTATTCATCAGAACCCCTAATGCTTTATGAATAAGGTGCAGAATGGGTTTGATTCTATAATAGTGCTCAGATTCTGTACTTCAAGGGTTTGGAAATTCCTTTGGGTTCTCACAGATCCTGTCAAACGTATAGTGCTTCAGACTCACCTACCTAAGTAGATTAGGCTTCCGATTCAAGTGGCTTTCATTTCCCTTTGGCACTGACTGAATAATCGAGTGAACTATTGATAAGATGCCAGACTCAAGCTTTAGCCCATAAACCTGATATAATTGCGTGAGTAGCTGGAGCCTAGCTGTACCTCAAAATAAGCGTCTCTTATTTATCCAGATACCTGGGATTGCAGTTAAAGGTTTTGAGATGTCGCCAGTACTAGGTGTACCGGAAAAAAGCAATAGCACTCTGTTTTTCTCTGTCTCTCACAGCTTCATTTGAACAAAGTTAAGTTGATAGCCAGACTGTGAGAACTGCAGAAACAGCAGAGAGCAGCATTAGTGGCAATTATTGAAAAAAAATTTAAAAAAAAAGGAAAAAGAAAAATATATACATTTGTTTTTCACAATATACAATAGAGATATTTTATATGTTCTGTATGCTTCTCTCCTTGCATTCTGTATTTTTATTTTCATTTTAGAAAAAAAATATGTGATGTTGTATGTTTGCTGTAAAATAAATTAAAAACTATTTTCATTCCTTATTGGTGTACTTGTTTTGTTTTTTGTTTTTGTTTTTTTAAATAAATGGCCTAGCATTTAATGTGTAATCTTGACAAGCCCTGTCTGTCGAGCAGTATGAATGTAAAATTACACAGCTGAAAAGATTTCTCAACACAACTGGAGTATCTGAGCAGTAACAGCATAGCTTTCACATCCTCACCTCCATAGAGAAAACAATGGGAGGCAATGGCCGCTTGCTGTATAGTCTTTAGCAACGGAGCTCAGCTGTGTCTTGAATCTGGGAGCCTGTGCCTGTGCTGGGATGCGGAACAGCTCTTGAAGCTCCTGATTCACGCAGAGCTGCACCCACAGGCAGATCCATTCCCTGCAGATAGACAGTAATGACAGAGGGAGATGAACAAACCCTGAGACCAATGTTCATCCTTCAAATAGCTGTGTCGCTAGAGTAGAGTGAGGTCATTTTAATCTTGAGAGCTGTTGAGGGGTCTCTTAGTGTAATTCATTGAATCGGTTTTAATGTTCAAATTCGAAACCGACATAATCTAGCTCACTTGTCCAATAGGAGCCACTGTCTTAGGAAGTGAGGCCTAGGACAGCGGCCAGGTGACAACCAAGCCTTGTGAAGAGAAGCACTCATGTGGGGTGGTGAAGACTTAAATTGACAGAGGGACATGCTTTGGAGTGAGGGAGCAGTCTGTCAATCTCAGACTCCATACCAATCAATTCTTGGCCTTGTTTTTTGCCCATAAAGGTTCCTGCTTCTCAGTTTTGTGTTGAGGACCGATGTCAACCAAGCTCGGGGCTAAGATCTCTGAAGCCAATCCTCAAGTTAAAATGATGTTGGTCTAATTCCTACACTCCAGTTTGTGGCTGCACCCACACCCAGCTTTCACTTCCTCATAAGTCAAAACCAAAGCAGCCCTGTGGGAAGAAACATTGGACTTATCAATGTGCACTTTCATGAACAGTATTGTGCTTGCCTTTCACACCCCGAATTCAGAATTGAAAGCCTGTCAGAGTCAGTCTGCTGCCTGCTCCACATCACACAAACCACTAGAGTCTAGACAGAGGCAGGTGTGTGGATTGACTCAAAAGAGGCTGACAGTTTCACTGAGGGAGCCCAGGTGCTCTCTCCAGGTCACAGTGAAGATGCATTTTGCAATGTTCCAGTCTCTTTTGCTCCCAGTCATGTTACTATAACTTCACTCTTCTTGAAATCCATGCACAAATCGTGTTAATACAGTATTTCCCCGTCTATCTTCATTGAAATGTCTTTATTTCCAGGCTTTAGGCAGCTCTGCTGAGGAAGCCAGTGCCCTGGTTTGTGAAGGTCTTACTGTGGACAGGGCAGAAAGGAAGCCAGGAAGCCTTGTGCTAACATTGTGTGGCCATGCAGGGTCAGATAACTTGAGAGAAAATGTGTTGCACAGGAGATTCATTTACGCTTTAAAAAAAGCTCAGGTTTGTTTTTTACTAGGACACATTTGCAAAACTGGTAAAAGGTTTCCATTAATACTTTTTTTTAATAGTATATTGATTATCTAAAACAGTGTTTGTGAATACTGAGGACTAATATGAGAACACGAAACTCACATCAGCAGAGGCTTGAAACCAGTCAGGCTTGAAACCAAAACGGTTACTAAAATAATAGAATAACATATTCTTCTGAATCCCGCAAAAATATTTTTGTTAGAAGGAACTTTAAAACAATGTTGTACTTTAAATTACATTTAAACAAGAAGAAAAAAAAACTATGTGTGTATATTTGTATGTATGTGTTTGTACAAAATGATGACACAAAAGTTAATTTAAGACAAAGGAAGTGTTGATTTAAAACTCAATGGTTTCCTTGCTGAAGCGGCCAGCTGTCATGTCAGCTCCCTATAGAATGCCATAGCTTCTAAAACCTATTTCAAACCCATTGTTTAAATCATGGTAAACGATACAGATTTAGAGAGGAAGCTTATAAAATATTGATGAAAATACTGAAGTATTTAAGTCATTAGCAATGAACTTGTAATGCACGTGAAAATCGGACGTGTCAACTAGACAGCGCAGGTCTAAATGCTTAAGTACCCAGCGGACTGATAGGAAAACAAGAGTACACTGTGGTCGCTGTGTTTAAAACGGTTCATTGGTGACCGAAAAAAACGACTTTGTATTCACAAAAAAAGGTATATTCTGATGCAAACTCACTGAAACTGCACATACAGGCCAAGGCTAATTCAACAGTGCACTGCATAGGCTACACAGTCGTGTGCAGTAGGCCGAGAAGTCTTGAAATGGAGACCTGTCTCTTTAAGGTTTTGGCAGCTGTTTTCTACTCTGTCTGGATGATGTGGAAATCCAATCCCGGTGTGGTTTGTTTTTTTTCCTCGCAGGAGCAGCATTGAAAGTTTGAGTGGAGCGGGTTTGAATGAGACGGCTGAACAGCCCCAGAGCGAAAGCGAGCGAGAGAGGCAGAGAGATACGTATATACTGGGAACCGTGTAAACAGAGCTCGTTAACCTGGGAATTAGCTTCTCAAAACGGAGGGAGTCGTCAGCATAAATCCTGCAACAAGGGAAAATAACAACAGCAGCAGCAACAAAACTAAGAAACGAAAAAAAAACAGGCATTCTGTGAAGAGAAACTTGGATAATTAGCACGGCTGGCTATCTTTCTCTAATGTAGTATTATTTCTGACCTGTTCGTTTATAAGCACCGCTTTCCTAGCTCAAGTCATGTCCCTGGAGTTTAGGACCTGGCTTTTTGGGATTGTTATAATTCTGGTCATTTTTCTCATTTTAGTGGATATTTCCAAAGTTGAGGAGGAGATTGGGTAAATATATATTTTTAAGTGTTTTGATTTCTTAATCATATATAGCTTACATGACACATTTATTTTTGGACAATGCTAATGGATACAATTTAAATTTTCAAATTTGTGTTTTGCATGATGTACAACTACAAAATACGCTGTGTTTTGACTATTTTAATATTTTTACTTGAACGACAGAAGCTACCTGTGCAAAATCACGACGGGGAATTAATTACATCTCCAATGTATTTGTTATGTATGAGCATAAACGTATTTGTAAGCTACCTTTACTGTAACAAATTAATCATTTATACTTGCTCCTGTTAGTTCTTCAGATGAGTCTTCTTTGTGTCCCTTTTCATTGGTTTGCATCCATTTGACGTTTTCTCTCCTTAACAGCACTCATTATTATTATTATTATTATTATTATTATTATTATTATTATTTGTTTATTTAGCAGACGCCTTTATCCAAGGCGACTTACAGAGACTAGGGTGTGTAAACTACGCATCAGCTGCAGAGTCACTTATAACTACGTCTCACCCGAAAGACGGAGCACAAGGAGGTTAAGTGACTTGCTCAGGATCACACAATGAGTCAGTCAGGGAGCCGGGATTTGAACCGGAGACCACCGTTACAAGTAGTTTTCTTTAACCACTGGACCACACAGCCTCATGTTTGATATATGATGTTTTCAGTGTCGTGTACTTCTAGTAGGCCTATGCGTTCCTGAGCCATGCAATACATTGAGATGAATTTTGGTCGATTCAGTCGCCACCTCGCACCTGTTACTACAGCTTCACCACGCAATCCACTGGTCCAGCATCACTCGGTGAGCTCTCAATCAAATGGGATCTAATGAGCGCGTTGAAGAAATTCAATAGGAGGTAGATTAGGAGAGCTTGCCTTGGCTAGGAGTCGGGTTTTTAGATGTAGAATATGTAGCCATTCATTGAAAAACAGGGCAGCTCTTGTATTTTTCAGAGACCCTTCTGTTTAAAAGCAATTAAATCTTTGTCTCTGCAGAGCAGACCGGTTCCAGCTGTGCGGCTCAGGATGGTTCTATTACAGGAGGGGCGTCTATAGCGTGATGCACATTACACAGGAATTGTAGCTGCTTTTAAGACCCTGTCCACACTACATAACCGATCTGGAGACCCGTACTCAAAACGGCTCAATTAATCCAGATCAAAGCGGCCACACTGAAGTACTGTTTCATGTTTAGTCGGGCTTAATGCGTACAAACACTATTAAAATAATTCGGTTACAGTTCCTAGCAGCGCAATGAACAGTTGAAATGAATACGATAGTATCGCACCATGCACTGTATTTTATTTTAAAATAATGTGTTATGCTCCATATTAACAGAGGTCCATGTTGCTAAAAAGAAATAAAACAAGTATTTTGGAAAAAGTAAATGTGAACACATACTAGTAGTAGTTTTGGGGTTTTATTTTTAATCAGGTGACGTCCCTTTAAACAAATTGAGCTGATTCTGTTTCAGAATTAAACTCTGAATAATCTGTTACAAAAACAGTCTTTATTTTTACCTTCATACCTTGCCTGAGCCTAATTCTGGTCTCCTTAATTCTATTTCAAGCATAGCTGACACGTTACAATTGTTCATCCCTGATCGTACTTTTAACTCGCATTTCATTGATTTTTTATTTCCCCCGCTACTTTAACAGAGATGTCCTGGCACACATATATATATATATATATATACTGCATATATATGGCATCATAAACCTACAAGTATTTCCACTGTTTGTTTTCGAACACACTTTCCCTTGACAAAAGAATGTTATACCGAAATGCTTGAGTGAGCCAAACAGAACACTATATCTAAGTTGAAAAGCAATTGTTTTTTGATAAGCGAGTCAATTTATTATTGAACAGTTTTTTTGTTTTTTTTTATTTACCTCAACTTCTATTACATTGTTTTGCATAATGCACAGCGCCTCCCTGTGGTCAGATGTTGTAAAGGTGGTTCCTGTGAGTGGGAGGCACAACCCTTGCAAAATATAAATGAATTTCTAACAACCACAACTGCATATTATATATATATATATATATATATATATATATATATATATACCTTTCATCTGTAGGGAGTTTGCAGCTGCACAGAGTAAGCAAATCCATAACGCGTGGATTTCCATTATCATAAACGTTTTATTTTCTTGCAGGATTCCTGAAGGCAGAGACTCTAGGGAAGGAGTGGTGAGCAGCTTACAAAGCAAATCCAGCAGGTCTGTTGCTTCTAGCGGTCTGTCTGTCTGTCTTTATCCTCTGCAGGCCTCTTCACATGACTGAACTAACACTTCAGTGTAATCTTGCAGATAATTTGGTGATATTTGAAATATCCAGATTCTCATTAAGACACATTTCTGATACTGACCTAAGAGGAAGAATAATGCAATGCAAGTGAATTAACTGGTCACCATGGAAACTAAAGGAATAACTCCTGCGTAAAACGAGGAGACATTTACTACCTGCCGCTTGCCTAACTCAGCAGATGCTTTGATTATTTTGTATCTCCGAATTAAAGCATTAAACAAAACACTAAACCGAGTCTTCTGTGTGATCTAACCTACTCTGTAGGATTGAGCTAGAAGCTATAATGCTATAACCTGTGTGAAAGAATACATGTATAGGCATACAGTCTGGCATTGTTACTGGAAATCACTGCATGCAGGTTTTCACATGGGAGATTGATGCCCACAGGCCTCGCTGTAGATTATTTAAAAAAAAAAAAAAAAAAAAAAAGTATTGTCAGTTAAAGGCATTACAACAAAAAACATCCTGTGGCTGTGCTAGTAAAAAATATATTTTTCTTTTTCCTTGAATATTAAGCCTTTGCTTTGTTTTCATTGTTTTGTTTGTTCATGTAACAATGCTGAATGTTGGATTCAATAAAGGGGCTGACTGTAAAACCACAAAGTGGTGGTTTCATGCATGCAGTTATTTCTTGTCTCAGTTTTTTGTGGTGAAGGAGTGCCATGTGGTTTGCTGTGAGCTGTTCCCTAAGGATCACTGCAATGCAATGCTGGTTTTCTTTCTCTTTGAATGGTAATGTTGTGCTGCCTTGGTTCGCTGCCTCACTGTATTATTGCTCATGCGATTCAGAGATGCTGCGGCTGACAGAGAGTCCACTTCCAGGACTGGAGTGAGCGACAGTAACAGCAGCATTGTGCCCGCTGCTCCAGAATGGAGGTTCAACAAAGATCTTTCAATCAGCATCAGGTACACACTCAGCTGCAGCCAGACTTGTAATATACACTGAATGAAGTGCTGTGATCTACAAGAACTCTGTGCAGACAGCTAGCCTGCAGTTCACATCACCAACTGTGCTGTTCCACATAGCGGTCGAATGATCAGGTTCATGAGGCTAGATCTCCTTTATGCTCTAAATCTTGAGCCTGTTAATGTTAAATTGAAGTACGAAACATATGATTTACTTTACCCCTAAAAAGAGTGCCTGCACAGTTCTTCAGTATTATCACACTCATTTAAAGGATTTATTGAAACACCCGAGCCCTGTACAAATGCTCAATTCGCTTAGTGTAGTGGGCCGGAGTTTAACACATGGTCTGCACTACTGTCTTTTCATGTTTTCATTTTGGTGCTGCCTTTACAGAAAGAATATACTGAAGTTCCTGGACGCTGAAAGGGACATCTCGGTGTTAAAGGGGAATGTACAGCCCGGTGATATTATCCATTACGTATTTGACAGAGAGCGCACCATGAACATCTCTGAGAACTTGTACCGGCTCCTCCCCAGCTCCCCCCCTCTGAAGAAGCAGCACTTCAAACGCTGCGCCATCGTGGGGAACTCGGGGATCCTGCTCAACAGCGGCTGTGGAGCAGAGATCGACTTGCATGATTTTGTCATCAGGTAAAGTATCCGTATTTATAAACTTGCAAGGGCTGCGCTCGGACCAAGGAACCTGCAAGAAACAATACTGCATGTCGTGTGGCTGGTTGTGAAGGCAGCAGGAAGTGTCAGTGCTTCATTCAGTTCCGTGTTGCAGGTGCAATCTGGCTCCGGTGGAGGAGTACTCCAGGGACGTGGGGCTCCGGACTGGGCTGGTGACGATGAACCCCTCGGTGGTGCAGCGAGCCTTCGAGGACCTGGTCAGCGAGGCGTGGAGAGAGAAGCTCCTGCAGCGGCTGCGAGGGCTGAGCGGGAGTGTCCTCTGGATCCCCGCCTTCATGTCCAAGGGAGGGGAGGATCGGGTGGAGTGTGTCAATGACCTGATCCTCAAACACCACCTCGACGTGCGGACTGCCTTCCCCTCCCTGAGGCTGCTGCACGCAGTGCGAGGGTAAGAGGGCTGGCAGCCTGTTGTTAATGGTGTACCAATTCGCTTTCATTCCCCAGATCAGTGTGGGGCTTGTTCCAGGACCGCGCCTCGTAGCCCTGCTGTTGATAAGATTAGATCATGGCACAGCATTGCCCCTCCGGGGGATTCGGTGCCTGATAGCGGATCCTGTTGTTAGTGCACATGCTCGTTTAATTGGATCAATGCGTCTCTGCTGGCCTCTCCTGGGAAGGTAATGCGTGATGATGGCTGTTAAACTGTGACGTTTTCTGGAGGAGGCTGCAGATTCGTATGAATTAACAAATAGCTTACAAAAAATAGCTATAGATTTGTAGTGATTTCCAGTGGAACACTGTGTCAAGTTTGCAGACATAATTTTAAAAGCGACAGCTTTAAGGTAAAATGACCCACACACTAGTGAAAAGGTCAGGGCTAGGTTAAAACACCCTTAACATGGCATGTACAGTGAGGCTTTTTCCTATTGCAGCTCCTCTCACACTGTGTGAATGGGCCCTTTCTTCTGCAGTAACAGTGCAGTTACCTCTGGATCAGGCGATCACAGACCCCTGTGTAAAAGAGAACCTGGTCAAACAGACTCCTTGCTGAAGCAGAGCCAGTGTAGCACACGCACACTGCAGCCTTTGTGTTGAAGAGGACAACTGCTTCCTTGTGCTGCAAATAGAGCAGCTCCAATGATTTCCTGGCCTCTGATCTGTACCGGGTTCCAGGGGTGCTGGCAGCACTGCGGCTGACTCCCTCTAGAGTAAACGAAGTTCTGAAAGTGCGGGACGAGGAGCCTTGGACCAAGTGTGCCGCACCATCTACCTGTCTCTCTCTACAATTACCAAGCTAAGAGAAGAAACAAACTGGTCGCAGACCTTCCGCTGCTTTTAGTTTTGTTTGCATCTTGCGATCACCATCGCGGCTTCATTGCTACATGGCATTGAGGTCGAATGTGTTTTTCACGTAATCCTATCAAAAAAAAAACAGTTAAATACCACATATTACCTGGAACGACCCAAACATGAATCTGTGTCACTGAATCATCATTATTATTATTATTATTATTATTATTATTATTATTATTATTATTATTTTTACCCTATCAGGTACTGGCTGACAAACAAGGTTCTGATAAAACGCCCGACGACCGGTCTGCTGATGTACACGCTGGCCACTCGCTTCTGTGACGAGATCCACCTGTACGGCTTCTGGCCGTTTCCCCAGGACCAGGACGGAAACCCCGTGAAGTACCACTACTACGACAGCCTGACTTACGAATACACCTCCCAGTCCAGCCCCCATACCATGCCCCTGGAGTTCAAGACCCTGAGCAGCCTCTACCAGCAGGGGGCACTCAAACTCCACATCGGGGAATGCGATGCAAGGCTGTGAATATAAGAACGAGAACGAAGGCAGACCTGCACTGGGATCGGCGCGGATTAAGGGCACAGCATTGTGTGTGTGTACAGGAGGTTAATCCGCTGTGTAGACGAAGTGAAGGGAGGTATTGGTAGTTAGTGCACTGACTGTGTTTATCTGCATCGGTAGAAATGATAAAGTGGATCTGCTGGTTAAATTGGAATTGCTGCGCTGCTGTTTAGAGTTATACTGATACCAGCTATAGGTATCCTTCAGGAAGGAGAGGGCTGCGGGTGAAGGAGCTGATTTGGTTGGTTCCAGTCTGTTAGATTTATGGGGGGGGCAGGGATAAATTGATCATACATAGCGTGTAATAGGGGTCTGCCTCCTACACCCCCCAATTTCCAGGTGTGTTCCTGAAAATTCTGATTTGATTTTCACTTTAACCAGGAGAACATTTGGCCTGTATTTTATTAAAAGACTTTTAATAATATTACTTGAATGAAGCTGCACCATTGTGCCACCAGGTGGCACATTTCACCAAAACGCAAACCTTGCAGAGGTCAGTGTGCTTGGTGTTCCGGAGTCCCTGACAGGTCACGGTGTCGAGGACCAACGTTGTCTGCTGTTTTTCAGTTTGTTATTGTTCTCTTATTTAATTCTGTATTAGCTCTATGTTGGCAGTGGGTTCACTGTAGATTAAATACAGTAGAATCAGCAGGCAAACAAGCTCACAGGAATCGTCTGGACTGCAGTGTCATCAGCACAGGGCAAACAAGCTCACAGGAATCGTCTGGACTGCAGTGTAATCAGCACAGGGCCAACAAGCACACAGGAATCGCCTGGACTGCAGTGTAATCAGCACAGGGCAAACAAGCACACAGGAATCGTCTGGACTGCAGTGTAATCAGCAGGCAAACAAGCACACAGGAATCGCCTGGACTGCAGTGTAATCAGCACAGGGCAAACAAGCACACAGGAATCGCCTGGACTGCAGTGTAATAAGCACAGGGCAAACAAGCACACAGGAATTGTCTGGACTGCAATGTAATCAGCACAGGGCCAACAAGCTCACAGGAATCGTCTGGACTGCAGTGTAATAAGCACAGGGCAAACAAGCACACAGGAATTGTCTGGACTGCAGTGTAATCAGCACAGGGCCAACAAGCTCCCAGGAATCGTCTGGACTGCAGTGTAATAAGCACAGGGCAAACAAGCACACAGGAATTGTCTGGACTGCAATGTAATCAGCACAGGGCAAACAAGCACACAGGAATCGCCTGGACTGCAATGGCTGAAGAGGTAAGCCAAACTGATTGGCTTGAACCTGCATATCATTATTGTTAAGGTTGTTATTAAATTAAAATGGTTAATTCATGGGGGGAATAAACATGTCCTTTTAAGCTTTGAGTTTTGTTTTCCTTTAAATAAGGAGTTGTTTGGTTTAGAAACTCAATGACATGCTGGCGTCTACATTGCTGCTCCAGAAAGTGGCAGAGGATAAAACCAAGACTTTCTATCCCTCTCCTGTGGAATAATTCCATTATGCAAGCATATAGTAGAAAACAGGTGGTATATTTGGTATGCTGCTGAGGTGAGATACCAAATGCCCTAATTCACATGATGCAGAAAGTATTGAATTTTGTCAAGTTGTCTTTTTTTTTCTTGTCACATGCAGATTGTGTCTCTCACCACAAGGTGGCAGCACTTGATGGCAGATAGAATGTTCATTTTAGAGAAGTGCAAAGTGTGCTTATGCTGCTGTAAAATATATTTTATACAGTAGGTGCAAAACTTTCAGTTAAGTATATATAAACGTATTTAAAAACTCTGCTTTGTTAACGAAGATGAAAACAGGTGTTTTATGGCTGCTTTCTATAATATAATTACCAATGCATAATAATGCATTTTAGATTTTGTATTTGTTTTTGTTTTGTTTTTTACCGGGGATTATCGGCTGTTTTTTAGCTTTGCAAGAGTTCCGGTCATTGGCATATAAATGTCCATTGAGCTCAACCCTTACTGCTGAAGGGCATTGCCTTGCTGTTAAATACAAATCTGTTTTCCATTCTAGACTGTCGCTATGGAATGAACTTGTCCATTCTAGACTGTCGCTATGGAATGCACTTGTCCATTCTAGACTGTCGCTATGGAATGCACTTGTCCATTCTAGACTGTCGCTATGGAATGCACTTGTCCATTCTAGACTGTCGCTATGGAATGCACTTGTCCATTCTAGACTGTCGCTATGGAATGCACTTGTCCATTCTAGACTGTCGCCATGGAATGCACTTGTCCATTCTAGACTGTCGCTATGGAATGCACTTGTCCATTCTAGACTGTCGCTATGGAATGCACTTGCTCTTTTTTCTGCTGATGCAGGTTCTTCCCTGTTCTTTATTTTCAATACATCCGTCAGAAGAGTGAGGCCACATCAGACTCCCCGAGCTCGTTCCCAAACCGTGCACAGTGCAGTCCCTCCACGCTCGCTGGTTATGGGGGTCACAAATTAAAGCATGACACAATAGGTAACTATTGCCATTGGCGTCAGCACATTTACAACACAAGAGCAGTAAACACCTCCATTTACAAACACAGCTACAACACAAATTCTTTTTTCCAGTAATAAAAGGTAATTGTTTCCATTATTTAGCATCAGCAGCAACAGTAAAGATTAAGTATTCAGTGATAAGTGATTTGCATTAAAACTGTTTTTTTGTTTTTTTTTGCTTCCTGGAACTAGTAGCCGAACCTGAATCTCCAGTTCTGATCAGGATCTCCTCGTAGTTCAGTGAGTTTAAGCCCCAGTCTCTGTGTATCTGCTGCCTTGATGTGTATATGCACATTTAGTCATTTATATATTTGCATTCACTTTTTAAATCAAGTTTACATGAGAATCCTGATGCACCCCATGGGTACAGCAAACCTGAGTTGCAGTCATGTGATCCATTAGATCTAAGGACAAGCTGATGACTGTAGGTTTAATACTTGGAGACCAGCAGAGCTGCTTTATAGTTCATTTTTTATGTTTATAAGGGGTCAGTAAATCACTGGACTTATTATGGAATGTTATTTAGCCTTACCTTGATGTATAAATGGCGTTCCACGTGACCACAGCACTAGAGGTAATTAAAGGGCTGTTCAGTACTAACCTGTTTTCCCATCTAGATTTTCACTATGGAATGAGCCTGCCCTTGTTTCAGTGGAGTACACTCCTGCAGTGTAGTGCTATTCAGATCCATTCACTTGTTTCGGATTTGTTACCTGTTTACGTACGGGAATGTGTCTGTTGAAGGAGGTGAGGGGTCATCTGCTTACCACCTAGCTTGAGGCTGAGCGAACACCAAGGCATGTCTCAGGTGTGCAGAAACAAAGAGCTGCTGATCACAGAGACATGCAGTGCGTTTCCACTTCAAGCACCAATCTGAGCTGGCATAGGGTCGATTAGATTCTGAAGCAGACACTTTTAGGGCGGCTGCGTTTACACTACTGAACAAAGCCGTCTTAAGAGCTAAGGCATGTTCAAGCAAGCTTAAAAGTGGCTAGTGTAAACAGGTTCATGGAAACACCCCGGGTTTAGCCATGCCCAACAGCAGCTGTCTGAGGGGGTCTGTGTCCGTGCTGCAGTCTTGTAGAAGGATCAATAGATTTTGTGGATGTGGTTTACACCATATCGCTCCAGTAAAATGTCTACAGGATTATTTGTTTTTTAAGACGAGCTTGAAATCAATATAAAAGTATGTCCTAGTGAATAATTCTTGTACTAGCGCTAAAGACTTTAATAAACACAATTCCCTAAACTCTCCATCAGGGTTAGCATATTTAACACTGCCGTCAAGCCTCTGTGGAGTGCTTATCCGATGCAACGCGCCATAGCTGTGGAATGCAATGGCTGCACCCATTCAGCACACATGGTCCATGCATATGTTTACACTGAACAACTGTTTGTTCAGCACGGTTTCTGCCACATACAGCTGTTGCTTTATTTGCACTCGTCTTTGCACAGTGTCAGCTAAGTAGCTGTACAAGCTCATGCCAATTGTGTTTACCTGTTCTGAAAATCGTAAACTTTTCCTGTTTGAAATATTTCTAAACTACACAGGAAATGAGGAAAGGGGGTGAGGCGCTCCCGCTGCCCATTCCCAGTATCCTGTGTGAGAGGCGGCCAGCTGAAGGAATCCAGAGTAACGAAGCAGAAGGGTTAGTGAAATAAAGGGTTACGTAAATAAATAAAGACTGCACTGTGATCTGTATAGCAAACTGAGATGTACTCATGTCCTCGGATTGGATCTGCCTGCTACCCTTGACCTCCATATAGAAACATGACCAGACAAACAACGGGGACCATTCTGAAGCATTGGATCTGCAGATCCAAGCAGTGTTGCCTTTGATCAGTGCGTCAGCTTCCAATGGATTTATGTTACATGCATGGGATTTGTAACCCAAGAAATAGGCATGCATGCGATTACTGTGCATTCGTGAAAACATTTTGAAAACTTGCTTAACTCGTCAGGCTCTATGAAACCAGATCTCACACGGTACCAAGTCACGTGATCTCAGAGAAGAACAATGCTGTTTCCAAACAGGGCTCTTTGCTGGAATGTGAGATTTTTTAAATTTTTTTTTAAATGCTCCAGATTTAGTTTAAAATACAGACTGCAGACAATCAACAACGGTCCTGGGTAATTTACAGCATTATCTTCAAATGCAAGCCTGTGATATTTGAAAAGAGAAACTTGCCATGACCAAAGCTGTTACACCACATTAAACAAGAAGGGTTATTCAGGTCACTGCTTGGAGTCATGTCCTGCATTTAGAACGTGGGTAAATAATTCAGCATACCCCCTCAAAATAATGATGTTAATGATTTCCAAGGTTGCCTGTGCTGTAAAATGTAGATTTTGTTTCCTTTAATAATGCACGTCCCTGTCTTCATCTCTAAATGTTAAGTGAGTTTTACCCTTTTGCTCCAGGAGCAGCATTGCATAGCATTTAGTCATTTATTCATTTTTATTTTAATTATTTCTTGTTTCAATTGAAGTTAAATGAAACAGGTTGAGGATAGGGAATTGATAACTGTTATATCTACGTTTCCAGTGATGGGATGTTATGGATTTAAAGGCTTTTTGCATGAATTAGACAGGTCTGAATTTGTGACGGGTAGTGGAACCAGGAATCAACCCCCGGGCCCCACCTCTCATACATACTGCCACTAGAGCAGCCACAGAGCTATACTGCATCCAGAGAGATATCTACATAGAATAAATAGAACACACTGCTAGTGCAGAGATTCCGTTTATTACAGACATTTTCCATGTGTTCCGTACAAAATAACTTGCACACCAGTCGATCAAAATTCAAATAACCAAGACCCAGAGGAGCGTCTTCTTGAATATGGTGTACTTGGCATTGTGGTGTAATTGGCATCTTAAGGGCAGGTACTACTGTCCCGTCACCTTTATTTATTATAAAGATTACATCAGCGAGTATGAAGGTTGATTGATGAAAGAAAAAAAACTAACCTAAGGAGAATTTAGTCAACAGGTAAAAATAATTTATTAGCAATGTACAATGATTGCAGTTCAATCAAGGAACCAGAAGAAAACAGACAGACGCCAGATTTCAACACAGAGATACTGGATTTGTGCACCAAATAAACTTACACTAGACACAGAAGAGACACAGTGGTACACAAACAGTACAGGGCGACATCGACAACACGCAGAGGGAATGATCTCTTTAATTCAATTTAGAAACCTACAGCCGTCTGCTCCGTGAGGCATCTTAAAATATTCAACATTAATCCCATGAATGACTTTAATAAGGGTGAAACAGTTTGGTACAAAATAATGCATGAAACTCGAGATGCAGTATTTGAAGCGGCTACAGCACACATTAAGTGGAAAGAAGGAACACAGTGTCATAGTGTCTGTCGGTTACTTCCAATAACCATGTATGTAACAGTTTACTATCGCTTAATGGACCACAATGCAATACTAAGAACAGACACCTGAATAGGTGGAACAAAAACTTCAAAGGAAGTGTAACAGCACTATATTCACTTACAATGAAGAGAATACAGACGTGTCTCTAACAAAATATAACACACGAGATACTTCAGTTATTGAAAATATAGCATTTCTAAATTCCAGTTTGTTAGTGGTTAATATTAGTAAAGGAATGAGGCTGGAAACACCCCACAGCAAGTCAAGAGCTTATGATAAAAGTGAGCCTGCCCGTGGGCGATGTCACCCTGAGCGTGCTCAGACAGTGCACGGCGGAGGGACTGTCAGCGAATACGCTAATGATTCAACTCAATACTCGCTTCATATTGACAGCAAGAGTGGAAAACAAGCACCAACTGGTTCATGTTAATGGGATGGAGCACATTACTGTATTGGCACTCTACAGGAGAAAGGGCGTGGGAATTACTTGAGTACTCGTTAATCTATTCGAAGTTTTAGACACCAGACAGTATTTTTTACCGAAAATTAACTGAACGATCAAAAAAGATTCAAATCCTACACTAGGAATGCAGCCCAAAACTTCATTCATCAGTGTTTCTGATTAGACCCAGTGACTGAGGGTACAGTCGTGAGTCTGTGATTACCGTTAACTCCTGTGTTTACAGCCATGCAGTTTTGCAAATAAGCAATGAAAGAACCATACGAAATAACATGCTACAGTTTTAGCAACTTCAATTATTTCATTCATGTAAACTGCATTATCTCATCAAACACTTAGGCAACCTGCATTATATTTTGCTTAGAAAGAGATTCAATAGTAAAGCAAGTTACTAAAATTATTTTACAAGCCCTCCGCACACAAAAAAAAAAAAAAGAGAAAGCTAAAACTGCAGCACTCAATGAAACCCACACCAGCTCTGCAGCACTCAATGAAATCCACACCAGCTCTGCAGCACACCATGGGAAAAAAAAGCATAATACTTAACATTTCAAATAAAAAAAAAAAACCTAATTGGTCCATATAAACTGATTGTCAGAAACAGCATGGCACTTATTACATCACCGTTACTGAATCCCTGTGGGAAGGTATCCATTTGGCTGAGTTGCAGGATATTCTAGCAGGGCTCTTCAATGATTACCACGGTGAACTTCAAGGTTAGTTTAAGCTAATTGGCAGGGAGGGCTGCCAAGAGAAGGTCTTGAGAGAAAGTTACTAGGAAACTAGTTGACATTATAGTGATTGGTTTAAGAGCAGTGCAGTAATACCTGGAAACATCCATAGCAGCGCGGCAACGTCATGTTAGCCAAGAACAACAGCAGCAGCATAGCAGGTGCTGGCTGGATGGACAAGGACCTTGATGTGAACACTGCAGGTCGTTACAAAGAACTAGCCTTGAGGTTCTGCAAGTCCACACGTTACTGTAGGGATCCAGAACACAAAGCACTTCACCGCGGTTCAGAACTGTTCACGACAATCTTTAAATGGACACCCTGCCACATAACCTCCCCCGTTCGTGAGAAGGCAACATTCTCTTGTACTAATTCAAAAAGATTTCAAGATCTAGTTTCCTAGTGAAATTCTAACGATCAGCAGCTTTACAAGATAGATCCCAATTATTCGCAGTCCTAACAATACAGACTTGGTGACCCCCTTAGTGCGGTTCTCTTCTATACAGGAACCTACATGGGGCCCCTTGTACAGTTTTATACACACAGTTAGTGGTTAGTAGGTATGTAATATTCTATACAACAGAATACCCAGTAATCAAGTCACATTCAAATCACAATATTTAACATTTATCATACTCTTTAAGTTATAACATTTCTCACACTTGTATATCTCTACAAAACAAGCTATAATATATATATATATATATATATATATATATACACATATATATATATATATAAATATATATACACACACACACACACACTTTTATACCCCTATGCAAACAATTATTTTTGTTCAAATAGGTCTGTTTAAGACTGAAGATAATTCTATTTTTTTTTTCAGTGTTGAAGCTTGAAATACAAAAAAAGGTATTTAATTACTGGTGCAGCATTATTTGCATGTAGTGTATGTTTTGTTTCTAATGAAGGGGACCAGTAGGACAGTATTTTATTGATGACCGGGTTACCTACAGGCAGCCTAACCTATTTGTTCCATTAGTATTATACGTCTGCCTGTCTGTGGAGAACAACCTCAGATTTCATGTCAATTGTGTTTCTTTTTTAAGACAGATACTGCATTTGAGTTTGTCTTTACAGCAGTGTAATGTTGAGGATAATAAACAGAAAACTCAAATCCTTTGTCTTGTGCCAGAACGCAGCAGTGGAGTGGGGCGGGGGTGGCTCAGTTGGGTTCACGCAGCCGTCTTCACCTGAAGAAGAGAGAGAAATGGAATTAGAAATGCTGAAGCAATGCATCAGCTGTTCCCTACTCGTCTGCACCATCAAGGAAAAACCTTTACAAAACTGCCCACCGAAGAAGGCACAGGAGTCTGCCTATTTCAGTGTGGTTTTACAAGTTTTATAAACAGCACTTTACACAATACCAAAGTCATGCGATCCACATGGTATTTGGGATTTATAACAACCGTCAGCAAAAAGCCCCTTCGATCATCACCGAACGCCATGGGTTAGCAGACTGCAGTATCTGTGAAAACAGACCCACTTATGTAACAGTCAGTGTGGTTACATACACACAGGAATTTGTTTTGTGAAAATAAAGAGTTGTTAACATGACGTTATTGGATTAACTTTTCAGAGTATGTAATGGCATAACATTTCGGAAAACAGAAAAGCTGCTTCTGTGTGTGCAGCTGCCATACTGCTGGACTGTATTCTTTTCATTAAATACATTCAGAGGGGACCAAAGAAAGCTCAGTGTTAATCCACAGGGCTGTAGCTCTGAATCTCTCCACAGCTGAGCACTTCCACCAAGTGGCTTGAGAAACAACATCTCAAGAACCCTTTTCTCAATTCAAGTCTGCAGCTGAACCTATGTGAACTTCTCTACAAACCTTACCCATTAGAAGGGTCTACCTCAGCCAAGCTTCAAGAAACATGCACGACAGTGTAATAAAATAAACAAGGACAGAGAGATTTGTAAATAACCTTAAAGGGTTGTTGTGGGGTTGGAGGTCAAATCAGAGGAGCATAAAATAATTGTTGCGATGACAGGCTCTGCTTGTATCAGGTTGAGAGCTGCGTTGGGGTTGGGGCATAGTACAGTTATCTACCCTCCTGGTCTCTGGTCACTCAGCTAGTATTCAAAACACCATCAGCTGGCTCTTTCCTCACTGCTTGGCTGCACAATATATTCTTTCTAACAAACCGATGCAGTTTGGGCCAATGCTTTAAAATTACCTTGAGGCGTTAGTCAAATCATTTGTCTACTAAAAGCCTAAATACATGCACTTTTAATGTGAGTATTACATATGAAGCAGAGCGCCAAATGCTAGTGTTGATTTAATTTAAAGAGAATTTGGCTTTAAAAACTGGGGAGGGGGTTTAAATAACAAAGTTAAAAACAGGATGGAGGGGATTGGAAAGGAAGTGTGTGCCAGAGCAGAGAACAATGGCTAAGGAAGGGCAGGGCACCGTCCAGGACTAACATGATCTGTACAAACACTGCTGCTTAACTCCTGCAGCTCCGAGCCTCGTGTGCATTCACAGCCAGCGAAGTGTCCGCATGTAGTTTGCATTGCAGACAATGCGATTGGGTTCCTCCCTGCAAGAGCAATTCAAAATGAGCCTCTCACAATGGATATGCAGGCTCGCAATGTCTTTTTAATTCTGTACTAGTTTACTAACATTACAAATAGGGATGCAAGCTAAGCCTTCAACAATCCATCCTGCACTATTTAACATTTTAGGTGCAAACAGGTAGATGAAAACGGCAAAGAATAATTTTATATCCAGTGCACAGAAACAGTGAGTTCCTTAAAGATTTGCAGAGCGTGTGGAATAGCCCTGTCTTGATTATTTCTATGTTCAGCATACTCTTTCCTCTCAACGTATCTGCATGAATGTGTACTGGTGGGTCCCGCTGGTGAGAAAATGAACAGGTGTAACTGGATCCAAAGAGCTCAAGGCTGGCCTCAGAGCGCTATCTTTCACTGAGAAGTGTAACCAACCAAGGTTAAAATACATACCCCCCCTCCCCCACACAGGACTGATTCAAACTGGGAATATGTACTTACAAAATTAAACTGTACAACCTGTAATAAAAAAGCACATTCGCATTGCAATACGCCATGCTGGAGTATACTGTGTCTTAAGTAAGACAGAGCCTTTTTCTACATCTCCGAAGGGGTTATATTGAGTTTGCTCACTTTCACAAGCACACATTTCCAGCCCAAAGTGTTTGAAATGTAGACCACACAGAAGACTCTGTTCCGCATTCCAAGAATTCTTTGCTTTTTTACCCTAAATATAGTCGTCCCTTTGTGATTCGTGGCGGAACATGGAAGTGCCCGCTCTTTAACTGATTCTTATTCTCTAGTCAGCTTTTATGACACAAATAACTTGGTGATGTCTGTTTTGATCCATTTTCTAAGCGTGTAACTTTTCTAGATTGTCACGGCTTCAAATAAATATTTTAATAAAGGGTTCTTCATTTTGGGGCTAATCCAGTCTGATTCCATTACTTCCTTAGGTGAACTAATGTAACTTGGTGGAGACAGCGAATGTCTTAAACAGCACACAGAATTATTAACCTCACCTCTTGCACAGGGGTCAGAATACAAAGCTGACACTTGAGTCGGTGCTCAACACACAAAGCTGAGTGTCAAATTCGAGTTCCAATAGTTTAGATTCATAAAATGAAGACGAAAAGTTTTACACACTCAAAATCCCCACAGAATTTACATATACTGTATCAAGCTTCTGTTGGCTCATTTAACAACAGCCAGGCCTTTGTTTTACTTGATAGTTATTAAGAACAACATTCTTGAATAGAAACTACATATAGCTACACCCTCTGACAAAACGCAGCAATGAACAAAGCCTGTGGCAATGTTAACAAATGCCGTCTGACATGTCTCCTCTATTCTGTCCCTTTAACATTCAGGGCTGTAAAATGGGGGCAGTTGGTTTAAAAGGACGTCAAAAAATGTTGTAGTTTGGCAAATCTTAAAGGACAAAAAAAAAAACATTCGGTACAGCTTACAAATAGTTTATGAAAGTAGTGTTTGATAGCAACAGGTTACTCTTGAAAAAGCTTTCTTTTAGCTCGTTCCCTTCTCTGTCAGCTCGCAGGTCGTGATGATGTGAACCCTACCTGTATTTCACATCAAAGAGAGTGGAATCCTCATCATCATCGTTATTATCTCCATTTAAAGGAGCCATTTCCACTCGCTCCGCCGGCGTTGTGATGATGTCATACTTGCGCGTCTTCTTTATCTTTCTTCCAGACCTATTTTTACAAAACGTCATGCAAAAAAAAGTAAAAAATAAAATAAACATGAAAAATGTGTACATTCAATTCTTTCTACTCGTAAAAACAAACAATAGGACTCTGAATTTAAGAATGATGAAACGTATACCAAACCCTAAGCCAGACAGCTGCTACAACAGGGAGAGATGCATAAAAATGTGGTCAGTCTGGGTCAGGGGGTAAAATATACATACCCGATGAATTAATGTATTATGCTTATGCCCTTTATATACATTCATTACTTAGCAAGTGTTTAAAGCAAACACAACACTGTGCATGTATGAGTGCAGAGTCAGACAGTAGATCGAGCCACTCCTAAGTTTAATTTGACACACCTGCTTCGGGCTCACCTGCAAACACGTGTCATGCTAAAATTGAAATGACTCCAGCAATGACAAGTCTTACTTCCGTACTTCCACCCCTCTCTAAACACTTAAGAGTCACACTGTACTTCTGAAGCTGTGATTCTATATTAATTCATGTTCATATATCTTGGTAGAGGTTATAATAAAGTAGATGCATTCTGTATTTCCCCTGTATTCAAAGGGTAGCTGCTAATAACCCTGGGCCACCTGTCTGTTCTTCAATCACCTCAAACCTGTACTGCAGCTGTTAACAGGTGCGTTCAGCATACAGATCCATGGGCTATCTGAAAGGACCCGCTGCTGTAATGTCGCTGCAATTCATAAAGGACACTTGAGCCTTGAGCTCAAAGCAACAACGCTCTCCGGCTTAGCTTATAAGTAAATGAAATGAATATAACATGACGCACGAATCATCCAGAAACAAGCAGACAAACAAAAGAAAGAAAAGATGAAACCCCGAAAACAACGTGTTGTTGAAGGAAGTAACAGACATATGGTTATCATAATAATAATAATAATAATAATAATAATAATAATAATAATAATAATTACCTGAACACTTTAACAACCAAACAAGTGATAAGAAAAGCGGTGAAGCCACATACGATAAAGACAATATTTTTCAACGTGGGAAGGTCTCTCAGGATAGTAGACATTTTGGCTCCGAAGGGAAACGTGTATGTTGAGTTGGTGTGATCGCTGCTATTCTCCACAATTGATGTGGCTGAAGAGTTCCCTGCTGGTGTCGGCTGGGACCCCAGGACTCCCCACGTACCAACTATTACCAATACACAGGTAAAATATAAAGGATACATTTTCACGCGTGGAATTGTATTTGCAGATTATTTCTCGTTATCTTTTTTTTGTCTGTTTTTTTAAAGTGCGTCAATATCTCCGTGTGTATACTTCAGTGTCTGATTTGTCTTCTAACCTGCTTCATTGATGTGACTGTTCATAAGAGTGTGTTGTAAAGGACAACTCGCCTCCCGAAAACTGACGTGTCTTCAGTTATTAAAAATCAGTCTGCGTTTCCTGTGCTTTGGTTAGGCTCCGGTCCCAACCCTCTCTTCGCTTGCTCAGTATGTGCTCACGCTAGACGTAGCGCTGTTAATGTTTTTTTTAATGTGCTACAGTAGCAAGTCCTCGGATTGCTGTCCTTCGTTTTTTTTAAACAAATAAAGGCACATGTGACTTGTCTAAGTCCGGAAGTGTTCTTGCGCAACGTTGCATTCTGTTATTTGGTGTTTATCAACGTAGGAGGCGCCAGGCTTCTATTTACTGTGCGAAGCGAAGGTTTAGCAAGACGAAAGAAACAGTTACCTTGTCTTAATCCTGTCTTGTGTTTAACTGAGAACGGCAGCGCGTTTGAAATAATGCCATCTGTTTAAACCAGTAGAAATAGCACAGCACTCTCTAATCTTGCTAACCATGGTTCACGTGTTCGAAGTACAAATTGTATATTTCATGTTTGCCTCTTTCTGGGACTAAGATCGTCTCTGGCTGTATCTTTAGGGCTTTTTATATGTAAATCATTATATCGCAATGACAATCCGGGACCACAAGTTTTTAGCTGTAATTGTTGTTGTGTGTTTTCACCCTAATCAATGCTCCCATGTTATTTGACCCCTGGGAGGACGGAGACGCAAGGAGTCTGTTTCTGTATATTCTCTTTACTCCTGGTACAATGACCGCATCCCAGACTGGTTGTCGCTGTTGTAACATGTCCAGGGCCCTGGAGCTCACCGGTCCGGCGGAACCAATACAGCGGCAACAAGGAGGCTGCGGTTGCCTTTGTATTTACCGTGACGCGGTAAACCAGACCATTTACTATGGAGCACATACCCCGAGACGACCCCAGCCAGCACGTTTCAGACACATTAGTAATATGTAATAAATGACGATGAAGCTAATATTTAGACCACGTTACCCCTTTAATAATCTACCCTGGGAAATTCTACAGTGATGTTGCGCTTTTCCATGGTTATATGCATTTACCGTACTTTACCATTGTTAGGTATGTTTTTTTTAATATACCACTGTGGGCTTTGCGACGCTTATCTATGCATTACCATGCTATGCACTGTTACATTTTGCTGCGCTTTTACTACAGCACACTTTGATAAGGGTAGTGTCTCCTCTAGAGCTCTTTGCAGTAAATAGTTTTATTTAAGTAAGGTGCTGAGAAAATAAAGATTTTCAGCTTCGATGTGAGCAAAGGTAATAGAACCGGTGTTCCTCCCTGTGCTAGGCTCAGATAGTTCTGTTTTTTTTCAGTACAGTGACCTACTCTAACAGTCATGCGTTGAACAGGGGAGGCTGTCACAAACATTTCCACAAGACCTCTTCACTACAGGCCCTTCCGAAGTGCCTGGGAAGCAAGGGCACTGAGCTTTAAATTCATGCCCGTCAATACAGATATTTAAAGAACAACAACACTGCTGTCCTATAATATATGAACCACATGTGTCCTGTGTTTGTATTGCATTTATCATGTTAATACGCGTTAATGCATGTTAATACTAAATCACCCTGTGCACAGCAGCTCCTTCTAAAACGTGACAACACCTGCATGTTCAAAGGCGTTTTCTAATTCAGTTGCCAAAAAAAAAAAATCTATTCATGCTTTTGTTAGGATGCATCTGTGATAACAGTATCCTTTTTTTCTTTCTTGTGTGTAAACTCAGTCCATCCTCTTCTTTCAGTGAAGGAATTTCCTGTCTTTGGACTGGACTTCCTGCAGTCTGTAAAGTTCTTATCACAGATGAAGTAAGTGGTGTGATCATGATCACCAGTAATAACTAGGAACTGGAACATGTGTTTGCTGGTTTGTTTTGGGTGTTTTATTTTTAATTTTTAATAGCAGTATTTTGTTATTGCAGACAACACAGAGTGGTCGGCACCAAGTGTGCTACAGTTGTGAATGCTTAGATTTGGACAGAGGGAGAAACACACACACACATTGTAAATCAGGGGAAGATTATTCAAGATACCAACCTGAGAAAGGCTATGTACGGTTCTAACTGGATCCCCAGCAACTAATGACAGCGCAGTTACAATATGACATGAAAGATTAGGGTACATGTTAGTGTCCCGTTACCGTGTGATGATGTTTACAAACATTCAGATTGCTTCTTTTTGCAATTACTTAACGTAAACTTTGATCAGTCTGTTAAAGTGTTTTCACCCGAGTTCAGGAGCTGCTCTTCTGTTCTTATTGTCTGCAATAGGCACATAAGATGTCGTCTCTGGATTGTAAAAAGTGTCTTTATATGAGTGAGCGCCAGCACCACCTTGTGCTCAGCTGAGGATGTGCAGCAATACAATCGGAATACTGATCCATAATACTGCAGATGACCTGGCTCTTACTTCTATAAAAACTAATCTAGCCTGCGGGACCTATATCTATGGCAGTATAGCCAACTCGAATTGAAGTGCAGCTCCTGAAGTCAGAAAAAAAACACATTGACATACACGTATCACTTCAGTTCAATAAAAAGCACATTGATAAAGACGCATCAGTTTAATAAAAAGCAATACACACAGTAAGAAATGCAAAAGGGCAGTTCAAAAATAACCTGACGCTTCTCAAGCCAAATCCCTAGTATGAAACATTTAGCACAAAAGACACTCCGCTGACGAGTTTGCTACAGTAGGTCATGTAAAGGTCTGCTTGTCTTTACTAACAATGGGGTCGCTAAACCTTTCTCTCTCCTCCTGCTGAGGTTCGAGACCTTGTTCTGGTTTTCAGTGAAAGGTTCTCCTCCGCCATTTTAATCGCAGCAGTGGAAGCAGTCATTTCCACGTCGATTCCAGGAGGAGGAGGAGGAGGAATGCTGAGGAGGCGCCACCAGGTGGAGTGTGCCGATAGCACCACTAGATGGCGTGCTTATCCTAACTTTGTATGAGAGCGAGTGCAGCACAGCACGCCTTTTTACAAGGTCACTGCACTGCTGATATGAGAACACACAGAGGAGTCTGTAGGGGATTAGTGAAGCAGTCTTGAGCTGTGGCTTCCCTTATCGAAGCTGTCGCATTTTTCCATACTATTAGCACCTTTACCATTTACCTTTTATTTTTTATACTTATAGCATGTTTAACATGCCCAATTTGCTTATTAATTCCATATCTCCATTGACATCTAATTGCAATAATACACAATTTGGAATTACAGTAGCACAGTTATTTATGGTCAGTCAGTCTAGTTAATATTTTCCTAGTATTTGTCTGATATTTATTTCTGTTTAGCTGTAGTGTTAGGCTAATTGTTTTCTGCTCAGAGTAGAAGCTTTGAGTTTTGCATGTAACATTTCTTGCATACGTTCATTATAGTAGCCTACTTCCCATTATTGGATTTTTTTTTTCATGTCGTTGTTATGTTTTTAACAGAGGAAGTATTTGCATTCAGTGTAGAGCCCTGCACTCTGAAGAATAAAACATCCCCACAAGACCTGTTTCCTTGGCAACAGAGGCCTGCATCTAAATTTAGAATGCCAGAGCTTTCTGACTGGTTAAATAACATTCTCCGTGAAGTTCTGTTACCTGACATTAATATAACAAGCTGCCAACCCCCTTTACATACCCAACATGCAGACAGGGCTGCTTCGTGCAGGCAAGTACATACATGTAAACAGACGTATACAATATATATTGTTTTTATAAAAGCTATAAAATAGAAATAGTAAAATAACTACCTGATGATGTAATACTGGAAGGAGCTTTTTTTTTTATTACAAGCTTAAATTAAACAACTGTATGATTTTTCAATTAATGAATTTGAACTTTCTAGTTGTCATCTTTACAAAACCTGAGTACAATGTAAAAATGTAAATGTCAGAAAGGCTTTCGTGTCAGAGCTGGTGAGGATGTTTCCGTCCAGATCACTTCCTTACTTTCCTGCCCACTGCTTCATACCCCTTAAGCAAAATTGTGCTCTATGCAAATAACATTTGGATAATTCAGAACTATATATATATATATATATATATATATATATATATATATATATATATATATATATATATATATATATAAGGTATTGTTTCCTTGGGGTTATATAACAAAAAAGGGACACTGTCCCTTTAAGAGAAATACTGCAGTAATTTTCCATCACGCAACAACTGCCAACGTGGCAGGAATGATTGTGAAAGTGAGGCACCATGGGGGAGAGCTGAGCCCTGATCCAATTACCGTTGCCTAGATACTGAGGTCGGTATGCAGGCAGCAGCATTATGTGGGATTGAAAGAAAAGTCAAAACGAATCTGCTGGAGAAAGCCTCACAATATTCCAGTTACAGTATCGCTTTTTAGTTTTTTGCAGTTTTTATTCTTTTAATATATAATTCACAACAGTTTGGGACTGACAAACTGATGGTATAGAACAGAATACCAAACAGTGGGCTTAATTCTTCAAACTTTTAATGACATGTCCTTGGATGCACAGAATTAAAATAATTTGGGAATCTATTTGGAAACCCTATTCGCTTCCTATTCAGCAAAGTTATTATAAATAATACAAAATAGTCACTTTACCATTTACATCCCGTCTCAGCATAATTATGTGGTGCCATTTATGTGTTTACAATATGAAAAATATGAACCTCAAGACAATACTATAATAACTTTGAGATATAAAAGGACTCTGTATAACCTTCTGTCGCTTTTGCACTTTCTGTGCCCTTGTGTTTTCTTCCCTTGTTTTTCTTTTGCCAGTAAGAAATGTATCCATTTTAACAGCCACAATTGCTGTTACTAAAAATACAGCCACGCCTAATAAATAAAACAAAAACCGTTGAAGTATGAGTATTGTGATTAGTTAAGTTATGCAATTAAGTTGAAAACAGCAAAATTGAATGAGCAGCACAAAGCGCTCTCCAAAGGCAGAATCACCAGACCCCTGCTTCACACTTATATAGTGGAAATCCACTCAATCGAAATCACGCATTCATAGAGGTGAAAAGTGCGGCCTTGATAGGTTTATTTATTTATTTATTTTTATCTGCGTTTCACTTTGAGCTGCTAAGCAAAAGTGAAATATTTCTGCACAGTGAATGGTTTATTATATAACATATAATACCTTTTAAAAAATCTATTGACGATCATTATTTTAGTTAACTTTTATTTCCATTTCTGAGTTGTCTTGCGTACCCCCTATGACCCTTAGAAGTCCCCCCAGGGGTACGCGTACCCCCAGTTGAAAACTCCTGGTCTAAAGGATTATGTAACGTATACATGAAAAAGGGCAAACTGGGTGAATAATACATTTTAAACACCACGATGCATATTATTAAATATGTATAGAATGTATAGTTCTTTTTTTTCTTAAAGTTTAATACAGCTTTTTTGATTTCCTTTTCTATTTTTCATCCTGTATCATTGTTTTGTGGACAGTGTATCACATACAAGGCTCTCGCTCGCTCCTTCTTGTTGCTAGGCAGAGTTTGCTTTTCTGCAGCCCTCGGAGACCAAGAAGAGGTTTTACATCTTGGATGTGATTGGTCAGTGGTGGGGTGGAGAAGGTCTATGTAGTGCTTCTGCTATGAAGTTTAACAACTGTAGTGTGTGTGTGTGTCTGAACAGAATCCACACAGCGTTGGCTCATAATTGCAGTCTTGGCACTTTGCTGCATTTGGTATTTGCTGACTGCAGTAGGTGTAACAAACTTAAACATGCAAAACCTGTTTTAAATACGTCCCTTCGAAGACAACAATCTAAAGAAAGAAATACAGGTTCTAAAAAACAAATTAGGAAAAAAATGCCTAACGTACAGGTGGCTAAAGGACGTTATTTTGACAATATGGTGGACATTCTTCTTCTTCTTCTTCTTCTTCTTCTTCTTCTTCTTCTTCTTCTCTTCTTTCCTTTTACAACAGTACATGCCAACCTGTATAAAAAGCAGCCTCTCTGAAGGGCCCTATCGTTAGGTCACAGAATTCTGGAGATTTGTGGAGCCCCAGTTAGCTATGAGGCCAATAGAGGCAGACCCTGTGGTCTATGTACGGAGCACTCTCCAGCTGCGTCTTCAAACAGGAGTTGTAGGCTGGTTTCATTGTGTTATTCAACACGCCATTTGCCTTGTCAAATGGGCCTCATTGTATCATACCCACTGGTTGTTGTTTTGGCTGAGTTTGGTTCCCATAAGAGGAAAGGACCCTTTTCCTCATTGTATATATTTAACGTTTTTAGGTAAAATGCATGCAGACTAACTCCTACTTGAAGAATTTCACACAGGTTTGCAAAGAAAAAAATAAAATAAAAAAAGTGTTTCCTAGTCATGTGACACATTCAGGTCCTTGGGAACTAGCCATTGCCTTTGTTTTAGGTCAGCTAGAGTAAGGGCTTACAGTATCATGTGCTCAAGGATGCTGTGCGTCCCCTTTGTTTCCCCATGTAATCACTGTGTCAAAGGATATGTGTGAGAGGCACATATTCATACACCAGAGTTAGCATGTAGGAGGAATATATAAAAAAAAACATAACAAAAACAAACTTACAATTGTTACAAGATATCACATTATTTTTACATACAGTTACCCATTTATACAGTTGGGTTTTTACTGGAGCAATCCCCTTGCTTAAGGGTACAGCAGTAGTGTCTTCCACCCGGGATTGAACCCACAACCCTCCGGTTAAGAGTCCAAAGCCCTAACCACTACTTCACATTGCTGCCCAAACATACAATTACATTATTTTTTACACATTATTTTTACATACAATTACCCATTTATACAGTTGGGTTTTTACTGGAGCAATCTAGGTAAAGTACCTTGCTCAAGGGTACAACAGCAGCGTCCACTACCTGGGATTGAACCCACGACCCTCCGGTCAAGAGTCCAGAGCCCTAACCACTACTCCACACTGCTGCCAGTATCTGTAGAATAGAGTCCCTGTACTGTTGCTAGTGACAATACGAATGTGTAGCTGTATAATGGACCCACACACTCGGGCTTGAGAGGCAATTGAGTGGCCATGTTCATTACAGCTGGGCTCTGTTAGTAGGATGTGATTTGGTCTGTAGCGCACTTGAGATTGGGTTTATATATTTTAGGCAGAGCGTACTTTGAATGGGGCCACTGAAACAATATTACTTATAAAGTCGACTGCACTTCAACAAGGCTAGTCCATATTTTCCCAGTACTTGCACTTTGTTGACTGGTATATTGTAACATGAAATGAAATGTATGCATGATTATTTGTTATCATCTGTGAAGTCCCCTTGTAAATTAGAGAATTAATCTTGATGGAAACGACGCTATTGTATAGGTGAATTATATTTTCAAATTCAAATACAATGTGTGTTTAATATGTGTTTAAATCGGGGCAATCAGGGGCAGATACAGGGAGAGAACAAAGTAATACAAAAGAAAAAAAATAGCAAATAGTTAAACCCACAAAACAAACGCTACTTAACAAATTAATAAACATGAATGCAACAGCTTAGAATCCGAACTCCCTCTCTCTGTCTGCGGGACGGCCAGTGCGACTGTTCTGCACAATGCTGGCAACTCGTGCACAGGAATGTTGGACATTTAAATAAAAACTGACCCACGAGCGTAATCTGATTCAATTGCCTTTTATCACTCTGTGAGGTAAGTAACAGCGCTTAAAATATAATATTTTACAACTTATTTTCAACAAGTCTCCTTCATTCAGACGACTACATAACACAACGAAGCTATAATATGACAAACAAGAATAATAACGTTTTTTTTTTTTTTTTTGTAGACTGTCAGATCAAGGTGGCACCGCAGTTGGCATAGCGCAGATGAATTGCCACTCGGCATCAACGGTGGATTGTGAATATTATTATTATTATTATTATTATTATTATTATTATTATTATTATTATTATTATTTATTATTATTATTTATTTCTTAGCAGACGCCCTTATTCAGGGCGAATTACAATCGTAAGCAAAAACATTTCAAGTGTTACAATACAAGTAATACAATAAGAGCAAACCACAATTCAATAATACAGCAGGTAATAGTGATAGTTACATCAGGATATGATTAAATAGTGATAGTTACATCAGGATGTGATTAAATACAAAGTACTACAGGTTAAAAACTTGGCAGATTACAGTATTCTGAAGTACAGGATTAAATGCAGTAAAATAGGGGCTGATAAGAGCAAAATAAAGCACGAAGACAATATAATTGTTCGTTATTCCGTCGTAGGGTCCTTATTTATTAATTCTGACTATGGGTCGGTTACAAATATAAAAAAGCAAGTACGCTATTTTCTGCGCAGGTAAAAAAAAAACAAACAAAAAAAAAAACATAATATAAATGAAAACAATAATCATGAGAAGCCGAGTTGACGTTTTCGACGGTATAGCCAATCACTAGAGTGATGGAGGGGGAGCTACCCAGCGTGCCTGTGTGCTGGAGGAAGTTGTGTTGGGTTATACATTAAAGAGAAGGGCAGCCCGTGTTGCTGAGACTAGCAGAACAAGCTGAGGCAGGAGGGAGGACGGGCGTAGCAGACAGGCTCTCGCACACCCATAGCACAAAATGGCAGGGACAAAAAAGAACGAAAAAACGACTAGATCCAGCGGGGAAACAAACGGTGCAGAGCACGGGGAAGAAGGAAGAAACATTTCAGCCAAGTTAGGGTAAGACATTTAAAAAAATACTGGTGATTTAAACTCGGAACAGGCGTGTGTTGAGATGTGACAATATGGTGGAAAAGAGAGAAGGTTCTTCAGCCTTGTTTAAAATGGCTATGGTGGGGCTTCAGCCAAGAGAGGAAAGGCAGCATTTAAATGTGCTTTTCCAAACCAACTACATAGCAGTTAGGTGCTGAATTTTGATAGAAAAAAAGGTTTTTTTTAGATGTCACAGAAATTGAAAAGAGAGAATAATCTTTGGAAGGAAAAAGGTGCAGTTTTTGGACCTACGCATTTTAATGTGCTTTGTCCTTGAGAAGAACAAAATGTCCTTGTCGGAATTTAAACAAAAAACCCAGTAAAAATAAGGATAACAAAGCAGGAGAGCCTGCTAAACAGTAACTTTTAGAGATCTTTTTAGTTATGGACAACAAACACTAGGATTTGCAACAAAATTTGCTTTTTTGTAAATAATTGTTACATTTTATATAACCTTTTTATATTTTGTTACAAAATAATAATCGAGGAGATGAAGGATGTTATCAAAACCTGGTTCAGACAGCATTGATCTTAAGAAGTTTACAGAAAATGTTTAAGAATAACTTTTGAATCTTAGAATTGTTTTAGATTTAAATGTATTTATTATGAAAATATATCAAATACAAATAACTACTTCAAAGAGACTTGTATGAATGTTATTTTGACTGTGATATTTGGGGAACTGTTATTCCTTAAACACCTTGTTTTATTTTTTGTTTAAAAAAAAAAAGAAAATATGTTCTTTTGGGGGAAAATGTATGGGTGTTGGCTTTTAACTCTTTATGACCCAGATGAAGGGGGGAAAATACTTGTAACATAATTAATACAATTCTGGTTGTTGATTTTAAGTTAAAACATGGGTATATAAACAGAATAAACAGTTTTTATCACAAAGTCACCAATTAATGTGAAATAAACATATGAGTTTAGGATGGGGTAATTCACCTTATGCACTTATGAAACTCTTCACATACACGTTTCCCCCTATTCTGCTAAAAGACTACTGTTTCAGCACATTTAGGGTTGTTGCTTTCTTAAACATGAATTCAAACAATATGCTTTGAGTTTGTTAATTACATTGTGAATTTGGTTCCAGCCATGTTTCTATTTTTCTAACAGAAAAACAATACTTTTTTGTTAGTCTTAAGAGATGACAATTCCTTGAATAGGTTCTAGATACAAGGGTATCAGAAGTCACCAGAAGCTACTTCATGTTTAGCAGATGATCAAGCTGTTTGATTTTAATTCACTATGTACAATATTATTAAATCCCTTGACATTTAGTTTCCACCCCATAGACCAAGCAAGCATTTCAAAAAAAAAGTTGGCAATGCTGCCCTCAAGCTTGAATTTCATTTTTTAAACTGAATTAGACTTTTTTTTTTTTAGTGCCAAATGGTCAATTTTTACCTGCATCTCTTACATTCATGTTCTGGTTAAGATCACATTCTGTCAGTTTACCATTATGTTTTAAGTGGAGGGTTATTCACTACATTAATTTACCATCGGCAAGGTGGATAACCCAGATTTTTTTTATTGTTTTAATATCTCACATTTGAAGGATGAGGACTATTGTAGGAAAGGGTTAATGTGCCCATGGCAAGGCAACCAAAGATTTTGTATAACCTTGAGTTTCTTTAAACTCCATCAGAACAGTTACACCAATGCAGTTTTATACTTTGTGATGTAACCATTGGCAGTCATTTACTGGCGATGAATTAAAGTAAACATCCAATGCTGTTTTATTAGGGTGTGGGGCATAACACCCAGTAGTCCCCTTTAGTTTGTATATATATACATATTTACGTTGAGATTTAATTTCACTTTGATATAAATCAAACCGGTTAGGTTTAACTAATGTACTATTTCAGTTCTGTTAGTTTTTAGAACATTATTTTTTTTTCTTGGTCAGATAGTTAAAGCACTGCAGCTGTAATATAATCTTAGGGGAAACTCAAATTCCAATGAACATACTGTTTCAGTTAATGGGCAAATTATTTTTGGGGGGAGGTTAGTCTCAAATTCAATTGAAGCTTTGAATCTGCTTATGCTTGTTTAGTTAGTAAATTATTTGCACACTCATGGCCTAATTAACATAACTTGATGGCTTTTTTTTCTAGGACTCATTTCAAGCAATGGGAGGAAGACAAGAGATGAATGCCACCTTCTAGCTGGTAAATACATATTTTTTGAAGGCAAACCACAGTGCCACTGGTTAATATGATTATAATAAAATAATAATTAAATGTTCAGATACGGTACTACTTTTTTCTATCTGTTTAACCAGTCTGGTATTAAACACAGTAGATGTTTATGGCAGGCAAGTCACACTTCTTGGTCTGCATCTCCATGGTTTTGAATAAAGGTTTTAATCAAGAGGCGCCACATTGTTTCATGGAGTAACCAGTAGGATGTGCTAATAACAATTACTTGTATCTTAAGAACTATAGGCTGTTTCTTTACTGTGTAATTTATTATTATTTATTATTTATTTCTTAGCAGACACCCTTATCCAGGGCGACTTACAATTGCTATAAGATATCACATTATTTACATACAATTACCCATTTATACAGTTGGGTTTTTACTGGAGCAATCTAGCTAAAGTACCTTGCTCAAGGGTACAGCAGCAGTGTCCCCCACCCTGGATTGAACCCACGACCCTCTGGTCAAGAGTCCAGAGCCCTAATCACTACTCCACACTGCTGCCCTATATATTTTAAAAGGTGTAAATATCAGATTAAAATAAATACATTGGTGTAATTGTTCCCACATACACATTTATTTTGTTTTTTAGATTTGGCACGTTTGCATGGAGAACATTTCTGATGGGAGACAAGAAACAGCTGGGATGTCTGATGTAAGTCTTGTATGTTTTGGTGTTTTATAGAAAAGGTGATATGTATTGCAATGGGGTTTTACTCCAATTAATAGGCAAGAAGAAATCTTCCTAATGTAGTCTTCAGGTTCAACTGATTTTAAAGTAAGCATTCGGACGTGTGTATGTTGCAGTTCACAATGTTCAAGGAATATTAAAAAAAAAAAAAAAAAAAAAAAATAGTATATTACCAAATACAGGTTCTGTATAGCAATGACGTGCAGAGTTTTACAAAAATACCTATTTGTGGTTAGGATTTAAAACTGCAACAAATAACTGTCCCTCAGATTGCTAAAGGAGCCTGATTTGAATATTAAAAGGTCTGTGGTTTTCGGTACAAGGCAGCCATTTCCTTGTGTTCCGCTTCAACATGTTTGCAGGAAGTGAGAAGCAATAAATTCTGGTAGTTGTGTTGTGTCTTTTTTTTTTTTTTTTTAACTTTTTTACAAAAGTTAATTGGGTATTTTTGGTCTTGCAACTTCAGTCGACCAGAAAAAGGTAAAAATGTACATATCTTTGGCAAAGACCTGTAGAAATAATGATACTTAAAAACCCCTGGCCCTAAATGCTTGATTTTAAGAAGTATAATTTGTCATAGCTGAACAAATGTACATAAACAACATTAAAAAAACAGACCTAGCGGTAGGACTACCAGATTTGCAAATTCTTGTATACTAACTGCAGTAAACTAAACTGCCGTTTTACACCAAGACACTTTCTGATAGTGCCAAGTTCCACAAGGCACAATCTCTTGTGCATATTCAGAGGCTTCAGTAATTTAAAATCTGCATTGCTAAAACAGTCCTCCCCATTTACCAAGTGCCTCTGAACTAGCACCTGTGAAACAGTGTTCCCTTCTTGGGGTGGTGGCTTGGAGGCTCGACCCCAAGCCTTTCCCCGGGCAGGACAAACTGAGACCCCGAGGAATCAGTCCTATTGGAATGGATTCGTTTTTAATCCAAAAACAAGTGTGCAGAATTCACGTGAGAAATTTGAACCCGTGCATTTTAATCGGATTTAAAGATTTTATTATATGATATGTATAAATTGAGTCGGTTCCTTAAGTGGGTAGTTTAAGTTCACAATTGGATCGGATTCAGAGGCTGTTTGTGAAGGAGGTTTCTATGCCATCATTGGCTTTCATGCTGTGGTTCTAGAATGTCAAATTTTTCCAGACCATTGGCTTGAATTTTCCTGTGACTGTTGGCTCTAAAACAGACATCAGCAAGGTAGTAAACCACCAGATATCCATTTCATGATGCACAGGGCTGATACAAATGTATCATTACAATTACCTAATCCACATAGCAGATATGATTTTAAATGTATCCCAATTTAGCCTGGAAGTTTGTCTACTTTTGAAAGTTTGTGATGATGTGAACCATGTTTACTTTCAAAAGAGCAGTGTTCTGAAGTTGAAGTGTATGTCTACCAATATAAACTTTCGATAAGAACCCACACAACCTTTCCACCACAAACCACGAAAGAAACTAAATTAGAAGTATAACACAACCACATTTTCTGTTCTGAGGCCTACAGCATAAACAGTCCATAAAACAAGATGCTGAACACAATTTGAAAAGGTTTAAGAGAACGTCATGAACAGTTAGATTCTAGTTTAACAAGTGAAATATTTACTTTTAAGAGTTCACCGAAAGTTCAAACTTCTGCAAAGTTCACCGATGTATTATTGTTTGAATTAATTGTAATGGCTTCTCCCTGCAGAGTCGAGCACTGCGTTGCTGATTTGCAAGATATTTCCAGCCTAGAAGATATTCACGAACAAGACTGTCAAGACTACTTGGTAAGTCTTTTTGGATTTTGCATTTTAGTTCTAGTATTTCTGTATGCCTGTGTCATTGGAATCTCATTTTGGATGCTTCCTCCTGAATTAAATGAGCACGTATTGACCCACACAACCATTCTCAAATACAGGGGTCTCCATTCTTTTCCTTTTGATATGTTTAAAATATATATCTTGGAACTGTTTTTCTGAATCCAATTAACCTTTGCGTGAACATGTTACACATGTTCCTCATATTTCAGTGACTTGACACATTTAACAACTAACTTCCACTGTTTAAACTGGCAGTGTGAACTGAAGTGTCCACCTCGCTAAATTATTTTATTGAACACATTTTAAATAGGACCCTGCTGGCTCCCAAACTTAATTTGTGGGTAGGGAAATAACTGGATTCTGACAGCCAATTTGACTATGAGATTTCATTGTTTCATGAATGAACACAACTGTATTAGTGGTGTGTGTTTACATTTATTTTTAATATAGCACTCTCAATATAGGCTATACATATTGTATACATCTCCTAGACAAATGCCAGCTGGAACAGTGTGTGTCATGTATGTATGTTAGTATGTATGTATATGTGTGGGTGTGTAAATTTATTTGCATATGTACAGCTTTGGCCAAAAGTTTTCCATCGCCCTATATAATGAACAAATTTTGCTTCATAAAGTCGAATGAAACCTGCTGAAAACTATTACGTTAACATATTGAATTAGATGCAGTTTCATAGTTTATCCATAAACTGACACATTGACACATTTTATTATTATTTTTATTATTTATTTCTTAGCAGACACTCTTATCCAGGGCGACGTACAATTGTTACAAGATATCACATTATTTTTACATACAATTATGCATTTATACAGCTGGGTTTTTACTGGAGCAATCTAGCTAAAGTACCTTGCTCAAGGGTACAGCAGCAGTGTCCCCCACCTGGGGTTGAACCCGCGACCCTCCGGTCAAGAGTCCAGAGCCCTAACCACTACTCCACACTGCTGCACTACTTGTTAGATTTTTTATTTTTTTTTACATTCAAAATCTAACAAGTACTGTACTACTATTAAGGCTTCTGGTAGATTCTTGCGATACCATTTTGTAGTTTCTTTGATTACATGATAAATAAAATATCTAAATTATGTTCACTATAGTTGTCTCAATCCTACAAATCTAGGTGATGCAAAACTTGTGGCCATAGCTGTGTGTGTATCTATATGTATATGTTTTGGATTCTAGAGGTTTTTGCTGAGCTTAGAGTTCCATTGTTTTTTTGTGGCTGTTTTAATGACCTATCTGCCACTGGAAGAAGTTATACTTTGAGCTAGGGGAGGAGAAGTGTTAAATCAAAGTAAGGTCTATTGTGTTCTCCTGTCCATTTAAATTATGGTCTGGCAAGTCGCTTAGCAAATGTTAAAGCTTAATTGCTTCTGATGGCAAGGGCTTTTATCTGAGGCAATGGTTATATGCATTGCATTGCTTTCATTCCAAGGAAGCTGAATATACATATGTCGTAGTGACTATGTTGAAGGTATAATGCAACTTGGTTTGTAGGCTTTCTGTTACTTTTTATAGTAATGTGATGCTGCAGTCCTTGTGCTGTTGCATTATTGCTACCTTGAAAACTGCATTCAAAGTTTTATGGATTATAATGTTGGTCTCCTTTCTTGGCTACTTTTGAGTTTCCTTGTTTAAGTGTCATGGTTCTTATGGAAATTAACTTGCCTGTTGCCAATGGATTGCAATGAATTGTTAGTTTCATGAAAAACTTAATGGTGGCAAACTCGCTAGAATCTGATGCTAGGAAGTTTGTGGGATCGTGTTATTTTGCATTGGAATACTGCTTTGTAGTCTAAACATGGTCTTAAGATCAAGCCAGCAATATGAATCTGTCTTGTGTGTTTTGTCTTTTACTCAGTTGTGTGCTTTTTAAAGGGTTTTTGTTTTATCTAAATACATCTTTGTTTATGAATATAAAGCTTTAGGCCTAGCCGCTATGTAGTGACTTGTCAGTAACTTTGAGGAGCCTCCGCTTTTTTGTAAAGGGACAGTTGAGGACAAATGCATAGATTTACTTTTTGGTTACATCAAAGCTGGTACGAGTTAAACCTTTTGAATACATTGTCCATTATAAGAAGTGTGAGCCTTTTATTTGAGATCTTGTTGCATGTTTTATGTTTTGAATCTAGAAGTTCCAAAAAGGTCATTTCATGTTTTACTGTAGTGTGTGTGTGAGGGGTAGGGGAGTCCTGTGGTGATGCATGGCTGTGTTTAGGTGTTGCATGATGTAAATTTGCAATGTTGGACCTTCTGTACTTTTTGTTTTTGTCTTTTTTGGGAGGGTTTGTGAAATATGTGCCACCACTTGTCTTTACCAAACCCCCCAAATCTTTTTGGCCATGTACCAACATCCTTTTTTTTGTTTTTGTTTTTTTTCCTTTTTCAAATTTTCATAAAGACCCCATACAACTGAGGAGATTCTCAAGTGGAGACTACTGGTATGTCACCAAGATGGCGCCTCCTTTATCTGTGATTTTGGGACTACTGTATCATATGGCAAGACTGATTTCATTGACTCGAAATGGATTCTGTTGATCAACTGCATTTGTACTTGCCATGTTTTTATAAGATTAATTTCATATTTGGAAGCTGTAAAATCTACAAGAAATGCAGTGGATATTTATGTCTTAATTTCAAAAGTGTGTCACTGAATATTTGAATCACTTTTCAAGGGGAGATGCATCTTGAACTCTGTGTTACTTGAATCATACAAATATTTTGTTGGATTGCTGTGAAGGATACAAAAATAAAATATCATTAAATTAACTTCTTGCCTCATCTGTGTTAACTTCTTTGGGATATTTCCCAAATATTAGTGCATTTATGTGTCTAGCTTTTACCCATGATGGAATTAATAACCCGATTTTGGATGCAAAATGGGTACCCTTGAGTTATTGACATGTCAGTTAATGTGACTTTAAGGTGTCCTGTTCATGCTTCTAAGGAAATGCTGTTTTCTTATGAGTTAAAATGATGCATAACTGCTCCTAATGGGGATCTAACAAAGGTAGCTTTTAAATGACCTGATTTATGTGCAAAGTTTTTGAACTAATCAGCTATTTACTTTGCAGATTCTTTATTTTGTTGCATATTTTCATGTAAACATTATTGGTGTATTATAATGTATTTGTGTCTCTACAAAGAAAACGGTTGCATGTTTTGTTTTATGTGAAGGATGCAGACTGACTCCCTATAACTGTATTTTACTTGGTGTATCAAATGTTGATGTGAATGTATGAAGCTGTTATCTTTTTGAACTTCATAATGTGTATTGGTGGTTTTGGGATTGTCATGTTTTGCTTTAACCATAGTCTTGAGTGGTCATGCTTTTACCTAATAAGATTATCAAAGTGTATTGAATGCCATGCAAGTTATTTAATACTCAGTAATATGTCATTGAAGTAGCCCATGATGGCCCTTTTATCACATGAGTTGTTCATTGCGAAACCATTGACCAAGCCCAATAATTGTTTCATTTGCATGTAAACTGTACTTGATCTCAATCCTGTTGAAGTATTAAGACAAAAACTGTTATAACCATTCGCTGCTTAGGTTTATTTGGGGGTTCCTCCATCTCTGATAGGTTAATATTTGCTTACAATGAGTCCAACCTTATCTTGGCATGGTCATCCCTTGCCCTCTACCAGTGCTGCCCTAATATGAGACAAAGGGTCATTGTTAAAGGCGTGTCTGTAATATTTGCCCTCATTTATTCAAGGACCTGTGATGCTTTTCAATGATAGTGTAAATAAACTATTCCTTCTAAAGATGACCTCACAACAGGCTTTGTTGTCTAATTTATATTATGAATCTGAAAAACAAGATGAGCACAAAGAGTTAAATGGGGTTTGAAGGTGGCTATCATGGTGTCCAATGCTCTTGTGTTGCTGTTTTAAAATGGCTCCAGAACAATCATTTCCTGTCTTAACAGGAAGTCCATTTTGCTCCATGATCACAATTATTTGCACAAACATTGAAAAAAGGAATACATGTACTACTTTTTGGCTATAATGATAGTTGATGTTAAATGGCAAGATGTTTAGTTGAGGTTAAGTTGATATACGAGTTTGAAGACCACTTTAATTTTTGTAATTTTAGTTAAAAAATCAAAGGGGTGGGTCTTTGGTACATCACCTGAGTCCTGGGGTAAATGGAAAGAGCGTCAGTCAAAGGCAGAGCTCTCAGAGCTGGGAAGGAGCTCTTGATGGTGGCTGTGCCTTGGAGAGGAGTGCATTGAGACTCGCTTAGCTTTTCTAACACTTTGTATAACTTTCGGCAACTTTTGGGCCGCCCCAGGGGCCACTGAGTGACTTTAATTTGCAATATTGTTAACTTTAGACATCTCTTATTTGTAATATTGCTATATTTAAGCGTTTTTGTTGTATTTCTACGCCTTTATCGCGGGGAGAAATACAGTACAGTGCTTGTATGTGCGGGTCGTTGTTTTCCCAGCACTAGCAGCCATGGCGCACCTCCATTTTTGTGCGCACTGGTAGGGCGCTTCTCGGACGCTTTTTAATTAATGAGTAGCATTCCCGATTACACTTTTTACTTATTTTGATCAAATATCATATTTAACGACGTATTAAAAAGCAACATGTTAACATTTGTAAAACGTATTATGGAATAAAAACCGAATTGGCAGACTGGGAAGTAACACGATTGACCAAAGTATACATGGAATAGGTATGTTTACAATTATCTTTTTAATTCATTAAATCATCTTATGGGTTTTTGTTTTGTTTTTGTTTGTTTTTTTTAACTTGTCGAGCACTCTACGATGACGCAGTTATAATTCTGTCCATATTACTACATGGTGTTTAAAGAAATCTTTGCTCGTGTGAGCTTGGATGTAATTTTTGGATGATGCTGTGGTGACCAGGTGTATTATTGTTTATAAAATTACTTTTAATATTAACTTGTTTCTTTGTATTATGCGAGGCAATGCTATATGTGTTACAACAATGCTGTCGCAACGTCGAGGGTTTGCTGTCGAGCAAAAAAAAAAAAAAAAAAAAAGATGGAATTTACAGGAGATCTTACCTCTCTTTTAACTTTTGACAGTAAATACCAGGACATAAGAGGATCATAAAACAATAAACGTTTTTAGGATTAAAATCATGATGAAGAATAAGAACAAAAAACACGAAGAGGACGGCGCAACCCAAAGCAATGCATCAAGGTACGATCTTTTTAAGTTTATTCGATTTTTTTTATACCTCTTTGCATTGTGTACCTTGACAAGCACGGATGCTCACCTGTATTGAGTATTATCGGGTCCTTACTCGGTTTTATATGTATTTTAAATAAATGACCTTGGGATTCTTTCATTGCCACACCCTACTTTTGCTAGCATTTTATTAAACTTAAGACACGATTTAAGGCCCATATAAAGCACCGTGTATCCTAATGCACTCTTGAATAATAGTCATGTATGTTGTTTTTCTATAGGTATAGTATAACTTTAAATATTTTTCAACGATTTTAACTGCTCTAAATGACCTTGGTTGTTTAGTCATTGCTGCATTGCACCATTTTACATACAATGCAGATTTGCTTTAAAAAAATATTTGTAAGATTACTTTTTTCTACATGTTCTCAAAAGCAAGCCATAGTACTACAAGATGTTAATTGAATGGAAAAATAAATACGTTGCATTTATTGTGGGAACGATTCGTTTGTATGCTACATCTTGGTTTACATTTTAATCGACAAAAAGAAATTTGCTAAAATAACGTAGATGGGGCACGACTTTTAATACTATTTCAAAACCACATTCGAAGATTGTGACAGAAAATAAAATCTCCAGTACAGTACTTTGTTACTGACGAAGATACTTAGTTTCTTCATTACATCATGATTATGTTGTAAATTCTTGAGAGTTGCTTATACAAACTTGATGTGAAAATACATGCATGTGTTCTCAATATGTTGTTTATTTATAGAGAAACGACATCAACAATTCTGCTTGCTTCACGTTACATTTAAACAACTAATGCAATGTCATTTATTTGATACCATAGTTAAATTGTACAATGTTGCTGGGTGTACTATTTGATCCTTAGTTTCATATAACCTGTGTCTGGGTTCTATTAAATGTGCGTTTTAATGGAGTTTGAAAAACAGAATGCTTTTGTAAACTTAAGAATATTATTGTTGAAGTAAATAGTTTGTCTGTAACTATAAGAAGATTATGTATGTATAAAGTTATTTATAAATAAACATGGGTGTGTATGCATGTCTCTAGACGCTTCAGCTGAAGTTTCAAAAATGCTTAACTGGAATTTTCATGTTTATGAAATATGCAAGAATGCTTTGTGTGTTTTTATATTTGGTATTGTGGTATTCATGTCTTCCATAGTGGGCATCTTTAAGCCCTACAGATTTTCCACTTGTTATCCCTGTTTATTTTTTAATATTTTGTGTGCACACACTTTTTAAGAATCTAGTGTCATGGAACTTAATTAGCAGTTGCATGGTTACTGTTTTCAGCATTTAAAGTGTTGACTGCACTGGTGTATTTCAAATACGCAGGTAAGCAGGAAACTCTGGAAGGTAGGTGCAGCAGAAAGAGAATCAATCCAGTGTTGAAGGGTGATCACTGTTCTTGAAATTCCATGTTCATATATTTTCTTTTAATATTACTGAGGTAGTTGCATCAAATACATACATGAATGCCCCTTGAAGCAACATGATCCTGGCAAAATATGGGTCAATTCACAACTATTTAAACTAGTGTGTTTTTGAAAATCTGTTTTCATTAAAAATAAATACATAAATAAATAAAAAATTGTTACTTATGAAACTTGATGCATGAGTTAGATTTGTGACATGGACCCACTATTTCTTGACATGACTGCTGAGTTTGTGAAATGCTAATGAGATGAACACATGACATTTTATTTATTGGAGTCAGTTAAACGTGTTTAACACGGAAAATATTTCTGCCACATATGCAAGTATACTTGGATTTACGTAAAACATTTGTCTTTTTTTTCCTGACCATTTTTGAGCTGGAAAGACGACTCCCATTGCATAGCAGATTGATCCATTCCAGGTTTTACTATGTTTAATAACACAGCTGAGCTTGTTACTGATACACTGTGGCTAATTTTAAAACCTGGATTGGGGGAAAATGCTTTGCAGTAGGAGTCTTTTTTCCATCCCTGAATCAACACAATTTAGTTTTGGTCCTGAAATTATTAAAATATACTCTGTGTACAGATTGAGAGTAAGTTATGTGAAACAAATGTATTTTATACAATGTGTAATACAATGTTAATTGATTAATAGATTGCATAGCATTTCGTAGCCTAGTCCTGTATTAAAATAAGGAATTGTTTGATAAATCACTTTTTATGAATATCATTTTGCTGGTTATAGTCACTTAAATATGAAATCCTTGTCAGGAACGTTAGGGGATGGCATTTAAACCTTTGAAACTACTATTCTCACTAAGTTTAATTGTGTTGACCTTTAAAATATTTCGGCAGTATTAAATTGGCTTTTATTCACAGGTGTTATGCTGCGATTGAATAAAGCAGGCTATTCCTTACTAATACATTCAATCAGAATTACCTTTTTTTGCTGTATGCTGTGCTTTGAAGTATTTCGCCATCATAAAGGTATTTTTTGGAAAGTAGTGGCTAATTCCTTTAAATTCTGTATAAAGCAGTAGAAATACAAGGATTTCTTTTTCTTTTGGCAGCCATTTTATAAAGGTGCAGATGTGTAAAATAGCCTCATTGCAACAATTTATTGCTGCATTAGCTCAGATTTGGCTTTCAATTTAAATGGATGTGCAAAATGACCTTTTCCTAAGGTAGCAAAATGTGTTTTTTTAATGAAGAAAATGTTGCATTTCATTATTTTGATTTGTAAATGCTCATCTTTTTACACTAAATGGCTGCAGGTCCACTTCAAAGTCACAAAATGGCTCTCGCTTTGTGCTTCTTAGCTCAGCAGACATGCTGCATTGCTCACTGTGTATGTGTGCTTCGAGCTGCAGGAAGCTACAGTGGGATGTGGTTCAAAGGTCGCCCAGTGTTTGCTTTGAGCTGTGATTGGTTGGCTGCTCGCTTAGCAACATGGGAGCCAATCGCAATCCTTCTCCTTGTTCCACCTTCTGAGTCACTGCTGGGCTGTGAAAGGCAGTGTTTGCATAATGCCTTGTTTCCCTTTGTCAGCTGCCAGTGCAGCTATTGCTTGTTCCGGTATCGAGAGTGAAGCAGGGAACTGTTTGATTGCTTGAACATGC